>NW_028277034.1:38007500-38632500 GCF_059951505.1 Python bivittatus | reverse complement strand
ACTTAATGATAGTGATCCATGCCTCAGTTAAAACCCGTCTTGACTAGTTCAATGCACCTTTTGTGAGGTACCCTTGAAAGTAACTGGAAATTACAACTGGCTACTGACCTGAGCAAGATACAGGGATCATATGAATCCTATAGTGAATGATCTGGACTACTGCCCATTGCTCATAGGGCACAATTTAAGGTCTTGGTATTGACCTTTGAAGCTCTAAGTGGCTTAGGACCTCATTATTTGAGGGGTGCCTCTCTTGTTATGAATTTTCCTGCTTACATAGATCTGCTGGAACTCCTCTGAAGATGCCTCCCCACCCTGTCTGAACCATTGCTATGGCTATGTGGGGAAGGATCTCCTATGGCTCTCAAGTTATGGAATGTACTCCCTACTGAGCTAGGTTTGACTCCTACACTCCCAGCATTTAGGAGGATAGCCCAAAGCATCTCTTCTGCAAACTTTTCATTAATTGTTTCAATGATTGATTTTGATTTTTATTGAATTAATTTTGTTGCATTTATTTACACTTGTATTTTTTTTTAAATTGTGGCAAATCACCTGTAGGGTCAGTTTGGTGTAGTGGTTAAGGCATCAAGCTAGAAATCTGGGAGACCCTGAGTACTAGTCCCGCCTTAGGCACAAAACCAGCTGAGTGACCTTGGGCCAGCCACTCTCTCTCAGCCCTAGGAAGGAGGCAATGGCAAATTGCTTCTGAAATCTTGCCAAGGCACTTGCCAGGAGTCAAAAACTGACTGGAAGGCACCAGGAAAAAAAAAAAAAAACTTCCACAGAGGGTTGGAATACACATGAAATAAAATAATATGGTTGCTATCCATTGTTTTCTGCCCATTGCATTTCAGCTTAATAAGTTATTGTCTTGACTGAACTATACTTCATTCAACCCCATTAAGTGCAGCGGGGCAGTTCCCCCATGCCCTCCTTCCTAAAGAGACAGGCCCTGGCGTGGGCAACTGATGTCCTCATCAAAAGTGGCTTCCTTTGGGACACCCACCAGTAAACACCGTCGGAGGCCCCGCGCCTTTGTTTTGCCATTCCGTTTGCTTCCAATAAGCCGTCTGAAACTGCCGCCGTCTCCCTTCCGCCGGGAGCCTGGCGCTAAGATCGGCCAAACGCTCTCCGCCGAGCTTCTCCCACGCTCCCCGAAGGCGAGCCGGGACGCGCACGCCTGCGCTTCAGCCCCTTCCCGGCAGCGGGCGGCGTGGCCGCCTCCGAGCCCCAAAGGGAGGGGAGCGTCAGACAGGGACGCGCGCTGGGGGCTCCCTCCTGCCGCTTGCGTTGTTCGCCGACTTCTCTTCTCCTCCTCGCCTCCTCCGGGGAACTGGATTAGCTGCAGCCGCGGCGACCCGGAGGTCCCTGTCGGCGTTCCGTTCCCAGTGCGCTGGGCTGGGCTGGGCTGGGCTGGGCTGGGTGGAGGGCGCCTCCGAGAAGAGCCGGGGCCGCCCCGGTGCCTTCGCCTCTTGCATCTCTCCAACCTGCCGCTGCCGCCGGTGGCCGAGAGCGCCAGGGCTGTTCTTCTTCTCCTCTTTTTCTGTCTCTCTCTCTCTCTGTCTGTCTGTCTCTGTCTGTCTCTTCCATTCCCGAAATGGATTTATCTTTGAGGGTCCTCGTTTTATCCTGGCTTTATCTGGAGGCGTTGGGGGACTTTGACGGAAGGTAAGCAAAGACTTTGACCAGTTTTGTGGAAGGAAGGGGTTGGGGAGAAGAAAGAAAGGGTAACAGCCTGAAGGCACGCTTCTGTTCAGACCTGGCGGAGAATGAGAAATTCTCCAATTTGCTAAGGGAAGGGAGCAATTCACGACCTTGGCGCTGCCTTCTGTTTTCCCCACTAACATCTGAATGGCTCAGAGAGGGCAGAAAACCTGTTGGAGGTGGAATCAGGCTGCACTCCCTTCTCTTTGCACAGGATCCAGAGTATGCTCCGTACAAAAGCTGGCACTTTGCACTTACAAAGTACAACTGTGGAAGTTTGCACTTACTTGAGGAAGCAGAGCTGTGTGGCATCAGTGACGGAGGCACCTGTATAGATCCCAATAAGAATCCACAGAGTTTGTGAGACCCTAAGAAACCCTAAATGAGTAGAGAAATGAAAGACGGTGTTTTATTTTATTCTCCTTTTCTTCATAATAAGACCTAGCCTTCAGGTGCAGAAAGCAGTTCATATGCCTATGATTAGCACACACTTCCCTAGAGGAACCATTTGATCAAATGCATGAGTTAATAATACATCTCTTTAAAGGTCCCGGAAGACTCCTGTTTGCTATTTGGGATTTTTGGTTTTGGTTTGTTTTTCACTAATTTAAGGCTGTCCCTCTGGAAATCATAAAACTGGAATTGTTACAAGGATTCCAGCAATCCTTCGAGGATAGTCAGTCTCAAATTCCAAACACAGGGGAACAAGCCACTTTGTGAATGGGAGAATTATTCAGCGCAAGATTTCCTGATTTGTAGTTCTGGCTCTTAGCCGCTGCACCACACTGATTCTCTCTGAGGGGGGAAGCATCTGCTTCTAAACTAGGAAGGCTCGCAGCTGGGATCTAGGCATTTGTTTGAAAGTAATGCCATCCCTATTCAATGGAACTTATCCCTAATTAAGTGTGAATAGCTGTGAATCCCAATCTGAATTGATTATGCTTTAACACAGGAAGCTGCAGTAGTCCAAAACAGATCATTGGACAGTTAATTATATTCGGCGTCTAAATCAGTGTTTCTCAACCTTGGGAACTTTAAGATGTGTGGATTTCAACTCCCAGAATTTCCCAGCCAGCATGCTGGCTGGGGAATTCTGGGAGTTGAAGTCCATACATCTTAAAGTTCCTAAGGTTGAGGAACACTGGTCTAAACTGACTGATAGCAACCCTCTATTATTAGGTAGTCCCACTTGAGGATGTCAGGCCTTAAGTGTACAATCTTCTGTGTGCAACCCATCAAGTTTAATCTTTTACTTTAAACGCTCCTGCCAGTAACAGAGACCAGTAGCACAGTAGATTTTTGCTAGAGTTGGGGTTTTTTAGTACGGTAATGTAGATGCAAAGAGTCTGCATTTGAATGTGCAGGGAGAATATTACCAAACAACAGAGGGATAGTATCAAGATCAAGGGTTAGTACCACTCTACACCACATGGTGAGGCCACACTTGGAATACTGCATCCAGTTCTGGTCACCACAATAGAAAAAAGATGCTGAGGCCCTAGAAAGAGTGCAGAGAAGAGCAACAAAGATGATAAGGGGGCTGGAGGCTAAATCCTATGAAGAATGCTAAAGGAACTAGATATGTTTAGCTTAATGAAGAGAAGACTGAAGGGAGACACGATAGCAGTCTTCCAATACTTGAAGGGCTGCCACAGGGAAGAGGGTGTTGATTTATTCTCCATAGCACCCGTGGAAAAGACAAGAAGCAATGGGTGGAAGCTCGTCAGAGGGAAATCCAACCTGGAAATAAGGAGGAATTTCCTGACAGAACTATTAAGCAGTGGAACAGCTCGCCTCCCGATGTTGTGGGTGCTCCATCGCTGGAGGTTTTCAAGAAAAGATGGACAACCGTTTGTCCGAGATGGTATGAGGACTCTTGCCTTGGGCAGGGGGTTGGACTAGACGACCTCCAAGGTCCCTTCCAACCTTATGATTCTATGAAAATTGTTCTAGTTTAATTGACATGCTACTTAGAGCTGTGCTATTGCATCTGTAGAGCTGGTAAGCATAACATATGATTATATTCTATGGATATTAATCGTATTCTATTACCTGTGCTTTGTGGAAATAACATGTTCACAAAAGGTAAATATGGAAGAAAGAGCTTTAATATAAAATACTTTAATTGCTGAAGTGGTTGTTTCCCCATTGTTCATACATAATTATATGGATTGTCATAACCAAGTAACTGCAACCTCCAAAACTTATGTTTAGCATTTGTGTAGCTTCAGTGTTTGTGGGTGACACAAGGAAGGAATGCCTATCTCCTGTCGGATAAATTGTGCTGCTGACAATACACCAGGGAATATTTGTAATCCTATAAAACTTTCTTTCTTTCTTTCTTTCTTTCTTTCTTTCTTTCTTTCTTTCTTTCTTTCTTTCTTTCTTTCCTTCCTTCCTTCCTTCCTTCCTTCCTTCCTTCCTTCCTTCCTTCCTTCCTCCCTCCCTCCCTCCCTCCCTCCCTCCCTCTTTCTTTCTTTCTTTCTTTCTTTCTTTCTTTCTTTCTTTCTTTCTTTCTTTCTTTCTTTCTTTCTTTCTTTCTCTACCTGTATGTTTTCCAGGAATGCTTGGGTATCTCTAAGTGCATATCTAAAATAAGCATTAATCAGACAAGCTGTAAAACTAAGGGCAAAATTATATTCCACCATTCATTGCAAATATTTCAGTTGTGTCAAGATGCATGATAGGCAAGCCTTGACAAGTTTAGGCAACCCAAGTTTCTTTTGAAATACATTGCTTAGTTGCTATATCTACTCTGTAATTGATAGATCTATCAGATGTATTATCTTTGTGCAATTTGTTGAATAGATCATAACTACTTTGACCTCATTTATCAAGCCATTTTCTTTGTTAACACAGGATCCATAGATAACAGTTGCAAAGCTCTTTCCTATGTTTCCTATCTAGGTATTACAATGCAAACAGTCGTCAGGAACAAATGTAGATGGGAATCTGTATATGGGGACTGTTTAGCTTTCCCTGTGATTTCCCCAAGCCATGAAAAGAACACACACCTGCTCTGTTTATTGACTGGAACAGACAGAAGTCTCCAGACTAACTTGGTTTCTGTAGTTCACGAAGACCCTAGGGAATGGTGAGGGATAGCAGACTGTATGGCTATATCAGTTGGCAAATCTTGTAATAAGCAAATCCTGCTTTCATATTACATAATTACACTAGGCTCTCTGAGCTGTAGGTGTGGAGTCTGTTCCAATCTCCAAAGGCTCAGAGGCTGGGGGACCCAGAAATTTAGTGAAGTCCAGACCTGCAACACAATGCACTGTGTTAAAGTTTCTAGTTATACTATAGACCCATGTGGGCTTGGAAATACAACTGCAGACCCTAGTAGACTTGTGCTACTGGCAACTTCATAGAATCCATCATCAGAAAGAGTTGCTTGCCCTAAGAAGTCTGCTGATTCCCCACTTTGAACTACTAATAAACTACTAATGGTTGACTCTTGTGTCCAAGGCCCATCTCTGAACACTGAACCTCTGCTATTTAACATCAGCAGTCATCGGGCTAAACTTTATTTAGCCTTGCCATCACATTTTCTAATAGTCCTGGAAATGGACAGGCTTCAAACTCATAATCCACATATTAATTAGGACTAGGATGCTAATCCTCGCAGCCTGCAGGGCTTTAAACCACCCACATTGCATCCTATAGCAGGAGTGTCCTCCAACTTTGCCTGGCAAATACATGGGCTATGCTTTATTTATTATTTAATTCAATTTAGGCACTGCCCAATTCCAGTTGCTCTGAGCAGTTCACAAACAATAATGTTGATGTGTTTGGAAATGGGGGAGGCAATGACTCTTGACCCCATCAGTTTTGTGATTGTACTTTCAGTCTTATTCCTGGAGCTCAGATTCTCACAACACTTCACATTTGTGAAAGACAACCAGGTACCTCATTTATTAATGAGAACTTGCAGAAAAACTTTATCTGCCCATTTTCTTCTCCTGTCAGTGCTCCTGCCTTTCATGTAGTTCATTGTTACCAACTCCTGGACTCTGTACCTTTTAGTAAGCACAATCCTCTTCCCCTTCTTTCTCAGATCATGGAATGCTACAAAATGTACACATCATATCTCAGAGGAGCTTTCAAACTGATTGACATGAAAGAGGGGCACAAACATCTAATTCCCTTTGATACCCATTACTGAAAGTTTAAATGTTTGGTAATATCATTTAGCTTGGATAGTTCTTCCTCAGTCTTCATGAGATTTATGAACATATTTCTCAAGACATACTGGACACCTTTTGGATCATTTTTTGGGTAATTTGCTTATTTACTCTGAGGATTCCACTCTCCACATGAGACAAGTATGGACTTCACAATCACACGCTCTAAGCTATGTTGGATAAATGTGCCTTTGCTTTGATCTGCCTGTTTAGGCTACTATATTTCCTCAAAGAGATTTCAGATGGATGCAGTTAAAGATGGACTTATTTTGGGAATCCTCCACCCTGTACAATACATATGCTATTCAGGCCTTTATTGGACATTGTTGTTTTTTTATCTTAAATTTTTGCTAATTTTGCTGCCGTACATACACTGCTCACATGTCTTGCCAAGAAAGGCGGGCTTCTGAGATCCAACAAGCCTTTGTTTTATTCAAATGAACATTCACTTTTCAATATATCCTCCATTATTCGGATCCCATATGTCTCTCTGTGGCTTTGTCTGGTACTTCTGATTTTGCCTTGAGTGCTGTACTCTGATCAAAAGTTTAATGATAGCTTGCTCTCCTGTGCATTTTTCTTCCCAAATCTTTTTCTGCCAAGCAAACTTATGTTTCTTTTAATAAGAAACCTTTGGCTATCAAGGATGCTTTTCAACACTGGAACTCCAATTGCTGTCATCTCTGAAGGCACAACACATTCTATTGAGGTTCAAATTGACCATAGGAATTTGAAATACTTACAAACTTCTCATAGACCTATATAGCATCCAATCAGGTAAGCACAATTATTTTCCCATTCTATCTTTGTATCTCTTATATTGCTAGCTTGCAAACAAGTAGTCTGATCCTCTGTCACACAAGTTATTTCTTACCCTGTAGACCTCTTCCCATATCCATTCTGCTCCTGAAAAACCAAGCCTCCACCCCACCCTACCCCTTCTTGGATCAAGAAGGAAGACTCCTTCCCTAACTGATCTCATGCATACTGTGCCATAGCAGGACCCATACATGCAGGCTCAAATGGATGGCTTTTAGGGTACTCTGTCATCTAGCTCCTTCCATGTTTTCTTCAAAGTGGGAAGAAATCTTGCTGCTCTGGACATTTCAGTCTATTTAAAACAACATATCTTCTCTATGATTCTGTGGCTTTTTCTGGCTCCTTAGTAAAGTGTATGTGAAAGTCAGTGTTTCTTCTTGCTACACTTGTCACCTTGCCAAATCTCTTACCAGAAACTGTCTGGACTGTTACATCCCTTCCTCTCTTTCAGGGATCTTGAGACACAATTTCATTGGATTTTATTACAGACTGACTTCATGTCAAGGACCTGGATGCCATTCTAGTGGTATTTTATTTTTCCTCCAAAATGGCCCATTTCATTTCCTGTTATGGTCTCCCCTCTGCTCGGCAAAGAGATTGTCTGCTCATTCGACAGATTTTCCAGAACCACATATTGTGAAATCATTTAATTTCTGATAGAGGCCAACAATTCATGGCATGATTTTGTTTCATCTGTTGGATTATACAATTCCAATTATCTTTTGCCTATCATCTGTATGCAGATGGTGAAACAGAATTTCTCCATTTCTGTCTTAACCACCAGTAAGATAATCTTTTACCTGTGACTGAGTTTGCATTTAATATGTCAGTTTATGTCTATACACTAGTGTTGCAATTTTAGGTGATATAGTTATTATCCATGACTGCTGCTTAATATTTCCTGATTGTCCCCTTTCCAGAGGGCTTCCATTTTCTCCAGAATAGCAGACAGCTCAGTATCTCCTCAAAGATCAGTTGAATCAAGCCAAAGCCTCTTACAAATGTTCTGCTAACTGATATCACTAGGAGGGCCCTTGAATTGCTAAATTCTTCCCTTTGTCCCCTGGCTCTCTACCAGATTACTCTCCATCATATGACCATTTAAGAAGCTGCACCCTTGCTTGTACTTTCACATATCAATCATGCAGAAATAGCAGAGAGCAGAGGATTGCCTCCTTTGACAATTCCATTGGTAATGCCCTCACCAATCCAAACCTCCTAATTGGTTGTATCTTTCAGCTTTGGTGCCTGCTAGCAGTTTTGATTCTGAGATAGAAGGGGACTGGTTTGGGGAAGGGGGAGGTATCATCACACTGACTAACCCACTTGGAATGGAAGGGATGAATTCTGGAATAGACAAGTGCCTGACAAGAGGGTAGAAGAGTGTGTGTGGGGGGCGGAGGGATTCTTCCCAGAAGAAGAAATGGACATTCCCTTCTCTCCAGAGATCTCAGGCCAATAGGAGAGACAGCTTGAGAGAGTAGAAAGAGGGGAAGGGAGAAAATCCCACCCAGAGTCAAGTGGCATAGAAATTTTATAAATTATTATTATTGTAATCCTTTCCACTCCAGCTAAAGAAGGAGCAATGGAAATTCTTCCTTTCAGAGATCCTCAGCCAGAAACAGGGATGGACTGAGAGGGCTAAAGGGGTAGGAGAGGCTTTATCAGCTCCAGTTGATAAAATAATGGAAATGGAAAGAGTGGCATAGTAACTTCCAATCTCCTTTGTCCAGAGAAGGAGAAGAAGGGAGATTTTCCTGGAAACTTCAGATCCATAAGGGAAAGGGGATTGAAGATGGAGAGGTAGGAAATATAACTGTTGAAGCAGCTGAGGCGGGACATCCATGTTTCTCATGCCAGAGAAAGCCAAATGACAGAAACTTTCTAGGCTGAGAAACGAGTAGTTCAATCCCATTGACTTAAACAAGCAGGAGGAAGATGCCCAGCATTTAAATCTGGCTATTAACATATATTATATGGGAGGATTCTGGGATGCTGTTACACAAAGAACTTCTGGGTGTGCATGGCTTCCCAGTTTTCAACACACTCACTGAATGAACCTTCTGTATCAGAATCCTCCAAAACCCTGACGGTTTGGATGAGCATCTAAGTTAGGCCCATGGCTCTTGCTTTCTGGCAACTGTAGGATGCTCAGGCAGAAATCTGTTTTCAAATGTACTTTTGCCTGTGTAAGCTGAATGGACAATTTTGAATATGTGCTGATGTCTCTGAATTCAAACAAGTAGTTTCCTAAGGATAAATAGATACTATGAAGGCTCAGGAGAAGGCACATCTCTGTTGAGGACTATGGGAATACAAGGCATTTGGAAGGTACCAATTTGCTGCCATCTGATCCTTATTGTATATATATTTACAGAGATTGCTGGACTAATACTGTAAGAACGATTTATGTGTTTTCTCTCTGTTCCAAATGTAATTTCTATTGCTTCTATCAAATAGGTCTATCAAACAGTAAAAAAATCTCAGTTAATAAGCTGGATAAGTCAGAAGTTAATTATTTGAGCAGAAAGTTGATGAAATAGCATGCTGACAAGATTGCAGCTCAAGTTTAAACATGAATGCAGATAAATGAAATTTGAAAGTGAGGGCTGAAAAGCAAGAATGTGCATGTAATTACTACAGCTATAATGTGTCAAAATTTGATGAAAAACTTTGATGCAAATTAGGGAATAAGTCATGCAGACTAGAAGAAAATATGTTAGATAGGATCTTAGTATAAAGCTCGCCCTTTAACTACACTTTTCACAATTTGTTGAGTAATTACTATTTATCCCATGTGGTCAGTTGATATGCTCAACTTGATTTGATACTTTATTACTACTTTATACAGTAACATGTTGTGCTTTAATAGGAGAGGTGTGCAAACTTTGAATAGCATTGGTAGTCAAATGGATATTGATATTGCTAATCAAAAGATTAATACTTCATTACAAAGTATTTGTAGCCACCATAACTTTAGCCCTTTTCTCAGACATGGTGCCTTTATCTTGAACATGTATTACAGCTGTGAGCTTTAGCATGTTGGCAAGTTTTCCAACTCAGCTCCAAACTCCAGACTCAAGTAGAAGGCTGGACTCTGGCATGCTGTATTTCTAATATATAATTAGAATACAGGACAATACACAGAACGTTGGCATTATCCTAGTTTTGGATCTGGGGAAATGGCTAGAAAATATCCTCCCATTGAACTGTTGATTTTTATGGTGAATGGCTACAAGTAAAGGCTGATTGCCTAAAACAGCTTCCATGTGACTTGTGTTTTAAGACTCCTTATCAAGCTTCCACTTACTTTGTTAAATTATCTATACAAAAGAGCACCATAAAGATTTGATTCCAATGGTAATACCCCCACGGCACTGGGTGTGTTAAGCTAAGAAGAGATGGAAGGAACGGGAAACAAAAAAAAAAAATTGATCTAAGAGGCAATAATAGTTTCTCTGACCCTTTAAAGATGGGATGAAACAGTGGTTCCAAATCATATGAAAACCTTTTGACAGATAGTCTCAGGATGGCTTGCCTGGATGACAAGAGTAAAAACATGCTTTCAAAATAATGATAAAATCTAGAAGCTTAAAAATATTGTTTGATGAACGACGACTGAATGTCTGAACCAACTCCAATGAAAAATTATAGCATTTGGGATGCAATGAAATTGTTTGAAAGTTCTGTCTATTGTATTAACATCTGCAATAACCCTCTTAACATGTGTCCCATTACTTGATGTCGCAGCCACCCAACAGGGCATATACAGGAGTTAACCAGCAAGATCTCTGTTCTGCAAGAAGAAAAGTTCACAATAAGCATCCAGAAATGCATTGTTTGGTTTCTTCCTTGAAAGTTTTCAGTAAAAAGACTGGGCAAAATATTGGTGTAGTGTAATGGAACAGAAGGTCCAGATAATTCACTCATTTCCTTTCAGTCAGGATGAAAACTGGATCCACACATTATACTAAACCATGGTTCTGGTTGGTGTGTTGGGTAAATCCAGCAATTTGGTTTCTAAACCATAAGTTAGCATGTTGTGTGAACCCAGCCAGCGGAGGCTTATTCAGTTCAGCCTAGTTCAGTGTGGTCCAAACTTGGCCACTTTAAGATGAGTGGACTTCAACTCTCATGCTGGCTGGGGAATTCTGGGAGTTGAAGTCCACTCATCTTAAAGTGGCCAAATTTGGACAACACTGGCCTAGTTCAACCACCTGTAACTTATGTGAACCGAGTCATTGGGCTTACTCGTTAAAGCTTATTTTTGGTGCTGATGCAGGTGGCCCAGGCAGATCCTTTCCTCGGCTGGATTGTGCCGTTTTGGGAGCAGAGTGGATTGCTGCTGGGGCTGGGCTCGCCACTCGTGGGGCCAATGCCAACGTGAGTATCACCACTGCTGGGGCTTGGAGCCATTTCTCCTCTCTAGTAATAGCTTTCCTGAAATCATGGACGCTCACCTGATGTAGGGCTTATAATATATTCGGGCTATTGCTTTTTCCTGGAGGGACACTGACAGGCTAAAAACCCTGGCCGTTAACTCCAAGTATCCATGCAAACAGTCCCATAAGTGGCCGAAATAAACAATGGAATCAACCATTTTTCTTTCCCCCCCCCTTCAGCATTAAATTTGGTCTGTCTTTGTCCAGTTTTAATTACCCAATTAATTTTTATTTGAACATTAACTGTTCAGTTCTTATGTTCTGTTTGTGGGCAACTGCTCCTTAAATGAAATATTTTGGAAATATCCTAACCAATATTTTAAAAACTGCAACAAAAACAAATCCAGTTCAGTTTTCATCTTTCTCTTTATCCTGACAGTGTCCTGCAGTGGTTCATTTATTAATAACATTCTCACTTTCTCATTGTCCTATCAACACTATCAACTGCCACTCTGAAAATGTAGGTTAGAAGCTAGGGAAGTGATAAGGATACAGAAATGCTGGCTATCAGTTGAGTTAAGACAATTGTATTGTGAAATCAGTTATAGGTCTTCATCCTGCAAATACTTACATTGGTTATTTGTGCTTTTGACAAATCGTTGCAAAGGTAGATGCATGAACTTCATACATTCCCACATTATGAAGCATATGCCAGTCATAAGCGTCTAGCACACTATAGAAGTTTTCTTCATCCTCATAAAAAGTATATTTCTTAAAATGTCAATCTGTCTTCAGTATTATAATGAATAGTTACTTGTACAGTAGTGTGACACATGTGTGGCAAAATTCAGCTTTTCTCTTGCCCAAATTAATACATCTATTGCTTTGTTGATTGATCCTTGGCAGTTGCCTTCTATCAGGATTTTGTTCACGAACTATAAACGTATATGGGTGCAATTCAGAATTAGAAACTGCATCTCTCATTTAAAAAAAAAATGAAACAAACTGCCTATAAGATTAATTGTCCTACTGAAATCAGTCTGAATTTAAAACACTTAACCACTCAGTAATGCCTTTTTTCCTCTTTCGCCTTCTTCCCCCCAATTTTCCTCTTTTTATTTTTAGCCTCTCCTCCAAATTACAAATTAAGTTAAATGTAAATCCGGCAATGTAAACCTCTTAAAATAAATGAAAAGTTAAAGGAAAAAAAGAGGAAGAACTAAAAAGAGAAGGAAAAAAGGTACAGAAAAAGCATATTAATCCACTTAATGTTTGCTTATTCCCCACATACACACATATATGTATTTGAGTGTATGAGAGGGTGGGAATGCTTGCATTTTGTGTGTGTCCTTGTGTGTGATTTCCTAGTTGTGGTGCTGCCTGAATATTATTTTCTGTAAAGTTATCTAAATGTACTCACAGGAGCTAACTGCTGTTTAGACTTGTCTAGGATAGCAGAATACTGTAGTGCAACTGATGAGAACTAACTAGAAATAAATTGGAATGCATCTATCTGATCCAGTAGCATTTTTATTGAAACAATACATCCTTTTTAAAAAAATCCAGCATGAGCAAGTGTCAGATATTTTTCAAGCCACATGTATCGTATTTATATAAACCATCTATAACAGTGATTATTTAGGCTCTGTGGAAACAAATAGAAAATATTTGAAATTAAACATGCCTTTTAGATAATATAAATTATCTAAATATAAATTGAAAAGGTTCGAGTAAGATATTATTCAAAGTGACTGCATAGATTAAAAATGATTTCACTGGACCAAGTGCCTATCCCACAAAGGCCTATTTCATGTACTCAGCTAACTCTTTACAGGTAGTCCTCGCTTAGCGACTGCCTCAGACAGTGACCATTTGCAGTTATGACGGTGATGAAAAAGTAACTTTGAAATCAGTCCTTGCATTTACAACCTTCGCAGGTCCGTAAAACAAAGGAAAGCTGAAGTAAGATCACAAGCACAGTCATGGCTTCACTTGGCAATCGCGTCATTTAATGACCAAGTTCCCAGTTGCAATTGTGATAGTTAAACGAGGTACTTGTACTTATTTGGTACACTGAAGCCTCTAAAGAAGATCTTAAAATTCAGAGATGCTGACCAGGAAGGAAGGAAGGAGAAGGCAGTCCTCCAAGTATACAATAAAGTCATCCAGGGCTTTATAAATTAAGATCTGTAGAGAATGGGCTGGAAGACTGTTTATCTGACACACAAGGGATACAGCATGATTAAAGCATTCAATTGCATCAATAAACTTGGGGATTCATTGTGACCAACTACAATTTCCAAACCATTTTTAAAAGTAGGCCCTGGTGGTACACATGGCAGTACTATAGATTGGAGATTACTAGAGCTTGGATTATTGTGGTCAAACAACATATCTATCAACAGAAAAAATGGCTAAAATTCACTGTATCTTTTAATAAGAAACCTGTATCAATAGGTATACTAGACTGGGAATCTGATTGCTTATGGCAGGGTTCCTCAACCTCAGCAACTTTAAGATGGGTGGACTTGGCTGGCTGGGGAATTCTGGGAGTTGAAGTCCACCCATCTTAAAGTTGCTGAGGTTAAGGAACCCTGGCTTATGGTATATATGATTTAAAATGTTCATAAAATATATGATTTAAAATATCCAGAACAGGCTGGGCCCCATTCACCATGGTGAATGAGTCATGAAGCAGATGTGAAATGTGCATCTCTATATCACTTGCTCAAACTGATAACATCAAAGATGGGGGGCATAATCTTTCCTTACCATATGTGACTGATTTTTTGGAGCTTTAGAGCAAACTATCTAAGCAGCAGCAGTCCTTTCTTAGCAACCAAGCTGCAGGTTTTGGCATTCTGCAGTAGCCTGCCTAAGACATAGCACATCATTTTAAAGTTAATATGCAACCTTGGCTCCATAAGAAAAATACCTATTGTGCTATGGGATGGAAAGAGTCCTTCAGTCGCTTAGGTGGGGCACTAAACAAATTATATATATTCATAGTTTTTCTTTCAGGTGCTTTCCCAATAATACCTGGATAATGACTAGTTGGTTTTACATTAAAATACTGTGTCTTTGTTGTTGCTATTATACAATAGCAAAGTATTCTTTTGAGTGTCTCTCTATTTCTCTATTTTCTTATTGAGATCTCACTGAAATTAATAGCGGTTAAACTCTTTCTCTGAATCAACACCTCACTTCTTATAAAAGCAATCTCTGGCAGCAGAATCTGAGATCTGCAAAGGTGTTGTAAATCTTTGCAAGGATTCCTCTGGATGTATTGAGCTATATAATGCTGTAGTTGCAAGAACCATCTATAACCAAAGGTAAATTTAGTCTTAGTGTGTAGTCTAGCCTTCCCCAACTTGGTAAATTCCACATGTACGGGGACTGAAGTTCCCAGAATTTCTACCTACCCAATAACCCCGACAGGGTGGCAAAAGGCTAAGTTGTGAGACTATGCTTCAGTGTCTAGAATAACTTTGCATCTTATGTTTGTTAATCTGTATCTTATCTTTTTCTCATCTCTTTTTATGTTTGTTTATGTCTCTTCTTTAAAATGCTAAATAAGTAAGTAGATTATTAGGTGGAGGTTGGAAATGGTTGATTTAGCCAGACTACAAGTCCATCCAGTTGTAATATTATCCTTTCCAGCAAAGGACCAGAGAACTCCAATCTTTTGGACCCAGTAGATATATTTGACATTTGAAGACTACCTTCTGTCATCAAAGGAATGGTACACCCATTCACAAAATGGTTATCACAGCTGATGCAGCCAGCCTCAGAAGACCAATCCATTAGAAGGCAAACTGGTGAAGTTGTTCTCTGCTGTCCTGTCTACCTCTGCAGGATAATCACTACCAACTATTAACTAATCCGTCATTTTACAAAGAAAATACTGGCCTAGAATCATTCACCGTTTTTAATTTCTAAGACTTCATATGGAGCTTATATGGAATCCAATTCTGGGGTTGTGCTTTGCTTTGCAGAATGACAGATTCCTTTTAACATTTATTTAACATTAAAACAATATTTTAAAATATTGAAAAGTAGAATGGGATAGGAAAGATACCAAAGTTGTCCACAGATACCTTGTTGACCATGAGTACCAGCTAGATGACAAGTGAAATACTGTTTCTTGATCACTAGTGATTACTCTGCTAAAAGATGTTTGCATTAGCTATTGTAGAAGATATTGTGAACAGCTGGACAAGTCAGCATCTCATCCTATTTAATATCTTTGATTAATTATCCTCTTTCAGGTCATCCCAGGGAAGTCAGTGCTAGGTTTCTCTCAACATCTGTCACAATGTCTTGAGAAACTTTAAGAGATTGTGATCTAAGCTTTGAAGTGTTCTCTTACAACAGTCCCTGAATAAATTTACCAGTTTGCCATGTCTGCACAGGAATCATCCTGCCATTTGGACTGGCATGTTTGCTTTTTCCATGTTTCTTTGACCTCTTACTATTCTTAAGAAGCTATTTTCACAAATATGCTCAAAAGAACAACCTAGAAACAATAATGCACTAGAACAGAGAAATAAAGGACTAAACTCTTATTATGAGCTCTGATGCAGATAGTGTACATTCTTATTAACCCTTTTCAGCTCAGTTGCCTTGCAATTGTTAGGCAGCAAGTAATTTGAAAGCCACAAGCCAAACTTAGGACAAATTAAGTATGGAGAAAAATAATAATTGGAAGCACAGCAAATTAAACTAAATTTAATTAAATTAAATGATGATATTGTCTGGCATTACAGACTCTCTGGATTCTGTTTGCTGACAATAGGAAATTCCAAGGTCGATACATGTATTAGAATCCATTTGGATTTTACCCATTCAGTTTAGTTCCAGTAACATGTGAAGATAAAGTTCTCAGTACTCCCTCCCTCCCTCCCTCCCTCCCTCCCTCCCTTCCTTCCTTCCTTCCTTCCTTCCTTCCTTCCTTCCTTCCTTCCTTCCTTCCTTCCTTCCCCTCTCCCTCTCCCTCTCCCTCTCCCTCTGTGTGTGTGTATTTAAATTAAGAGGCCACAGCCCTGACTAAGGTGTTTATATGTTGCATGTTTATATCACAATTTAATTCCTGTATGCAGCTCAAGAGGAAGGCAGCAGTATTTGATTTTTTTCTTATTAAAAGAAATGGAAATACTGGATACTTTATCTTTACTTTCTTATATGCATGTATGAATAGTTTCCACCTCACTTTCAATTCATTTTTGGATACTTCACTGTCTTCTTAGTCTTTCCACAAAGCTGATGATGACTGGAACAGTAAAATCTGTGTGAAAATTCTAGTGTTGATCCAATTTTAAATTTTACTGAACAGATTATTATATATCTCCATTATGTACAGTGGGTTCATCATCCTGAAAACAATTAACTGCAGAGAAGTTCACTAAATCCTGATAGACAATCCTGATTAATTCCATATATTTATGTGGATTACTTTGCCTTTGTCCTGACCGTAAGTTTTATTATTACTGTTTTTCAGGATTTCAACTTGTAGATGTAGTGGGTTTTATTATTCAGTAAGCTATTTCTGTTTGGTTAGAAAACAATCGGAATAAGGTGAGCCAAGGTTCAGAGGCTGATTCAAGCTCAGTTCAGTCCTAGATTCTTGCCTTAAAATGTGTATAATTGTCTCATAATTGCACACATCTGACTGTCTGCTTTTCCCTCTGTTATTTTGCTAGTCTAAGTGGAACATAACAGCTGAAAACCTAAAGAGGAAGGAAACCCCTACTAACTTTCACAGGAATGTAGTTTTCCCAGTCCTCTTAATGTCCCTGTCTCCTCAGAACTGCATAGATCAGCTATCCCCATCTGGAGGCTTTGGAGAAAAACTTCCATCATTTCCCAACTGGCATAGAATGGAATTTTAAGAGACATGTTGATGTCTTTGTAAAAGCAGGAGCAGCAATCACTCTTATCTTCATCTCAGACTTATTTGCATGTCTACCACCAACCCATTTCCTATGAGAAGCCAAGTTACTCATGGCAAAAAATGTATGATTTATAATGAATATTTTTAAAAATTATAAATAGAATAGTGGATTAGTGTCAAAAGGGAAGATGTTTTAAGGGATTTTTCCTTCCTACCTCCATACTACAGGTAGTCCTTGACTTATGACCACAATAGGGACCGGAAAATTAATTGTTAAGCAGTGTGGTCATTAAGCAAGACATCACACAACTGCACCCAATTTTACGATATTTTTTGCGGAGGTTCATTTTGCTTGTCAGAAGCTGGCTGTGAAGGTCACAAATAGTGATCACATGACCTTGAGATGCTGCAACCATTGTAAATACATGCCAGTTGCCAAGTGCCCAAATTTTGATCATGTGACTGTGGGGATGCTGGGACGGTCGTAAGTGCAAGGACTGGCCACAACTATTGTAACTTAGCGCTGTTGTCGCTAAACAAATGGTTGTAAGTTGAGGGCTACCTGTACTGAAACTTCCACTTATGCTTTCCAAGACTGGAAGCTTCAGAGAAGGAAGGATTTCATTGACTTCAAAGCAAGAGATGCAAAGGATTAAACCTGAAACATGGTCTTCTAGTCTTAAGAGGGGGCTTGGCCTAGGAGCTTGGCCAAATATGTAACAAAGCCATCCTCCTCAATGACCACCAGAAAGTAACAGGTGATGGGTACAGTGACAAACCACAGACTGACACTGATCACCATAACATCCTTTCTTCTGATTTTTAACCACTGCACAGCCATCTGTGGACCAGTTTAATTATAAAAACCTATAATGTTAAAGCAAGTTTTATTATTTCTTTTAGCAATGAATTAGTGCTGTCTGAAAGAGCTCACTCCCAATGTTCCCCAGCTTTATGTGACTATAAAGATCAAAAGTTAAGGAAAAGGGCGAAGATTACAGAGTTTGGTTTTAACTAAGATTTTGAAAGGATGGAAAGGGAAAAACAGGACTGTATGATGTAGGTACAGGCCAGTGCACAGGCAAATTAAAATTGATAGCTGTGACTCACATAGATAGGTGTGTGTGTGAAAGCTGTTATTAATAACTACTAAAACTATCTTGGGATTTTAACTTATTAGTAGTGCAGGTCACCCAGATTTCTAGTAAATCAAAATAGCATTGTAGTGGATAAAATGGGTGGGTGGAAAGATTCTGAATATATAAATATATTCTCTATTTTAGTCAGTTAACTGTTGGAAGGTATTAATCTGGGCTCTGCTCATGTGTAACAACTCCCCCCCCCCTTTTAAATTAAAGGTAATTAAGGATAAAGAGGTCAATGGCAGGCATATTGAGGATCGCTCTTTGGGTATGGGTGTGGGTGCATACATAAGTGCCTGGGAAAGCAGGAAAAATTATTCTGGAAAAAAGCCATTGGATACATAACATAAGGAAGGAGGAATCATTTTGCTTATTTGCAAAATCTCTATTAAGATCGTAGCCTGAGTCCCCACCTCCCAGTTACTTCTTATAGAAAGACTTTATTTGGCTGTTCTGTTTATTTATACTATATCAGCCTAGCCTGCTCTGATTTTAAAATGTTCTTTGGAATGGCTAGAAAGATTTGTTTGATAGTAACTTCACTAAAGTTCAAGAAAGAACCTTGCCAACTGCAGTGTGAGAGCAGACCTGTGTCCTGGAGGCTTAATTTGGGTTTATGAGTACACATTTCTGTGGTAAGAGTCTGTGGATATAGGCACACTGGAGACAGGATGTATCTATTTCTCAGTCAAGATTAATCAGTTTTAGAGGTTCCTAGAAGGGACTCTGAATCCTAGAGAATGACATCTGTAAGCAGCTTTGGGGAAATCATCACAGTTCCCTCCAGAGAAAAATTGCAATCCATGAAGATGTACATAGACATCAGGTAGCAGAAGAAAGCAGGACTGTTAAAAAATCCTGCAGACTAAATTTTGATTCAGACTTTGCATATTATACAGAGGCAATTGGCATCCAGTTATTCTCTTGCTGTCAGCATTTACACTGAATCTAAAAAGGAAGTTTTCGCTTAATTTTAATTCTGAATTTTCTACTGTGTTGAGCTGGAAAATACATCTTACTGCATACAGTCAGTGAGATCTATCATCATTTTGGGTGTCTGATATCCAATTTCAAATGGTTTCTTATAGTTAATTGCTTCCCATGAAGGAAATGGATAAAAGGCCTTTATTTTAATAGAGCTGATATATAAGGAAAGTAACTTAAAAAAAGCAAGCAAACAAACACAGCCCCAATATACTGTAATCCCTGAATACTTTAGATTAATTTGGCTTATGCCAGCGTTGAATGGGTCACTAGCTGAGTATACAGATTCTGCATAGAGACACTAGATCTGGATTTTCTCAATCCGACAGACCATTTATGCAATGGTTAAAAGTAGATACCTGCAAAACCAATGGTAATGTTAATATTTGATATTTAAACATGTGCCAATTGTGAAAATTATCCTGCCTATTTTTTACTAGTTCTCAGTGACACTGATGAAAGAAAATTTGCTCTTGAAATTATTTCAAAGAAGAAAAGAATTTTAGAGAAATTCCCATTTAAAACAGCATGCACACATCAAAGAAACCAAAATTGCGTGTAAAAGAAAAATTGGATTTTGCAGCTCCTATACATTATATGGTTTAGCAATTGTATCATCCCTTATTTTTTCCCTGGGAAGTGCACAAAGACATGTAATATAATAAGCATGTTTCCAGCACAGAGCTGGAAGGAGAATCTTCTCAAATCTTGCATTATACTTCAGTAGCTCTATATTTGCTTTGAAGCTCAATTTAACCTCAGAAACAGATCAGGGAAGCAGAACAATTGTGGTCATCACTAACTACAGCAGCTTACCAAATTTTAGCAAAATGTGAGATTCCCTGATTTTGCATTTTTTAATTCTGCTTTATCTTATTTTGCCAGTGGATGAAATTTATTCTAACTACTACTGGTTATCTTACTAAGCTAATATCAGCCGTTCAAGGTAGATGGGTCAAGAAACAGACACCTCAGGGATTCAAGGAATGCTACTTTATTGTTATAGGGTATAACAACAGAAACTTGAAAGCGTGCCCAAATTTTTGTCTATTCCATCTTATACTAAACAAAATCAAGGCAGGATTATTTTGAGTTTCTTTCGCATGCTTTCTTCTCTCTGTGTGTAATCTCTTGTCCAAATCCCTCTTTTATGGCTTACTCATGCCTTCCTTAAGATCAGGGAAGATCATAATGAGCTCTACAGTAACAGGAGCTGGAACACTTGAAGCTGGAAGCAAGCCAGCATTCTTTGAAATAGTCTCTGACCACCATTTCACTCCACCACCATCCTTGGATGCTAGTGTAGGCTCCATTCAGTGCTGCCTAAATGTGTGACATTATTTAAAATAAAAGTCATCAGCTCCATTAATATTTCTTCAATTGTCTATATTTTGACTACATTTTCATCTTGTCCTTCTTCCAACGACCTGACACCATGATACATAGCTATGTTCCCTTCTAGTTTTCTTCAGAACTAGTGAGAAATTGAGAGATGAAGTGAAGTTACAGATCTTACTTCCTCACTTTCACTTAGGGGTAGACAACCTATGATCCCAAGTCACATACAGACCAAGATCCCCCCCTTTTTTTTTCAGCACCCAGAAACTCATCCAAATACATCACTAGATTTCACTTTTCCACCATTTTCAGACAGAAAGTACATCAAAATGGTTCTATAGGTTTGAAATATTTAACACAGTTTGAGAAAAGGGAGGACCCACTTGCCCAGCCTGGACAAAACCAGAAAATGAGAAGCTCACCTGCTTTGCATCTTTGTATACCTAATTTACATCATCCTGCCCTTTGCAGCCTTTCTCAAAACTATTATGTGTGGTTCCAATTACCCAAAACTGCCTGCTCCTGCTATAAAATAGGTCTTTGTACCTCAAATATTTTGTGGGAATCAACTCTCACAATTCCCTTGAGGATTATAGAAATTGAACTGCAAGATACCCAGAGGATTAGATCATGGAAAACTGCTCTAAGAGCCACAGGTCCATATAGGTATGCATGATTAAACAAAGAAGCCTGGTTAATTGATGTACCTATGGGGAAAGGAGAGAGTAAACCTATTTTCAATTCAGTAACCAACACTGCTCCATTAAAGTGAAAGAAAATCCAAGTGGCAAAATTTGATGTGGTTAATATGAAAATCCCCAGGGCACATAGCACTCTTTAGCTCAGCAAGATGAAATTCTATATCCTCAAAAATATAATTGGAATTTTGCCTTTTATAAAAGACTGGGAAGGCTGACCGCTTGGGAATTTGCATTTCTGGATACTTTTCAAAAAAAAAATTTTTTTTTGGTTGTTGTTTTCCATGTGGTAAATAGTTAGAGGTTTTATTTAGGTCAAATATGCCATTCTGGGGCCAGCTTGGTTCCTTAAGGCAGAAGCAACCCAGCCAAAATCACTCCCCCAAAACAGCCATCTTTTCATAGTATAGCGAGGCTGGCAGTTTGGATTACACATCTTGAAGTTAATATTATCAGGCATGACTATTAACTGAGTGGCCATAAATAAAAACATTTAATTTAGCTTCATTTTCTTCCAGGAAATAGGATACATACATACATACATACATACATACATACATACATACATACGTATCACACTATTCCCTTTGGGCATAGACAACACTATGCAAAGTACAGATATGAAGTAATGAATAGTAAACGGAAGAAATCAAAGGCATTGAAGAAAAGGAACAGAAATACAGCTATGTCTGGATTAGAGCAACAGCATTTGCTATACCCCTTCATGCCTTTCTAACCTATTCTGAGTTTTTATGTTTCTGCTGATTGTAGATCAAAAATGCAAAGGTAGGTTAGAGTTAACATCAGTAGAAGAATTGCTAGAGAAATGTAGAGAACATGGATTACTTAACAGTAAACAGGTGTCCTGAATATGATGTGTACTGGGTTTAATTTCCTTTACGCTTCAATTTTATGTACTTGACATCCCTCCACTTTTTCTCACAGAATCCCAATTTGCCATGAAATAGGTTGAAACTGACCCAAGTAAATGGCTTCCACCATTCTTTATTCTGTAGTCCATACAGCAGACACTTTGCTTTTGATGTATGACTTATTGTATTCTTGTTAAGCTTGATTGCTGCTTTTTATATATACCATCTTAAACAAAGTCAAGCTATGTTCCATGCAACCCTCTTTGCTCTGAAAGTACACCAATAGCAGAAGTGTAAAATGCTTCCTTTTAAAACTTTGGGATAGTCTTCAGGTTTAGGAATTTAAAAATACATAATCAGATATTTTAAAATATAAGATAGCTTTGTTTAAATTACTTCAAAAAGATCAAAGGACTGGGAACAATATCTAAGTTATGTTTGGGGCTATTTAACTCAAGATGATTATCATTTCTTCCTTGTAGTTGGCTGTAAAAGTTGGCTCTGGAAAAGTCTTTTTTGTGGCTAGGACTGTGTTTCTCAAACTTTTAAAACTTACCTTCTGGGTTACTCAGTTACATGCTGATTGTTTGTTCTTGCAGCAAGTTTGTGGAGAGGATGTCCATGGGTATGTGCAAAGATCTCTATGATATCTGTTAACTTGGTCAAAGATCATTGGTTGGATTGAAAGGATATTAGAGAAGGATGTTCTCGTAATCATCAAATCCAGCTCAGGATGATAAAAAATAAATTGGATTGGCAGGATTTGGCATTTATGCTCAGTGAGGGATTACTCACTTTGCAGAGTTGATACTTTTAAAGGTACAACTCTATTAGATAAGCAAGAATTTACTAACATTTAGAAAGAGAGAAATAGGCTTTGGTCCCACTGTCTGTACAGAAGAGTCCTGATCATAGGACATCACTTTGCTTACTTTATTATAAAATCCTGAATTGCTTTCCAGTATACATTCCAGACTATTTGATCTCAGCCAATCAGACCTGCCTTTAGTTTGATTTCCTCCCCAATTAATGCTAACTCTGAGGTGGCCAGAACAATCTGTGGAGAGCAAATATGCACAGGGAATGGTCAGAATTTAGTTGTTGTTGTTTTAAAAACCACTTATTTATAATGTTGACATTTCTGTAGAATAAAATTTGGATTACATTTTTTAAAATCTCCAGCTAAACGCTTAGAGAAGTTACGTGAACCAAGTGGCCTCAGTCATATACCATTCCGAGCCTTAAGATGGTTTATTTGTTTTTGTCCAAGCATGTAGTATACTACTGAAGTGTGAATTATAAATAAGTCAAGTGTGCTAACCCAAATATGGTTTGTTTGCTGTTTGGTTTGGTTTGGTTTGGTGTGTTGCATGAATCCAACTATTATGATTTATAACATATGTGTATGACTTTAACGTATATACTCAGCAAATTGTGGCTTATTCAACAAATCATAGCTTAATAAACCAAGTCTTAACAAGATGAGTGAATCTAACTGTTGAGACTTCCTTCTGAGCAAGTCTGCCTACGATTGCATGGTTAATGACACACACTTTATAATAAAAGCACAGCTAGCATTGTCTGGCTTTTCAAGCATATTTCCCACTGAAACAAGTATCCTAAGAATGTGTGATGTGTTTGAAGGTCCACAAGGATTACAGGTAGTCCTTGCTTACTGACCACTCGTTCAGCGACCATTTGAATTTATAACACTGCTGAAAAATGAGACTTACAACTGGTGCTCAAAGTTGCAGCCATTGCAGCGTCCCCACGGTCATGTGACCATGATTTGGGCGCTTGGCAACCAGCACACGTTTACGACAATCGCAGCATCCCATGGTCACTTGATTGCCATTTGCAACCTTCACAGCCAACTTCCAACAAGCAAAGTCAATGGGGAAGCTGGCAGGAAGTTGCAGGTTGCGATCATGTGACATTGCATTTAATGACTGTGCCACTTTGTGACGGAGTTGTCAGTCCCTGTTGTGGTTGATAAGTGAAAACTATCTGTGATCAGATTATAAGGACTTCATTGCCATCCCAGAACTGTAAGGCAATATATTGTAGGACTACATTAGTTTGCTACAGTCAGAAAGCTTTCTTTCAGCTTCAAGGAATGTTCATCTTCCACTTCTGTTCTTGGAAATTACTTTTTAAGCCAGCTTTATGAAAATCCCTTTGATCATGAAAATGCTACCGAAGAACTGACTCCGCTTAACCACTTCACTAAAATGTACACAAACTTTATAGAGAGTTGCATCAAAAATTATAAAGGGTCCAAGAGACATTACAACGAAGACCTTTGCATGCTTCTGCCCTCTCGCTACAGCTGCAAAAAAAAAAACCAACGCTTGAGACAATACTGATTCTCTTTTATGCTTTGGGGCTAAAAATACATGCTAAATTCTGCCCGTTCTATTAATGTTTCTTTTAATGCATGTTTATTATTAACTGTGGAATTTGTTTTTGAGTGTTGCCCAAAGATATCATGGAGGGGGAAACCATTGTTTTGGTGGGGAGGGGAAGGATTAGGTTTTTCAACATTAATGCAATTCTGTATAGTAATTTAAGATATCTTATTCTGAGAATCAGGTTTTGGCTTTGATCATGTTCTATTCCAGAATATAGAACTTTTCCATTAAAAAAAAAAGAGCAGTACAATTCGAGATTGTTATTTTCACTCTTTAAGTTTCAGTTTGTGAATCTTAAATATGCTGAACTAATACAGGACTGCATTATTGTTTGCACAGAAAAGAATGACGTTCTGCTATTCTTTTTTGCCTCCCTAATGATATTTTGAAACAGCCCGATGCACTTTAGCAAAACCGCAAAGGGAATATGTACTGCATATTTAAGGAAACAGTATCCATTGTGGCAAGATTTGTGTCTGTTACGGATTTTGCTTTTCTGTCTTACTTTCATGACGTGCTAATAAACGACTGGGGCAAGCAAGGTTGTTTCATTCATGAGAGGGAGGGAGAACAAGCAACCTCCTTTTCCTCAGGGCTGGTTCACATAACAACAGACCATGTTTTGCTATTCTGCCTAGACAAGGTCTAGGCCAGGACCTATTCTTTTTTTTCCCCCTAGGTCTAGAATTATATTATTTTTAACAAGTGAAACTGAAATCAAACTGAAGATTGCTACAGAAGAAATACAATAATAAATTTGGGACTTCATGGCTTGAAACGCTAAAATCATATAATGCTACAACTGCAGCAAATTAGTTTTTGCAAACTTTTAATCTACTTGGGGTTGCATGCACCCTTGTCCTTGGATTGCTTTATTATCATTACTGCTATCATTATTTTGATCTTTATCCCAATTTATCTCCAGGAGCTCAAAGTGGCTTTCGGGGGCATCTCCATTTTAAGCCACCTAGGGAGTTTCCTCACAGAGCATGGAGTTGACGGTGGGCCTTCCCAATTCTAGACAGGTATCTTAACTACTACATGTTGGCTTTTTAATTATAACTTGTTGAATAAGCCACAATAGCCTAATTCAGGCACAACACTAAAGCATCATAGCTTACAAACCACAATGGTTGAGTTCACTCATCACACAAGCCACATCAAACAAATATGTGAACCCAATGCCACAGTTTCAGTTATCAGTTTGTTCACAATTGATAACATGTTCTATGAAATTCCCTAAAGGAACAGCTGTGTTAATCTGCTACAGCAGAAACAACCGAGGGTTTTATGGCGTCTTAGCGACTGATCGGTTTGTTGTCTTGTGAACTTTTATGCACTTGATGAAATCTCTAAGATGCCAAAA
The DNA here is from genome assembly GCF_059951505.1 of Python bivittatus. Classification (NCBI taxonomy): domain Eukaryota; kingdom Metazoa; phylum Chordata; class Lepidosauria; order Squamata; family Pythonidae; genus Python; species Python bivittatus. The sequence goes on along the minus strand of NW_028277034.1, from coordinate 38,606,704 downwards.
GGGTCTTCGCTGTTTTTGTCAAAGTTGTAAGTGATATCAGTTCGACCAAAAATAGATGATCTGGCTGGACAGAAAAGGATACTGTCTCTTTAAAAAAAAAAGTTATTCTGAATAACACTTTGTATTGGGATGTTGGAATGGAATGTTTTACCCTGGTGTGCTGGGTGGGGAGAGCAGAGAACCTGTTTCACTCTGCCTTTGGAGTCTTTAATGGGCCAAAGAAGAATAGCATGACGCAATTTCTTTTCGTTAACTTTCATACAGAATGTATCTCATTGCAAGCTCTCATAGCAAGTCAGTGACATATAAGGTATTCTATTTTTACATGTGTCCCAGTTTGTTTATTTTTTGTTTCAGAAAAAAAAAAGTTTTGAATGTTGAGTGTGTGTAAGTCTCCAGGAATGTAGCAAGTTGATAAAATCCCAGCCAAGTCCACCCTCCTTGCAGGAATAATTCAAAAAAGGAGCTTGAATTGCTTTTTATGGACATTTGTTTTGCAGCTTTCTACATCTTAAGGCAGAGAATAGCCAGGATAAGGTGCCAACCCAAAGGTTAGCTGAACATATTTCTTGAAATCATTTTGGCACAATGATGTTTTGGAGCTGTAACTGCTAATTTGGGGAAATAACCTTCTATGAAAACTCAGAGGAAATATGTATTTAATTATTTTATTCATTATTTTAGGGCAATGAAACACTTTTCGGAAGCATTCCCATACAGTGGTGGATTTCCTAACTAACCTGAATCTGTTGTGACATCATTTTCAGTTGTGTAAATAAGATGTCAGGGAAGCCTGTTTTAAACTGTAAATGCTTATCTATTTACAATTTTAAACAACGTTATAACATATTTTCTAATCATTTATTTGAATTTTACTATATTCAAATTGTTGTTTGAAATCCGTGCCAGAAATAGTGACCAAGCTAGCAATTTTGCATGTGCTTACCTGGGAATACAGTGAGACTTCCTTATGAACAAATATTCTTAGGATTGCACTGCCTCTTTATGCATGTTTCCTTAGAAGTGTTTCTCATTGTGTTTGGTTGCATTTTATCTAGGTGTCCAAAATCCAGGGGAGAACATAAAGTATGTAGCGTCCTGCTGGATTGGAACCCTGGTCCATCTAGTCCAGCAGTCTGTTCTCACACCGGCCAACCAACTGGACAAGAAAGCCCACTAGTCTCCCAGCAGATGGCCTTCAGAGGCAGTCACACTGCCGTCAAGGCTAATTGCCGTTGATCCCCATGACTTCTGCAACTGTCCAGCAGCATTCAATAGCCATGCTCAACCAGTTGCTTTCCAGATCTGTTAGGATTGAAATTCTAGGAGTTGCAGTCCCAACACATCTAGAAAGAGCCATGGTGAGAAAGCCTGGTATACATAAAATTAATCTAGATGCACTGTGGATTGACTTATATAATGCAGGTATATATTCCTAACTCAAGATAGCACCCTCTGCAGTGGAATCTGAAACTTGTTTACTAACTCTACTAGAATTAAGTGACAGTGATTCAGAATATTCCTGATTAAGATAGCTTTTTAAGAGTTCCCAAGCAAACTCCTATCCAGGCATTTACCTCATTAAAGACCTACTTCTTTTCAACAAGTTTGTTTCTGCCTTCACATTAATGTGTCCAACAGATTTGATATCTGGGTTATATTTCTCTGTTGGGTTCTTTATACTATCTGTTGTCCTTTTATACATCTAACTGAATATTGGAATATAGCTTACAAGCATACAATTATGCATAGGATTAGTTGCTACTACATAGGCTGCCATTTGGACTGAATGCAGGAGAGAAATGCCCAATATTTTCTGGGCCAAGAGACTGCATTTGAATGGAATACCATTTGCTACCCTTCAAAATGTATAGGGTGCTTTTATAATAATTCTTCTTTAACAAATTACATTGACATTTAATAAAGAAGTTGAGATGAAGATTTTTTTCAGGGATGATATTGTTCCTTTATGGGCTACATTGATACTTTTGAGATTTCTCCCCATCTTTTAGTTGTTGCAGAAGATAGTGCAAGGAATTCTAGAATGTTTTTATTAAGGTTCAGGGCTGATGTCCTTGCCCAGACAGTTCAAGAGAAAATCAGGCTCAAAGTTATCTGGAGATTCCCAATTCTTGGGCCAAAATTATAGGTGGCTTTGTTTCCAAATCAGTGTCAACTTCCCTTGTGGCAACTTGTTTGCTTGCCATACTATTTGAGAATCTGCTTCAGACTTTACTGTCTGAGTAACTACTGAATTTTCTGGAGGCATTCCAATATTATGTACTATACTAAGGAATGTTTGTCATATATTATCTTGATTTACAGTATTGATGTACTATTATATGAGAAATTCAAGTAGCTTAACTTCTGGGCATTGGAGGTTTTTTTCTCCATGAGTGCAATGAAATAACACTTTCAGAATTTGAAGCAGTGCATCATTTGCAGTGACTGGTTCATACACAATTCTAATCTAAAGTCATCGTGATTTAACTAGTTGGAAATCTCCCTGGAATTCTAGTGCCTGCTATATTTAAAACAGACAGAATATTACTTTCCCTGCATTTGTCACTGTCATTCCAAGATGATAGAGGAATATATTGCATATTGAGCTGTTAAAGATTAAAAACCAGCTGCCTATAGTAAACATTTCTGAAAGCATATTAACAACCTGGAAATGTGCATTTCCAGCCATTGTAATTTTGGGGTAACAAATTTATCTGGAATAAAGAATATCTTTTTATTAGGTCATGAATTCCATTTAAAATTTGATCAGTAAAATAAATTATTATTAGTTGTATTAGTATTTCTGGTTAGTCACCAAAGATTGTCAGGTATCTCCATAATTAGAAAGAACATTCAGTTTTCAGAGCTCAGTCTTTGTTTTAAATTGCTCTCCCAATACAGTAGTCCTTTAATCTGAATCTATGATTCTTCATACAGTCATATTTACAGAATATTTAGATATTCATTGTCAGTCCATGGCATTCTCATTTTCTCTGTTGTCTGTATCTCATATATTGGGATATCTTTGACAGAACTTGCCATCTTGTAGAATGTGACCCTAACAAAGCATTGTTGAAGAATAAGATTACTTGGCATTTAATTAAAGGCATTGTCCTTACAGTTTCTGCCTTCATTTCTTTTTATTCGCCATGGCTGAAGGATTACTGTAGTCATGCATTATAGGCTGCAACCTTATAGTAATTTTCCTGGAAGCAGTCCCTGCCCCCCCGCCCCAAGAGTCCAAATTCTGAAGACACTCTTGATTATGGGCATGTACCTGTTATCTTTTTTTATTTCTTTACATAGCTAAATATAGCTACGATTTCAACATTAAATACCTATACCAAGGAAATCTGCCACCGTTTTGTGGCAAGAGGCAAAAGTTTTGTTTATGCTTTTTTGTTTTTTAAATAACTTAGTTTTATGTTTTCTTGTTTGGGAAAACGTGTCTGGTGGTGGAGTTTTGTAGTAGAAACATACCGTACTGGGAAGCTGTACTACTTTGCTCCTCTAACTCACACCATAAAGGCTGTTATGTTGAATATATATTTATAACAATTAATGAAGACCTTTCTATTCTGTTTTTTCCTTCTCAAAGCAGTAGACAGTTAAAAACAATAAAAGCATGTAACGAAACACAACAGCAGCAAAGGCCACGAAATCAATTTAATCCTGTCTGCATTTTAATTAGACAAGAAGAATAATACTCTTCCTTTTGGGTATTCACAGCTGTTTGTCAGCCTGGATGTAAGCATGGAGAATGTGTTGGTCCAAACAAATGCAAATGTCATCCAGGATACACTGGGAAAATATGCAACCAAGGTAAGGAAACAACAACAAAAAAAAACAGAAAAAAACACAAGCTTCTTTATGAAACTTCAGTTAATTGCTTTGTTATTATGGTAGCTAATCGCTATTGCTTGCTCCTTATCAGAATTAAAGGAAGAGTAATTTACACTGCAGAGGTACAGCATCATTGATTCTTTGGGACACAGATAATTTTGGCCACTTGATTTAGTCAAGAATAGCGGTTAATTTTTGCCAAATGAAACTGAACCAACCGTAGGGAATCCTTGATACCTTCCCCTTATTTCAGGCATGCACAATTTCCATTGGTTTCAGGACACATCAAGGACTGTACTCCAAAGGTCAGCTGGGGGGGGGGAGATTTTTATTTTTATTTTTATTTTTTTCCCCCTTAAAATCCCTCAAATGGAAAAGAATATTTTTTAAGGGGGCTCTACCTCTTACTATCACTTCTTGGTGATCTGGGGACAGGAAAGGGGGATGCTGGCAAGCGATAATTGGCTTGTAGGCCACACTATTTGCCCCCTTGGCCAATTTGAATCTCTCAGTAAGATTTGTTCAGAATGTTGATGCTTAGTTTAGCCAAGCACAACCCTTGGCAAATATTTACAATTTAAGTAAGTGGTGGGTACTTAACATAGATTGCTGTTATCAATGCTGATGTTTCTCAAAAAATAAGCAAAGCAATGCCTGACTTTTTTGTGTGAAATTTGCATATGCATATGTATTAGCATATGCTAAAATAATTTAAATAGAAATAAAACTCATTTCATCAGGTGAAAAAAAGTCCTGACTAGGTGATATGTATGCCTGTTTAGTCGGTGTTTTCAAGTGCTTAAAGAAAGGTGTAGTTACACTCATTGATTCTTGTAAAGCTTTCCTAAACTTCTGATGGAAAATCAAATGAACGTTCTAGAATATCTGACAATGTGAGAAAGATGGTGCGAAAGGAAATGTGTTTCCTGAGAATTATTCATCTTTCCATAGCATATTTTTAAAAAGTTACTTGTTCAGATACATTAATCTCTACCTGAAAGATTCTTGTGAGAAGTTCGCATTGTCTCCTAGTCCCTCCCTTCCCCTTCCCTTTCCCTTTCCCCTTCCCCTTCCCCTTCCCCCTTCCCCTTCCCCTTCCCCTTCCCCTTCCCCTTTCCCCTTTCCCCTTTCCCCTTTCCCTTTCTTCCCCAAATGTTTGGGGCTAAAGGAATCCCCAAACCATTGAAGGCTCTGAGAACGTGCTACGGGGCCTGTCACAAAACTGATCCCATAGTGGGTGCTCTCTACCACTTCAGCTTGCCTTTCTCTCTAAATTTAAGCTTGCACTTCATTTAAATCTGAGCTGGTTGCGCTGCGTACAAATCATTAATGGGCATCCAGTAGTAGAAGATGTGCTCATCTGTCCAAATACTTTGTGACTTCAAATTCACAAGAAGATTCACCTTCTCAAGGTTTGTATATCAGAGGCTTATCCATATCTCAGTTGAACGTTCAGCTTTTTCAGGCCCATGCTGCAAATTCAGCTAGAATATCTCTTCCCCTCGACCTAATCTGCTGCAGCTCTTTTAAAGAGAACTGAGATAGTTGAATGTGACATGCAGAAATGGTATTTCACATAATAAAGTGCCATGTTGTGTTACTGGGTTTCAGTCATTTGACTTCTATTATGCCTTCTCCTCCACTGTGAAGCGGCACACCTGTTTGCAACCTCTCACCATTGGTCCAGTGAACCACCTTTTTTCACCACTGCGGAAGATCATGCCACAAATTTGCCTAGGAGGGGTGAGGAAAATCCTTTATTTCAGGTGGTCCATGCTTTCCACCTGCACGGCTTCAATCTGGAGGCAAACTCTTCTGCAAATGGGCTGAAAAGATAACAAATTTCTGGCTGCCACATGGAAGCCTGCAGGATAGGCAGCATGCAATTAGACCGAGCATTGACACTTCCTTAAGACGGTCACCGTCTTCCAAATAAGTCTGTTCCTCAACAACTTTCTTTCTGTGGTTGTTCTCTTGCTCAGACCTTTTGGGATATGTGCTACTTTTTCTAAACTCTTTTCTAATTGAGAAAATGTTGCTTGCTTATATAAAGTTAAATAAGCATCAAACTGTAGCAGTTGTTAATATCTCTGGCAGCTTCTCTGCCATGGACAGTAGTGGTTGTATTAGCATGTAAAATGCATGCACAATATAGTATGAGCAATGGCAATAATAATATAACATACAGGCAGTCCTGAAGCTTATAGCTTTACACATCTCTTGACACATTTGAGGAAAAGGTTTACAATTCAGAGTTTGTATGCAGAAAAGCCAGGATTTGATGCTCCATCTAGAGATGGAGAAGAGCATAAGTAGAAATATGAATAACGGTCCCACCTAAGCCACTATCACCCTAACCTGTTGGTAGTAGGTCACCATGGTGCTAGACCTCGATACTATCAGCAAGAGTTGGGCTGGCTGGATAGGTAGGTAACCTGATTAATGTAAGGCAACTTCTGTTATTATAACTTGTTTCATGAAAAATAATACGGTGCAGTCATATCTTCTCAGTGTTACTATTTTACAGTGTATATTAAGGAGGTACAGCAGACTTCATAGGACATTACAGTAGATTATTCAAGAAGCTAATTCGGTTATTCCCAGAAGTCTGATAGCTGTGACAATTGAGCAGATCCTTGGTGCATTTTTTGTGAATAGCAAAATGTACATAGACAACAGTAATCAGAATCTGAATGCTTAAGGGCCTGAAGCTGTACAGATTTGTTGGGACCATACCTCCAGATGTCCCATCCAGCATGGCTTTTTGCAGTACCACCATATATGGAGAATAGGAGGTTCATTTGGAATAGTGCAGCATGTTTGATAGGGCTTATTCAGAAAATGTGACTTTTGCAACAGGAGGACTTCCAGACAATGTTGGTGGGTAAGGGTTATTATAGTGAGTGGAACCATCACTCACAGGATTCAAGTTATGACCCATGTTGGTTATCAATTATGAATAATTTCCCCAGGAATGTATATTGTAACACATCCTCCATTGGGGGAAATTGTCCTTAAAGTCCTTTAAACATTACCTCCTAAACTGAGGGTAATAACCCCTTTGTTTTCTGCTTGTGCTCTAGCAATCTGCAATTATCAGTGGGAAAACGGGACCTATGATTAGATCTCTTTGGTGGTTCGGCTAGATGGCTGTCTTGTCCTTAGCTGGACTTTTGGTTGGAGCAGGCAGGAATACTGGCAGGCAAGAACAAAGAGGAGGTGAAACGGATTGAAATCCTGAAGAGTTTAGCCATGTCCTTCCACAGCTCTATGGGTGGAACTCAACCTGGATGTTACTGTCTCCAAGCCTAGCCCTGGAAGATCAGCTTCAGTTCATCTAGCTGAGTGATTAAAAGTTTTGATTTTATGGTATCTCAAAAGCAATTATATTTCATTATTAGATGCAACTGTTAAGTCATCATTATTGAACATGATACACATTAGCTAGGAACTGCTCCGCAATGATAGCAGCACATGAGTCCTTTGCTTTCTGAAAAAAGCATTAACCATTTCTCTTCTTGTAATGCAGTAGCTAACCTTGGCAGCCTGCGCTTCTGAGACTTGCTTTTTTAAAGGGCTGCTGCAACACCCAGCCTTCTCTGTACTATGTATAGTTTTAATGATGACAATATTCCTGTGTTATTATTTTAGTACTACCCCTTTTCTGTGTAACTGTAGCCTCTGGTTTTGAAGAAAAATCTCAAAGGACCAATAACACAGAGTTAGCTAACACACCTCTCATTAAATTATTTTTAAAGAGCAAAGATGTATGGAAGACTGCAGGTGAAATTAAAAAAAGGTTCTGATAGTTATCTTTTTATAACTTTTCATTATAAAGGATCCAATTTGCTAGATTTTGCCTTTTTAGTTCACAGAGTATTCTAAGCAAGATGTTTAAGGAACACATAAAAGGAACAAATAGAGAAAAAGATAATTTTTTTCATCTTTTTGAAAAATGCAACATATATACCAATTTATTATAATACGCTTTGATGGCTAAATGAATTGCTAGCCTGCTTAGTTATAAGCAGTCCTTTATGAACAAAAAAATACGGATATAGTATCACTGGCTAAAAGAGTGATCTACAAATTGGCAAGATTGGGGAGAAAACTCAACTTTACCATAAAAATTATTAGCCTTGGCCAAACCATTCTTATTTCAGCCTTGGAATGGAAGAAGAAATGGGATGTACTTTAAAGTTTTGTTGCATGAATAGATTTTTAAATAGGGTTATATATTATAGGTTGGAGATTACAACTGCCAGGATTCCAAGTCCAAAACAGGATTGCAGCCCTGTTTCTGGAAGGTGCCTATGGGGATGCTGCAGAGGGCTGTGTCTTTCTAAAATGTGGATTCAATGTATTTGCAAGGCATGTGGAGATGTGTGCATTCCTGTTGCTTTTTCTGCATAGTTCATGTAGATGATCAAAGCTACTGAGGTCAGTGGGAAAAAAAAGCACAACTCAGGTTGCCCCCAGGTTATTGTATAAAATCCTTTGCAACCTTATGCCTGCCTTAATGGCCTTAAATTATTTTCTGGATGCAGAAAATAAGTCTATGGCCTGTTTATAGACAGTTTTTTCCACTTGAGAAATCCTTACCGAAGGCTATTTTTCTTCCTGCAATTGAAATTTGCAGTGGAGCCTTTGATATTCATATTGCTGATATTCACTTGTACGTATCCCATATTTTTTAACCCAGATCAGAGGAAAACTGTTACAGAATGTGACAGGAGATGGTGTCATAATCTGCACTTTTTTTTAGAACGATCTGAACAATACAAAAGTGTTAATAAACTACTGCATTATCCCCAGAAGATGTATGTCCCTATCTATTTACTAGGTTTTGGTTATGTTCTCCAGGAATTGAATTCCTCATGACAACCACTTAACCATAAGTGAACTCTTTTCTAAAAGGAATATACTAGAGCAGTTTAGCTAGACATATTTATCTAGAGCTCAATGTATGCTAGGTATGAAGAATAAGTAACAGAAGTTCCATAAAAGACATTTGATCAGCATTTGTTGTTTAGAATATTACATAGAAGAACCAGGCTTAAAATCATTCACTGCCCTAGCTCAGATGATGCTAAGCTATAATGTGGTTTGCTTGCTTTTAGTTTAGTGTATTGTATGAGCCCACATTTACAGCTTAACATCCTGTACAAGCTAGCCCATGTGGCCTGTTCAACAAATTATAATTTTTTTTTTTTAAAAACCCTCAGCTATTGTTTAAAGTAGACTGGTTTTTCTAAAAAAAAACCTGGCTTAATATCATTTCTAAAACTCCTGAAACCTCAAAATGCTAGTATGTAATGCTTGCTTTTTTTTATTGCTTCCTCCTTACCCTCCCTGTACCCTGTTTAGATCTCAATGAATGTGGATTGAAACCAAGGCCATGCAAACATCGATGCATGAATACCTATGGAAGCTACAAATGTTATTGTCTGAATGGATACATGCTTATGCCTGATGGATCATGCTCTAGTAGGTTAATTTCTCATTGTTTCTTTCTTTTCTTTTTTTTTACAGTGGAATTCCTTGGAAGCGGGGGTTAAATTGCCTTAAGCAAAGGACTCTGTTAAATGAGACCAAAAACAAAAAGAAGAAATAGCATTCCATTGGTTTTATTTTCATAAGATAAAGTGTATCTGATACAAGACCTTAATACAACAGTCATTCTTTATGCGACTCACAATTGTCACATTTGGAGATGCAACAATACAGCAGGAATGATGGATGTTTGTTAAGTTACAATACTCCTACCAGGCTTCCATGGCCAGGTCTTGACAGTATTTGATTAATCTTCTGACATAGGTTGGCTTCTTAGCTTATATGGGCAGTAGATTTACAGACAAATCTCAGTTAGTTAAGAATCTTTGTTGCAGACAGTAATGAAACTATCCAAAATAGTTGATTGTTCACCACTGGGTGAGAGTATGCAAATTACTTTTGCACTCTCAGCAATTTAAAATGCTTGCTGCTCATGCCAAGAATTAACAGGCTCTTGATGTAGTGCAGTGTTGTTCAAACTTGGCCACTTTAAGATGAGTGAACTTCAGGCTGGCTGGGGAATTCTGGGAGTTGAAGTCCATTCATCTTAATGTGGCCAGGTTTGGACAACACTGATGTAGTGCTTGGTAGCCTTCAAGCCAAGCAGTTGTTGTACATTTACATGACCGCTAACTCTGGCATGAGAGCCACTGGCTGTTCTCTCAATCCTCAGTCTATTCTCTGTCTCTGACTCCCCTCTCCCCTCACTATGAGTCACAAAATTCTTGTCCCTCTCCCTCCTTCTGGCTTTGAGGGATTGTCTCTTCCTTCCATCTCCATTTTTATTCATCAGGAACTCCCCTCATATTTCAGTCTACATCTATAGAGGAATGAAAAGTAGAAGTTCAGTGTTAACAGAAGACTATGAGTTTGAGAGAATTAAAATCATGTGACCCACCCTGAAAATCTAATGAAGGACAGTCCATGCTACCATCTTAGGATTGTATGACTTCATTCTGCTATAGTGTCCTCTCCCTCTCCCTCTCAGTCTCAAGTGGGGCATTCTCTGTGTGTCTCTCATCCGTTATTTGTCTCTTCCTGCTTCTCCTCAATCTTCACCCTGCTCAGAGTCAGATCTGCTAGTAGGTTTAGAAACTTCATTGTTAACCAGTCAGGGAGTTTGGACTTGAGAGGATATCAGAAATGGAACTATCAGAGGAGGCTGATATCTGCTTTCTGCCAAGAATGTTCTGTGTACTTGTAGCCCTTCCAATGGATTAAATATCCAGGCCTGCCCCACCTGTGCTGAGTGTTCAAAATACACAGTACTCCAAATGGTTCTCCTCCCATCAACCCCTCATCAAGATAAATCAAGATAAATAATTTTTCCATTGGCTTTCTCTGTTGCTAAATTTCATTGCAATATTATTTTAAAAAGAACTTGACAGCATGGAACCTTATGAAGCATTTGATTAGGATGATGATTTCTCTGCAGATGCTCTCACATGTTCAATGGCAAACTGTCAGTATGGCTGTGATGTGGTTAAGGGGGAAGTACGCTGTCGCTGTCCTTCTCCAGGCTTACAGCTGGCACCAGATGGCAGAACTTGTATTGGTAAGTCAAAAGTCATAAACATTTATTTTCAGTCTTCCATGAGATGTGGGAAATTCTGGATAGCCTTTCAGAATCAGTTTTCTTTGAAGGAGGGAACTTTACAAACTGAAGGAGCTTTTATAACAATCTATTTACTGGGAAGTGTTGAGCACATATCACACCTATGCTGAAATAATAACTCTTAGAAACAACTCCATTTCTGATACATTAGTGGGAGTTTTATATCCTTGTTTCTTTGAATTCTGTTAACTAGTATGCATGTTAAATTTTTAAAGAATTGTACAAGAATTCTGAATAAACACATGAACACTCTTAGCATGAGTTAGAAATATGCGCAGTGAAAAAATAATAATGATGAAAAAATTCTGTGCCATTTTTGTTTTAAATTTAATAAAAATAACGGTAAATGAATCATTCACAACTGGTGTGGGAGAAAAAAAGAGAGAAGCAAAGAGTCAATCTGGTTCTTGAAAATGCCAGATTACCTGAATGATCTTTTTTAAGAAGTAAAGAGTCTTCATACAGTATATTTTCCACCATCTGAACAGCTCATTCAGAAATAGTTTTGGGAAATAAAGAACATTATAAGACTGAAAGAATATACTAAAAGAAAGGAGAACATCAAATGACCATTGAAATTGATTTGTTCATTTTAAATGGCTGTAGGAAATCATTACAGAGTTTCTAAGTATTTTTCTCTATATCACAATATTTGTCAGAAGTAAAACTTAACTGTTTTTGAAACTGTTACAGACATAGGTACCTGTTCATAACCATGATGATGCCAAAATGATGAAATGCATGTTTTGTACTTGTGTTGCAATGTAGCATGCAAGTACATAAGGGACAGAGTTTGATTTGTGATATATGTTTCATAATATGCCCTCCTCCCACCCTTGCCTTCTCCTATGGACACTTACAACTACAATATGAATTTAAATTACAGGAAGGCAGGTTCTGAAGAGAAACTTAATACTAAGGGCAGTTTGATAATGGACCAATTTTGAAGGAACCATTCAATGGTACCCCTTGATTAAAAACTCTCATCTCTCAGGACCCTGGAAGTGTGCCTGCTCTGTAGCAGCGCCTGCCTCTGGAATGAGGTTCCTCCCGAGATCCAGATGGATCCCACTCTGCTGTTGTTTAAAAGAGCCATGGAAACCTGGCTCATCACCTAGGCCTTTGGTGAGGAAACGTGAAGACCCCTCACTTCATCACACTTGCCATCTTTTATCTTTATTTTTACTTTTTATGATGTTATTGTAATTTCTTTGTGTGACATCTGTGAGCAGCCAACAGTCAGCCAGATATTTAGACTGGATTTGGCATTTTTATCCACGTATCAAGTCCTTTCCAAGGACCTGGGATAGGCAAATGTTGTTGTTTGATGGTGTTAAAGGTATTGTCGCAGGATATAAGCTGTTCCAAGTAAAGCTGCCTTTTGCAATTCACTGAGGGTGATTTTGTCAATGCCGACGGTGTTCAAGTGATGCCCCAGATGTTTTGGGATTGCACCCAAAATTCCAGTTACTATTGGTACTATCTTTGCTTTGTTTTGCCATAGTCATTCTACTTCTATTTCAGGTCTTTGTATTTTGTGATTTTCTCAAGTTCGTTCTCTTCTATTCTGCTGTCTCCAGGTAGTGCAATGTCCACTATCCAGACTTTTTTGTCTTTCTTATCAACAGTTGTTAAGTCTGGGGTGTTGTGTGGCAGGTGCTTGTCTGTTTGAATTCTAAAGTCCCAGAGCATTTTAGCTTCTTCATTTTCTATTACTTTGTCTGTTTTTTAGGATGCCCAGGTATTTGTAGTGATCTTCATCCAGACTGTTGATGTTATTTCCATAGGACATCTTGATTCCTTCAATTTTTACTGTTTTTCCCCTATTAATGGTAAGGGTGGCACATTTGTCCAGTCTAAACTCCATTGCAATATCTTGGCTGTATATTTGGACAGTGTTGAGCAGTGATTCTATTTCAGATGGTGTGTTTCTATACAGCTTCAGATTGTCCATATAAAGGAGGTGGGATTGCCTGGCAGATGTTTTTGATGTTTGATGTTGTTGTTGTTGTTGTGTTCATACAGAAACTGGATAATAACCTATCATGGATATTTTCAGCTAGATTCCTAACTGAGCAGGGAGTTGAACTCAGTAGTCAAAATACCCCCCTTCAGTGTTGCAAAAGGGTGTATTATGAATGTACCTTATTCATGCAGTGGCGTTGATCCCTAGAATCTGGTATGCCAGTAGTCTTGGAAGTGTTCTCTATAAATCACTGTGTGAACAAATAGTTTCATTTTGTAACAGATTCCAGAAACAGAAACAGCTAATAAAGACTTCTGACAAGCATTGTGGTTTGGAGATGACCCCTAAAACCTTTCAATGATTTCCTGTGACCAATTGGACTGAACCAAGTATTTCAAGAGCCACTTAGTGTCCTTAGCTGAACCTTTATTTTCAGCATGGAAACCCTTTCTCTCAATAAAGTTCACTTGCACAACAGAACAAATTGTAGTAAATTTGTTTATTACAAGTAAACAAATAAATTGTTGCTTTTGAGAATACTAGATTCCAGTTACCTCTTTCTAAATTAAACATTTCAGTATGGGCCTCTAATTCTCCGTCCATCAGTCCTTTCCTAACATTCAGAGTGGCAGTTGGCTTTGGACACGATGTTTTTTCACAGGGTTTAAACCTGCTTATTATAAACTTATGCCATGTTGGGGGTGAAAGATGCCATTTGAAAAAGTGGGTTTTATGGAGGGAGAGAAAAGTCATCTGCACATTCATCTTAAAATTAAACTGTAATTTCTGCATAGCGCTAATGCATAAAAAATAATGTTCCAGAAGACTATTGACCTTTCAGGTTATCCAAGATAAATGTGTTTTTGAATTTGAATACATGAAACTCATTGCTACAGATTATTAATGGACTTCTATTTGTAGATGTGGATGAATGCGTTGCTGGGAGCGTTACCTGTCCCCGATTCAGGAAATGCGTCAACACTTTTGGAAGTTATATTTGCAAGTGTCATAAAGGCTTTGATTTGATGTACATTGGAGGCAGATATCAGTGCCATGGTAATGAAAATCATTTTAGAAGAAAACCACATATACAGATTTGTTGCACCAAAGTCTCCTTCAGGCCTTTGAAAAATAGAAGTGTGAAAGGGAAGTGGGAATGTGTGCTCCAGCCCTGCTCTCACTACCTTCAATTGCCATGTGATGACAGGGAAGCTCTGAAGTGACATGACACCTGTATTTGCCTGAATATTGTCATCATATGTTGTATAACCATTGTCCTGTATTCTGCAAAACTCAGTAACCATGTTTAGCCAAATGCATTTGCAATTTCACTTCAGATCTCAGGAACTGTAGAGTGCTGTGTTCATGTTCTCTGCCTCTCCACTATGGTCAGCTCTTCTGAATTCTGGAAGTGGACTCACACTTATCTACTCTAGAACTAAATTATGACTTCCTCTTCCTCTTCTGTAAAATTCATGATGGCTGTTTGGGTTATAGAAAACCTAAACCCATTACCACCATTTAGTGACCATCTGGACTTTTGCTGCCCAGATCTGATGGATCTAAATTATGGAGGAAGTGAAGGGGAACTTGAAAAAAGTCCTGTTTGGGGGGGGGGGGAGGGGAGGCAATTTTCTGGCTGGATTTAAATATCCCAAAAAGGTAAAATGTGTTTATGTTCGATTTTGGCATAGTATAAACTGGAAACCCAGTCACTGTGCTTAGTAAACCATAGTTCATAGAATTTTTCCCAGTCCTCTAGACATATAGGACTCAACTCTAATGATCTCCAGCCACCATGGATATTAGTTAAAGCAATGTGAATCCAGCCTGTAATGTGTAGTTCTTTCCTGTAGCCTGCAGTAAATTTTCCTCACATTAGATTATGATGGTAACGGAGTCTAATCATCCCTTACATTTTTCATATTATCACAAAATAGCTTATAAGTCAAAATTCAACTATCTAAAACTTCTGACCTTTTATTATTTTGTAGCCTGTATATGTGTACAAGACCACTGAGACCTCCCTTAAAAATCAGACTCATTCAAGACTCTTCAAATAATTTGCTTCCCATCTTAATTTTCAGCACTAGCATTTCAGCATTTTAATATAGCAATGGGATTTATTTCAATTATTTTACAAGAAAGAATGTTAATTTGAAAATGCAAATGTAGGATTGTTATCATTAAAATGGTATTTATCTTTTTTTTTTTTTTTCCTGTTACAGACATAGATGAATGCTCTCTTGGCCAATATCAGTGTGGAGGTTTCTCACAATGTTACAATACACAAGGGTCTTACAAATGTAAATGCAAAGAAGGGTACAGAGGTGATGGATTCAACTGCATAAGTATGTAATGACCCTTTTAATCTTGCATTCCAAATCCAAATGAGACATGACATCTTTGTGAAGTTCATTTTAAGATCCATTTGTGGTTATCTCAGTTTCACTAACAGCTTTAAAGGAAAGAAGAATATTCTGACAGTTTTAAGAACCTTACTATTAGGGCTGTGAGATTTGGACTACATAAATCCAGATAACCACTGGATGGCCACAGGGAAACTGGAAACTAGAAATGTTTGTTGCTATCCAGTGGTGGTCTGGACATCTGTACCCTGGTTTTGGTAGCCATATTAAAAGGCTGGTGTAAAAATATGTTACTCAAACTTTTTTTTATTTTTAGCATTACACTCAAGTGAACTCAGTTTACAGTTACATTATTATTTTGATATTCAGTGGTCTACTTAGTGATTTCAACAGAAGCTGCCTGAGTTTTGCCCTTGGATCTAAACTTCAGCTACTATAGCTGAAAGAAGGAACCAGGTAAAATTAAGCAAGCAGGACCCAGAAGCTTACTGTTCATTGTGAACAAATTACAATTCTCAAAATATCTTCCCAATGTGTAAATTGCTCCCATCCCATTTATAATTCCCAAACAAAAATAAACTTAATTTCTTGAAACCATCAAACAGTTTGCATGACATCATTGTAGAGTTATGGTTAATAGATAATTTTATTTTGTTCTTGCATGCTTTTGTATGCTTGAATCTAACATGGGGTTCATAGATTGAAGCCTTTCCATGTTTGTGTCTTCTTTTGCTTTATTTTTTGGGAGCAATTTCAGCATGTAAGCAATGGTTGGCAAGAAATATTGCAGTTTGTTAAATGTGTGAAGAAAAATTTGGTAGGTTGTTTGTAGTGGGTTGATATAGAAAGGCTATGTTGATCAGGTGTTCGCATGCCAGATGAACAGAGCTGAATAGGTATTTTTCAAAGGAAATTTGTGAAGAAACCTTCAGAAAAAAAAAGTATCAATAATCTTGGAGAGCTCAGCTGATTGCCTTGTTGACAGTACTAAGTCTTTCACTGTGGATACCAGAAGTGATTTGAACCCTTTTTATGAATTACTGTCTGAGACATTATCTCAGAGGGAGATATGGGTAAGGAACTGTCTCTGTATATCTTACTATAGTTCCAAGCTCAATAAGCTATTGTTTTATTAGACATGTTGGATGATTGAAATATAATAAATTGTGGTTTGAATGTAGTCTCTCTGAGCAAGAATTTGCTTGTTTACTGATGTATTTTTGTAGGAAAGGGGATTTTTTTGGTCATTTTTTATTTTTGTAGGATGCTTCTATGAAGGCCCCTTGAATATAATTTCAAAGTGAGTATATGTATATGAGCTGTGGTCTTAGTGATTTTCATTTTATTGGGTTAACTAATTATACTGATGCTGCTGCGGGAACACTAGACCATTTGTTACACCGGTAAGGATAAAGTTGCTAAAATGTAATCTGTATTTGCATAACAGAGTAAATAGGTGAATGTAGAGACAGTGTATAAAGCTTTAAAAAGTCTAGGTGTGTTTCTTGATTGTGTCATATGATTCAGATACTTGGCCAAGGACTAATAAAATAACCATGGATAGAATCATCCAGATTTGTTAGCCCTGCTTGCCTGTAGGATAACAGTAATATGTGCCAGCATGCTATTCATTCACTGGTAGCATGAAATCCTGGTTGGCATCCTATGTAGATGAAACTAATATTATCCTCATTTGCTTACAAAACTTAGCTGTACTTACTATGGTAACTTGTGTGCAGACTTTTATTTCACAGTTTTGATGGATACTGTCAAGGATGGCAACGGCTTAGATATTATAAGCTTAGGAGCAGGAACAGTTTGAGTCTCTGACTTAGGGCTACAACCTGTTGACATTGTTTAGTAAGCAGACCTATACAGCACTGCTTTGCTGGACAAGGCCATCAGCCTGCCCTGGAGAAACACAAGTATACAGTATATCACAACAAGGATATGGGTCATTTTTGAAGTTGCAGAGGCCAAAAAGAAAACATTGCAAATATCTTGAAAATTTGTCTCTCATTCCATGTACAGAATCATTCTTCTACTCTAGAATGATTCACTGAGTTCATCACTTACAGCAATTTGGCTTAATTTATACAATGTACTGTATGTGCCAAGAAGAATGTGTTTTCTTCTATTGAACAAATATCTTAACCATTTTATTTAGATAATATTTTAGCTCATGTGTATTTGCTTATGCATTTTACAAGCTTAAAACTGTGTACTCTACGCTATGCTTATGAGCATATACCTGAATAATTTTTGTTACCATTAAAATGCAGTAGCTTTCAAGAAAATTCTACAAACTGGTGCTATTCAGCAGTGTTGGAACTGCAGAGGTCCTGTTTATTTTGAAGACTATATATCCATCTTATGAAAAAAAATGTACTTCTTTGTGTATTTGATAATCCCATATAGATATGGAAATTGTATTTATGAATTAAAGAAAGAAAATGATATTCACAGAGCTATGAGCAAGCATCATAATACGTTTGATATTACTCTGGAAGTCCTGATTTTTTTGTGTTGTCGAAGGCTTTCACGGCCAGCATACGATGGCTGGTGTGGGTCTTCCGGGCTGTGTGGCCATATCCTGGAAGTTTTGTTTCCTAACATTTCGCCAGCACCTGTGACTGGCATCTTCAGAGTGCAGGAGCACAGACAGGAGCAGTTCTCTCTGTGCCCAGGGTGATGTGACCCTTTTGTGGGTATTTATAGAGATCTGGGGGGGGGAAAGGGGGGGATTGGGGGGGTGTTGGGGGGGTTGGGTTACTGAGTGGCTGCTTGTTTTGGTGTCAGAATCTGTGTGTATCTTCCTGGGGATTAGGCAGGGTTTTTTCTTCTATTGAATTGTTAAAGGGGGGCTGCTGGGGCTGATTAGCAAGTTCATTGTGTGAACTGGAAACAAAACTTCCAGAACACAGCCACACAGCCCGGAAGACCCACACCAGCCACCTGATTTTTTTGTTGCTTTTGTTAGAGCTAACACTGCATCATTTCGTAACTTTGCCCATTTCTCTGTTCTTTCCTTCCAGCTATTCCCAAAGTTATGATTGATCCTTCTGGTCCATATAGTGTATTTAAAAGCAATTCAACTTTTCCTAAAGGCAGCAATGGCATGACCAACAAAATACCTGAATCTGGTAGCACAAGGCATCCCATCCAGTTACCATATATACCATCTGTAATTACAGCAAAGCCTTATCTGAAGACCACAGCAAGACCAACTATGAAACCAACACACAAGCCACATACCAGATTGGTAACAAAACCTGCCACAACAAGACCAGCTTTCAGGCCAGTGACAAGACCCCCTCCAGTGACAAGTCCTCCCCAACCACCACCAGTTCCACCTAAGCCGCTAACAACAACAACGCCAAAAGTAATAACTGAAGAGCCTCTGCCGTTTCCTAGTGAAACCACACCACCACAGGGATTTACAGTTGACAATAGGATCCCAATTGAGCCGCAGAAGCCCCGAGGAGATGTATTTAGTAAGTAAGACTAAATTTTCTTATGTGTTAATGTGAAATGTAGTTAATTAGCAACCCTTGAGAATCTTACACAGTGTTCCAAAAAATGGAAGTTGTGATAGGATGTGTTTTTTACCACCAAATGACTAGAAAACTTATGCTATCAGATTAAAGTCATAAATTAAGTATACTATGACTGTCACATGTGACCATCTGAATAAGGAGTGAGGAAGTGAATTTAATCTGGGAAATGGGCTTGAGTTGTGGTGGGGTAGCTGATGGAAAGGGAAGGAGCTATGCAGAAAAGAAACTCTGTCTTTCTAGCAAAAGTCCAGTTCCTTACCTCATTTGTTTCTCTAAGCAGGAGAAGAGGAAAAGCAATTACTTCCTGCCTCATCCTGTGCAGATGATGGTGGAGCCACATTTATACCCAGCCAGCTGGAATTTCTGTAGGCATAGCCTAATCAGTCTGGGAGCAGGAGAGGATGAAGGAAAATGGCCTCAGGCAGGTCTCAGTCAAGACAAATATTGGCTGGATCTCTGTCTTTCAGGTCTGATTCTATCTGTGGATTAGACATTCCTGATCAGTAATGTGCATTAAAAGTCTGGTGTCAGATATGACCAAGTTAGGCTTACAAAGCTCTATAAACTCCAGTAATCAGCAGGGAACAAGGTTAAAAAATAAGCTATAGCACATTGCAGAATTTAGTATTAAATATTGAAAAATGAGAAATATTTTTTTAGAAGTTGCAGAGAAATTACAGCCAAAGCAACATCTGGAGCTTAGGTGAACATCTTGAAGAAAGGTGAATATTATTAATTTATGGTCAGAGACCAAATTAAAAAGAGAGAAAAAAATGCATGCAATAGAAGCAGGATAAAATGAAAACAGATGAAGCTAAATTATAGAGAGGGGTGTGTGATACAGTGGTAAACTGTATAGTGATAAAAGAAATAGATGATATTAGAAAAGTACCATTTTAGTGCCTAAACTGCAACGAGCCATTCCAAACTGGAACAAGTTGATGCCCATTGGCTCTTGATGAAGTCAATGAAAAAAAATTTGCAACTTTCTTACTGATTTCAGAGATGACTGCTAGAGAAACTGTACAATATTGGACTCAGTGCCCCCTCTGCATGAAATGAGGAATGGATACAGCAATGCAGATCATTAGTCCTGGCATAGGGACAGTGTGCAGGATGTGAGATGTTGGTTCAGTGGCTGCATCTAAGCATGCACAGTGGTGGTTTGGATAGGAGATCTTATTAAGCTGCCCCTCCACCAACTTCAAAGGCAGGACTTTGAACCTTGCTAGCTTAAATGCTTTTCTATTGGAAGGGAAAAGTAGAAGAGGAAGAAATGCCCAATTTCTGCAAGTGGGAAAACCTTACAGTTAATTATGCAAAAAAGATGGTAGTGCTATTTACAAAAGCACAATCCAACTGCAAACAAATATGGCAGATTGATGACACCCAATTAGAATAAACAGCTTTAAATATTTAGACATCACCTTCCATTTGTCCTTTACATGGAAACAACAAGCTCATGAAGTTTTATCCTGTGCAGAGGAACACAGATGCCATTATGTAAGTGATAAAGGAAATGATTTTGTCCTGGTGACGGTTAATTGTTCAGAGGTAAGGTGATTTCAATTCTTTAGAGATCTTTAGAAGCAATTCAGTAATTCTCCATGCCCCTTGATTTATCCCTATGTTCTCCTAAGACTTGAAGTAGGATCTTTTCCATTGCTGCCTGCATAAGAATATGTCACAGAAGATTTTGGATGAAAATAAACTTGGGGAGAAGCATTAACCCAACTCTTTTTTAAAGATAAATTTAATTCTTCACAGAAGAAAAGTGTAGCTAATTTTCAGCTCAAGCACTAACAGTGATGGGTCTGTGGGGTTAAACAACATGTTTTTAATCTTGATCCACAAGGTGACAGGTCTAAAATTCTAAATAATGTCTCAGGGCATTTCTATTATAATACCATCAGAATAAGGTAATCAATAGCAGCTAATCATGATAGCTGTATACTTCCAGTATCAAAGGCAATCTCCCTCTGAATATTATTAGCTAAGGGACATGAATTAGAGGGTACTGTTACTTTCATCATGTTGACTTCCCACTGATATTGGGTACTTGGTTATTGTGGGAATGGTATGCTGGACTTGCGGCCTGTGGCCTGGTCTAGGAAAATCTAGATCAACATTGTGTCAATCACAATATATGGACATTTGAAAATTGAATGGAATGCTGTGATACAGGAAGTTTGGCAATGAATTAAATAAAAAAACTGTCTCAAGTGTTGATATTTTGGACCTGATTTTAATTTCAGATCAAGTTTTTGAGAGACATTATGTTGTTTTATGTGAATTCCCATAGCCATCTTGTGCCTAGTTGCTGGGAACCAAATGGAAAATTAAGTTAAAAATAACTCTTGATTTCTACTTTATGGAATGTGCCCATCAAATGGGAGACTTTTAGGCCTCATAGTTCCAAAGGTGCTCTTTCATAAGGAAGTAGCATTTGCAGAGATGTCGTAAAAAATATTACAGTACTTTTATGCCAAGCCAACTTCATGCCACAAATTATATGTGATGGCTTGCATGTTTTGGAATGCATGCCAAGAAATACCCAGTGCTCTGTTTCATCTTTAGCATCACAACTGAGGTTAATTATAGAGCTTGCGAGGGTATTTGGAAAAGTCTTGTTTTGTACCCAGAACAGAAACATTGCTTAGCTAATAGGATGTGAATTTTGTTACCTTGCAGCAGATGGACAAGTGCATTCCTAGATGACTTTGGGATGATTTTGGCTGTATGTCAGCAACTCCTATCAGAATACTTTCTTAAGACATTTGTCTCCCTCCCCAAGGATGCAGTTCATTTGAATTTCCTACCTTTGATATATACTGTAGGTGTGGAGTCCTCATAAATTAGAGGACAGAAAACACAACAGTAAAGCTTGAGGAAGATGAAGGCATTATCTAAGAATATCCAATGTTTTTGAAAAAATACAGGTATTACACCATAATTCTCTGTTGGGATTATTAAGGTTTTTTAAAAAAATTATTTTATAAACATTTTTACCAACATTCAGGATAGTGAATCCAGTAAGTGAGAAAGTGAATAATATGTAAATTGCACGGATATCATTGTTTCTGTTGTGTATTGACCATATTGTCAAGTATCCAATTCAAATGGGCTCTTACTCTGTACTTGTGACAGAAGAATTCTGAACCGTGATTGGTAATATGGCATATTCACAAAATATCTAATGTTCAGGAAAACCTGTTAGAATATTTACAACTTAAATTCCATGAGGAAATAGAAAGTTACTACTTTGGTTCAGTTTTAATCCTAGTCTGTAGGGCTGTAATCTAGACTCTGTATAAACCATTTTCTGGGCTGAAGTCAGCCTTTGACACAACAGAATTAAGTATTTCCCCTGTCCTCCCTCTCTTTAACTACACTTGCACATGTGTATACTAATTTTAGTATATACCTTTTAGTCTAATAGATTTGGATTCAGACAATATGTAAATACTAAAAAACAAGTAAATGTTTTTTCCATTTAACAAAGTGGACAGAAACACATTCTTATACACAAGCATTTTTGCTTTTTTTTAACAACTTTCAGTTCTTCAGGTTATTGTTGATTAGTCACCTTGATGAATCATGAACCAAATAAGTTTTTGCTGCTACATTACCCACTCCTTTCTATCAATATTGGCACATCCTAAAATTTCTCCACCCATTTCTCTATTTTTAATAAACCTCCCACCAAAGTACACAAATTCATTTACTTGCTCTAATCTTTCATCCTGTGTATATCTTACAGTCATTCATTCAATTTTCCAGAATTTAATATATAGCTTCTTATCTTCAATGGTTAAAAATGCTGTTTTAAAATCAAGGATTGAGTTCATAATATGGTTTGGTTTTTTTGTTTACCATGCTCTACAAACCTATCCACTGGTTTGTAAACCATGTTTTTTTGGGGGGATGGGTTCATGTACCATACTGCATTAAAAACAAAAAACAAAAAAATCCAAACTCACAACCCACTCATGATACACATGAGAGCATCTGGAGAGGCTTTTGAGAACGTATCGGGTTGGAACAGGTTCAGAAGAACAATTTAAGTTTCTGATTACTTTTCTGAACCTAAGCAAATGTTTTCCTTCAAAACAAAAGGTACTGAAATTCACTCACTTTATAGTCCAGCTTCCAAAAGTCCTCACAATTGACAGCATTTTATCTTTCCAATTCTATGTGAGCAGATGATCCTGCTTCATAATGGACAAACAGTAGGATTCCTCACTTTCTGCTTAGCTGGGCAGATAAAATGAGGTAACAAGGAAGAGCTTGGAAGAACTGGAAATGCTTTGACTTATTAATTTATTGATTGAATAATTATCAATTGATTGATGTGTCGTCAAGTCAGTGTTAACTCTTAATGACCATATGCATAGACATTCTCCAAGATGATCTGTTTTCATTCTGGACCTTCAGGTTTCCTAAGAATACACCAATCACAGATCATGGATGTTGTAGTTGCATCCATCCACTTTGCTACTGGTCATCCTCTTCTCTTTCCTAATCAGCTTGGTAATGACCAGAGTGCTGATCTAATTTCACTTTCATTTGCACATGTTATTGTGAAAAGGGAATAGCTTTGAAGGTATCTTGGATGTTGACATCTCTACTGTACAGAATTTCAATATGCTTCCATCTTGGTTTGTTCTTTCTGAATCATTTACCCGGTGATCTTCAACATACCAATTCAAATAATATGTTTGCTGTTGTCTCTAAAATGACCATCTACCTCCATCATCTTCCTTTGTTGCTGCTGTCCAATCTAGGTGCCTGCTTGTTTTAGCTAGGCAGTTGGGATGACCTTTACACCTTGGGTGGAGCCCCTATGAGCATATATTTTTGGTATTCACTCCTGGTGTTTTTCACTCATTCCTTCCAGAAACCCAAATACCACAATGATGTGGCATAGCAGGGCTTGAGGGGGAGTTGGTATGCTTACAAATCTATTAAGTTGCTGAGAGATGAAAGGATGCTTAATTAATTGGAGACACTATTTTAATGAACCCAGAGAATGTTAACCAATAAATCACTTGAATTAATAATTCACTCAGCAGACTTTTATATATATAGCTAGGCACTCTTTACATCAGTATTTAGTGCACAAAATAGTGAATCTCCATAGCCAAGGGATAAGCTTTTCTGAAGAGATTTCATTATATACAGTATATCAGCATAGGCTTATTGTCCTTACACTATTTATAACAGAATCCTAGGCATGTCTGCTCAGAAGTAAAAAAATCATTGAGTCCAGACTGTAAATCTGAAAGGATTACAACCTTAATGCCAAGGACTCAGCACTCATGCTTTTTGCTGGCTTCTCTGAGAAATATTAATTACACAGCACAAATAGATTGGCATTTAGAGATATTGATATGTGTAGTCTAAGGCTATAATAATCACATGTTATTCTTTAGTTGATATACATGAAATCAAAGGCCCAGCTGTGTATTCTGCACATGAAATTCCTTTCATATTTTGGATTACGTCAATTTGTCAAGCTTTCATGTGGCAAACAGCCTAAGGCATTATTCTTTCAGAAGAATTTAGAACCTTTTGTAGACCTAGCTCCATGTTAGGAGGAACTTTGAGAAACATTGTGGACATTGAAAGATAATTTTAAATTTATGTGTGTTAATGCTATTATTGTTACAAAGAACTGATTTTTTTAAGAGAATATCATAATGATTTAAACGGGAATAATGTATGATTATATTATATGTATAATATTTGCCACTTCTATAATATTACTAACAAGGAATTTGGCCTTAGCAAGCATCCTTCTGTCATATACAAATCTTGATTTCTAACAAAGTCACAAACTTCATGATGACCATGTATTGGGGTATATACTACACAGGCCTGGACATGTACACACACACTTTGTAACAATGTAAACAATCTGGTGCTTTTCATACATTATGGATTTTAATTTTTAAACCCTTGATTTTCCAGGACATTACTGGAAAAAAAAAGAAAAGGTCACTGTAGAAGCCTCCCATTGTCCTTTTCCATGTAGAAATTCCATTTGTTAACTGGTACTGGAGAAACTAAAGAGAGATACTGAGGAATATTGCAGGGATGGGGTTTGGTCATTCCTGCAAACAGAGTAGAGTAGAAACAGTCACTCCCTACCTTCTCCTGGAATTGGAAAGGAGCATTAAGGAGGAGGGATTTTCCTGGAAGGGAGAAGGCCCACCGGCAAGAGGATTCTTCAGTGGTGGCTCACCAGGTAGTCTTTGCTGGAGCAAAGTTTGCTTTCCAGAGTGGTTTATAGGATGGCCACTTTGTATGGGGCAAAAGTGAACACAAATTGTAATCAAAATTTCATGTTTTCATTTAAAAATTTAAATTTTTCATGAAAAAAAAATTAATTTAAAATTTTTCATTTAAAAAAAAGTGCACACTTCACAAAATAATTTAAAATAAAAATATTAGGCATCACATCACATCATAGTGGGAGATACTGAAGGGCAAAATTCATACCGAGATACCAAATAGAAGCCGATCACATGATAGTCCTTCATATAGATTGTTCTTGGTAAAGCAAGATGCATACACCTGAACAGTTACAATTAAAAACCAATACTACCTTAGTGAAAGAACAGTTGCCAGAAATCATCTGGGCCTTGGCATCATCCAGGGAACATGTTTTTCTTTTCACCAGTGAGAGCAGCAGATGTTCCAGAATATTTCCCCCAAGAAGAAGGCCCTTAAAAACCATATTTTTCTATGAGGCTTTTGAAGCAGACTAATTGTTGCTATTTTACTCAGGTTTTTTTAATGATGTAAATTTCTCTTCTACCATTTTAAATATCAGAGGATGATTTTATTATGTTCTTGTTTTAGTGTCAATTATATTTTACTGCACACTATCTAGCAGGTCCTGCTGACAGCACATATATCTAAGAAATAAATAATGCTGTGTCCCACCCAAAAAAAAAAAAATTAGAAAATCAAAAATATTGCTTATTCCCAAAAGAGAAAAGTGTGATAGGTGTGAGAGTTAATTCTCACGTAGTCTGTTTAAAACAATATAATAGCAAATCTAACTATTGCAAACACAAAGAACAGATGGAAACAAGCTAGCCTGCTCAAAAGCTGCTAGGTAGAAAAATGAAATGCAGGAGAGTCTGAACATTGTCTCTCTCTATAGCAGTGTTTCTCAACCTTAGCAACTTTAACCTGTGTGGAATTCAACTCCCAGAATTCCCCAGCCAGAATTCTGGCTGAGGAATTCTCAGAGTTGAAGTCTACACACCTTGACGTTGCCAAGATTGAAAAACACTGCTCTATAGCCTTGTTCTTGAATTACAGCAGTTGGTTGTGGCCTCTAAGCTTTTTCTATAATTATTACTTATCTGAAATTCTTACATTTCTTATGAGCTCACCCAAATGGTTCATTCTTGAGTGATGCTTGACGATAAGTAGGCAGATAATGTGTGTAATAACCTGTGGTTGACTTCCTTCTCTGTTCTATTCTTTCTTTTTTAATGGCTTGATGGTTTCCCTTCCAGTTCCCCGCCAGCCTGGAGTGAGCAATAATCTCTTAGAATCATTTGAAATTGAACAAGGAATAAGTGCCAATGAGGATGAAGCAAAGGATGATCCAGGTAAGCATTTTATTTGTCACTTTGGCTCTTGTATTTTTTGCAATTGCTTGTTTGGTTAGAAGTTTAGTTTTAGCCTGTTGGCATTCTAGAAAGTATCTGTTAAGCAGAAAGCATGACTGTTTGTTATATACTACATTCCCAACAATAAGTATGTGCCACCGAGCATATGTGTGCTTTAATGTTGACGTGTACAAAGCAGCTGTGCTTGCAGTATAAAAGGAGAACTATACTTACTAGCAAATTTTAACTAAATCAGGTATTCCCCTAGGTTTCTAAAAACAGAAGCGAAGAGAAGAGCACAGTAGAAAAATGGCTTAGAATTCATTAGTCTCCATTAATTGACACACTGACAAAAGCTTCTTTTTGCAAATGTGATTGATATATACTTTAAAATCTTTGTGTGAACATTGACTATACATAACTGCCCACTTAGCTTAGCCTCTACCAAGTGAGTGCCTTCCGCAGGTATTGGAATAAAAGCCCCAGCATGTTTATAAAGGACTAAGACAACCAGTCTCAACTTTGAAGGCCTTCTCTGTTGTGATTTTTCATCCCTTCTTTGCAGGTGTTCTGATTCATAGTTGCAACTTTGATGGTGGTCTGTGTGGATGGATCAAGGAAAGAAATCATGATTTATACTGGGAACCTGTTAAAGACTCCTCAGGTTTGCTTCATTTCCTTCCATTTAATATGGAGCTATTTGATTAGCAGACGATCAGAAATAAGAAAACTCTTGGCATATAGTGTTTGACAATTGATTTATTTGGAGTTGAAGGAGTGTTTTTGTTAGGATTTAAACTTTTGTTCAAGCTTTGCTGTCTATATAAATTTTTAAGGGTCATTCTCTTTGGGCTGTTCCTTGGATGGAAGAATTTGAACAGAAGTGCGTGAACTACACAGTAATACCTCTCAAAGCAATTTCCTTGCATATTTATTCATATTTTTGTTCATATAGTAACATTTACTTCTGTTCTTTGTAACTGATCATGTTTGATGAGGGCAGTACATCTAAAACTAAAAATGTATGGCCCATGATTCATCAGAATGTCTTCAGATTCAGGCCAATCAATTAATTTCTCCTGTAGGCATACATTTTGCTGATGTGACTTAACAAACTGATTGGGCTGGATCACCTCTTTTGCCCTTCTTATATATTGGTATTATAATAGCCAACCCAGTCCTTTGGTATCATGGCTGAGTGATCTATTGCTATGAAAAGTAAAGTTAGCACCAGGATCCACCATTCCAAATTATTGCTTATTGTACGTAATGTAGTTCAAGCCTTGGAAAACTACTTACTCAAAATAATTAGAGGTTCTGAATGTGGATTTATATAATTAGTTGCACTGAGACATCTCAAGCCTGTTGAATAGGGCTTGCAAAAGGATCACATCAGGAATTAGAACTAGATAATATAGCCACACTAGAAGTATGTATACTGTATATGGAAGGCTAGTTAAGATGTTACGCCTGTGTTTTGCTATTGCCACATTTGTATGAAAACTATGCATTCTTTAGAGAACTTTTCTAACTTGAAAGATTAAAAATAAGTTCAAAATATATGTACATTTATTATATTGATAGCATATTTATGTGGCATGGCAGCTTTAACAGACTTTTGAATTCAGCATGAATATATCAGCGAAAGAAATTACGACCTTTTACATGCTCTTTTGACTCATGCCAGTGCTCCAGTTGATGGCTTTTGTAGAGCATATTAATTATCCTGTCATGAAGAAGTACATGGATGACTAACAAATGCCAAATGTTGGGCATCTTTCTGGAATTATGGCTCTGATCCTATGCTTACTGGGAATGGAATGATTTTTTGCATAAATGGACATGTCTGAAGTTTTCAGAAATCTATGGATATAATCCTGTGCACATCCAAAAGAGAAACTGAAAGAGAAACCAAACTCTCACTCCCTTTAAAGCATGAATTTTTTTCAGGCAGTAAATATTTTAAGACCACAATTTCACATGAAAAGCTCTTATCTTCCGTCTTACAATAAATGGTGTATGAACATTCCATAGTAAACAATGGTAGATCATGGAATAAGTCCAGATTATTAACACTTTGGTGTCATTTCTTTAGTTGCAGCCCCTAATTTTGTTTGGGTAATGTGATCCTCAGAGTGTCCTTTCATCAGTGGAAAGCCATGCATGGAAGAGAACTGTGTCAAACATAATTGAAGAGCATTGATGAGAAAAGAAATATCCTTCTTTGCATGAGTTTTTTCATTGGCACAGATTGTTTTTTGAGACCCAACATTCTGTTATTACAGCTTGGAACTTTTTAGAAAAGGTGTGCTTATTGTTTACCAAAGTAGATGACAATACGTTCTGTATAGGACAAGACATCTTCTGCAACATTATAGAAAAATTCAGAAATTCATATATATTCTACTCATGCTTTTTCGGATTCAAGTCAATTTTTCTATTATTTTTAACGGAATTATACATATATTTATGGTGCCTTCAGGGTAGACTATGTGCTGGAAAGGTATAAATATTTAAAATAAATCAATCAAATCAGTGCTGCCTTCACATCACTTGCATTGCTACACTTGGAAGGTCAGTATTAGCCTTATGTTGCAGACACAAATTTAATTATTTATTATCATGCTCCTTTTCAAGGGTGTGTTGAAATAATTTGTTTTCTTCTCCCACCTTTTTTTTTTTAAACAGGTGGACAATATTTATCTATTTCTCAACCCAAAGGGAAGGCAGGCCGAGTCGCACGCTTGGTCCTCCCACTTGGCCATTTAACTCGCTCTGAGGATCTGTGCTTATCCTTTAGGCATAAAGTATCTGGGTTACACTCTGGTTCTTTTCAAGTCTTTCTAAGAAAGGCTGGTATTCCTGGGCCAGCAATCTGGGGAAGGAACAGTGGTCATGGTTGGAGTCAAACGCATATAACACTGAAAGGACCTGGCATCAAGAGTGTGAGTACAATTCTAGGATATAAGGGGGGTGGAGCAGAAAAAAAGAGAGAGAGATATTAGTTATATTTAGTAGCTGAATTTTAATATTTATACAATTAATGTCTTAGTTGCTTAATATCAATTATCAAAATAGTGTCTGCAATACACCTTTCTCTATGAACCATGGTAAAAATTAAATCATCTAACACCTTAATCATGATACCCTCTATAAATAGTTAAATATTGCCCCTCCCGGCCCGGTATTGGATTTAATTCCCTGTTGTATTATGTAATGGATTGAGCTAAAAACATATAAAGCATATCTCATCCATCAGATTCCTCAAAACATTGTTCTTTCCATAATACCTATTTTTATTTCAGGTACTGTATAACCTGATTTGAAAGCACTGCTTAAATTGCAGTTCCTCATTCAGTTGTAAGAAACTGCAATTTAAAATCTATAGAACCTCCTCTTTGTGCATGAGATTGGAGGAAGAAGAAAAAGGGGGAATCTCATTCATGCTTCAGTAACTTATAGTTGTTGGAACTGCCTCATTTGGTTTAAGCAAGGTTGGATGGATTTCAGGTTTGTTCAATCTCCTTGGCTTTTTGCTAGAATATGGCAATCCACCAACTGTTGCCAAAGGCCAAATAGTGACTGAGTTGATATTGTACATGAGACAAAATCATATGCTGTTATGTGGGTTTATGGCTTAGCATGTTCTTCATGAACAGACAGCCATGGTCTATTCAGAAAGACATGATTAAACAAACTAAAGCTTATTGTGATGTGTGACATCAGTCATAGCTGAAGAGAGACACGTATCCTTAAAATTAAGGAGCAGGATACATTGCATAGGCTTAATAACATAAATAAGCTCTCACAGAGTTTTTTCTAAAACTTTCTTTTATTATTTGCTTAGTTCTTGCCATTTTAGAGATCTTGATGCTCCAAAGTCTTGCAAATTTACTACAGGTGACTCAGGGGCCTGATATGATACTGGTCAACCTCTGCAAACCTCTGGCCAAAATGGGGCTTAAGTGCAAAAAGCAAAGAAAAAGAAAGGGGGGAAAAAGATAGAAGAAAAATAGAAAAGAAAGAAAAAAGATATAAAGAAGTGGCTTCCGATCTTCTTTGCAGCAGTTATAAGTACAATTATAAATTTACCTCTTACTCTAAGGTTACAACATAACTCTCTTCTTTCTATAATCTGTCCTGTCTAATCATCAAAACCTAAATCATAAATTCATTTTTTTTCCCTCAGAGTCCATAAGGGGATTCTAGTCAACAATAAACGTAGATATCGTCTTCTCTCTAATCAAAGAAGTCAATTTGGCCATCTCAGTTCCATCATCTTCACCAAGCATTCCTCCATTGTGGGAATTGCAGAATCTTTCCATCTTTGTGCATACAATAATCTCACTGCAGTTATCATATACCAAAACAAGGTTTCATGACTTTTTTCCAGCTGTTTGTCCATCAGTCCCAAAAGAAAGGTCTTGATTGTATATTAATATTCATCTTTAAATTCCTCTGAATGTATATGAATCCAAAATTTTCTAGCTTTTTTACACATCCACCAAGCATGATAAAATATCCCTTCTTGTTGTTTACATTTCCAACATGTATTTGAAGTGCCTTTATACATTCTAGACAATTCCTATGGTGACATATATCAAGCAGTACATTATTTTGTAAAAATTCTCTTTAAGACTTTAACATAGAGTAATATGTTATAAAATAGGGACAGTGGGAGATGCGTACTTTCAAGACTTACAACATTCTGTTAATGGATCCTAACAATAAAGCAGAAGTAGCTCATCTGGTCGTGTTTCCCGTCTGGTTTACCTGGGAGGGCTGACATCAATCTTGCAAGTCTGAAAGTACAAATTCCTTGCCACCCCTATTTACTGCCCAATCAGGGCGGATCCTTTCTAAGTTTCTTCCTCTGCTTGCTACTCAGCTGCGGGCTCTTCCCCCTTTTATCTGATCATTTCCTAAGCAGCATCTCTTCCCCCCATCTTCCAAGGTCATTCTCACATTCCATTACAATAATCGAGCCAAAAATGTAGAAAAGTCATATTATCCCTTTCAATTTCCTGTTGCATAGGCTGAAGTTTTTGTGTAGTCTCATCCGACACCTCCATTTGGAACATGAAGTAAAAATACGAAGTAAATTGGGTGTAATTCCTCTCTCTGCAGGTTGTTCTAGCAATCCACTTCTCCCCTCTGCTATCTTTGCTGCTTTTCTGGTGATTGCCATTGTAATATTGTAATCCAAAAATAAAAGTGTCTCAACTGCAAGAGGAAGAGTAAAAGGAAAACTTCCTTTTTTTTTCTGATTTGACTTCCTGCGCCCTTAATACTTTCATCTCAAATGGCACTCCATAGTTACAGTTAGCATCACCATCTGGAACATATTCCTTTTATCTTTTGTTTTGTAAAATACACCAATTGTATGCACTCTTTAATAGTAAACAGAAAATATTCCCACGAAGGTCCATTTCGTTTTTCTATTTTAATTCCAATTTATTCAAAAGCATTTTCACCAAAAAAATAATCTTTCCAAAAAACTGTCCCCTTTATCCATTTTAAACTTTCTTACATTCGCTCCTTGTTAAGCTTTTTGCCAAAACATTTTTGAAATGTTAAACCGTTTTTCCCCCTGAAAAAATGTCCAGAAAGAATGTTGACTCATCAAATGGAATTCTTTTATCCTGCCACTCAGAAAATTTCTCTTTAGGTGTAAATTATTTACATCCAAAAGTGTCTAAGAAAGTGAGGCTTGTGCAAACCTTGTGTCCATTTAGATTGCATCATGATTGTGAACTTGATTGATATCCCTCAATTCCCAGCCATTCAACTCATGAGTCAACTGCAAAAACCTCAGTTCCTGCAGTCAACTCCCAAGGAGCAGCTGTCTGGAGTGCAAGTGGGTGATCTCATGGTCTCTCTTTATCCAGAAAGACAGCGCTGGCCAGAATTTGCCACCGATCTCCACTGCAGTGCTGCCCCCACTCCTTCAGGGATGTCTAATCTGCCACAGATCCTCACCTGATTCTCCTTACAGTTAAACAGGATTTCAAACCATTTAATACTTTTGACTCTGTTAAGGGATTTTGCTTTTCTTTTAGTCTTAAATGTTAAAAGAAAGTCTGAAGTCATTCATTTCTTCAGGAAATGAACATCTGTCTGAAATAGTGTTTGCAGCAGCTATAACCATATTTAAAAATAGGCATGGTAAACACTCATTAATTGCTCACAGGTGAAGATCTTTCATGATTAGAACTTTCAAAATATATGACAGAATGCATGAGTAACTAAATAATGGAAAGTCTCATAATCTGTCTTTGGAGAGGTTACATCAGGTATTTTTACTAAAGGCAGCTGCTTAGAAAGTGTTGCATTGTTCTTTCTTTTGTCCAGATAATTCGTACAATATCATTTTTAAAAGGGTATTCAACCCAAAGCCTCAGGGCCACAGGCAGTTTCTGAAACCTTTGATAAGGTCTCCAAAGACCCTTCAAAGTTGTGACTGAATTATAAATGTTGCAGGTCATAGAAAGGGAAAATATTAAATGCGTATTACCTAGGTCTTAGATTGGGTTTCTAGACCACTATTCCAAAAGGCAAGTGTGCTCCCAGCTCAGAAAAATATTGTACATCTAGGAATTAAAATGAATGATGCAGAATTCATTTGACTGTGAACGAAGAGGTGAAACAGTCATACCCATGAATTCATTATAACATAAACTTTTGCCTTGTGCCATGCAATAATCCCCAGCAGCAAATGTATTTCTTAAATTTATACCATGTCTTTCTGCTTATAGAAACACTCAAGACAACTTATAGTAATAAATGAAAATATGAAATATGAAAGTAAAATCAATACGATAAAAACCAAAAATGAAAATTAATGAAATTAAAATCAATAGTTTAAAAAGTGGTGAAGAGAAACCTTTTGCCAAGCTTTAGACTGTTGGTTTTAATGGTACTGATTTTCTTAAATATTGGAGGAATGAGGGCAAAACAAATCTACTTAGGGATAGCATAGGAGCTACACAAATGAAAGGCATATCTGGTATACTAAATACCCAAGCTATTAGCATTGGGGGCATTAAGGTACATTGTCAGCTATGCTAGAAGGAAGCTCTGCTTAGGAGTGATAATGTCAACCTGGAGTATCTCTATATTCCAAGAATCATTGATAGACCAAGTGACAAATCACCCCAAAACATTCAGGAAACTATCCAGATCCATCAGGTATCTGAGTTGAACCATTTTGACTGGTCCTTGGCTTCTGCAACTGGCAGTCTAAAATGGAGTACAGTAGAGAGTCATATAATAATAGAGATACAGAGCACTTCTCCACTCTCAGGAAACCAGCTCATGCTGAACAGAATACCAAATCCAGCTTGTGCCTTGCTATATGTATTGGGCCAGATACCAGTGAAGACAAGTTTATGGTTGTTTTGGCGGAATAATACCCTGAACTACTAGGCAACTTCACTGTGGACACTGAAGTCATCTAAGACAAGAAGTCTAGGGTAGTTTAGTGTCAAATCCAAGATCACCTGTCCAGCTCAGTTTTGTGCAGGAGGGTGGATGGTTCAGTAACAGTAACCCTGCATTATCCTGGCCATCCAGTGCAGCAGCAGACACTCCAGATTGGCAAACTGTTGGATGGAACCCACACTACAACACACATTCTCTGGCCCTAA
This sequence comes from Python bivittatus, assembly GCF_059951505.1. NCBI lineage: Eukaryota > Metazoa > Chordata > Lepidosauria > Squamata > Pythonidae > Python > Python bivittatus. Next base: position 38,572,524 of record NW_028277034.1, on the reverse strand, counting down.
CCTGCCATATCACAAAGTAACCTATCACTGTATTGCATGCCAGAGTCAATGCATTCATTCAGTATTAAATCTTGTATAAAAGATGTTGCACCAGCAACTGACCTGGTGTTAAAAGGCAAGATTATTAAGTTGGAAAGCTCACCTTTGCTCTCATCTTGACTTCCTTGATTAGACTGCAACCTGAAAGGAAGGGAGACCATACTACAATGATCAGACTGCCCACTGTTTCTTCCCTACCAGCTAATGTTGATTTCCTGGCATGCTCCACTTCCCAATCTACCCATCTCTTAGATGCATCTCATAATACTAGACAACAATTAATAAAACCAAGGAATTGAGACAATTCCTCTCCTGTTAAGACCCCAACTTTCTCCCAGTGCTCATAGTTAAGGGCAAATAATTTGGTCTACCTGAGGCATGACCCCAGCTCTCTTTGGAGTCCCCTGTTCTATGGTGATCTGAACTCCCCAAGACAGTATTCCTCTTATGCCAAGAGATAAGCCCATTAATTCAGTAACTATCTCCTATAATGACCCTGGTCCTTGTCCACTTTTGACATGCCACACAAAAGTTCTATGAGCTGAGATTAGTTCAGTTTTCACTGGAGAAAGACAAATGAAATGTCTGTTATACAGATATACCATTGTAAATCACAATATACTTGTATAAGCAGGAAGAGACCATGTTACATTACCAAGGGGGGCTTTCTTTCACTGAGGAAGGACTCCTGAATTTAAAGAACATCTTTCTGAGCCCTGCCAAGCTCAGCGATCCTTGGCTACTGTATGTTGTTCTCATGTTTCCTTATTTGGCAATAGCCAGTACTGAAAGTAAACATCCATTTTCAAAGCTTGTAAATTGTTGTGATTGCCCCATTTCATATTCACAGCAACAATTTCAGCTCCTTCATTCCAAACATCTATGTATATATAACTCTGATTAACTTAAAGCTAAACCTGAATGAATGTTCAACAGAAAGTAAATGCAAATACATTTCACTCCTTTTAAAGTACTCCTATTTCTCTGGATATACTGGATCATATAATGTTGATAAAGATTCTTAGTCATCCAGGTGGAATTATCTGGAGGTTGAGTCATGGCAACTGGACTTCTTTTCTTTAGGTTTGATACATTTCGCTGCTTGTCAAGCAAACTGCTTGGACAAGCAGCGAAACGTATCAGACCAAAAGAAAAGAAGTCCAGTTGCCATGACTCAACCTCCAGATGGATCATATAATAAACCAAAGGAACTACAGTCTATAAACTCAAATTGTCAAGTTCACACATTAAACTTATCCAAAATGCACAGTATTGCTAAGCGTAATGTGTGGATGTAATTGTGTTTCATAAATCATGGTTTAAAGTTTAGTGTTACATATGACTAAAGCCATTGTGGCTTATTAAGCAGACAATAGCTTTACATGATACATGAACCCAATCTATCTCATTTGTCTTTATTTTTTAATTTTTCCTTTCTCAGGTTATTTTTAAAGGAGAAAAAGGAAAAGGAAGAACCGGGGAAATTGGGTTGGATGATGTAAGTTTGAGAAAAGGCCCATGTTTTCAGGACCATTAGTGGTGCAGATTGGTGAAGAGAACAGACTTTTGTTGTCCATGCGTGTTAGCTGAGACACATGGATGATTGATAACTTCTCCTTTGTCTTTGTGAAATCACAGTGGATCTCCAGCTAAATAGTTCAGATTTTCTGTAATAGCAAAGAAAGTCCAAGCAGATGTCGAAGATTTCCATTAACATTGGTTAACACTGTCTGTGTTATAAGAGGTTCTGAATGGAGGGTATATGCATGTCCTTTATGAAGAAAAGACTGCCTAAACATCATCAAAACAGATTCAACAACTGTATTCTTGTCTTCTGTGTGTTTTCCATTGGCTGGTTATGGTTGAAACTCATTTTGTGTCACAAACTGAAGATACAGCTGTTTATTGTACTACATCCATTTTAAAGAAGAGTGTTTTGTGTGTCTCTGTGTGCATAATAACATTTATCCCTTTATCTTATTACAAAAGGCAGGTAAAGAGTCACACTGCAACCCTTAATATTGATAGTGCTGTGTTCTGTATCATATGTATTATTATTGTTATTATTATTATTGTATTTATATATGTTGTATATTTGCAGACTCTAGTTGTAAGATGAAATGGCAGTTGTGCGCATTACAGTTAAACCAGCAAAACAGAAGTGGAAGTCCGATAGCAAGTTCTTTTTAAAACATATCAAACGCAGCGATCATCCTTGCCTTTCTAAACTCAAATAGTAGAATATTGTACATGGTTGCAAAATGGTGTCAGGTCTAAGAGCGCATAATGTAATAGTACCAGATTCAAGAGAATTAGTTAGATTCAGTTAAAAGTCCTTTCTGGAAAGAAAAACATTCATGACTGATATCAGTAGCACAACTTGGCCTTGAAGGATGTTTGGCGGTTAGGAGTTTTTCCTCTCTTATTTCAGAAGCTATTAAGAAACAAAATAGGTATTTGGGTTCATAAGCAAAGAAATGCAGTAGAAAGACTGGCCATGCATTGACCAGATTACTCTACATCAGCGTTTCTCAACCTTGGCCACTTTAAGACATGTGGACTTCAACTCCCAGAATTCCCCAGCCAGCATGGGGAATTCTGGGAGTTGAAGTCCACATGTCTTAAAGTGGCCAAGGTTGAGAAACACTGCTCTATGTTATTGCATAGTTCTATCTACTTTCTCCTCTTTTCAGACTGTGTTGCCTTTATCTCCGGGCAGATGATTTGATCCATAGGAGTAGCACCATAAGCAAGAAAAACTGTTTCTGAACATAGCAGAAGAGTGGCAAGATGACTCCAAAGTCTGTCTTGCTATTTGCCTATGCAGCATTCAGAAACAAAGCAAAACAAAACAAAACAGTGAAGTAACAACAAAAATGCAGTAGAAAATCCAAAGAGAATTTTGAATGGCTTAGAATGTGGGCCTTTTAATTTTTATTTGCAAAAATGGGACATTTTAAAAGTCTCCCCTTGTATTCAGATGACAATCACATTGGTGGCATGTTAATCTCCCGAAGAAGCTATTCTAGATGGTGGGCACTGCCATGGAAAATAGTCTTTTTAGTTTCCTCAATAAGAGGAACTCTTCCGCTGTTCACAGTATGAGTCGATAGAAACAAAAACAGGTGGCCAACATATCACATTTTATAAACCCAAAAGAATTTAGCTTAATTTCAACTTATTCCATATCTGAAGTTACTTCTTACCATCATTTCTTCCTGTATTTCTCACAGTAAACCAGAGGTTAGCAGTCTGGCACCCTTAAAGCGTGTTCAACCTCTCCCCCTCCCCCAATTAATTATGTATATTTATTTTTCAAACATATTAAATGATCAAAATCTCATTAGGTCACAGGGGCATTCTTGGATGAGACTGCAGGATATCTAAGAGTTAAAGTCACTGACATTTTGCAACCATTATTAAAGGTCGTCAACCTTTATTAAAGTTATTAAAGGTTGTCAGAATAAACCATTTATAGATATGATAATTTCAGACAGAAATAATGTTTATTAAGGCATGGTGCTTTGTTTGTAAAGAAGCAACTGTAAAAGTGGACTGATGGCCTTTAATACTTTCCATTACAGCAGCTGGAATAGCTGAGTATTTTTTTTCCCAGTTGCAACTGCAACTTGGCTGTTCAGTCAAGCAAATATTTTTAGCAGAAACATGTTAAGACCTACTCCAGCTGTTCGGAGGATTTCCTTCTTCTAAGCATATAGCTTTCAGCTGAAATAAATTTCTAAAATATGGAATGTAGAATGCCAATGTAGCAGGTTGCATTTCTCTGATCAATAATTATGCTTTTTTTAAATGGGGAAAACTAATATTTTCAATGTATTTTTTCCAGTTGGACAAATAATGTATTTCTATTTTAAGACTTTTAAAAAAGTAAAAGCTGTTATGTTTCAATATTATCAGATTGCGGGGTTCTCAAACATGAAACTGTAAACCCCTAAAATGATAAAGGAACCCCTTTACAAATATAACTAATGATTTCCTTTGGAGTTCGGGTTGGGCATAAAATAAATATACTACTTTAATAATTCAATTTTAATTTATATATCCAATAAGTGACAAAAACTACAACTATAAACTAAAAGAGATTTTAAAAATCCTTTCACATGTACACTTCTACAGATGCTCCAAGGGTATATTGCTACACCCCACACTGCAGAGAAAATGGACACACAAATACGTCTGAGAAAAGCTGAACTAAATTAATGGTAGTCAATGTCAGTGGATCGCCAATATCTGATAATCAACTGTCACTCTGCAGAAATGAGAGTTTTGTCCACTTCAACAGAGTTGAAAACTGTAACCAGAAAATTCATTATGATTAATTCAGAACATATTACTAAAACTTAATCAACATTTTTGACATAATGACCATTATAATGGATTAAATAAAACATTTTGTAGAATAAGTAGATATGGAATGCAAGCTAGAGTATTGGGTAGAGAACAAGCCTACCCAATATCCTCTCAAGTGAATTAGTTTCATCAATGGAAAAAGAAATCTGGATGTAGAATGAGGAAGTGCACCTTCATATGGAATGACCTTCAAGAAATAGAAAAATATGCAGACCTACAGAGAAGGATGAATTTTAAAGCCCCTGTCATTTAGTGAAATGATTTTATAGATTGTGGCCAAATACTTCTATGTTATTCCTGAATTATACTGTCAGTATTAAGTAATACACTATTTAAATTAGGCTGTGGTCACACTATATGAAAACTCTACGTATTTTTATATTTTCTAAAGCTGTGCATACAAATTAAATAAGAATGTATACTTTTTTGGATTAATACTTTACATGTCTTTCCAATGGTCCACTCAGTCTCAGTTCAGCTTGATGGAGGAACTCTGCATGGGCTTCTTCTATTGGAATGAACAAGATGTAAGCTTACATAGGAGTTTCATGTTTGTGTGGTAATATGTAGGCAATTCAACATATGAAGGTGTTGATGTTTTAACCCTGATACACCTCACCAAAACTAATACAAACTAAAAAATAAATAAAGAGTAGAAGATGCACAAAAGAAGAAAAAATGGAAAAAATGGAAAGAGAAAAAGAAAGGTAAGAATATAGTAAAGAGAAAAACATAAAGAACATATATATAAAGAAGTGATTTCTCACCTTCATCACAAGTATAAACAGTTTTAGTAACTCATCACCTCCTCTTAAAATACAACAAATGATCCCTTCTTCCCATATCCTATCTCTTATCTATAAACAAATCCATAGAACATCGTCATTTCAGTCCTGATGTCAGCAAAAGTCCATTAAGGGTTACCAGAAATAACCCATCTATTTTAAGCATGATCAAATAAGCCAACTTTATACCCCTTCCATTTACTTCTAACCATTTTAATATTTAGTCCATTCAAATAATGTCTTAGAAAAGAAGATTTCTTTTCATTTGTTCTTTGTGTCTTCTTACAAGATTCTTCAAAACTTTAACAAGCCTCTTTTGTAAATCCACTATAGGAAAATTATCCAGGCTACTTTCTTGGTTTATTGTTTGTATCTCTCTTTTAATTATTAAAACATCAGCCAGTTTCTTTTGTATGTCCAGTATAACATCTTTTTCCATGTCATTCTTGTAGCCTGTCATTTGTAGACCCACTTTCAACTCAGTCTCAGTCTTGTCAGGTAAAACTTGTTCCTCTTCCATAACATCTTTTAAACACAGTCACTCCAAAGAGGTAGATGTCTCTGTTGACACTATTAATATTAATTTCTGAGTCCATTTTTTAAAAATATCCTTCAATATATTCAACATTAGAATATTTTGCTTCATTCTGTAACTAAGTCGAGTTTATGTGTTCTTCTCCTTTAACTGTAATCTTTAGTTCCCTCTAGTGTCCAATTTTTAAAATCTTATGATTTTTTTAAAAAAAATAAAAAGCATTTTCCCACAGGAAGGATTCTTTATAATTAATTCTGAAATCTTATTTCAAATTTATCTGGACCCTTAGTCTGTTTGTAACTTTCTAAAATCAAAGTTTTAATCACCTTTTAGCAGTTTATTCCAAAAAAATTTTTTTTATAATTCTTAAACTTGTAGTTAAAACTTTCTTTCACTAAGGAATGAAGGAAACTCATCCAGTGCTGTCAAACATGTTGACCCAAAGGTTCCTAATAGCTGAATAGCAGTTAACAAGCAATTTCCGAAAAGTATTAGGAAAGGAAGTGTGCAAATTTAGTGTTCTTTCAAAGGCATCGACAGCAGTTTGAGCAAGATGGCTATTCCCTCATCTCCCAGAGCTCTAAACCTGCTGGAGATTGCTGTCTTGTGTCTGCTCCTGAGGAGCAGCTGTCCTCTCCTTGTCCAAGAAGTTTCAAAGAGCTGGTCTACTTGCTGGCTCTTCATTCCGCTGCAGTTGTCAGCTTTGTAAATGTATCCACTCAATCTCAATTCAGCTTGATGGAGGAACTCTTCATGAGTTTCTTCTATTGAAATGAACAAGATGCAAGCTTACATAGGAGTTTCGTGTTTGTATTATAGTATGTAGACAATTCAAGATGAAGGTGGTGTTTCAACCATGATACACCACACCATCTCTATTATGCTCCTCTTTCAATAGGCAGGCTGTTAACTATTTTCTGGATGGGGACAAATCCCTGATAAAGATATGGGTTGCTGCTTCTAAGAGCAATGAACTGAAAGGGATTTGAATAATGACATCTGAAATATTGAAATGTAGCTGTATCTCACTGATGCATGAATTGCTTCTATATTTGGTTGTCATGCTTCTAGAATAATAGCTAAAAAGGAACTCATACATCTCTGGTGAGTCACATGAGCACCATATGCAAAGATAACTTATGGACTTCATGTCTGGAGAAATGCCTTCCCTTTGAATGATCAAACCAATGTGAAGAGCAGATGCAGAAGTCACCTGCAAATATCTGGTTCAGCATCTATTGAATTGTCAAAAGTTTTTCTGTTGGGAATTATTTTCTGGGAATTTTTCCTGATAGGTTACTAGATCAAACCCATTTCTAAATTATTTGTGTTACTTAGATTTCATAAAAGCAACAATAATGAATTTTCATGCAAACAATTTAATTCTTCCTAAATTCTAGATATATTTGTGGAAGTATACAAATAAATAAGCAGAAATTACCATATATATTTAAGGAATGCAGTGTTGTGTCAAACAATATTCATAATAAATTATACCTGGCTCCCACTATATATGTGGTCTAAGAAGGTGTATGTTAGTTGCAATAGAGTGGATTTTTTATTCATATTCAAATGAAGATGAGGAAATGCTCCAAAAAATTGAGGTATATTTAAAGATGGACATCTGTATCATCACATCTACATTTGATTGGCGTGCAACATTCTTTTTAAGGAATATTAGTATTTTAAAATCCCTAAAATCCATGATTAAATAACGGCATATGGGTGCATCTATATAATAACTGATCTGTCCCTTCTGCCTTCAATCAGTGCTTTCATAACTGTCAAAATAAAGTTCTCCTTACTCACAGCTTACTGTTTTTGGTGCCAACAAGTTCATATTACACTAAATGCAAGTGGAACACATTATCAAAAGTGCTGTAGGATATTTTGCTGATAAGTAATGTTATCAAAATAACATTTTTCCAATCAGATTCAAATCTATCTTTGTAAACCTATAGTAGTGGTTATTTATAATTATTTTTCTTTGGAAGTAACAACCCATTGACATCTATGGCTATGTTCATATGATATGTTTACCCTTGTTTAACTTAACCGAGGTTAAGTCAACCCAATTGTTCAGATTTGCATGACACATTGATAAACCATGAACTAACAGAGACTTTGTATAATATACAAAGCCATATATTAACCAACTGTTGTACACCACCCAGAGTCATTTGATTGTGAGATGAGCAGCATATAAATACAACGGATAAATAAATTAATTAATTAATTAATTAATTAATTAATTAATTAATTTGTGGGGTCCTAGGTTTGCCTACTTTGGATATAGAAGAAATGGTCTCTCCCTCTCTCATTCTCCGAGAAGGAAAGAATAAACTAAAGGGAAAGAATGAAAGAGACAGAGAGATGCTACAAGGATATATAAGATTTGGGAAATCTGTCAGAATGAACTCCATTCACAGCAACATAATATCAGAAATATTAATAAAACCAAAAGAATTTTATTTTTCATAGTTTAGGATTGGTTTGTGAACTTGCCCTGCTGATATAAAGAAGTAGGTAATTTAGGTGAAGCAATAACTCTGGAAACATTAATACTAATATAGGAGAGAGAGAGATACATTAGCTGCAATGATTTTCTAAAAATTGCTGATCAGGCTATTTCCTTAGGCATATATTTCCCAACTGTATATTTTAATAATTTAAGCTTAAGCATCATGATCTGAATAGGCTTCAGCACGCTGAATGCTGTGTTGGGTTTCAGTTGACATTTATGAACAGCTTATATTTCTTAAGTGTTCTTTTTGCCATCATCTCAAATAAACAGTCATTGCTATAAACACGTTCTTCAGTCCAAACTCTAGAAATATGTGAGGTTCTAGGCAAGCAGATGCTTTTTCAGTCAATAACCCAAAATCAGGCTGAGATTAATTGCACAAGGAATAAGGAAGATTAGTCTATTTTTCCAGACTGCTAAATAAGCAGGGTTTTGGTGGTGGTGTTGTTATTATTATTATTAGTGATCTTTACAAATTGCGTGGAGCCAAACGTTGGATCATTTTGCTTTACATCAAAAAAATCTGACCCTGGGTCACAATTTTGCATTACAACCATGCAGGAGCATACTGAAGTGTAATCATATTGTGCTATTCTGTCAGGGAGACAAATGCAACAAGAAGCAGAAATGTCACAAATTTTGCTACAGGATAAAAATGACTATATTGGAGTTACAAACTTAAGTCTTTCCACCCTATCCTTCCCCCAGACCAGCTGAGAAAGTGTTGTGAGCCAGGAAAAACAATTTGCAAATCTCTGCATCAGATTTCCTCGGACAGGTGACATACTTAGTGATCTTGTTCTTAATTTTTAATGGAGGATATGGGCAGTATTAACCCCATGGCATTTCCCACATGCCCTTGGAAAAAAAATCTAGCATACTTTGTTAAAAGTGTTATGTAATTCAAGCTGAAGGCAGAAAAGGACCTGGGCAGTGATTTACATAAAAGCCAGACACATTGACTTTATTACAGTATTTATGGAGCCCATTAAGCCATGACTGAATGGGTCAGCCTCCTCCATCTAACATTCTATCAGCTTTGCCTTGTTTATAATTGAGATATTATGGCTGCCTGAACGCCAATGCTAGTTGCTAATTTCTTTGGGGGGAAGCTATTAAATTAATTGCACATTAAAACACTATGCAGGCTATGAGTTGTTTTCAAAGTACCAATATCTTTGCAGCCTAGGTGGAGGCTTTGTGGCTATGGACTTTAAATTAATTGGGGCAATTAAATTGGGGCTAAAAAGTAACATATGAGAGAGTAATCTAACAGGAAAATCTGAGCTTCACTGTTAGGTTAGGATGAAGAAAATATGATAATTTGGAACTGTGGATTTCCCTGCCCTCTTCACTTAGTTTGTATGTATGGAGTATGTATGGAGTAGAGGCGGTATATACTGTAACTGGAGATCACTGTGAAGATGGGCATTTAACTTGGTTAGAGTATGGGGGCACAACATTTTTTGATCAACCACCATACATGGGTCACTTGTGGATAGGTAAGAAGGAAAATGGATATGAGTATGGTAATAAGTGGTCCTATAAAGCAGGAAATTCTCATTTTTTTCTTAAATTATTTACCTTAAACCAGTGTTGTCCAAACTTGGCCACTTTAAGATGAGTGGACTTCAACCTCCCATGCTGGCTGGGGAATTCTGGGAGTTGAAGTCCACTCATCTTAAAGTGGCCAAGTTTGGACAACACTGCCTTAAACCAATGTTCTTAACCTTAGCAACTTTAAGATACCCAATTCCCAATTCCCCAATTCAATTCCCAGAATTCCGCAACCAGAAGAGCACTGGTAGAGATATCAGGATGTGAGCACCTATTCATGACACTTGGCTTTTGAGACAAGTTAGGGATCCTGCTTATGCTGCTTGGCAGGTTTACTTTCTGAGCTGCTTGATCTGTTCTTGGGGTTGGCATGGAGTATTATTGGGTGGCTTCAGTCTGCTCTGGGGATGGTTTGGGTAAAGCTCAGGAATTCATGTCTTCTATAATGACATGGGCTTATCTCGGGTTACCCCAGCTCCAAGCATATGGGTGATCATACTTTGGACCTTATTTTTGTCTGCAAACAGTTGTTGAAGGATCTGGAAAGGGAGAGAATTTCCACTATCCCGTTGCCATGGTCAGATCACACCCTGGTCTGATTGCAATTGGTAACCTCCTGGGACCTCCGTAGGACAGTGGGACTGATTTGGATGGTCCGCCCCAAGTGCTTAATGGATCCAGTTGTTTTTCAGAGGGTACTTGAGAATTTTTCCAGTTCTCCAATGGGAAGTTCTGTTCAGTACAGTGAGCCAGCTGCTGGATCTATTGCCCACCTCCCCGAGGCAACCTCTTTCTCGGGACTGATTCTGGATAATGCTTTGGCTTACTGGGGCCCTTTGGAAAATAAAGCATCAGAAGCAATGCTTTGTGGCATTGGTGAAAGTCTAGAAGTGAATCTGACTAACCATGTTCAGGCCTACACACAGTGAAACATGCTTACTTTTTCTTTATTAAGTCAGACAGCTGCTGTCCAGTGGCCCTGTATAGGATGGTAAACTTCCTGTTGGAGAAAAAACAATCCTGTAATCTTCCACCCAACCACTGTGACCAGTTTGCCACTTGCCAGTTGGAGTCACTTGGATTCACTGTAGCCATGAGTCTACCTGAACAGACTCTTTAGTGGTGAGTGGGCATTGTCTTGTCCTATTATCTGGGTCTTTTGGTCTGTGACCTCCAAGAAGGGGATAAGGTGTTGTCTTGGTTGTCTTCTGCCACTTGCCAGTTGGATCCCTTCCCCACCCAACTTGTAAGGAAAGCAGGGTGTCAGGTCTACGATGTTCCAGCCCCAATACAGACAAATCTCTTGAAATCCAAAGCAGATTCAAAAAAGACTTCATTTATTGGAGGATACATGCAGCTCTAAGCCAAGCATTGCTAAAACTAAAGCCCACGTAATTTTCCCTCTACTTTTACCCACCTTGTCCCCCTTCAGTCTAGGCACCACTTTTGGCTCTCACAGATGTGTGGCCTTGTACATTCCAATTCCTGATAACACGGCTTCTTCCTGGCCTTCAATCTTCCTCAGGTTCAGTCTGCTTTCACTCCCCTCCCCCCCACCAGTGAGAATGGCAGAATCAAAGCATGCTCAGAAAACATTTCCTAAAATCAAAGTATACCATAGCATTCACTATACTAATAAAGCAGTCCTCTAGTTGATATATATCTTGATTGCTGCAGATTCTGACACAGGGAGTTCATGTCCTCCATGATGACATGGGCTTATCTCAGGTTACCCCAGCTCCAAGCATATGAGTGGGGTGACTACTTGGCTCCAGGAAATTGTGACACTTTGTTTTGGGAGAGGAAGCTGCCAGCAGTCCTGAAAGAGGCGATGGTACTCTCTTCCTAAAGAGGCCATCCCTGGACCCAGTGGTATTAGATGACTATTCCCTTTTTGGGGAAGTTGTTGAGATGGTGATGGTACTGGACCAGCTTTGCAGAACCACAGAGGAAGTGGATTATCTGGGCCCTTTTTAGTCAGGACTTGGATGAGTGAAGTGTGCCTTTCCTGGTATTTCTAGATCTCTTCATTGCTTATGATACCATGATATTCTTTTGGACCACCTGCAGGGGATGGGGGTGGAGGTGTTGTCTTTCATTGATACCACTCCTTCCTTAGTGGGCAGTTACAATCCATCCAATCCTGATGGCCCTTGACTTGTCTGTCCTGCTTTGTAGCATCTATTTGAAGCCATTGTGAGGATCCCTCATCAGCTTGGGGTGTGGTATCATCAACATGCTGCTGATACCCAATTGCACATCACTATCCCTGGCTGTGGGGGTGATTGTACTGACTTCCTTTCCAGGTACCTGAAGGCTATCAGAGTCTGGATGGGAGAGAACAGACTGAAGTCTGGAGTTGGAATTACTGTTGATATACAGGGTCCTCTGTCACTGCCAGAATGACTCCTTGATGGACAAGCACTGCCCATCAGGGAACAGGTTTGTGACTTGGGGGTCCTGCTGGATTTACATGTCCTGCTGGATTACCAGGTAGAAGACATGACTAGAGGGCCCTACACCCAACTCCAGTTGGAACACCAGTTTCAGTCTTACCCTGGGGCAGGAGGACCTGGCAATAGTAACCCATGCAATTATACCACCACCCCTAGATTGCTTTAATGCAGTTTACTTGGTGCTGCTCCTAAATATTGTTCAGAACCTGCAGTTGGTTCAAAATATGGTTTGCATATTTTGGACACCTGATGTTAAAAATATATAACACCAGTTTTACTCACCCTGCATTGGTTGCCAATTGGTTTCTGGGTCCAATTTAAAGTGCTGCTTTTGTCCTATAAAGCCCTTCATGGCTTGGCACCTAAATACCTACAGCACTACCTTCACCAACTAGTTTTGGCCTGACTGATTAGATCTACCAGGAAGAAGCTTCTGCAAATCTCACACTCTCAGGAGGTTCAGAGGGCTGAGGCAAGGAAGCACTGCTTTTCTGTTGCAGCACAGACATTGTGGAATAACCTCCCCTTGGAGATCAGGCTAGCTTCCTCCTTGCTGGTCTTTCAAAAGCTCTTGAAGACTGAGCTATTTTAGAGAGCCTCCCCTGATTTGGTTTGATTTGATTTGATGTTGCCATCTTTTCTAGCTTTTTTTATTCTATCTTTGTATTGACATAGTGTTGCTGTGTTTTTATTTTTGTATTGGATATGTTTTACAGTATATTGTATTTTCTAGGTGAGCCACCAAGAGTTGTTTTGACTGTGGTTGCATAGAGATATGTTTAATAAACAAACAATCAAACAAACTACTGCAGTGCACATGAGGCAGCCTTTGGAGATGATGTGGAAGCTGCAATGGCCAGACAGCTGGTGCACAACTCCACCATTGCAAGATAACACTGATTTCATTACTGTACTGTATACCAATAAGCTTCTGTATCTAATTCAGTTATTGCCTACAAAGACCTATTGCAACATATGAATGGATTACATCTGCCTTATTCAAACTGATCCTGCCATGTGGTCCAAATATCTCAAGTGGGTCTGCTGAGAGATCTGTCTCCCACAGGAACCACATGGGGCCTGAATCAGATGGCAGGCTTGATGTGTGTAGTGCCCCAATACTCTATAATACTTTTCCCCGGAAGTATATGTAGTGCTTTCTTTTCTTGAATTCCACAAGGTAGCAAAAACATTCTTATTTCACTCTGCCACTGGTGCTAATTGATTAATTGTGATCATTTCATTTTGGGATTAAAATTTATTTCTGTTATTTTCTGTTTTTCTGGCTTTGTTATACACTGTCCCAAATCTTGTGATTGAAGTAGTCTGTAAATCAATCAATCAATCAATCAATCAATCAATCAATAAAATGGCTATGTTAATTTATATGTAGCAGAAGCTAATAAATAGGTAGCAGAGGTATATATGTCTTCAGAGTCTTTTTTGGAAAATACATTGTTGCGTGATTGATAATGACCAAATTACCAACCAAGGCAGAACTTCACTTCTTGTTATTGGGGAAAAAAAGAGTAAACTATTGTATCTTGGAGGTCTGAACAGAGGAATTTAATTCTGGAATTAGATGGTATTTAGAACATCCCATTAATGTAGTACCACTAGCAAAAAAACTCAGAAAGGCCACCTTAACATTTGAAACATCAATGCTGCCTGATTATACTACAATACTCAGAATTCTGAAGCAGTAGAAAACTTGGTCAAGAAGCTACTGATGGGTGACATGAATGCTGACCTTGTGTACCCTCAGTCTTTCCTATGTTCTTCTCATATTCACATATAGTAGAAAATGAACATAATTCTTTTTATCATGTCAGCTGAAGATGTAGGCTTTGAAAATGGATGTGTATTTATTCCAATACTAAAGACGATTTAGCTGTCTCTGATGCAGTATTAAAGAACTGTGCTTTATTACTTCCTCATAAGGATAAATGTTGGCTATTCTGTGGCAGAAACTGCAACATTTTGCCACCATTTTTACATCACTTTACCTTGGCTCCCTTTATTCAATAGTAAAAGCTTATGTTCCAATGGCACCAGTAGTAATAAATTCCAATATTGTAACAACAACAATTAATCACTGACAGCAGTATAACAGAGCTGACAGAAAGGGCCAAGTGGGCATCCGGAGTATGGCATTCAACCATCTAACAATGGCACAGAGAAAAGCCTTTCTCACATGCCAGTCAGCTGGACCTCAGTGACCTTCAGCAAGCAGAAATTCTAGCATAGAACTGTCTAGTATTTTAAACCAGTAGGAGCATTTTAAGTTTTGAGACCATTCTGAAGCCCCCTTCAGGGGACTAAAATACTAAATCCAAGGATCCTCTGAGGAAGAATGAAAGTTAATGTAAAGAACTCAGCAGTGCCAATACTACCACTGCAGCCAAGAAGTGTGCTTTGAAAAGCTGCTCTCAACTGGTGTCAGAGGTAATAGTCTAGCTGGACCAATTGACAGGTTCTCCTGCTGCTATTCTGTGTTTAGGGTAACACTGTATTGCTACCTGTTACAACTTATGTAGGATTCTGTACAGGGTACAGTGAAGATATATACATATATATTTAAAATGAATAATTCCCAGACTGTTATTTCAGAAGCTGTTACTGTCTGTTATTTCATTAATGAGAACACTCCTTATACTAAACTTCTTGAGGAGGCCAAGCATTATTCCCCTGTGTGATTTTTTTGAAATAATTTATGGAGGCGATAAAGAAAAGACATATTTTGAAGAACTGTAAAAAAAGATTAATTAAAGCTTTTATAGCCAAGGGTGTATTTAAAAATTAAGGGTTCATCTTTGCAGCTCATTACATTAACGTGCGTTACCTCTGGTAGGTTCTGCTTGATCCAGTGTTTAACAATAACATCATTTTTCTGCCCTTGGGATATACAAACTCCCTGGATGCTTTTTTTGGCACAAGTGACCAACTTACTTTCAACAGGGCTATTAAACAAACAGGAATTATTTGATGCAAGAAACCAACATGTTGGCTTTGTCATTCTTTCCCCCTGTCATTTTAACTTCTCACATGGCATGCCAAGTTATCTTTTTAAAAGCTAATTCCTATTTTTTTTAAAAAAAAATCCTGAATAGAAGTAAAGTAGCCAAGCATTCTGCCAAGGTATTATTACAACATTTATCTCACCTCAATACTTGCCTTCCACTCCAAGAAGATTACTCAGCTGTCAAAAAAAAAAAAAAAAAATCAACCCCTTTTATATAAGTCTCACGATGTCAAGGCTTGGCTTATGAAATCATGTATGAGTCGTAAGTGGCTGAAGACCATTCTTTTGCCTTTTTTGCTAAATCCAATACATCTCCTTTTTTGTGTCCTCTTTTAGCAGTCACCTACCATGACAAAACTTGGGGTATTTCCACATGGTACAACTTCCACTCCCCAATTTCTCCAAAGCAATTTGAAGGGGGCTGTGAACTGTTTTCTGTCATATAGACTTTGGGACTCTGAGAACACAAGCTGATCAGGGCTTTCTCTCCAGCTGGTTAATAAGAAGGCACAGGAATTATAAATGCAACAATAGAATAAATCAAAAATATTTTTTACAAAACAGTAATAAGAAAAACAACGCTCAAGCAATTGACATCCCCAAAATGGAGACCAATAAAACTTATTGAAGATTGAAAGCCCAGTGAAATAGAAATGGCTTAAAAATTCTCCTAAAAAGGGGGGAGCTTTATGGTCCTTCAGAGGCGTAGAGTTCTAAACTATGAGTGTTCCCATAGAGAAGGCCTGTTGTGTTCTTCATGCCCTCCTAACTTCTTAACAGGCCTTCCTTCCTTATGGGTTCTCACTGGACAAGGAGATTCAGTTCTGGCAAAAGTCTGATGCAATTTGGTGTTACACTACACAGAACTTTATATATGTGGCCCATAAGCCTAATGTAATACTATAAGGGAGGTTTCACCATGCAGTGGTGGAACTGACCTCTCAATCATCTTGTTTCTGCCTTCTGGATCAGCTGTCACTTCCAGGTTATCTCCAAAGACTTCCCTATAAAGTGCATCTTAGTAATCTATCTGAATGGTGATCAAGACATGAGTTACCTATCCCAGAGCATTTTGGTCCAGATTTGTAGGTTTTGGAGCAACAAAATATTCCTTCAGCCCTAAATTCACATTTTCAGTACATACTGTGTGCATTAATTTGCAGTCATCCTCATCTAAGCATTTGTAATGGAGTGATGGCTACCAAGCCATCATTCCTCTGGAATAAAAATATACTTGAAGACAGCATGATATAGTGTCAATTTTGACAGCAGATGTGTTTCACAGTGCTTCCTACCATTGTGGTAGGTTGCACTGGTAGCTGAAATGCATGAGAAGGACTCATAATTTTAAGTAAAATACAAACTTGTTAGGCTGTACATCAATTTCTCCCCAATGAATATAGAGGGGAAAGCAGAGGGAATGCTTGTCAATTTCACACCTGTCAAGGTTCACCATTATTTTCTTCAGTGAGTTTTCTCAGCTTCTACTTACAGTCTTGGTATTCCCTGGTGGACTCTTATCCAGACACCATTCAGATCCAACCCTGTTTAACTTCTGAGATCAGCCAAGTGCCGCTACCTGGTTGGTCTTCTGTCTTTATGAGAGATACCTAAAACAAATCCTTCAACCAGAGCAATTCTGGGCTTGTTTATATGGACGTATTTAATAGGTCATCAATTCTGATGTTAATAGAATGCTCTGATCTAAAGGAATGTTTGTAATAGCGTGTGCATATATCCTTATGATATATGGTGGATTTGGCCTTGCTGGCTCTCCAGAGGATCTCTAAATCCTCCACCCACAACCCTCCCCACAACTCTTGGAAAGAACCCTCTCTGTAACACTACCCCTGGCCACTTGCCCCTAGAGAAGTCTCTCTCTGCTGTAGTTTATTCATGAGGAGGCAAGTGGCAATTTTTCTTCAGTGGCTTTTTATTTATTAAAATAAACAAACAAATAAAGTATGTTCAAAGTTATGCTAAGCCATCTTTTATTGTGGTGACAATTAACCAAACAGGCTTTTGTTTCATATGGGGTTGAAAACAAAAGCTTGTTTTCCTGTGACTATGCAGAAGGGGGCAAGGGAAGAGGATGAGCTCAGATTTCTTACCACATTCTACTCTGGTTATCTTGATTTTTGAAACTGGCCACATAGTAGATCTCCTTTGAGTTATGCTGAACTCCTGGTAACTTCACAGCTAGGTCCAAGGAGGGATTTTTGGCAATAATATAGATGTAGTTTGCCATTGCCTTTCTCAATACAGTAATTATTTTTCAAATTCCTGGGTTAGCCTACTGCTGTGGGATTTCCTGGTGATCTACATTCCAAAAACTAAACAGATCCAATCCTGCTTAGCTTCTGAGCACAGATAAGGTCATCCTAGTACTGTCACTTGATGCAGCAAAATTAGGTAGCACCCAAAAAATACTGGGTCAAGTCTTCTTTAAGCTGAACTTGACATCCATGTAGGGAGTTTCGGCAAAAATGTGGAAATGATTTGCAGTTCTCTTCCTTTGGGACTTTTCCCAACTTCCCAGTCTTGTCTAATGCTCTGGTAGTTTCCTATCAAGGGAGCAACTGGGCCTGACCCTGTTTAGGTTTCTGAGAATAGAATAAGGAAACTAGATGCTGCCTTGAAATCAACTGAAGCTCAAATGATATTATCATGTTTTGCATGTGTCTTTTCCCATGCTTTAAAATCTTCAGTGATAAATAGGCTGATAGATCCCAAATCCTCCATGTGATTAGAACCCATGTGGTAAAAAGCCATGACTTGAACAGACAAACCTGTTCAATGTTCATGTTATTTTTCTGAGTGGTCTGACTAAAGCCCTGCTACATTAAGTCTGTACATTTGGAGATGGGAAAAAGAAAAGAAAAAAAAAGATGAGAATTACTGATAAATCACTACTTATACCAATTCTTTTTCTAATGCTTTCTGAAATTAAAAAAAAATTAAAAACTTTGCTGTCACCATTTCTAACATATTCAAACAAAACTGGGTTTTGCCTGCAGGAAATTCTGAAGGAGCTGCATTGGAGCATCTGAATATTATTAAATTTCTTCTCATATGCCTTTTTAAAACAAAAGCTAAATAACCCAGTCATCTCCAGAACCTGGAAATCTAAAGACTGGGGCTGGGAGACAATTTTCAGCAACCCAAAGAGCTTTTAAGAATTTCTCCACTGGCCATCAATATTGTCTAGTTACTCATAAAAGAGATCTTCTTTCCAACTTTCCTGCAGCATATAGAAAGAGTGCATTGTTCTTGGTTAGCTAATGCATAAGTGATCTCTATTCACTTCCTTTTTGAGCACTCCTGATCTAATTAATGAATCACAAAAGTAGGCCGCTAAAGGGGAAGCAGGGGTGGGCAGGCAGTCTGAATGTCACTGTTGTTTGACTCTAAAGAGCAACTTAACTCTATGAATCCTTATTGCAAGGAGAATCTGTATGGCGTAAGCATTATTGGAATATCAGATTATGACTGGGAAATCCCTACACAATTCTGAACGTCACTGGAAGACCTTAAGCAACTCATTACCTCTTGGAGTATCCTAACTGTAGAGCTGCTGTGAAGACACATGGTGAAAAAAAAAACCACACACACATGCATCTCTTTGAATGCCTTGGAGTTCATGGAATTTATAGCAGAAAAAATAGGGCTTGTGAAGTTTGGAAGCAATGCCTCACTTTCTCCAAAATATATGTTTTAAGCTGCTTCGCAAACCCCCACCCCACCTTTGGGCTCCAGAAATAGGGTTCCAGAAATAATACCAAATGCCCTGATGCTAATCATGTTATTGTGTCTCAATAAGGTGAAGATATAGGCATCCATGGGAGAGGGCAAGGATGGGCAAAGGATGAACCATGCATTGCAGCAGAATTTCCACTCCTTGCATACTTGAATATGACTTTGTGACACAAGTACAAGCAAGCACAGCTTGAATTGTTGCACATGTCATCATTTTGTTATAATCATGGTTAGAAACAGATTCCTATGGTGAATAGTATTACTTCTGAGCATCTTACTGAAGCAGGTGTAATGTAGCGAACATGAATACAACATATGAACGTGAAATGAACATCTGATTGCCAATCAATCATTATTATTTTGCTAGTTCAGATTATAAAAGCTGGAGCTGAAGAGCCTGTTCCTTTTCTCAAACTCTGCGGCTCCATTGCCATGTCTACCTTGGCAGCAAGAACCTAATAGCATTACCCACAAGGGAAGAGTTGATATACCGGTTCATTTCCTACTTTAATGTGGTCCATAATCTCCCAGCAGTGCCTTACTCCACCCTGCTTAGGATAAGCTGGCCAGAACCTAAATGAAATACACACAAATTTAATACCGGAGATGTATATGCAACCAGTGTACAAACTATTACTGTCCTTAAGGTGTTTATTTGTGAACAAAGAAGATTGTTTTTTCATGAGGCTGCTGAACCTGAATTTATTGGAAGCTTAACACCATTTCTTAAAAATTAAACAGAAACCTCCTTTGATTATTCTCCCACCCTGCAGCATTAGGCGAATAAATAATATTCCCTTCTAAGGCTAATGTTCCTGATGAAGCAGACAGAATCCATGAAAGCTTAAGCCACAAGAAGCTTTGTCATTATTCCTAAAAATATTTTATAATTAGCCTGATAAAAAAACAAGAGTAAAAAAAAAATCTAAAATGTGGGTAAGGTATTAGATGGGTGTAAGGTTAGAATGTGGAAGACTATATTTATCAAATTACAGAGCACTCTAGTATGGCGAACTAGATGCTCATTAAGTCTAGTTTATGGACAGGTCAACCCACTGGCCTGAAAAGCTTGGGCATTATTGCACTGGGCCCTAAGATGGCATTTGTTTTGGCTTAATGTATAAAACTAGACATTGTGCTGTGTAGACCATGGCTTTTGCTTAGCAAGTTTAGTAAACCCAGTTAATTGTGATATATTCAGTAAACCATGCTTCAACAAACCATGATTGAACACAATGTGATAATTCAGTTTGTCATCCATGAGAATTTGTATGGAATAACAGATCTATGAAAATAAACTTGGCAGTTACCGCCATGGATTTTCCAAGTGGTGGTTTAAAAAAACTTTGGTGATTCACAGATAACATTGATTGATTAATTGATTATGTGCCATCAAGTCAGTGTTGATTCTTAGTGACCACATAGATTTTTTTTCCTTCATAATAAATTGTCTCTAACCTGGTCTTTCAGATCATCCAATGGTGCACCCATTGCCAATGTAAATGAGTCCATCCACCTTGCTTCCGGTTGTCCTCTTCTTCTCTTTCCTTCCACCTTTCCCAGTATTAGAGCCTTCTCCAGAGAGCTAGGTCTTTGCATAATGTGTCCAAGTAGGACAACAGACGAAGCTAGCATGAGGAGCTATTAAAAGTGGCCTTCACATACTACCCACTTTATTATGTACCAGCTTGACTTGCAGCTGCATTGACAGGAACAGTATAACAAAGGGTTTCAAAGACTGCATGGAAATTGAGCCTAGTCTGCCTCAATTATCTTCTCAACCTATAACAACTTTGCAGTCAGCTCAAATACTCTTCTTCCGAAATAATGTTATCAAATGTCAAAATCTCTTCCTATTTCTTGTTTGCAGCATATATACATATATTTTCCTGAAGTGATTAAACAGGTATAAAATGTGCCAGTCTCAGAAATAGGAGCCCATAATAGACTCACGAAAGAAAACAATAGCAGTATTATTAACAGCATCATCTCAGGACTAGCATAGAGAGTGGAGTTCTTATGATCCACACATCCCTCAACAAAAACTTGACTGCTGTAATTCAGCTCTTAAAGAAGCAGCAGAGAAAATGTTTGGAGCAAAGAACTGTGTTAATCATATCAACTAATGAGATCAAATTTTAACTCTTAGCCCTTAAAATATCAATGGAAACTTGGAGATCATTATCTAGCTGGTGAGCAGCCTAGAGAAGATTGGATTCTTGTCTCTTTCATCTTTCATGAAAGAGAGAGAAAGAAATAGACAATAGATTGTATAATTTGTTCTTTCACTTCTGCTAATTCTCAGACAAAAACAAATATAATCGTTTATTTGGTCAATGACCAGAAAAAATTAAAAAAACAACAACTCCAAAGTAAAATCAAATAGTTGAGATAAAATACTAGCATAACAAAGATAAAATAACACATAAAAATGTGACATAATTGCTATAATGGTACATTAATTACCTGTGCAAGTATAAATCTAAAATATTGCAGACTATGAAGTAAAATATATATAATCTAAAAACAAGATAGCTAGTATGTGTTAAACCTAAAGTGATAAATAAAACAGAAGTGATTATTTCTGTAACCAGTTATGCCTTATTTTCATTGTAGCAACACAGAAATTGTCCGGTCTTCCTGGAAATTTACATATTAGGGGCAGAACATAAGCAGACCTGATATCTCCATAGAGTTTACTATGTAGTAGTACATGCAAAATGGTTTCGATCATCAGCATAGAGGGGTATAGGGATTTTGCACCCTGCTAGTTTAGTTGCATGGAAATCTGGATTATGAAGAAGGTCCACCATTGAATAGATGTACAAGTTGAAAAGAGAGAGGGCAAGAATAAATCCCAGTTGCACTCCTTTCTGAACGCTTACTGTGCCATAGAGGGACCAGTGGGGATTGCATCTCACTGTAAAGGTGGTGTTGGAGTATAATTTCTGTATCAGAAAGAGGAAGCGCCTGTCAATAGTTGTGGTTTTTAAAATTTTTTTCCCAAAGGTCATTCCTGGAAATTGAGTTAAAGACATGTTTAAAATTTAGAAAGGTTACAAAGAAGGAGAATTTATTTTTATGAGTGTATTTTTGTTCAAGATGGTGAATAGAAGGTATGTTCTACACTCACTCCATAATCTCATCGTCCATCTAAGCAGAGTCATCTCAATACATTTAACAAATACATTTAACAAAGCACTAAAGTTCATTCTCTGAGTTCCATCTGTGAGAAAGCCCTGTTACCAGCCTTCTCATTTTTTAGTGACAGCAACAGAATGAAGCTTCCCCTTCTTGATCACTGCATAGGGGCAGAAGAAGACAGTCCTTTAGAAATATTAGCCAAATCCTTTATGATTTGGAAGGTAAGAAAACAAATTGGGAGTAAGAGAACTTGACAACTGATTTATAAAAATTACCACCAGGCTCATTCCAGAGATTCTAGATGGTGTACAACATCAAAACACAATGCACGGATCTATCTATCTATCTATCTATCTATCTATCTATCTATCTATCTATCTATCTATCTATCTATCTATCTATCTATCTATCTATCTGTCTGTCTGTCTGTCTGTCTGTCTGTCTGTCTGTCTGTCTGTCTGTCTGTCTGTCTGTCTGTCTGTCTATCTGTCTATCTGTCTATCTGTCTATCTATCTATCTATCTATCTATCTATCTATCTATCTATCTATCTATCTATCTATCTATCTGTCTATCTGTCTATCTGTCTATCTGTCTATCTATCTATTTTTTATGGACCAATTAGAAGAAATTGGAGATAATACAAAAGTAACCTTATCTTTGTCTGCTGGCTTGGATACATTAGAAGCTGGCTTAGCCTCTTTAGACCTTGAGTGAATGCAAATACAGCATCTCTCTGCTATTTATTAAGGGACATTTTTTCAGGTTTCCATGTGAATCTGAAAAAAAAAAAAGGGTGTCCTTGCTTTAGCAGTTAACTTTAACATGTGCTTCCCTTAAAGTAGCAGCGTCTTTTTTTTCAGACTCATGACAATGGTCAGAGTCCTTTAATATATAGCAGAGAGCTTCTGTGCTCAAATAATTTCTCCCAAGTCATTTCCAAAGCATGCCCAGCCCTAATAAATATTCCACAGCAGTTTAAACAAGGGTGTTATTATTCCAGTGCTGGTTCAGATAACTGCAGCTATGTAATTTCAGAGTATTCACCAGATTTCCATTTTGCTGCTGGCTAAAGATAGGTCTCCTTGAAAGAGAAACAAACAGACAAGAACAGGAGAAAGAAACACATTCTAAGTGTCTTCAGGGACAGAAGAGGATTATTTAGGTATTAAATGTGTACAACTTTAAAATAAATATGTAAGTAAATACAACAAATAAGCATCCTTCAGGGGTTTGCAACTGACAAGTTCCCGCAGCAGAATGTTTTCAGCATGGAAAGCACTGAAATTTAGAAATGCTGGATTGGAGAACCAAAACCTCCACGTGGAAGATAAGCCTTTAAAAACGTGGGTCTAGCTTGTAATTTCTTGAAACAAAACATTATAAAGGAGAAGCACCAGTAAAAGAGAAAACTGATGCTGATTTATCAGCTTATTGTTGATACAATATTTTAGTATTAATGCCTCTTCACTCATGAGATACATCTGTTGGAGAATCTTAAAATTGGAGAGTTGAAGGGTTAGGGTGTAAAATTGGAGAGTTGAAGGGTTAGGGTTCTCTGAGTTAGGAGGAATGAGAACTCCATTTCTCAAGCTTCATTGTGTCAAAGAAGCTCTATACCAGTGTTGTCCAAACTTGGCCACTTTAAGATGAGTGGACTTCAACTCCCAGAATTCCCCAGCCAGCATGGGAGGTTGAAGTCCACTCATCTTAAAGTGGCCAAGTTTGGACAACACTGCTCTACGCAAACACCCCAGACAAACACTTTTACTGCCATCGGTCCACTTAGTTCAGAATTATCCACACTGCCTAGCAGCGGCTCTCTGGAATTCTGAATAAGTTCTTCTTTTCCAGTCCTACCTGGAGATGCTGAAAATTAAACCTGAGGTCTTCTACATGCAAACATGTGTGCTCTACCACTAAGCTTCAGCTTCTTCCAGTTCCTAGTATTGGGAAAGAATACTATGGTAATAGAAAGGGCTGGTTTAGAGATCGCCAGAATGCGAGAAAAGTTTTCTATCACTTCTCAATGACCATGGCTTTCTTTAACACTTTCAAATTCAACATGCTGGTAGCCTTTAACTGAAAAGATACTAAGTTACATTCCAATCACTCTTTCATCCTTTTGCTTTTTAAGGGAAATGACAGTAATAAAAATCTTAGGTTTTAAGACAGTTTCCTTCTCTATAATTTAACTTTAATAAAGATAATTGCAATTGCTTAAGACTGATTGCACTGTATTGATTTGTAAATTTCGCAAAACATACAGAGCACTACCCACAAATAATACTTCTGTAGTATCAACCAAATACATGGTTTTTAAATTACAGGGCATAGTGAATATGTGCACTGACAATATAAAAATAGTAATTAAACACATTGGCTGTCTCTCAGTACTTTTCATAATCATGTGATTCCAAACATGGGCATCAAAGGAGGGCACTTATTGAAATAACAAAAAATAAAACAACTGAGCTATTGATCTAATTATTTCCTTTCAGACCAACTTAATTTCTTTTTTTCCTCATATTCGATTTTATTGATTGTAAAAGAGGATCATTTATCTAACAATGTATAATTCCAGGTGACAATATTCCCCCATCCCCATCCCCTGAACTTCCATTTTCAAAATAAAGCTAGTGGATCTGGAAGAGGGGACAAATACCAAGCTATTTTTCAAGGTTTATCCTTACAACTGCTTCCTTTTAAAATTAAAAAAAAAACAACTAGATTATTCTTTTCTTCTTTCTTTCATTTCTCAAGGAGAAAAGCAGGTTGAGTTCGAGAGGGAACTTTGAATAGACAAATGGGTGGAAAAGAAAAAAAGTAGCTAATGCTTTAGTTCACCCAAGATCTTCCACTCAGCCAAAAGTAATCTGTAGCTACTTTTCTCAGTAAAATATGAATCCAAGGGGTGGGGTTCTTGCATTATTGTTTTCACACAGATAATGAGAAAAGTTCAGTTGGTGACAAATCCCTTTACCATTTTCCAGTTAATCACCTTTGAATAAAGGATATTCCTCAAGATTTCACAAGTTTCCAGAGACTGCCAGAAAACAATATACCATTGCGAGTGTTGTCATGCAAGGAAAAAGTTGGAAAACAGCAACTGTCAAACAAGGAACAAATTCCTTTTCCTCAGTTGGACTTTGTGCCACTATTTGATCCATGGGTACATATATCTTCAGCCAAAAGCAGCATGTCATGCAGGTCTAGCTGCAGTCACAAAATGATCAACTACAGTTCATCAAACATTCACAAGTTCATAAATTATCCGTTCTGACAGGAATAATTAGGTACAAAAGAACAAGAGTTTTTGATAGCCTGATCTGCCAAGAAATGCTAAGTGAGAGTAGTAATATTACAGGTATAGATGCTTTTCAATAATACCCACAATATTGCTTCCTAATAACATACTAAGATATTATTGAATGAGATAGTCAGTCCCTGAGACAGTACAAGAGTATTAGTGTGGTAACTCCCAAATTATGGATTACTGAAAAAGGTGGAAAAGTTAGCTAACTACACTGGTTCAGCCATTTCATGTAGATCTACTCAGAGCCCCACCATTGCTACTGACCTACTTACATACAAGGCTTACTCCCAAGTATGCTAAGAAGTGTAGTTTCAATTTGTCCTCCACAAATGCTGGTTGTATATTTCCTGTTTCCATTAATAAAACTTGAAAACTTACATTCAGGAAG
This sequence comes from Python bivittatus, assembly GCF_059951505.1. NCBI lineage: Eukaryota > Metazoa > Chordata > Lepidosauria > Squamata > Pythonidae > Python > Python bivittatus. Next base: position 38,546,632 of record NW_028277034.1, on the reverse strand, counting down.
TGAAAACATAAATTCAACATATTTATTTTAAAAGAAATAGTACATGTTTCTTAAGATGTGCAAATTAAATTGGATTGCACAGAGGGCAGAATCACTCTTGTATCATCTGATCTCTAAAGTGATCCTGTTTATATTCACTAACATTACAAAAATGTTTTTTAATCCAGTTTATACTTTTTCAGTAGGTCATGGGTTTCTCAAGAGAATCTTGGTAATTATTGTATTGCAGTAGAATCAGAAATCCTATTATTAATTCTCCACCCTTTTATACAAAGAAGTAAGACATTTGAAGTTTAACCAAAATCTGTCTTTAGTTTCTATCAGACTGGTATGAACTAGTGAAGGCCCAAATGTCAATTATACTTGTCTCCAAAGGATATTATAATTAATGAATAATTCCAGAATGCTTTTGATGGCTGCACTCTCAGCAACAATGATTGATAAAGACACTCCTTCCAACTATTTACAAAAACAACTCCTTCATGGAGGAGGAAGACATGTAACTACCTCATCATGCCTCTGCTTTTAAAATTTGCAAGACAGCAGATTCTTAATTATTGGACTGAGAGTTTGGTGCCATTGGCTCCAGGCACAAATGCTACAGTAGTTTTTCCCAATTTGCTGCCAGATATGATGGACTAAGTCATAATTACTATGGTGGTTGGAGATAATGGGAAATATCACTGAGTACATCTTGAGGGTCCAGTATAGGGGAGGCTGTTACCAAAGAGGGGAATAAACTCTGAAAACCAGCATAATATTTAATTGCTTCTCATCAAACCAAGGGACTGAATTAGACTGAAACTTACATGAGAACAAAAGAGGAGCTAAACTTAGAAACTATTAAACATTTGAGTGCTACACAATGATTTTTAACTATAGTTTTTTTAAAAAAAATTTATCCTACATTTATTATCTTTATAAGTAACTCTCGAGGTGGCGAACATTCCTAATACTCCTTCCTCCTCTCATTTTTCCCACAGCAACAACCCTGAGAGATGAGTTGGGCTGAAAGAAAGCAACTGGCCCAAAGTCATTCAGCTGGCTTTCATGCCTAAGATGAGAGTAGAATTCAGTCTCCTGCTTTCTAGCCTGGTGCCTTAACCACTAGACCAAAAACTTCCAGAAGTTTGTGGAGGATGCTGGGTTTATATATAATACTAAGTCATAAATCATGGTTCACAAACTCAGGGTCTAAATTCACCTCAGTTCTTAATTGCTGATGCCAAAACTGACCCTTGGAATCTCTCTATATAATGTATAAGCTATACTACTAAACTACAATATCCTCCTTCCTCCTTTTATTTATTTACTGCATTTATCTTTTTTTAATTGGTCAAGGCAGCTTACAAGAGGATTTTTTTTTCTACTTTTTATTCCCACAGCAACTCTGCCAGTGATTGACTAGCCCTAAATCATACAGTAAGTTCTAGCCCAACTTTGAATTAGAGTGGTAGATAAGCCTGTCCTATGATAGTTTTGGAACTGGAATATGTGCTTGGTGTTGGTTACACTGTATTGTCATCGGTCTATATATATATAGTTTCTCATTTTGTGTGTGTGTGTCAACCCACCTTCATAAGCCACCTACAGTCACCATTCACCAGCTGAGTAGCCACATAAATCATTTAAATAAATATAAATAAGGAAGTGCTTTTAAAAAGCATAAGCCTTCAGCTCTTAGAATTCCAAATTAACGTGAAATTTGGAGGACTGTCCTTACTGGAGAAAAATGGCTAAAATTAATGCAAATTTAAAATAGACTGTTGTTAAATTTGCATCAGTACCTATCATCGAGTATCTAGATTTTGGGCCTGTGACAAATGTTTCCAGAAAATAAGTAGGCCAATTAAAGACTACAAAGGATTAACTAAAGATTATTTTGAAGGGTGGAAGCAAGCAATTCCATCTAGTAATAGGAAGGCAAGGAAGCTAAATCTTTTTAATACCTTGGGTTCTATAATAACCATTGCCCCTGATTCCCCAGATACTGACAAGTTGGTTATTGTAGCTAATATTAACAATTATCCACTAGAAGAAAGATTTATTATGCCACTTTTGTGCTCAGTGGCGCCAGAGTTATGTCCTAAAACCAGAAAAAAGATAAAGTTTCTCCCTACAGAGAAAGGTGGAATCAGTGACTCATGCTACAATCAGCTTACAGAGTTACTGCCAGGTAAATACATATTTGCTACAGAAACATGCCTTTTGATAGCTGAGGGAACATGCTTTGGAATACCTGGAGGATAAAAGGGATATCCACCTCTATTTTGCCTAAGAATTATTTTTAATCTGTATTTTTATATTTAGAAAAGAATCAAAGACACTGAGGCAAGATGCATTGCATGTTTTGGGTTATCTAAGTACAGTCAACAGTTTACCTTTTGCAATGTTTAAGCAACAGGATGAAATCACAGGTGATTTTCTAGCTGCCTGCATTTCAAACTGTTTAGGTCAATGTTTTTCCACCTTAGCAACTTTAAGATGACTGGACTTCAACTCCCAGAATTCTGGGAGTTGAGGTCCACTCATCTTAAAGTTGCCAAGATTGAGAAAAACTGGTTTAGGTCACTTAGAGTTGTATTATATTTAGAGCAGACCTATTAAATCAATAGGCTTCATTTAGCAAATTTCAGTGGGTTTATTCTAAGAACGATAACATTTGGATCCTGCTGTATAACCTTTTTCCCAGATCTGTTGGTAGTGAGACAGCATCTATATTTGCTGAGGCTTCACAGGATGGCTCACTCTGTCTACAGCAGGCAGTAATAAAAAGTGCTTAAATCTTTTCCTAAAGAGCCTTTGATTTTCCTAAACCAATCCAAAGTTTAAAAAATGAACTACTGGGTGGGGGTGAAACAGACTTTTCCAGTCTTCATCTTATCATGGCTTCCACTGGGATGAGATGCTAGTTGATGAAGGGGACTAGAAGAGTGAAAGCTGGATAATTTTCTCCATTTTTCATATCTAACTGACATAGTGAAGGATTCTGAAATTCCTTGTAAAACTCATCTACTTTTAAGTTTAGTGTTATGAACCTGGCTTGAAGTTAGCACTGAAATTTCTAAGTATTAATCTGGCCATGAATTAATTCCATTGATTGAAAATAACTAATTGCTAAGGCTTGTTTAATCATGGTTTGGAACCGTGAGCCTCTGCAGGGGAAGTAAAAAAAAAAAAAAAGTCAAGATGATAGTTGAGGCAGTTTCTATGTCACTCTGGCCCCAATTTGGAAGTGGAGACATCTGAATCAAATGTATTTATGGTACAAGAAGACAGTATAAGATTTACATGTCTTTTAGATAAACTCTTCATCTCAAAATATAGATCCAAAGCATGTTAAAACTGTGTACAGAGTTAAAGAATGGCATGATCTGAAACATCCATCAGCTAACTTGTCTTCTGAATCAGAAGAAATACTGGATTTTTCATAGTCTCTATGAAAAAATAATGTAAAATCAGACTCAATTTATGGTAAAAAAAATTGGTATTTTATTTTAATTTTATTTTTTGATGACGTATTTAAACACACGTACTTTGTGTATGGGAAAAAATGTTCACCATATCCATGGCTATTTTTATATAACAGCGTTCCACATTTATACAATGAAAGGTTACCCCTGAAAAAGCATTTTAATGACATTACATGAAATCTATTTTTTAAACTGCCATTTAGATTTTTTTTTAACCAGAAATTATTCTGGATTGTAAAGTCATTACAATCTGTTTATTACTAGATACTGAAACACTGATCTCTTTCATGCTTTACATAAGATAAATAAAAAATACAATTTAAAATGGTTAAACTCTCTTTAAAGGCAGTCTCTTACTCAGAGAAAAAATTATCAGGCTAATTTCAATTCTTTGCAATCATGAAGATTCAGGGAACACACAGATACCACAATACCAAAGGTTTTCCATATTTCCTTTTCTCTAGTTTCCTCTCTTCATTGATTAGCAATACTTATAGAAACAATATTTCAAATGCAAGAGTAAAAGTTTATTCTTCTACAAATAATTTTCAAAACATGATATATTTAAATTTTACAGACAGAATTAAGGCTATTTCATGACAGCTACTGCAATACCACAAATATAACAAGAGATGGAAGGATGTTTGGATGTATTTCTATGAAATGTTCTTTCTAAAGATTCAACAAGCATGCTCTGAAGGCAATTTCCAGTTTTTTCTCCTACTCTATTTTAAATATCCCATGGTCCAGAAATAAACTAGTTAGTAAAACAAATTGATTCTTGAATTGAAATAATTACATCTTATATGTATCACTCTCTCAAATGACACTATTAAATCATTCATGTAATTTCACACTCATAATTTGAGTAAGTGCAGATTTTATATATACAGCTGCAATTTTTTTTTATCCTGCTAGATGGATGAAGCTCAAATAACTGAAGATTTCTTAGAATTATATCATACATTTTAATATTTTATAGCTTCTTCCAGTCAAGCTAAGTCTGTGACAGAAGGTAAATTAAAAAAAAAAAAAACTTTACTGCAAAACCACTGTGAGCAGACAATAATTTGTGGTGTTAGCAGAATTAAAACATTGTAGTACTCTTAACATTTTTTTTTTCATAGAGCTAAGAGACACTTTAAGCTTTGCTGTTCATATTTGTGGAGAAGGAACTGTTAGAAGACCTGTTGGCTTGATTTTGTTTATGCCACCGTCCAAAATGCAAATTCTTGGATATTTTATTTTCACCAGATGAGCTGCGAACTGAAGCAGAAAGAATGATGCATTAGAATGATGCATACATATTGTTTCAATAGGTGGATATACAAGAAATGCTAGGGAGAAGGCTTACTGAAGCTCCTGCATACTCCTATCATCAAAGGGCAATCTTGTCTTACTAAATTATTTAGTAATTTTCATATTTGTTCTATGCAGGAAATACTACAAAAGCTTTACATACTTTTTCCAAGCTGAAGTGGTTCAATTTTGGTCCACCATCATCATTACCACCATCCATATTTACCCCTTGTAGAGCAACAGTGTGTTAATTCACTTTCCACCTAAAAAATTATCCTAAATGTTTAACAATTTCATGCTTAGGTCTGGACAACTGAATTTGAAGATACATAGTTATTTCTCGATTTGATTGACTTCAAATTTATTCTATTTGTTCTATTCTATTAAAATAGAATATTCTAATTAATTATATTTCTTTAGTATTCTCTCTACACACAGTTAAGAGCAGACCAATATTATGTTTGTGTTTTCAGTGACAAATGTGTAAAGTGAGAAACAATGCAAATATTTTCCAGAGCAATGGGGAATGTTGCTGACTTTCAGATTTCACGATGAGTCCTATAATTGCATTCAATATATATTCAGTTGGTAGACAACACTTGTTATTACAGCTATTAGTTTTCTTTTTATTTTTTTATACAACTTTTATTAAAGAAATTTTTAGAAAGTTAAAAAATAAACATGAAATACAGAAAAAAAGGAAAGAAAAAAGTGTTGAAAACAACAGAAAGCAAAGAGAAAGAAAACAAAAAAATACTTAGTGAAGTGACATCTTCTTTACCGCAGTTATAGACATACTTGAATTATTTTCCTCCTTCTAAATTACATAACATGGTTCCCTTCTCCCCATATGCAACCCTTCGCTATTACAGTTTTCAAGAAAATAGTCTTAAATATTGCTTGAAAACAGTAGTTGGGAAAATTCTTAATTTGCTTAACATCCATAGTCCTGGATACCCACGAATGGATTCCAAGTTCATTCTAATAATAGAAGAGGCTCATGTGGGAATAGGTATCTTTTAATACCTATTTAATTTAGACAATACACAACAAATGCTTTTAGACCTGTTTACAAACATCTGTACTGTATTGCTCTTGTTTACATGGTGAAATATATTGTTATGTTTCCTTTATGATGCAACTACATAGAAAATCTTTCAGAATTGGTCACACAATTCAGTTACAATATTAACTCATGTTCTATAATATTTGTAATGCGTATAACATCTAATAAAATCCTTATGTCAATACAGATCTGACAAAGGTAATATATGTATCTATTTAAATTAACCACAACAAAAACATTTTGACCTCAGCTGACAATTAAAGAGGAAAAGCAATACAAAAACTACTGTAAATCTATGGTTTCTTGATTTGTAAAGTAGGGATTAGTTTGGCTTAAACAATAAATGGATGATTTCATTATGTTTCGTAACAAATAATTTTGTGTTGAACAAATACAAGATAATATCTATTGGTATGTTAAGGAAGCTAAAAAAAATCATTCCAGAGCTTTTCATGTAGGTCTTTGGGGATTGGAGATACAGTGCATGATCTATATCCAGCTGTTACTTGTATAGGCAAGTAAGACAGCTGACAACAGCCAGTTAACCGTTCTTAGAGAGCTTTAGCGAAGAACAAAGCCAAACAACAATGGCATCCTTCTTCCCTTTCAAGTGGGGCCAAATCAGCACAGGATGAACGCAGCAGGACGTTGTGGCCAAGAGCAAGGAGAGCCCTGTAAGATTACATTTGTGGCGTAGGGGGGATGCTACAATAGAAGGTAGTCCCCGGGTTAAGAACATCCAGGTTACAGACGACCCACAGTTAAAGACGGAACCTATCGTAGCAAAATTTGAATTAAATATACAATAATTCAAGCTAAATACACAATGGTTCGAGTTCACTTATACAGTATTATACAATAATACAGTTGGCTTACATACAAATTTGACTTAAGGACAGACCTTGGGAACAGAACTTGTTCTTAGACCAGGGACTACCTGTACTGACAGGACAAACCTAAGAGCTCTTTTCTCCTGCTCATTTGGTAAGAAGGTCATTCCTGTCCCCAAATCCTAAAGCTATCTATGAAGGTACATCTATATATATTGAGCATCAATATTTTAGGTCTGTTTCATAAAAAATCAAAATAATTGCGATCAATGTATTAAAACTGTGCAGTTAACGAGTCACATTAAGCCATAACTCTATATTGCAGAGGTGAGCAAGAAAGGCCACCCAATTATGAGGAATAAATCAGGGAACATACAGTACTGTGCAAAAGTTTTAGGCAGGTGTGAAAAAATGCTGTAAAGTAACAATGCTTTCAAAAATATATATTGTAATTGTTTATGTTTATCAATTAACAAAATGCAAAGTGAGTGAACAGAAGAGAAATGCACACTTTGTACACTTGCACAAAGTCAGGGATCTTGTAGGATTAGAGTCAGGTGTATGATTAACCAATTATACCAAGCAGGTGCTAATGATCATCAATTTCATATGTAGGTTGAAACACAGTCATTAACTGAAACAGAAACAACTGTGTAGGGGGCTTAAAACTGGATGAGGAACAGCCACTCTCTGCTACTAAGGTGAGGTTGTGGAAGACAGTTTCATGTCACAGGTCATACGCCATGGCAAGATCGAGCACAGCAACAAGACACAAGGTAGTTAAGACTGCATCAGCAAGGTCTCTCCCAGGCAAAAATTTCAAAGCAGATTGGGGTTTCAAGGTGTGCTGTTCAAGCTCTTTTGAAGATGCACAAAGAAACGGGCAACGTTGAGGACCACAGACGCAGTGGTTGGCCAAGGAAACTTAATGCAGATGAAAGACACATCATGCTTACTTCCCTTTGACATCGGAAGATGTCCAGCCGTGCCATCAGCACAGAACTGGTGGAAACCAGTGGGACCCAGGTACACCTATCTACTGTCTGGAGAGGTCTGGCCAGAAGTGGTCTTCATGGAAGAACTACAGCCAAAAAGCCATACCTCTGACGTGGAAACAAGGCTAAGCAACTCAACTATGCACGGAAACATAGAAACTGAGGTGCAGAAAAATGGCAGCAGGTGCTCTGGACTGATGAGTCCAAATTTGAAATATTTGGCTGTAGCAGGAGGCAGTTTGTTCACCAAAGGGCTGGAGAGCAGTACAAGAATGAGTGTCTACAGGCAACAGTGAAGCATGGTGGAAGTTCCTTGCAAGTTTGGGGCTGCATTTCTGCAAATGGAGTTAGAGATTTGGTCAGGATCAATGGTGTCCTCAGTGCTGAGAAATACAAGCAGATACTTCTCCATCCTGCCATACCATTAGGGAGGCATGTGATTGGCCCCAAATTTATTCTGCAGCAGGACGACCCCAAACATACAGCCAATGTCATTAAGAACTATCTTCAGCGTAAAGAACAAGGAATCATGGAAGTGATGGTTTGGCCCCCACAGAGCCCTGATCTCAACATCATCCAGTCTCTCTGGGATTACATGAAGAGACAGAAGGATTTGAGGCAGCTTACATCCAAAGGAGAGCTGTGGTTAGTTCTCCAAGATGTTTGGAACAACCTACCTGCTGACTTCCTTCAAAAACTGTGTGCAAGTGTACCTAGAAGAATTGATGCTGTTTTGAAGGCAAAGGGTGATCACACCAAATATTGATTTGATTTGCATTTCTCTTCTGTTCGCTCACTTTGCATTTTGTAAATTGATAAACATAAACAATTACAATATATATTTTTGAAAGCATTCTTACTTTACAGCATTTCACACCTGCCTAAAACTTTTGCACAGTACTGTATTTAATTCAGCGAATTTCTTGTTGCTACGGACAATTCTGTTTGGTAATGGCTGAACCATATTCCAACCTTTTGTTCTTTTTTGTGAATGATTTGGAGTTAGAATTTAAGCCACAATTCCTTGTTTTGCAAGTATAACACACAAGAAACGTGCTGAAGTGAAACTAAACTCGGAGCCGTTTTTCTCCTGGCTGCTGAGGAGAAAGGGGGAGAGGGCAGGCACTTAGGTTGACATATCCCTGACCATTCACATGGATCATGGTTTAGCATATCTCGCAAATACCTTAGTTCTATTTATCCAAAAGGCACCTGCAATTGCCAATGTCTCATACAAGCTAATGAATCTTGTGCTGTGCTGTTCTTTTGTAATGCCTAAGTAATCGATGAATCTTTGACAAATGACCCCTTTAGAACTCCTGATGAGATGATGGGCTATAACTGCCATCATGCTGGGAGACCCATAGCAACGAAGCTGATGAGAATCTGTGTCAACCGGTCAAATATTGTATTTGCTAGCTGGGTGGTCTGAAGCAGGAAGAATGTTGCAAAGGAAAGAATACCAAAGGCCTAATTTAAAAAAAGGAACATAATTAAACATTTTGACAAAAAAGGAGAGATCTTGCAAATACAATTCAGGAAGATGTGAGCTTGGATGAACAGACATGAAGGAAACTGTGTGTGTGCAGCTTTTTCACATTTCCATATCCAACTGGAAATTGAGAAAACTGCTAGTATGTATTAAGAGAAATACCATTCCATAAAAAAATAAACATAATAGATCAGATCTAGGCTTGATCTAAAACACTATCCAAAAGCATCAAAAGAGGAATTGAGACTTCTATGCACACACAGTGTTTCCTATTCAGATTTTGGGGGTGAGTAGGAAATCAGTGACATTTTTATATCACAAAGTTTGCACACAGATGAAGGAATATACTTTCACATGGGAAACTGTCACCATATGATGCATTTTTCACATTAAGGTATTATTAAATTGGCATGTTATTATTGTCCTGATGCATGATGATTTATAGAATACAGGGTCTGATTTAAACAATTTAGAACCTAAATTCTGACATAAGGAAAATAACAGCAAAAGGGGAAGATAGTAAAGACAGCAGCAAACAGGGCAAATATGTCATTATTTCAATTCCACATTGAAAGGTAAGTTATAAAACCAAAAAGATAATGAAAGCTAGGGCTAAAGATGAATGCTCTCTACTGATTATTGCTGCTAAGATATTGTCAGTGTATCTGACTGGCAGCCAAATTTTTGGCAAGTTAAATAGCAACAGAACATGTGAATAACCAGAGAGACTAAAATTAGATTTGTGATAGGTCATTTTCCAGTACTATTTGATTTCTTTCTTCCAAAGTCAGAACATATCCCTTACAGTGATTCTTTAACAAAAAAAGTTAAAGGGTTACTTCTGGCATGCATATTGCTGGAGGGAAAGAGAGGGAGAATCATTCCAAATATTTACATGGATTTCACTTTAAGTCTCATATATACCTACTTTAGAAGGGAGGACCTTAGTTTTCCATTGTGAAATAATAGTAATAAAAAAAGAACTTTCCATTATAGGTGTGTTTCAGAGCAGGGGAATTTGAGAGTTGCATAAATGAAAGGGTTTCTCTGAACCTATATTTAATTCATTCCAAATCTTTATAGACACTAAGAGACATAAAAATTATACATTTCTCTTCAAACCCTCCAGATAAGCTAAATTACAGATGGAGAAGGGAGGGAGAATTTTGTCACCAACTGTTCTGGCTTCTACTTACAGTTAATTTTTTTAATGGGTCCCTCCAATCATTTAGCTTTGGGGGAGAAATGTTGAAATAATATATTGCTTACTAGTTTTTCACGCAGGAGGAGGAAATCTAAGTATCTTATGGCAGTCTACGCGACTATAGTAGTAGTAAAGAAAATACAAGTCAACTCTGCCTTCTGTGATTATGAGCAGAACTCAAAGGCCTTAGTTTTCACTCATAATTCATTAAATCCAGCATTTATTCCTTGTCTAGGAATTTATATCCTAAGCCACCATGACATTCAAGTCTACTATGACAAGTTGTGCTGAGCAGAAAAATGAGTTGGTATGTGCTGGGAAGGGAGGAGAGTATTGCTACTACTCCAGCTTTCGAGTGCCAGAGTTAGAATCAGAAAGGAAATTAATAAGGAGCCTCTTCAGATGCCCTTTCCTACAATTCTGTGCAAAAGGAGTGTGCCTTTTGGCTTTTCTAAACTTCTGCATTATCTTTGGCACTGAATGTTAGACCTTCATGTGGGACCTACTGATGCATAAGGAAAGTTTGGTGCTTGATTCTTTTATTTGATAACCAAAGCAGTACCTTATTTATTTTACTGTTGTAGAGTTTATTTCCTTTTGTAAGTCACGCTGAGCATTACTGAATGAGGTGGCCTATAAACTGTATAAAATAATAATTTTATTTATTTAATAGCATTTATGTGTGTCTATGTGCTTTCGAGTCAGTGTTGAGTTATGGTGACTGCCTGGACTAGTCCCTGCAGTTTTCCTGGCAAGATTTCAGAAGTGGTTTGCCATTGCCTCCTTCCTAGGGCTGAGAAAGAGGGACTCACCCAAGGTCACGCAGCTGGCTTTGTGCCTAAGGTAGGACTAGAACTCATGGTCTCCTGGTTTCTAGCCTGGTGCCTTAACCCCTACACCAAACTAGCTCTCACAACAGCATTTATAGTTTGCCCCAAATTAGCCAACTCTGGGAGGTGCACAGGAGCAAACGAAAAGGAGAAAAGCTCAGAGTTAAAACAGGAGAAAGCAATGGACACTACGTAATAGATAGACACTCCAAATGGACTAGACTTATAAACTGCGGCAGTGTTGCATTGACAACAAGACCGCTATTCAGTCTTTCTCAGCTCTACCCTGTTTTTTGGAGGCCATCATTACACTTCCACAATAGTTCAGCTTTCCTACTCACACATAGTTGCCTGGAAAACTGGTTACACTGCTTTTCCCCACTTGGGGGTGGGGGGAGAGTCCCTTTTAAGGCTGAACACAGTCAACTATGCAATTCTCAAATGCTATTACAACATTTCAACGTTTGTGTTTTGCAAGTGAACTTCGTGAAAGTGAAAAAAGCGACAAAAGAAGTATGAATAGGGTTCACTGTGTGTCTTTCTGGATGAAACATAGGATGCTTCCAGATCAGGCTTTCATTCTGCAATCATGCTGCCTCAGTCACAGACATTTTATAGAAGGCTGTCTTCTATTTTAACCCTTCCCATGTTTTCCCACCATTACTGTCTATTTCCTCCCTCCCCCTGCCTCCCCCCCAAATATCAGGAAAGTGCCTTTTGATAGAAGCAACAGTAGTTCTGTTTAGAAACTTCCATAAACATAGGATGAGAGAATGAGAAAGACACAAAATTAAAATAATCCAATTAATAACTTTTGCAACTGTAACTCTATTAAAATCCAATTAACTTAAATTTAAACATGTATAATCTGAAATTAATCTAAGCAAATGGGGAAATCTTGCAAGAACACTGCTATATAATTTTTTCTTTCTTCCTGAATATGTCAATATGCTTTTTCATATATAATTCACTTCGAACTACTTATACATAGTCATGTATCAGAAGCTAATTTTTTTTTACAATTTACTTGTCATCTCTTATGAGCTTTGTCAAATTATGTTTACATCAGACTGAGAATAAAACTTCACATTTTTCAAGTACATTGGTACATAGATATGTTATATTGTAAAAATGGACACAATACAGATTCCATTAAAGGAGATAAGAAAAATGTTCAGCAGTAAATGAATTAAAGCCAAATCTTTCTATTTAATTTTTCATAATTGCAGATGAATCTATATCAAGGAATAATTGAAGATTTGGAGGGAGGTTGATAAAAAGATATCGAGAAAAAAATGTTCACATTTTTATACATTAACATATTTTTATATATTATATTGGCCTTGAAGGTTTCTGGGATCTTGCTTTCAAATTACTCTGTAACATCTTGATATAATAAATTCAAAATGAGGGGAACAAATCCTGCAAACCAACAGAAATGCACTAAAGAAAGTGACAATTACTGGATTGTTAATTTTATGTTTATATTTTATAGAATATTAATGTAAATAAGCATTTGAATTACTTTTTCCCCAATTGTTTCTATATATCATCATATATTCATAAGCCAAAGTTTAGGAACCTATAGCATTCCGAGTATTTTGATGAATCGTCCTTCAGCCAGCATCATCAATATTTAAAGCTGAGACCTGGAATCTCTTGATTTTGCACATTACAATTCAACAATCCTGACCAGTAATGAACTTTTGACCAATGAAACAGAAAGCATTAAAAAAGTTTCTTAGATGTGGCTTGGAACTGAAAGCAACTTAAAGGAGTACAACTCCTCAAATATCAAGGCAATGAGTGAGATAAGTAGCAAGGAACAAACTATGACAAAAATGCACTATTTGTTCACTCAAGATAAAGGAAACATTCCCTACATTCTCAACTGGTAAGGAATGTACACCTTCCACTCCATAATTTCAAGTAGAAACGACAGGTATAAGAGTTCAGCTAATAGCAGTTTAAAGTTCCTATTAATCTAGGCAGATGGAAAATATGATAAGAAATAAACCTACCATATAGTACAAAGATAGTATTTTAGGTAACTTTAAATTTATCCACTTTGTGGATTTATCTCCTTACTTTAACAGTAGACACATTTTTAATATCATCACTCAGCTCTTGCAAAGTACAAAAATCTCAGCATTACCAAAGATAGTAATAAACAATATGTGTTTTTGTAAAATTCATTACATCATGTGCCATTTAGTTAGAAGGAATGAAAAAGTCTACAGGTCTTTTCTAAACATGCTAAAAATGTATCACCACTATTAGAAGAAAAGGTCAACATTTATATATATATCTCTTCTTACCATCTGACATTTCCCTATTAATGTGATGCTTATATGATTATAATTGTAATATATATTAAATGATGGGAAAAAACAGTTGGAAGAATTCTGAGTCCCCTTTCCCCCAACGCACCAATGGGGGGAAAAAACCCAGAGCACCTGATGTTTATGTATTGCTTCTCATCTTAGCTTCCCATGATTGATTTAATTCATGCAACAGTCAAACAAATACAATTTTCAAAAATCCCCAAGCCCTTTTAATGAGACCACTAATGACCACCCTCAGCATAGACCTGTAGGAATAGAGAAATCTTAGAGCAGAGAGATGAAAATTTTGTCATTTCCTTCACCAGATTCTTGCCCAGTCTCTTATCTGAGTAATAATGTTTTGTTAAATGCATTAACTAATTGACCTGGCCAACTGACAAGATTCATGAGTTCATCTTGTCTATTTATGCTTCAACAGATAACCTTTGTCTGAAATTTTACAAAGCTGTTCATTCCCATGGGGACTTTTATAATTACATGAAAATAAATGTTCCCAAACAACAAAGTTATGGATAATTGACAAACAAGAACACAACACATTTTAAGGAACTGTACCTTCAACAATTCTGCACGATGTTGTACAAAATTTGAAATATTTCAATTTCTTGTAGCATAAAAAACAACAAAAATAATTGTTTTGGTTTTCCCATGCTAGGCTATGAGAGAATGGAGTTCTATCTTCTGATTCTAACTGTGGGTTATCTCCACAAAGACCTTCATCAGACTGGGTTTGTTCCAGAATTGGATTAGCTGATTTGGCACACCCTGGGAATGCTGCTATGTGCATCTACTGTGTAATATTATTATTTTGGGCCACTGATCCAGTAATTCTCCACTGAAAATGTGCCTTAATGTTAATTTTCCAGTGCTATGATGCTATGAAAGAAATAACTTCCTTTATTTATCAGCCAAAGGAACAGTTCCCACATGGAAAGGTCACCAAACATATTTGGAAATTCATCAGTTTCATAGAAGGAAGAGATGCATATTTAGGCCAAGAATGTGTCATCTTGCTTTATTTCATTGTCAGAATTCAAGAAAACTCATACATTTTTGGGAGATAAAAGCTCATTAATCTTACTTCTAAAAATATAATACACTAGCAAGTATTCTGATGATACAGTACAATAATATAAGATCCCAGATAATGACTTAGAAATATGTCATTAATTTTTACAGGACAAAATAATTGAGTGATGATCAAAAGTTCACCCTCCCTAATCCCTAACACAGTAAGGTAAAGTTCATTTGCTTAATCATCACCATTTCTGGCCTGGGCTTGAGTTCAAGAACCTGTTGTTCCCAGAATCACAGAACAAAATAGCTAAATATTATTGTCACAAGATTAATAAAGTTAAAGTTGGCTATCTCTTTCATAAGAACACAGCTTTTGTGTGCATAAGGACAATCTTATCAATTCAAATCAGAGTCCCCTTATGCATTAGCCTTATTTCTAAGAAGATAACTAATGTCCAAAATCACCTCAAATAGCGCAAGTAAGTATATATCCAGTCAATCAGTTCCTGAAGCTGCACTACAGATACTGTTATGGTGGACAGTCTCAAAGGCAAAATTGTGTCCTGACACTGGGCAACTTCTTTTGCTAGCTTTGTAATCTGGTCAACAAATTAAGAGGTTAGAATTTCATGCTGTACATGACAGTTCTGAATTATTTGTGATAACAGAAAGGACTCAAATTCCAATTTCACAGGAAATATGGAGCTGCTACAAGATAGCTTGTACCTAAAGGAAAATGAGGCAGTACATGGTTTTAGAGATTCCCAAAATCTTTTTAAAACTGCTGTACCTTTAAGGAAAGGTGCACAAGTTTCGATATACACATTAACTAAAAACAAGCAGCACTTCATACAGTTAAAACACCCTTAAATGCAAATCACCAAAGGCAGGCAGGCCTCGGTCATACTGCTGGAAATTATTGTTGCTGAACTAATAACATATGCATATTTATTACATCTTTATTCCCCCCCCCCTTTTATATTTTGTTTTTTATGGGCTTTGTCTTGGCTTGACTTTATGCTGTTATTGTGACTGGTTTTATTCTGATCGTGGATGTTTTATTTCTTGTTTTATATGCAGCTTAAATGTAAATTGCCAAGAGTTGTTTGATTGCCCTGGGGCTGAAGTTTGCCAAACAAATAAATCAATAAATGATTTAAAGCATTTCAGTAAGACAATTCCTTAAAAAATATATAAAATTTTCTTTTTAATTTTTTTCTACTGTTTCTTCACTAATACTTCATTGTATTTTAGTGTATTTTACTATATTATTACATACATACATATATACATATACATATACATACACAGTGCATTTGGAAAGTATTCAGACCCCCTTCATTTTTTTCAATTTTGTTATGTTGCAGCCTGATACTACAATCGTTCAAATTCATTTTTTTCTCATTAATCTACACTCAATACCACATAATGACAAAGTGAAAACAGAATTTTAGAAATGTCTGTAAATTTATTAAAAATAAAAAACTGAAATATCACATTGGCATAAGTATTCAGACCCTTTACTCAGTACTTTGTTAAAGCACCCTTGGCAGTAATTACAGCGAGACTTTGTTGGTATGATGCGACAAGCTTTGCACACCTGGGTTGGGGGATTTTCTGCCATTCTTCTTTGCAAATCCTCTTAAGCTCAATCAGGTTGGATGGGGACCGTCGGTGGACAGCCATTTTCAGGTCTCTCCAGAGATGTTCAATAGGGCTCAAGTCAGGGCTCTGGCTGGGCCACTCTAGGACATTCAGAGTTGTCCCTAAGCCATTCCTGTGTTGTCTTGGCTGTGTGCTTAGGATGTCATGTTGGAAGGTGAACCTTCGGTCCAGTCTGAGGCCCTGAGCACTGTGGAGCAGGTTTTCATTGAGGATAACTGTCCTTTGCTCCATTCAGCTTTCCCTCAACCCTGGCCAGTCTCCCAGTCCCTGCTGCTGAAAAACATCCCCGCGGCATGATGCTGCCACCATGCTTCACTGGTGGGATGGTATTGGGCAGGTGATGAGTGGTGCCTGGTTTCCTCCAGACATAACGTTTAGAATTGAGGCTAAACAGTTCAATCTTGGTTTCATCAGACCAGAGAATCTTGTTCCTCACAGTCTGAGAGTCCTTCAGGTGCTTTTTTGCAAACTCCAAGTGGGCTTTCATGTATTTTGCACTGAGGAGAGGCTTCTGTCTAGCCACTCTGCCATAAAGCCCAGATCGGTGGAGGGCTGCAGTGATGCTTGTCCTTCTGGAACTTTGTCCCATCTCCACACAGGATCTCTGGAGCTCAGTCAGAGTGACCATCGGGTTCTTGGTCACCTCTCTAACTTTGGCTCTTCTCCCCCGATTCCTCAGTTTGGCCAGGCAACCAGCTCTTGGAAGAGTCCCAGTTGTGCCAAACCTCTTGGGAGTTTGCTCTTGGGAACATTCAGTGCAGCAGAAATTTTCTTGTAGCCTTCCCCAGATCAGGGCCTTGCAATAATCCTGTCTCTGAGCTCTGCAGGCAGCTCCCTTGACCTCATGGCTTTTGCTCTGATACAGTATGCACTGTCAGCTGTGAGGCCTTCTACAGAGAGGTGTGTGCCTTTCCAAATTATGTCCAATCAATTTAATTTACCACACGTGGACTCCAATCAAGGTGTAGAAACAGCTCAGCAACAATCAAGAGAAATGGGAGATACCTGAGCTAAATTTCAAGTGTTGCAAAGGGTCTGAATACTTACGCCAATGTGATATTTCAGTTTTTTCTTTTTAATAAATTTACAGACATTTCTAAAATTCTGTTTTCACTTTGTCATTATGGGGTAGTGAGTGTAGATTAATGAGAAAAAAATGAATTTGAATGATTGCAGTATCAGGCTGCAACATAACAAAATTGAAAAAAGTGAAGGAGGTCTGAATACTTTTTGAATGCACTGTGTGTGTGTGTGTGTGTGTGTATTTCAAATGTGTGTGCTATTTCTTTTCCTTTGTTAGGTATCTGAGACTTTTTTTTTAAGATGAAGGTTGGTTATACTGTAACTAAAAAAGCTGGGGAAAGTGAATGTTTCTTTTTGCATGAATCACTGTTACAGTCAGGTCCAGAAATATTGGGACATCGACACAATTCTAACATCTTTGGCTCTATACACCACAATGGATTTGGAATGAAACAAACACAATGTGCCTTAACTGCAGACTGTCAGCTTTAATTTGAGGGTATGTACATCCAACTCAGGTGAACAGTGTAGGAATTACAACAGTTTGCATATGTGCCTCCCACTTGTGAAGGGAACAAAAGTAATGGGACAATTGGCTTCTCAGCTGTTCCATGGCCAGGTGTGTGATATTCCCTCAGTACCCCAATTACAATGTGCAGATAAAAGGCCCAGAGTTCATTTCAAGTGTGCTATTTGCATTTGGAATCTGTTGCTGTCAACTCTCAAGATGAGATCCAAAGAGCTGTCACTATCAGTGAAGCAAGCCATCATTAGGCTGAAGAAACAAAACAAACCCATCAGAGAGATAGCAAGAACATTAGGCGTGGCCAAAACAACTGTTTGGAACATTCTCAAAAAGAAGGAACGCACCGGTGAGCTCAGCAATACCAAAAGACCCGGGAGACAACGGACAACAACTGTGGTGGATGACCGAAGAATCCTTTCCCTGGTGAAGAAAACACCCTTCACAACAGTTGGCCAGATCAAGAACACTCTCCAGGAGGTAGGTGTATGTGTCTCAAAGTCAACAATCAAAAGAAGACGTCACCAGAGTGAATACAGAGGGTTCACCACAAGATGTAAACCATTGGTGAGCCTCAAAAACAGGAAGGCCAGATTAGAGTTTGCCAAACGACATCTAAAAAAGCCTTCACAGTTCTGGAACAACATCCTATGGACAGATGAGACCAAGATCAACTTGTACCAGAGTGATGGGAAGAGAAGAGTATGGAGAAGGAAAGGAACTGCTCATGATCCTAAGCATACCACCTCATCAGTGAAGCATGGTGGTGGTAGTGTCATGGCGTGGGCATGTATGGCTGCCAATGGAACTGGTTCTCTTGTATTTATTGATGACGTGACTGCTGGCAAAAGCAGCAGGATGAATTCTGCAGTGTTTCGGGCAATATTATCTGCTCACATTCAGCCACATGCTGCAGAACTCATTGGACGGCGCTTCACAGTACAGATGGACAATGACCCAAAGCATACTGCAAAAGCAACCAAAGAGTTTTTGAAAGGACAGAAGTGGAATGTTATGCAACGGCCAAGTCAATCACCTAACCTGAATCCCATTGAGCATGCATTTCACTTGCTGAAGACAAAACTGAAGAGAAAATGCCCCAAGAACAAGCAGGAACTGAAGACAGTTGCAGTAGAGGCCTGGCAGAGCATCACCAGGGATGAAACCCAGCGTCTGGTGATGTCTATGCGTTCCAGGCTTCAGGCTGTGATTGACTGCAACGGATTTGCAACCAAGTATTAAAAAGGGAAAGTTTGATTTATGATTATTATTCTGTCCCATTACTTTTGGTCCCTTAACAAGTGGGAGGCACATATGCAAACTGTTGTAATTCCTACACCGTTCACCTGCGTTGGATGTACATACCCTCAAATTACAGCTGACAGTCTGCAGTTAAAGCACAATGTGTTTGTTTCATTCCAAATCCATTGTGGTGGTGTATAGAGCCAAAGATGTTAGAATTGTGTCGATGTCCCAATATTTCTGGACCTGACTGTATATATATTACCAAGAAATCATCTGTTCTGCACTAAATGCCTTGCATCATTCTGATTATGTCACTCCATCCCTTTTAATTTACTCTCCCAATCCATTTACTGATCGTTCCATTCATTTTAATAACTGTAACCACATAATCATAGCCTTTAAATTCTAAAATATGCTGGTCCTTAGCCAAGCTTGGGTACAACTTGATCCAGAGATCCCCAGGTTCCCTGTGGGATTAGACATTCAGGGAATCCTGCTTTGGAAGATGTGATTGCTAGGCATTAGCAACCTGCTGAAGCAGCTGAAAATCGCAATTCTTTTTACCCTATCATTCCTTATTCTTCATTACAATATCATCATTTCAAGCAACCAGCATCTACACTGAACTGAAATACTGCATTTTTATTATGAGTTGATCCCTTTAGCCTGTTCTTGCCATGAAACACTGCATTTATTTTGGACTGTAAGACACCCTGGAATGGAATGAATTAAACTGCCAGTTAAATCAGTTTCAGATATATTTCTCATGAGAACTGAACTCACTATGTTTTATTAATTATGCCTGACTTCCAGAAGTTACTGTAGATGATCAAAGTTGCAGTTCAACATAACCAGGATGGAAGGCTGACCTAGACATTTTTACAAAAGCATCTGAAATCACAATTTTCATATAAGTATTACTTGACTTTTTTAGGTGTGAACATAATTAATGGTGTATTTGGGGTATACATTTTTACATCTGTAAATTCTCTGGAAAACTGCAATCCAGGTACTGTACTACTTACCAATCATTGTTCTGAACAACATGCACAGGTCCTCCCCATAGGCAACTTACCTGTGCTGCATTAATTGACACATGTCCTACTATCACCACAACTCTTCCTTTAAAGCTCTGAAGCGTGGAAGTAGAGGGACACTGGATTAATTCTCCTTCAGCAGTGAATGCTGATCCAAATGGGATGTTAATGCTTCCTGGTATATGACCACGGTTAAAACTAGACAAAAAGATCTTTAGTTAAGGAAACGGAGGATGGGAGGAGGAGGAAAACAAATGAGCATCAAGTAGTAAAATTAGAAACCTTATACATGCTGCCATCAGATCAAGCATCAGGCTGCAGCATTCTCCTGACAGAAATGACCTGGGAAAAGCCAGGAAGGATCCCTGTCCCATCCTGACCCTCCCCTTAAAAGCAGCATTTACATGTACAATGGTCTGTCAGGACAAAGATGGGAAACTAAATTGCAAGCTGAAGTGCTGAAAAGAGTTCTGCAACTGCCAGTTATATTTTTCATAGGACACCTGGTAAGGGAAGTCCCAACAACAAAAGTTCACCAAACGTCTGCTTCAACCAGGCCTGTTTTCTACAATAGAAATGAGACCTAGAACAAAGGAAATTGTTACTCTAAAGTAGGAATAAGCAACTCAGCTGTAAACCTGGTCCTTAAGACTTCACTGAGGACTACAGAACTTAGGTATCCACCTCTCAAACTGACACACAGGTATTTAACCTCATCTTATCTAGAAATATGTGCTCTGCCAAAGTTTTCTTCTTCTTCCTAGTGACCCTACAGCAACTCACTGATTTTTGCTGTCATCAGCAGATTTGGTCTCCTCTACCTTGCAGTCTTTGCTGCCTCTGTAAGAATGTTGAGGCAGGTTCTCTTTCTTTCAAAATAGCTTCCCTATAACCAAGTAAAATTATTATGGACTTCAGGGTGACTTTTCAGAGTATAGGTAGATGTCAGACTTAATTGCTGTCTGTGTTCATGTGGAGATGAGCAACAAAGGAACCATGTGCTGCAGTTCTGAATGAGGTGCATGTGGGGTAAATTGGAGTTGAAATAATCCTGAACAAATTTTGTAAGGAAGAATGGCTGATAAACAGGCTTTATTCCTATGACAGAAGAGTAGCTTTTAGCTGATGGGAACAAAGATATGGGAGTCTACAGCAGAAATCAATGCCATAAAAATGAAGAGAGATCGTTAGCAACCGAGACAATGTTGAAGCCCAGATGAAGTCTCTGGGCCATGACTTTCCAGCTTCTGTGTTAGGGCCTTTAAGATATAATCCCAGAAGTACTAAGAATAAATTGATAACAAGGAGGTTACTTTTGAATATTCATGCATGAATACTCACTGTTAATGTTGATATGTGCTTTTTCATTCTTATGTTAAGCACAACACGCTCTCATCTGCATTCATGCAAGCAATATTCTTTCAATACATATTACTGAGTTGATATGTTTCTAAGGTTTTTTTGTTTTTTTTAAGTAGCTACTGTAAGATTCAACTGTTCAACCTTGGGATTTAACAGTTGTTAATATTGGTTTTAATATTTTAATAAAGTATTAATACCTGTGTGTTATTTTCTATTACTATTCCTACCTGACTTGTATGCTGCTATAAAATATTACTAATAAGAGTAGATTAATAAAGTTTCATAGAGCTAACCAAGTTGCAATTTCATCTACTGAGCACAAATGATTGGTTTGCATGCTAAAAACCAAGGCAATGACTTTTTATTTAAGTTATTGCAACACTACAACAAATTCTGAAATCCCTTAGGAAGGCTTATAGCTAATCTAAGATTAATACTAGTCTGAATACCTTTTAAAATGACTTGTGTAAGCAATTCCATTTGGATGACTGTCAAGATTATACCATGAGAAGCATAACAGAAACATTTGCTTGAGATCAACAAAAAGCTGACCCATCCCACTAGTTAAAAGAATTCATTAATTTCACCTAGCTGGAGGGAATAATTATCTTTTGCTTTAAACAACAACAAAAAAACATACAAATAAATCTACATCTTTATCATTAATGGCGTAATAGTTATTAAAAAAATAGGAAATCCCTTTCTGACAACTGTACAAATATACTCTTGATAAGAAGAAAAACATTTACTTTTGGTTTGGGTAACTGTTCTAGCATATCACTGTGCATGTCTTTAAAGTACTCACTCCAATCTTAGATGGCATCTTAACCATTCCAGGGGCGAGCTGACTATAAGAAGCAGAAATGTATGCAACAGAACTTAAGGACTGTAAAGAATTTCACTGAGATCCTCGTGAAAGCAATGAAACACCACTGGCATTCTTGCAACATAGTTAACAAACTCAATCTTTGAAAAAACTGCTGACTTTCTATTGCAAAAGCAAACACCACTTAAATGGTACATTGTTATTTCAACAAGCCCCAGACTGTGCCGTCTTTTAATACAAAGTTTTTCCTTATAAAGCTATCTTGGGGGAAAAAATAACCCACTACAGCTTATACCTGCAACATATATCAGATTATATTTAAAAAACTGCTTAGCTTCCATAGGAGTTTATATGGGAACCACCACTAAAATAAGAAATGAATATAATACATGTTGCTAGGTTTGGCCCAATGTACATTTTCCATCAAATTGTTATTCATTATACCCTTCCTAAACACATTGGGTGAAAATTATTAGGTATGAATGCAGATGTATCAAAGTGAGAGATGGTGAGCACAACTAAACTCTAATTGCACAAGTTAGTGACACTGTCTCAAAACAAATGGCTCAAGGTGACTGCATGGTTTGGCTATGTGTATATCTCTATGTGAGCACCAGATGTAATGGTATCTGGGAATGACCTTGGGAGATAGGAGGAAGAATCACAGCCTAGGAAATGGTCAGATAAGAGGCAGCTGAGCCCGCGGAAGGAATGGGAGCATGGCAAATGTCTCAGAAGGGACCCTCCCTAGTTTCTTGGGACTGTAAAGGCGAGGGGGGAGAGACATACTTTCAGACTAGCAAGATTCTGTTAATGTAACCTTACAATAAAGACAGTGCTAGTACTCCTGGTTGTGCTTCTTGTCTGGGCTACCTCAGGGCTGAGACTATAAGAAAGCAAAGACATAAAGTCAGACTCACATCCACTGGTTGACTAAATATCTGCATTGATATTTTGTTGGTATCCAACAAAAACAAATTTATGAGATTTGGAAATTAAATCTTTTTCTTTCTCTCCATTCAGTTGGACTGCCTAAAATTTCATAAAGCTTCATCAGCCTGAATATCATTTAAACTGCCTGGATACTGTATGGGTTGACCTTTAGCCTTCTTCCATAGGTGAGTTTTTCATTTCAACTGAATTAAGAGACTTCCAGATGCAACTCTTATTGTGAAATGTCTTGCTTTTCTTAATAGAATTTTATTCCAAAGTGTTTTCCTATTGCTTCTTCCATCTTTTTTTTCCTATCTACAAAAAAAACAAAACTTAAATACAAAAGAAATAGCTGCACAATTCTCTTAAATTGTTAACATTAAATTGCTCTGAAATCTAGAAACATTTTAATTTTTTTTAGATTGTACTGCATATGCAAAGTTATGACTAGGATTCTGGGCCTAAGAATCAGTAGCATAGCCCTGTTTTTGAAAATAAAAAGCCTTTTGCCTTAGACCATAAACACATTTTTTTTTTCACTACTGAGCAGCCCTTAGCTTTCAAATGAACTTCAGGGAGTACATTCCAACAAGTGGGAAGGGCTGGGAAAATTAATTAACATTTAATTTAGGTTAACTGAACACTGCTGGTATGATTATTCCCCATATCTCATTAAACATAATTCATCAGCAAACTGGGGGGCGGGGGGAGGGAACTCTGAGGGCCACAGCCAAGGATTGCAAGTTGTACATTCTTGCTTTAAGTAGAACACACAGATTCATAGTTAATGAGAGAAAAACAAAATGATCTCTATGAACTGAGAAATGCCTTCTGTGCTTGGGATACAGTTCTCCACTGGCTATGGATCTAAAGTCCCACACGGCACTGCCTCTTTTTGTAGTACTTCCTATTTAGGGATATATTTCACTGACCTATTAAAAGCCAACTTCTGGGTTTAGCAGCAAATCTTACAAGTGAAATGTTATTAACTTTACACATGCTACCTTGGAAAGAAAAGCTGCCTGTTAATTTCAACAAAGAGTTTTACT
Organism: Python bivittatus; assembly: GCF_059951505.1. Lineage (NCBI taxonomy): Eukaryota > Metazoa > Chordata > Lepidosauria > Squamata > Pythonidae > Python > Python bivittatus. Next base: position 38,522,418 of record NW_028277034.1, on the reverse strand, counting down.
AGCAGAACTGCTCAAGTTTCTGTGAGGTTTTCTTAACATGTCATGAAGACAAAATTAAAAGCTTTCCTTATAAATGAATCTGGCTTAAAAAGATTAAACTACTGGAGAAAAGCTTCAGAAAACTAAATAAGGAAGAGCCAATTGATTAACACACTGAAGCTTGGCCTTGCAAACAGGCACGTGAAATTAATAAATATACAGAAAAAATAATTATACTTGATCATTGTTGTTTTAGTTAGTACAATATATTGAGGGATGGGTTTTGGCTTATATTCAAGCCATAGCAATTCTGTTTTCTTATAAAAAGTTGTGACTAAGAAAAGGGTGTTTCAATTTAAAAGTAATTCAGTTCTAAATGTTTCTAAATCTCTAGCACTAAAAATAAAAAATATCAGTTCTAATTAATGATACCTAGAGCATGCAGAGAGACAGGATTTCTGATTGGATCCTACTAATAAGCAGACATGTGGACTTTGAGAAGATAATGTTGAGTTATGGAAGCTATGCTGGATGAAGGAAAACTAGATAACTGGGGGGGTGATGGAAAGACAACAGATGATCCAGAATCTAGGGGAGAAAGGAGAAAAATTGGATCATCATTTTTCTTAATCCTTTCCTGGATAATGTAAATTGTCCAAGAGTTTCAGTAACCATTGATGCAGAAAATGCAGGAAGTAGACCTATTAGCCATTTATAACTGGCAGAGAAGGGAGCATAAAATCTGTTGGTAGAACTATGTGGACCATGTTTTGAAACTTCCAAAGCAGTCCAATGGTTAGGCTTAGGGGTAGAAAACAGATCTTACTTCACATTCAGTCAAGGATTTTTACATTAAATTTTGCCCATCACTATTTCTCATCCCAACCTATCATACAAGGGTGGCTGGTGTGGGTCTTCTGGGCTGTGTGGCTGTGTTCTCTCTGTGCCCCTGCTCCTGTCTGTGCTCCTGCACTCTGAAGATGCCGGTCACAGGTGCTGGCGAAACGTTAGGAAACAAAACTTCAAGAACACGGCCACACAGCCCGGAAGACCCACACCAGCCATTGTATGCTGGCCGTGAAAGCCTTCGACAATACTATCATACAAGGTTAATAACGTGGGGATAACATTAAGGGGGGAGCACTACAGATGCCACCTTCAATTCTTGGAGGAAAGGGGTTGGATAAAAATCAAAATGTAATTCAGAGCTCTTCCTCTTGGAGTCTGTTATGTTTTTCTTGGTTGCAACTCTCTAGCACAATTATTATTAGGATGGTTAATTCTGTATCGGGCAGATATAATATTCTTTTTGTTACAAAATGATCCCAATACATAGAAAACAGATATAACTAAAAGTAAAGGTAGACTGTCTTTTTCTTGGTATCTGGTTTTCTAAGTGCAGATGTTTTTCCACATAATGGATTAAAGACAGTTGAGTCCTGTGAGTTCCCATCAGTGATTTTCCTTCAATTAGTTGGAAGCTGTTCTCCCTTTCTGAAATATTTCAACCAGAAACTGCAGAGAAAAATAGTGAGAAATGATTAAGTCATGACTTTCAGCAAAGAAGGATACTCCTCACTGTTCCGAATGTCAACAATAAGCAACTTTGGTTTGCTAGACTTTGTCTTCTTTGTTGGGGTCTTAGAATGGCCAGGTCCTGTCAGGTCACACAGGTCAATCAAATCTTCAGCTGAGATTCGTGGTGACACTTCAGATTTCAGATCATTTAATTTGATAGAATCTCTAGACTTTTCAACAGAGAGAAAAGGAATACAATAAACAATCTATTATTTGCATTGGCCCATTTCTATCTGTATGTGAACATTTAGTAAAGAAACACATTTTCCCAAATATATTGCAAACTATGACCTATTTTACTTTTCAGTTTTATGTTACATGTTTTCCCCAAAGCCCACAGATGCCTAATAAATCCAGTATCTCCAACCTTTATATAGACAACTTCCATTTAAACTACAGCTTTTAATTGCTTAATAAACATGTCATCAAAATTACTTCTATACTGTAGCTACATTCCATTACTGACCGTTTGCAGATATTCTGCAGCAGATCTGTTACTTTGGTCAGCCAATAAAAGTGGCCTTAGCCAAGACCTGAACATGATTTTCAGTGGCTTCCTTCACAAATAATAATTAACCAAATCCTGGAAACAGTTGGAAACATGAAAACAGTTCAGAGCAATAGTATCTTTTTAGAGTTCTATTTATTCTACCAAGCTGAGGTTCAGTATACAGACCCAAATAAACTAATTCTAGAGGATTATTTTTCTCTTAGGAAGGCAGCTTACTGTATACCATATTGTCAAGATTTTTGTGGTGGAGAGAGAAAATTGATGGCTTTGCAAATGGAATTTGTTCAATCTATACATAAAAGGAATATGGCTTGTCTGTTTTTAAAACTGATCCTACTGTTGCCAGGACTATAAAAACTGGCATGAATGCCCTGAGCACGCTGTTTCACACATATTAATTCAACCTGCCTGTGAATTTTAAAAACATAACCTTGGGCCATATTTCTCTGGAGGAGGAGGAGCACAATGTGGTGAAAACTATTAATACAGATTGCTTTGCTGATCACTCTTTGAATCTCCTGTATTCCTTTAGATCATGGGGCCCACAGGCTACATGTGGCCCACAACACTCCCGAGTGCGGTCTGAACCAGATTAAAATGCAATTATAAAATATTTAACAAAATAAAATAAAAATACAATAAAACATAGATAATACTACATTTTAAAACTAAATAATAATACCTTCAGTCACCAAATACCATAAAACTCTTGTGGAATCTTGCACAAGTTTGCTGCCTTAGCTTAATTGAAGCAGCGAGGACTGCTTGGCACTGCCACGGTGCGGACTAAACAGGAACACACGACAGGCGTTCCCTCTCAGTCTGCGCTGCAGCAGCGCCACAGCAGAGCACCTCTCTCCAAAACAGGTGGAATTAATTTCTCTCCTTCCTCTAAAAAAGTTTTAATTGGCATCTGTTGAGTTCCAGGCTGCAAAAGGTCCATAATCGTTGTTAACTGTATAAAAATTTCAATTTAATAATAATTAAAGTTTAAATAAGTTCAGAATACATCCAGAGAAGAAAGAACAAATGGGGAAAAACTGAAAAAAGAGAGGGGGCGATCTAGATGTTTTTTGTATAATGCTTTTCTTTTTCTGAATTTTTCTTTCAATACAAGATATATTCTAAACAAATTTAAATGCTTACAAAATATTGACTGCAGTTATCAGTGACTAGTGAGTTTATAGTATAATGGGGCTACCCTTGAAGAGTATCCGGAAGCTTCAGCTGGTCCAGAATGCAGCCGCGCGAGCGATTTTTGGGGTCCAAAGAAGGACCCATATAAAAACCTTTGCTCCATGAGCTGCATTGGGTACTGGTTTGCTTCCGGGTCCAATTCAAGGTGTTGGTTATCACCTTTAAAGCTACCTGAGGGACCGCCTCGCCCCCACGATGTCAACCCGTCCCACCCGATCTCACAGAGGGGGCATGCTCCGGACCCCCTCCGCAAAAGAACTCCGATTAGCGGGGTCCAGAAGGCGGGCCTTCTCTGCTGTAGCCCCCGCCCTTTGGAACATCTTGCCCCCAGAGGTGAGACAGGCCCCCTCACTCCAGGCCTTTCGGAGGGTTTTGAAGACTTGGCTCTGCCATCTGGTCTGGGGCGGGGAGGGAGGTTGTCAGAAATGGGGTTGGCTAGCTCCTTAGTGGCCTGGTGTGGCCTCTATCGATTTTTTATCTTTTTTTCTATCTGTGTAAGTGTGGTTCTTTTTATAACTTTTAATTATGTATTTATGGTTTTAATTTGATGTAAACCGCCCAGAGTCCCCCATTGTGGGGAGATGGGCGGGGATAAGTCTACTAAATAAATAAATAATAAATAATCTGTAAGTGTCTGTAAACATGCAGAGCCAATTTGGTATAGTGGTTAAGGTGTCAGACTGGAAACCGAGGGATGGTGAGTTCTAGTCCTGCCTTGGGCACAAAGCCAGCTGAGTGACCTTGGGCCAGTCCCTCTCCCTCAGTCCTAGGAAGAAAGAGTGGTCAAGTCACTTCTGAAAAATGCTCCCAAGAAAAGTGCAGGGGACAACTGCAAGCATTTATGTGACATACTATTATACATTCTAGTTTTTTATACTTTAAGAAATACGTAAATATTTTAATATGCTGCTATTACATGTATTTGCAATTTACTCATATTGTGGTGCACAAATTTGTACTTGGTTTTGGAAAAGCTGCACAAAACAATTTTTTTCTGCACATGGGATGTAAGAAATTAGAGGGAACATTTCAGGGAAGTATAATTGGGTTAGTTGGCCAAATATATTGAAACAAATGGGATCTAAAACTCTGTCTAGGTGGTTCCTAGAGTGACTTTATTTTGTATTCTTTACTGCCACAGTAGAAAGGTAGATCCATAGCAAAATTCTGAGTAACTTGTTCAGGGTAAGTATTCATAAACTGTGAAAAAAAACCTAACAAAACACTTATTTTTCTCTATAAGCAAGTTTTTCAATAGTTACCTGAAAAATTGCAGTAATTTTAATTTAACTGCAGTTAGCCCTAATTATTTCCCACTTAATAAGCAAGGAAGTCACTTCAAACATTTTTCATGAAGTATGGCATGTGCTAGGATGGGGAAATCAACATAAGGAAACAAAATAGAAGTCCCATTGCTGAAGTAGTATTATTTTTCCTTTGTGTAACATCAACATTTGCTTTTCTCTGTGGCAATGGGCTTCAGGAGTTTACTTTAGGAAGTCATTAGCACATTGAGGGGAAATTCTGCTCATGGCATGAAAAGAATTATAAATAATAAATCTAATGCCAAACTGGTAAAATTCAGAGTTGATTTTGATGTAAAAGGAATTGTGGAAGATCATGGAAGATACTCTGCTGATAAGGCTGCTACATACAAAATTCTCATCTACACAATGCTTGTGGGCTTTGTTTATTAATTCTGAACATTTTGCTGGACTTGGAACTGTATGACTAGCAAAACTGTATTTGCTCATGAGAAGAAAGTAATATGCAATAAAACTGGTTCAGATTTTTTTCCTAGTAATAAAGTATACCTATTATCTCCTTTTAAAAATACAATTATTGCATCACTCAGTTGACAACCTCAAAACAAGTGAGATAGACTTTTATGAGAAACAAGGGGCAGGGGACATGGAGATAACTTGGTGATTTTGAAAGATTTATGGGTAGGCAAATATTTATAGAATATCTTCTGAATGTGTGTACTACTAGCTATGTAATTTTCATCAATATTATATATGATATATTGGCTATAATAAATTATATCTAAAATAAAATGTAGCCTTTTTTCTTAAACAGCACATTTCTCAAATTCTTCAGGAGGGGGAATTAGGTCTTTGGGAGAAGAAAAATTTACTCAGAAGCTCAATGATGAGCCCTCAATAATCTTGATCAAAAGAAGCAGTAGGAAAATAGGGGTGGCGAGAAGCCCTGGCACTAGATGAAATACTAGCACTGGCACATTCTTCAGAGAACAGTTAGGATCAAAATGATACCGAAACATAAATAAAGGTCACATGTCTATCAAGCCAGAAAAATAGCTTAAAAGTTCAAAATGCTTAGTGAGTCAGGGAAGGCAGAATGAAGGACCATTTCCTAGTTTGTTCATGTAAAACAGAGTTTTGCTTCAGTTTGTAAACAGTAAGAAGATAACATGGATAACTGAGGTACATGAAAAAAAGTGAATGTGCAAAAAAATTAAACTCAGCTACTGAGTTTAATTCAAGCAATTGCCCATTTCTCATTACTATTCTATTTCAAGGAGATGGAACATGTAGTATAAAGTGATGGAACATACTTAGTCCTAAATAGGCTGCTAGAAGTCAGTGCAAGAAAAAAGCGGGGGCAGAGGGAAAAAAAACCAAAATTGCCTTAAGTTTAATTTAATTAAATGCAATTAGTATGACTATTCCTATGTATTTAATAATTTTGTATTCTATTTCATTGAAGCTACAATTTGGTAACAATTTTAGAGCTGTCTGAAAGTTGGACTCAAGACTCTGGATGGTTGCAAGAGGCCTTAAGTTCTCAAACTATCCACTCCTGGTTTAAACAGATTCTCCTTATCACAGAGTGGAATTAATTAACCCGACTCTGCTATGTTTATTTGAATTTAGTACATTCGCTGCTATATATTCCATACAAAGCAGAGCAAGTGCTGAGATACTGCATTTAGACAAGCAATATGAACTGGCTATGCTCCTATAATTATGGTTCTTTGAGTCATGATCCGCGAATTCATACCTATGGGATCTGCACTGTACAATAGCTCAGATCAGAATGTTCCAGAGCTTCAGACTTTCAGGCAGGAGCCTTGCTCATTCTGTAACATGGCATATGAAAAGTCAGGGTTCTTTCCACCTGCCACAGCAGATCAAAATGGAGGTACTATCCTTGAATTCAAGCAGCCAAGATGAGCAGTGGAGGACTGCATTCCGAGATCACCCATCAATCACATGAAAGTAACCAGCTGTTCTTCATTGCAATTTCTGTGAGTCACATAAGGATGATTAACCATATCTGTTACCTGAAAGCAGGTAGCCTTGGAGAATATGAGAATGTACTGCTCTCCAAAGGCAGCATCTTCTGCCAATCAAAATCTCCGGCAATAATGCCTGATAAAATTTGAGGTCTGCAACCAAGGTGGCAGCCTAGCAAATGCCTGGAAGAAGCACATCCTTAAAAAATGCTGCCGATACAACTGCTGCTGAATGGAATGCTCTGAAAGCTGAAAGAGTTTTGCCAAATCACAGACACTGTTACCTAACTGAAGAATCACCGCAATGAGACGGGAAAGTTCTATTTCTGTCTAGCATATACAATAAAGAAGTGTGGATCTCAGAAAAAAGACGCAGAACACAATCACTCTTTTGATGCCAAGGACATTTAGATGTATCATGACAGAAAGTGGGAAGGACCAGTTCATATGGAATTACAGAGCACTCTGGGGAAAAACAAAACTACTTTTTCCCCCAAAACGGTACTGATTATTAGCAAAAGAACTGAAAACTCACTCACTAACATTGATTGTTACCAAAAATGCTGCTCTCTTCCAAGGTAGAAGATGTACGCATAGCTGCTAGTGGTTCATAAAATGCTACAGGCAGCAGAGAGAGAATAAACAAGAAGTTCCAACTTGAAACAACTGGTGGGCACATATGGAAACAATTCTGAAGGCTTTTCAAAAACTGATAACAGTTGGGTGCAAAAGAGAGAGAGAGAGATGTTGATAGAACTGTGAAAAAAAGCAGCTGCTGAAAGGTAACACTTTGAAGACAAGAAGGAAAGCTCTTTCTCCCTCAATTTTAACAAGACCCTGAGGAAGATCAATGAAGAGGAAGGATGTAACGAGCAATATAAAGGATGTAAAATGTTTCAGCCTAGGCTTTTTGTGCTGGGGATTTGGAAGTAACATGTGGTTACTAACGAGGAAAGGGTCAGATATAAACACCAGATGATAAATCTGAGAATGAGTAAATATGGATGGAAAACTAAAATAGGAGGTTCAGCCTGGCCAAAGATGAAAGAAAAAATCATGGTACCAAGAGATCACTGCTAGGAACAATCAGTGCAATTTTCATCATGGCAATTAATCTTGGAAATGACCCTGGAGGTCAGCAGCTGCAGAGGCAAAAGGTACATAAATATGTACTTTTGCAGAATTGGAAAGTATCTCCCAATGAGTTGGCACCAAGGCCACTTTTGGTCTAATATTGGAAACATGAAGTGTTTTAGTAAAGATACGTAATTGTTGGATGAGGTAGTATACAAATTACTGCATAAATAAATAAAGTCCCACCATTAACAGTTGAGGTAAGTTAAGTCTTCACAAAGTAAAAATGAGTAATAGAATGCATTTGCAAAATACTGTTCTCACCAAATGAACAGACAACAGCGAACACACCAAACCCACAGTTCTGTAAGAAGGCTGAATAGTGGCACTAATTTTGTGCCATCCAATTTATGAATTATGATAGCACTGTTAAATTGTCCATGAGGACCTTGACCTGCAATAACTGTATGAAGGCACACAGCACCTTGAATGCTGCTGAGAATTCTAGCTGGTTGCTATGAAGATGGTGGACCACGGGCTAACAAAGTTCCTATATCTACCTGCCTTAACAATGGGATCCTGACCCTATATTGCATGCTTCTGCAGTCAATGTAATAGACAACGTGGGGCCAAAAAAGGCCAAGATAGCAACGGTATAACTAAGCCTTGAAAATAGGACTACTTTAATGACTAATGCCACATTGCCAAGAAGATGTAGCATGAGCCTTGCATTCTAACCTAGTGGATAAGTGATAATGTTACATGAACATGTTCCAGAATATCTAGAAGGCAACATTATTGGCCAGTTATCTAAATATAGGTATACTATAATTTCTTGCAAATACAAATGAATACCCATGACTTCTAGAAAGTTTGTAAATAGTCTGGTGCCATAGGAAGGCTCAGTGGGATGATACAGACTTACCCAGTCAGAAGCAAAGATGCTACCTATTATCAAGCAGAGTGGAAAAAAAGAGAGTAAGGTTTGATAAATCCCACCAATGCAGACCAGTGAGATAATCTGATTAGAAACTGACATATCTCAGAGATCCAAAATAATCTGGAACCCACTGCGGTTCTTGGGGACACTGAAGTCTCTATGATATAACCTAGGCATTTTTAACATAAGAGCAAGTGCTTGAGAGTCCCTAAGAGAGAAGGGTTCTTACATGCTCACAAGAGAAGGATACTGGATCTGATAACATGATAACAGCAAATAGTTGGAAATGAACTCTACACAAAAAACTACTATTCAAAGAACCCAAATGCCTGTTGTAAAGATATCCTACACATTGAGATAGAAACTGAAACAGTCCTGGAACTGAATCTTCTGGAACAGAACGGTCATTTGGATTCTTGGGATGACTGGTAATGGGGTCTGGATCATGCAGTTGTGAAAATAATAATTTAACAGGATGCAATGGAAAAGATGGGATAGAACTTCTTCCTGCTGTAGGAAGCTGTTGCTAGCTCTGTTAGCAACTCTGTTGCTATACAAGGCCAATACATTTGGCTGCTGAGTGTAACTTTTGCAAATTAATCTTCAGTATCATTTGTTTTAGAGCTCACTGAAATAACAAATCTTCCATTCTAGGCTGTGATGTGCCATCTTTAAGCTGATGGATTTATTTATGATAAGCACAGGCTCCTGCTGAGTATTCTGCATACAGTCTGCGTAAAATCTATTTTCCATTTGATATCCAGAAGCAAGCTAAAAAAGGGCAAGGTATTTTCCCTTAATCAAGCAGGCCTGATATGATGGAATTTGGAGATGAGCGATGGAATAAAAAGAATCAAACTCCGTCCTATACTCAGCAAGGAATCTCTGTTTGATTCAAGGAAGTAACATTGACAAGGGCTTGGACCATGAAATCTTAGTCATTTTCACTAATGTAAGAAACCCTGGGATTTGAACTGACACTTCCGCTGAACCTTGTACCAGCTTGATCTTCCGACAGAACAAGGGGACTATTTGGATTCTCTGACCAAATATCCTCTGAAGTTGGATGCTGGTTTGATCTAAACTCTTACTTTCTGAACAGTCACTACCAAAATGTGCTTGCAAACTTATTCAGAATGTGTTTGCCTTTGAAATCTTTCTTGTCATAGTCTTTTTGATATAATATTTTATTAATTTCATAAGCAAATATTTTCTAATAAAAAATCCAGAGAGCCAACACTTCCCCCTTCATTTGTATATAAATCAGAGTAACAATGGAATACTCAGTGTTTAAATAAATAATGTATTTCAAGTGTAGGCAATACATATTACATATATTTGTCACAGTGCAGTTATACATAAAATGAATCATTATGACACTGCTGGGACATTAAGTTTTAGAAGCATACAAATGATTTCAAATTTGAAATATTTTGGGTTTGAAGCAAATTGTTCCGACACCGTTCTGACATTCCAGAAGTGTTCCAACCTTGATATGGACCAGCTGTTTCAAACTCAAAGCAGGTGTGTTGAACTTGAATCCTTTCACATTCCAAATGTTCTTCACACCACTATTAGGTTCTTTAAGTTTACATTTTTGTTCATTTTATTACACCCACTCACTATTATTAACTATTTGTATTTTATTATACTGCTTACCCACCCAGGATCTTCCAAGATGTTTGGATGCATGAGGCAAAGTACAAGGAAGCATAACTCCAACATTCTTGAAAAGAGGGCTATACAGATAGCTATTTTCTACAGCAACTTGGAAACCTGTTGTACTGTTTGTTGGTTGAGGCTGTTAGCTCATTATGCCTAATGAGAGGCCTGACCTAATACAACCACATCCACTCATTTTTCTTCTATAGTATATCAAAATTTACAGGAATTCGTTGTTACGTTGTTGGACTAGAACAGAAAGACACTCGGGTTCAAGTCCATCTTTAGCAATGAAAACTTCATGGGTAGGCCATCACTATCTTTCAGGCTTGTGATATGGAGGAAAAAGGGGATTTAAATGCAATGAAAGAATAAATAAATTCAATCCTAAAGCACCCCCAAAAAGTTTAATCTTGCTATTCTGTTCTAATGAAAGACATCAAAATAACTCACCAGGTCACTCCTCGATGCATCCTGATAGTCTAATGAGAAACAAGATGTTAGACTTCTTGTAGAGTTGCCTTCACTGGCTTGTTTGGGATGTTGTGCATATTGTCTGTATGTAGCACTCTTGGGAGTCCAGCAGAAAAGGTTGATTGATTCACGGACACACCGTTCAATATCAATTTCTGGAAAAGGGACACCAAGGGAAAAAAAACAAAACAGAAAAGAAATGAGTATTTGAGCAAGTGGAACAAAAAACTGCAGTTGAGAAAAAAAATTTTTTTTTTAAAAGAACATATACTATTCTACAATAAATTCATTTTGATTTTAACATACCTATGTAAATATGATAAAAGAAACAAGAAACATTTGTCCTCTACTGACATGCAACCAAAAGAAAATAACTGACAATTACATACCATACCAAATTTATGACACAAATTCAGATGAAGCATAGGCTTTAAACTACAACATGTAATTACAGTTTGTGGGCATTCTGCAAATGTAATTATGGTAAAATGTGGCAAAATCCAGTATAAACAGTTTATTTTCTAAAACCTGGAGAACTAAGGAATTGACAAAGCAATTGAAGCATGCTATAAAGCAAAGCCTCTGAATTTGCAATCAATGTGGCTTTCCCCGTTTGACAAAGTTGTATAATAAGAATTGGAAAACAAGAAGGAATCTGTAAACAATATGATGCAATTAGTAACAAACACTTGATGTTTTTATAATCTTAGTAAGACCCTAAGGTCTTACTAAGACCCTAAGGTCTTAGGCCAAAAACTATCAATATAAAAGTAAGCACTGCAGAGTGGTTAATTGCTGAATATGGATGGTTAAAATAATCTCTTACCAAAATTGCAAAAATATTTATTTGTACTGTTAAACCATGTTTATGTATGTTAATGTTTACTTTTAATCATGGCCATTTTTTCCTTCTATTTTGGGGTAATGTCCTGTCATTTCTAATAACAAATAATCACAATTATCTGCCCCATGAGTTTGAACTCAGGATAAAGACATATAAGGAAAACATGCTACCTTCAAATTCTGGGATTGGGAAGAAGATAGGATAAAAAAAGTTTAATAAAAATTTTAAAAATAAACTTTCAATACAATTCAAATTCCTCCTCTTCCACCAAATTCATAATTCACAGCAGTCTAGCCTGGAAATCATCTATAGGTTATTCATAAAAATTATGAAAGTCTGGTTAATAAACTTATTTGCTGAAGAAATCTTTAGTGATCTAAAATAAAAATACCTACAGTACTGTGTTTCCTAAAAACAACACCTGTACTTCACAAAATAAATACAGTAATTCATCTTTCTCATTTGATAAACTTCTCATACGTTAGTACAAAGTTATCAGAGATACAAGAAACTTGAAACTGCACATGACAACCCATAGTGATATATTAATTTATTAGAGGCTTTTCAAAGACAGTTGGTAACACAAGACTGAATTTTGAGAGATCCCATAATTTCCAACAGCTATTTAAACCTTTTCTATTTCACTGTGATGGCACAGCACCTAAAACACTAGGTTACGGTGACACAGAAGTGATAACAAAAGGTATTTTTTGAGGAAAAACAAATGTTTCAGCACCTGTCTGCAAAGACTGATCACAGGAAGAAAGAGAGAACTGAAGAATGAGAAAATGTTGTATGGATAGCATGGGAAAAAATGAAGCATGCAGTCTCACACACTTTTGCAATTCTTTTAATCCACTTCAAAACCTGCTCCTTTGGAATGAATTGGCACGCAAGGGGAAATTTAGGAATGATCAGTGCTTTGTCAGTCTCAGAACTGGCTTTAAAAACTGGGCTGAACTCTCAGCCTCAAGCATCCTATTTCCTAGGTTAGGTCACTAGCTGCAGGACACAAACAAACTAGTGCTTCAGAATTAAAAAAAAAAAAAGGAACATTTTGAGGGGTCACATACATGACCTGCAGAAATTCTTCCCTTACTTAGCCTTGCCTATGAATACTCATTGGTTTGGGGTACACAATTCATCATGTAGCTGATTTTAAGCTGTGATCTGTATAGAGATCCCATCATGTGTTCTATTATAAGTCCAAAACTGCTTTTCCAGTTTTGCAATTACCAGTGGTTATACCTGTTTCTTTGGATATGTTACAAAGAAAAAACTAGTTCATAAAGCACTCTTCCCTTTGAAAATGATTGTTATGGTCTTCTCTGAATCAGAAGCTGAAGAGGCACGCCAGACAGTCTGAGGAGCCAGCAGGCAACCAGCCACCAGAGCAGATCTGGGAGGCAATGAGTCTGAGCAGGAGGGGCTGACTAAGATGATGAGGAGCCAGATTCTGGCAGGGTGCCTACTCAAAGAACACACTGGCAGCTACAAGATGACATCATGTTTTCTTGGGAGGAGACGGCAGCAACACCTCTAATCCAGTCTACTGGACTGGACTGGATGCTTTAGGAATAAGCGAGCTTAGGTGGATCAGAGTGGGCCACTACTAATCAGATGATCTATATGAAATACAGTTCAAGGGATACACAATGTGAAGGGATAAAGAGGCAATGATAATCTGTGTGTGTGTGTGCGCGCACATGCGTGCGCACACATGTGCCTTCGAGTCAGTTTTTGACTCCTGGTGACTGCCTGGACTAGTCCCTGAAGTTTTCTTCACAAGGTTTTTTGGAAATGGTTTGCCTTTGCCTGCTTCCTAGGGCTGAGAGAGTATAACTAGCCTAAGGTCACCGAGATGGCTCTGTGCCTAAGGCAGGACTAGAACTCACAGTCTTCCAATTTCTAGCCTGGTGTCTTAACCACTACACCAAACTGGCTCAATGATACTCCTCTATGGATATAACCCAACAAACCACAGGAATGAATATATATATATATATATATATATATATATATATATATATATATATTAGAATTGGTCTGTATCTTCTGAACACCAAGGGAAAAAGGCAAGAGGTGCTAAATGCATTATCTAGAAAGAGTGTAGTACTACTAAAGGGTGATTGGAATGCAGAAGCTGCAGAAATGCAGGGGACTAAAATTACAAGAAAAATGGACTTAGATACACAAAATAATTCAGATGATAGGCTCACTAAAGTTTTATGAAGGTAACTCTTTGTTCACTCCCATTACCTGTTTCAAGTAACACAATCACAGATTTCACATGTGGGCATCATGAAATGAACAGCACTGGGATCAAATATGATATACTGTAGAAAACAGAAGATGGAGAACTACTTTCCAGTCAGCCAGGACATGTTCAGTTGCAGATCATGCGACCAGCTATGAATTATTAATGTCAAATATATGGAATAACATGAAAAATTAAAGAGAATTAGGTAAGCCAGCAAGATTTTACCTTGGGGAAATACAGACAGAATCAACATAAGGATCAAATTCAGCTCACTTAATTTATGAAAGAGAACTTAAGGAACTATGGGTAGAGATAAGAGATACCAGAAAAATCAAAGTGGAAAAAAATAATCCCAAAATTTCAAAAAGACAAAAGCATCCAAGTGGCATTCAGAACACAATGATAGCTTCATCCTGATAGCCAGAAAAAGACAGAGGGCAACTAGAATGTGTTAAGATTTTTTTTATAAAAAAAGATATAGCTCATTATCTTTATTAAAAATGTTATGATTAGAGAGAGATCATATGACTTGTGTGTTAACATATATATTGTTATTTATTGTCATCTATTGGCATATACATGTTAGTTATTTAGTGGGGGGTATAGAGTGATAATATAACTAGAGCATTTATATGTCCAGCCTTATAGTTGTTTTAGTGCTAGTCACCATATAGATATATAGGTTTATGGGTTATATAGTTATAACTAATAACCAAATAGTATATCTCTTCTCTGAGAGTTTTTGGTTTTTAAACAACCAGATAATATATATTTTTTGGCTGAGTTTTTTTAAAAAACAAGATATGGACATTACAGTTTACAAACCTCTCATGCTGATATATATTTTTTCCTTAAACAAAAGTTTTTCTGAAAACACTGCTATACTCTGCTCAACAGGTTATGGGCCCAGGACCCAGAACCAGAACCCAAAACCCAGAACCAGAACCCAGGCTTGAGGTCCCAGAGTGCCCAGAGTGTCCAGGCGTGAGGTTCTAAAAATGCTGTTCCAGGACTGAAAACACTGCTATACTCTGCTCAACAGAATGATGGGTAACAACTGAACCAGACTTTCAACATCAAGCAAGACAGAACAAGGAAAAACCTCAGTCAAGAATAGGAATGCATAGAGGATAGTAACAAGAGAAGTAAAATGAAAGATAATTTTAAGACTATCGGAAAAATTACAGGCAAATACATGCATGGAGAAGGCTCTAATGCTGGGAATGATAGAAGAAAAGAGAAGAAGAGGGTGACCAGATCATCATGGAGGAAATCTATCTATGTAGTCAATGACTTGATGGCATATAGTTACAGTATTTGAGAGTAAGCACAGGAGAGATCTCACAGGGCAAATCAGATAAAAAGAAGATGGAAAGACTATACTAAATTCCTTTACAAATGGGATTATAGAACTACAGAAATGTTTGCAGAGAGAAAACATGGGGGAAAAAATCCACTTGAAACTGAGGTATAAGAGGCAATAGAACTGCTGTCAAAAGGTTCTTCATCAGGCACAGATGAAGAACCCGTCGAACTGTTTAAAGAAGCAGTTGAAGTACTGCTTTGTGTCAACATCCAGGAAACAAAACTATGGTCCAGAGATTGGGAAAGATAGGTCTTTATCCCTATTCCAAAAAAGGAGATATTTGCAAGATAATATGCAAAGTATCAAACCATTGTACTGATTAAATTTAGCTTCAGATCTTAGAAAGAATAGATACATACATGAACACAGAAATGGCAAAGGAAAAAGCCAGTTTCAGAGAAGGTAAAGGACATGAGATTATTTAGCTAATATAAGATAGATAATGGAGAGCAAGAGAACACAAGAAGGATCTTTATCTATGCTGTACTGATTACAGCAAGAGCTGTAATCTTTAATTCATCAGGGTTATATGTTTAATCCTTAAATTAAATCTTTTAATCCATCCATTCCAGAAGATCTCTCCCCACTTGGAGCAAATTTGTGAGGAGCAGACAGAACAGTGAAAACTGTGTCCACAGGACAAAATGAGCTTTTATTAGTAAAAGGACACCCAATAACATTTATTAATTTAAATAATTTATAAGATCACCCATCTTGCAGCAGTGACTTGGGGTGGGACACAAACATTTAAAACCCAAACAGTTACAAACAACAGCCCATGATGCCCAGGGTAAATAATACATTCCAACCATAAAATCACATCAGGAACAGAACTTGCCTAACTTCCTGGCCTGAACCCTGGGGAAACAAACTGGCTATCTAATTACCAATGACCAATCAGTAAGTGCAAATGGGTGAATATTTATGGTTTCCTCAAAATAATTCTTGAAAAATTAATCAGCTTGGATTCATGAACATCATGCAGATTGGGTGGAAAATTATTAAAAGAATTATTAGCCTTAGGTTAAATGGCATTCATTTTGCAGCTCATGGCATTACAGAATGTCTTTGATAAGCAGGTGTGTGGAAACAAATCACTTTCTTTCTATACCAAATCCAGATTCTCTATCCCATATTTGGCTGCAAGCTATTCACTATTGGCAGCTATGAATAGCTTCTGTTTCACAATACCATTATATACCTTTGATGAAGTTTTGAGAGCTGTTGTATAAACACATCTGCTTCTTGCTCCTAGACAAAGCCATCAAACATATGTAATTCAAAAACACGTAAGGATAAAAAAAATCCTTCCACAAACATTCAGTTCTTGTGTCTATTTGTGCTACAGAAACAGCAAAAAAACCCCAATGTTCCATGTCTGGAGAGGCAGCCTCTGATGAAGCTTTCTTCACTCCACCCAGCACTGAGCTACCTGACAAGTGTTCAGCAAAATGGTAGCTCCATTCCTACTTGCTAATGAAGTTGCTTAGCATTTTAGAGCTGTTTTCAGTATCTGTACATTTCTTGATACTTCCTGAGGCCGCTGTTGCAATCTAGATGCTTTGGAAGACATGGAGGCACATGTGTAGCACCTCTCTGCAATTCGACAAACCGACCATGTCTTTTCATGGAACCATGCTGCAGCTGTGGAAGATAGCTACAAGATCCTGGGAAAAGATGGATCTGGTTTAAAGACTTGCAGACATCTGCAACATGATCCAAAACACCCTTGGGTCTTTAAATCACAAGCGCTGCATAGTCCTAATCCAGATCATCTAGAAACAAACAGGTGCTAGTTTTAATCACCAAGACTAGAAAAGAATACTTAATATTCAGAGAAAATCTCTCATTCTCTTGAATGAGTCATGGCAGGGTTTCCTATAACAGGATGCAACTGTGAAAGAAAGTGGTATTATTGTGAAGGTTAATTATCAAGAAATCCATTACTATTGCTATCTTAAGTGGTGGGGTGTTTTAACACCCAGGAGAACTACTACATATGTTAGAGATGCTGACTCAAATCTTTCGTGTATGTGTCAAACAAGCTACTAGATGTTTATGCACACTGAAAACTGCAAATATATTCAGTTTTGATTAAAAAAAAAAAAAGATTAGCTGGCTGTTTCAAGCAAATGTTGAATTTCAGGATTTGCTAATGGATTGGTACTGCTTTTTAAAAAATCAAATACCTTCTTGCTTAATTTAGCAAGTGCAGTATGAAGATGAAGAATATGCAGTATTCTTGACAACAAGAGAGGACAGTTACTAAGCAATTAATGATTCATCAATTTTGGTGATGCTAAACAGGCTTGGTTTTAGTCAGTTTGAACAGAAAGCTACGTACACTGTTCTGAGATCTATTATGGGGGATGAGGAGAATATAAATGTGATATTAGAGTTGAGCTTTGCAAAAAGTCTCTCCTTTCTGACAAATATCTATAACACAAAGAAAAGTATGAAAGACAATTTTAAACCGGCAGATACCGGCGAAGGTCAGCTAATTAGGAAGTATGATTAGCATAATCAATATTTGTTAAAGAATTTTATTACGTTCTTATAACTGGAAGATGCATTCTAAATTATGCATGCTATAAGTAAAATATTTGCTTTTTTGGTTAAAGGATTCTGGGACAAACAGTCGATTCAGGAAAAGTGCTTCTGTAGAATTTTATTAAATTCTTGGCTTTCTATGGAAATAACAGCATGAAACCTAAAGCTTCGTTTCATATTTATGTATGCGAGTATGTGTGTGTACACATGTTGGTACAACCAGAGCAGGTGGAAAACTTTTTGCAGCCCCAGATTTACTTCAAATGCTGATGCAGGCTTTCAAGGGCCCACGCTGTTCACATGTATACCTCCCCTTCATGAAGTTTGCCTTTTCTTCACAGCAAAGGGGAAGCAGATGGAATGGCAAAGGGACCATTTTGACCATAGAAAGTACCCATTTAGTGCAACTGAAATTTACCATAGCTGCTTAATTTTGGTGGCACAGGACAGTGAACACAGGACCTGCACAAAGGTCTTCCAGGGGCCACCTGCAGACCACAGAATTCATGCGGCCAGTCCCAGTTCAAATCGCCGTTCTCATCTGGCATAGCCAATGTCTATATTAACTTGGAATTCTGAGAATTGCATTTCTGCATATCTGGTTGGCACCAGTTTGGGAGCAGTTACTCTAGATTGTGATCTAGAGTTCCTTTGAAGAGGGGCCCTTCCTAACCTGCTATTTTTTTGAATGACAATTAAAGAGAAATCACTACAGCATACCAATGAGTGCAAAATGAATTCAGTTACACATAAATTCACATAAAGAACCTAGTATAGAACTCTACTTCAGCTAAGAATGGCTCCTTAAAAATCTTACCTAGAAGCCTTTCCCAACCATTTAACAAAGATTTTTAACTCTCAGATTATTTAAAATGATTTAATTGAGATGTCATGATTATTTAACTGAGATGTTGAAGAATAAACCAGGGCTCACTGGAATTCTGGTTCCTTTCCAAGAATAGAACCATTCCTAAAAGAGGCCCCTTAATACCTGATTATTTTTTTCTTATTATTATCTAGGGCATACTTCTTACCCAGTAATTTTCTCATGTAGTAATTTCAACTTGTCTTGCATGTTTCTTAGAAACAAATCCCAGAACCTTCAAATTTAAGATTACAGTCCTAGGCTTGGATTTTCTGTGGTAACAGGTAAGAAATGCATCAGTTAAAAGACTGATTGCAATCTAGTGTGAGTCATGGTTAACAAAATTGCTCTAAGTCTTTACACAAACAACCCAATCCGATACAGAGTTAGATTTCCATTGGCTCAAATGGCCTTCTTTCTTATATATAATGGCATGTGGGAATGGCAGGAAGGAGAACCACAGACTGGACAACCAGCATGTAAAAGATGTCTCAGCCCACAGAAGGGAGGATTGGCATGGGAAATGTTTCAGAAAAGACCCTCCCTAGTTTTCCGGAGAACAAAGGGAAAGGAGGGAGAAATATTTTCAGTCTTGCAAGTTTGTTAATGCAACCTCACAGTAAAGATGAACTAGTACTCCTGGTTGTGCTTCTTGACTGGACTACCTTGCAGAGCTAACAATTCTTATAGCAGGGGTGAGCAACTTATAGTCCCAGGACTACAGGTATCCTCAAACTCCTTTTTTGCATTCCTTGGTGGCCTGTGTTACGGGAAAAAAAGCAGTGTCTCCTTTGAAGACAAGAAACATGAAAAGTGTTGTGTCAGCCTGAAAATAGGTTTAATGTATCTTTTAAAAACAAAGAAAGCCCACTAAGTGACAGCAAAAAGAGAAAATTATGACCCTGCTTAAATATACAATATAATACTATTTTTCACCAGTATTCCACTCAGTATAGCATGGCCTCCAGCTATCCAAGGGTTGCCTTTCCCTGCTACATAGGATCAGATTCTATGGAGAGATAAGTTATTAATATGACTACCATTAAAGATAGTATATAATTTATTCAGTGAATACATACTGCTAACATTTTAACAGCATGCAAGCATCAAAAATTGTAATGGCCAATAACAAATGCATGACTGTTAAAGTCTTTCCCCAAGAAACAAGATCTTGACTTTGCAGTACTCAAGGGAAAAGTGTCCTGTGGATGTGCTGTGTTTCTAAGATGGTATGTGTGTCTTGGAAGTACAGTGTGAAATGGGAACTCAGAGCTGTGGAAAGGAAAGCAGATAACCCCTGCATTATGCTGCTCTGTTAAGCGGCTTGGGAAGGCTTGGACACAGCCTGATACAAATCAGTTGCTTCCCACACTTGAGGCTGGGCAGTGGAAGCTGTACTCTGAAGAGCTGCAATCACCTACAAAGCACAAAACCAATTTTCTGAGAAGATTTATCTTTTTCAGCTCCAAGTTCAAGAGAAAGCTGTGGCTTTCATTTTATCACACTGCATTTAAAGGCAGAGCTTAAAATATCAACTCTGCTAATCATCCCAAACTCTTACTAAGTCACGATCTGAAAGAAGGCTGGTCCCATTCTGCTGTTCAATGAAGGCTGAGTATTTGCTAAAGTAGGTAGAACTGCAAAATCCAAATGACTCTAAATTGTATTAGAAGAGGTTACATGGTCTTACCTTTTGGCACAGCCACAATTAATTCAGGTACCTTATATTATTAAACATACATACCTTCACACACAAAAGTGTATATAAAAGAACTGAACTATACTCATGTAACTTATCTTCCCAAATTTGCCTCTTCCAATTAAAATTCAACAAAGGCTGCCTACAGCCAAGTAAAAATATATCCAGTACAACATAATTACCTATCCATGCCAATTCTTTCCATCTCCTATTACTATCCTACTGTCAAATTCTAGAAATTAGGAATATACTGTACATTGATCAGAACAAAGGACATTTAACAAAGACATAAGACTGATAAAGGTAATACCTGGTAAATCAGAAAACAGCAAAATGCACTCATTGAATCCATTGGAGAGAAGCCGATCCCTCAGCTGTTGCAGAATAGCCACTCCAATACAGAATGGGAAAGAAGAATTTCCCAGTAGCAATGTATCCCACAGATGAAATATTTTGTGCAAAGGGAAGACATCTGCAAGGCAGCCAGCAGAGAAATATCAATTAAGAAAGAATACTTGTCAGTTTTTTTGTAAGGCTAAATGGATAATCAGGCAACAGGCAAAAGAGAGTACAAAAGACTTGGAGTCTTTTTTGCATAGAATGCAGATAGTGCACGGGAGAGGAACAATCCCACAATAAGTATAAATGAGAAGAGCCTCTGAAGCAGCCTCTATTGTGCATCAGGTTTTAGATAGCAATGTAGGTAATTATGAAAAAGAAAAAGAAAAAGAAGGGTTTTAATAGGGATATTCATGAAACCTGTGGCCCAATCATATCTGACTGATGTATTGTCGAAGGCTTTCACGGCCGGCATACGATGGCTGGTGTGGGTCTTCCGGGGTGTGGCCGTGTTCTGGAAGTTTTGTTTCCTAACGTTTTGCCAGCACCTGTGACCGGCATCTTCAGAGTGCAGGAGCACAGACAGGAGCAGTTCTCTCTGTGCCCAGGGTGATGTAACCCTTTTTTGTGGGTATTTATAGAGATCTGAGGGGGGGGGGATTGGGCGTGGGGGGGGGTTGGGTTATTGAGTGGCTGCTTGCAAAAGACAAAAGGGATCCCCTCACCGCCGCAGGAGTATACCGCATACCATGCAGTTGCGGGCAAGTATACATCGGGACCACAAAACGCAGCATCCATACCAGGATAAAAGAACACAAAAGACACTGCAGACTACAGCAACCAGAAAAATCTGCAGTAGCTGAACATGCTCTCAAGCACACTGGACACAAAATCCTATTTGAAAACACAGAGATACTGGACAACACCAACAGCCACTATACCAGGCTATACCGGGAAGCCATTGAGATTCACAAACACCAGCACAGTTTCAATAAAAAAGAGGAGAGTCTAAAAATCAACAAAACCTGGCTACCAATCCTGGAAAATACAGCCTGCAAAAGGTCAACGAACTCAGCTCAACCACCAGGACATGTGAACAGTTCACACAATGAACTTGCTAATCACCCCCAGCAGCCCCTCGTTAACAATCCAATAGAAGAAAAAACCCTTCCTAATCCCCAGGAAGATACACACAGATGCTGACACCAAAACAAGCAGCCACTCAGTAACCCAACCCCCCCCACACCCCCAATCCCCCCAGATCTCTATAAATACCCACAAAAAGGGTCACATCACCCTGGGCACAGAGAGAACTGCTCCTGTCTGTGCTCCTGCACTCTGAAGATGCCGGTCACAGGTGCTGGCAAAATGTTAGGAAACAAAACTTCCAGAACACGGCCACACAGCCCGGAAGACCCACACCAGCCATATCTGACTGACTTCAAATTGTACCAAGGGACAGTGTCTCGAAACCAACAAATATATTTTACAAGGCAGAAATGAGCAGAGTGCTAAACAAATAAAAATTGGGTATAGATTAAAAAACACCACAGTGAAAGAGAAAGAAAAAAAGACAAGAAGATATATTTAATCTATGTACCAAGTTTGAGTTTCCCTCAATGGCTAAAAAGGTAGCTCATTTAAATACTTGTGATGTAAGCAAGAGCGCATTATTCCAACCTTTTCCTAGTAATTCCTAATGTGAAGAACTAGTGCAGTACAAAAAGAGTGCTGATGAGTATGGCTGGGCAATGCTCTGGAAATAATTTGGGAAAGCTTCTTTTGGAGTGGTCACAGGAATGTGAATGTAGTATCCATCGATAACTGTTAACTGCTGGCACATCTTCTCATGGGATCATGCAATGCTTTCTGAGGCTGCCACATTATCTCTGGAGAAGACCTAGCTGCTTTAAAGAGCTCCTGACAGGTGCTATGTTCACATCTATACAAACTTCAGAGCATTCTTATGGAATCTTGATTGTGAAACCACCCGTGTGACAATATATTTGAGGCATGGCTGTCAGTATCAGAGAATATCTGGGTTACTATTTTTGGAGCACTGAAGATTGTTATATGGTCCTGTGGTCTTCTCCCAATCCAGGTATCTTGTTTAAAGTCAGTGCTGCATTCAAATAATCTGACTGTAACTTTGTTATTCTTTTTAAACTGATGCAAGGCTCTACCATTCCCTGGTCTGGGTAATGTAATTATAATAATCAATGAAATAGAGAAACTGCTTGGAGGAACTGTTTCACTAGTTCACACATGATATAAATCAGTATTTAGTGTGCTAGACACGATACTGTTCCTTCTTAGTCCTCTGACATAGCTGGAATGATAACAAATTATATTGTAAATAATATCTTCTCATTTTATCTAAACCAGGAAATTGTGATTTAACAGTAATCTGATCAGTTTTAAAACAAGCCAATCTTGACCTTCTTGGTATTAACCATATTGCCTATTTCAGATGAAGTCACAGCCCTGATGAAGAAAAAGCAGACATACAAGCTTCTAAAATGTTCCTTTGGACAAAAGTAAAGGAAACATGACCCCATGTCTTGTTGCAGCTTATGGATGTTAAGATCAAGCAGTCTTCTTAAAGTGGTATCCTTGGTATGTGGTGGCATGGCCAATACTGGCTGTTAATTCTGTGCGCTGTAGCACAACATTTCTTGGCATCAGATTTTGGGGAAGCTGAATATATCACAATTTTATCTTGAAATACTGTTATGTCCATTGATTAAATTAGTAGGATGAAATTTCTATAGTTTTATGTTTCATAAAAAAATATAATTATTTTTCTACATACATCACTTCAACATCACTCCTTTATAAATTAAGAATAGTAGCTCCTACTTCTGGAGAGATTTTTGTTTTTTTTCACATGTTGATTTAAAACTCTCCAATGCAATCAAATACCTGTTTTAATATTATTAATGAAATATATACTGCCACATTCATTATGATTTGATGCCATCTGTGGGTGCAGAGAATTGCAATCTTATAACTCCTCCCCTGCATTATTGGTGGATATTAGCATAACAAAGAAATAGGGCACAATAATTTTGCATTTATTTAAAAGATGATCTGTAATTTGAACCTCAATTTCTAGAGGAAACCAAGGTCCAGCGGTTAATGTAGTGCTTTTCCTCTACAGCTGCTATTTTCTGAATTTAACTACACACTATTAGGGTAATTGCTATCAAGCCCCTGAGTAATAGTTACTTTACAATTAGGTATTTCAAATTTGAAATCACATCAGAATCCAAAGTAATGTTTTAAATAACATTATTGTGTCATTTATAACAGCATCTGTTATAAAATCTACTAAGATTTTTTTCTTCAGAAAAAATGCTCAATGCACAATTCTTAGATATATTGCAAATCTCATGTACAGCATTATCTTACATACTTGTGGATGCCTGTAGAATAATTTCCTGTGAATTATGCACAACTCATGAAGAATGAGCTCAACATACTGGCACAATCTTTGGATATATTGAGGGCATTTTTTTTGATAAAATTAAACTAAGGTGCATTTCTAAAGTATGATATGGGTTTGTATAAATATATTTATCTGTGTAAAGTTCAATGACCATCATGATGAAAAGCAAGACTACTACTTTTCTGAAAAACAAATTGAAAATTTCACTGAATAGGTAAAGAAAGAGGAATTTTGTGCAAAACATAATTGGTAGATAGAGCAGCAAGGGGGGATTTCAGGATGAAAATATATCATCCTGAAAGTATATGACAGAAATAATTCTGTTTTACACTAATATTGCTTTAAATGCCAAGTTGCCTAATTATCCACCAGATGGATACAAACACCTCCAATGAGTGTTTCGTGTTTAATAATGATTATTGCCCTGACAAGTCAAAATATAAAAAGGTGCTTGAGATGAAGAAACATACACTTGTAAATGAAAAAATGAGAGAAGATGATACTCACGTGTGAACATTGTGAGAAACCAAGGAATAGCATATAGCTATAACATCAACATGGGAAAAAAAGAATACATTGTTAAAGTAGATCATTGTAAATTTTCAATTTTATCAGTGTTGTAATTCTGTAAGCAAACTTATATATGAGAAGTTTAAATTAGGATTGGAGTTGAAATCTCTGTTATGATATCCTACCTAAACCAGAATTTAAAATTTTTGAACCGGAGTCTGATTATATTTTACTGCTGTATACAGGTGGTCCTTGCTTAATGACCCCTCATTCAGCAACTGTTCAAACTTACACTGGTGCTGAACAAGTGGTACTTATGTCAGTTGCAGCATTGCTACAGTCACGTGATTGTGATTTGGGAGCTTGATGCCTGGCTCACAATTACAATGTCACAGCATCCTGTGGTCACATGATCACCATTTGCAACCTTCTTTGCCAGCTTCCTACAAGCAAAACCAATGGAGAAGCCGGTAGGAGGTCACAAATGGCAACATGTGACATCCTCACTTAATGACCATGGTGATTCACTTAAGGATGGCAACCAGAAATGCCAGAATTTCTGTCGCTAAGCAGCAGAGTTACATGACATTGCACTACACAACTGCATCACTTAGCAATGGAAATTCTGGTCCCAATTACCATCATTAAGTGAGGATTACCTGTATAATATCTACGTATGAAACCTAGATCAGTGATATTACATCTAGACTCCATAGATTACAAATATCATCTTGCACTTTCTCCATAAAAAAAATGCACATAGTTTCCTATGTATGTAACTGTCTGTACATTCAAAATGGAATCTTATCTCCCCATCAGTTCCATTTAAACTCAAATGGATGTTCATAAAACAAGATGGTGGTGGAAAGGAAGACATACATAAGTAGAAATTTGGTAAAGATATGGAGTGAGTCATTTTCCAGGACTGAGAAGAAAAACATGCATTCAGTGCTGCCACAACATAGATGTAAACGGGCATGAAGAACTGGACTGGGTATCCAGGATGTCAAATTTTTCATTTCTTACTATGCTGAGAAAAAAACAAAACAAATGCAAACCTTGATTCTGATATACTACCACCCTCCTCCTAAGAACAATAATAAGCAAAACAGGCTACAAACTCCATCAAAACCAAGATTTTTATTTAATGATCATTAAGGAAAAGCAGGAAACAAAAATCTGTTTTCAGCTCCAAACAAAACACCATCATTTGGAACATCCTGTTGCAGTGTTTTGAGTTGGCTGTGTTCCTGTAGAACACTACTTGAAATATTTTTGAGTATTCTACTGTGGGACTCAGACAAGCCTTTTAGTCTGTCATTATACATCTTGGGATCACAAAAATAGGTGGGGTGGTGGTTTATGCTGAGTACCACAATAAAAAAACTACCAAAAAGGCTGATTTTTAATTTTTTTTAAAAACCTGCATGCACAAAGAGCCAGCAAACTAAGCCCAGCAATGAAGCAACAGTAATGGTTTAGCTTCAGTAACACAGCCAGTGAACAATGTACAGTAACAGCATACATTTATCTAACTATGAGCTTGAGGCTTCTTCTTAATAGATGTACTTGCACAGTGCGCACTTTCCGCAGTTAGCTTTGTCTGCAAAGCTCAAAGAAAGGTAAAGCCATATTGACTATTCAGTAGTAACTGTAACATAATGCACAGTGACAGCATACACTTCTGCTTGGGATAAGCTGCCTGAGAAAGAAAGCACAACAGTCACGGAATACTAAGAAACAACACTGTATTAAAACCCATGAACTTTAACTTCTATCAGCAAAGAATTAAACAAAAGGAGTACTCTTGCTTTCCAGGCCATTAGTCCCAATGATTCTCAAATTCTGAACTGTGTTTAACTGACTCTCTACCTTGCCATGTCCTCTTAACCAGATCCAACCAGCTGCAGCAAGGAAGAAAGTTGAAGCGTAAACAGAGAGCCAAGGACCTTTTTCTCTGTGCTTTATTAACACATTCTCCACTCATAAATGCAAAAATTACAGCCCTAGTGTCATTTTACTACCTAATTTTCATGGTGTGATCCTGGGAAGGTGCAACTAAATGGGTTCGGGGGGACACAGACTCCCAAACGTTTGTACAGCATACTATTAATAAAATATATATAACAGTGTATTATAAATACTGTTTCACAAATATTGTAATTATGATTTTAAAATCCATTTGCTTGATTTTAGGAGCTTTTAAATTAGCTTAAGCCTCAGCAGATCCTTCCTTGTGGTCACTATCTAGAGATAGTGCCCATTAACCAAGCAGGAGGCAATTCTGCTTCTCCCATCTGCCTTCATGTTTCTCTCTGCCTCCATCAACAGCTGTGTTAATACAATACTCTTTGGTCACGACTACTCGCACTTTTCTTAGTACACACTGCCCCCTACCCATCTCACCAGGTATAGGCAAGTTAACAGCACAGCTCACATTCTTGCCACAGTACTTGTTTAAAGAAGATTGTATTGTTCACAACAATACAATGGGCAGTGATAAAGTGTGACCAATAGTTAATAGAATAGTTATGTGCTTCTGCATTAGGTTGATCCCTCCACAACAATTCTCTGAATATTCCCTTTTTTAGGAACTTTACCAACAGAGAACAATTTATGAATTCAGAGTAAAAATCAGTCAAGCTTCATTCTATGCCACTGCTATCTATCCCTCTGTATTTAATTGTTATATTCAATTTTTATTTTCAGGCGCCAATGACATCTCATAAAACTGAGTTGATGCTCACCTAATCCTTGGATTAGGACATATTTCTTATATAATTTCAGGTCATAGGCAAAATAAGATGCAGGGAAGTTGTATCTTCTTATGTGTTCAGAACCTGGAATTAGACTTTTTCATCTCTTCATTTCCTTTTTGCAACCTGCTTTTGATGATTTTGGGATCCATGGGAATAGTGTAGGGTGGTATTAATGGAAAATGTTCTCCTCTTGCACACATGAGAGGAAGATAGTATGTTCACAATGTGAACACTGTACCACATCTAGGTAAAATAAATATACTTGCTCCTTCAATGTACCTTTATAATTTTTAAATGGTGGAAAAAATTACTGAAGGACAGAAGTTTGGCCTTCTAAACACCTAAATACCAACTAAAGGTAATAGCTGTAGTGCTTATTTAAAATATATAGGAAAGCAAATTTCATCTAAATTATGCAGGTATTGCAACAGCAGACAAGACTCGCTGTTCAATATTTTGAGAGCTCTAAAACATAAAAGCATACAGAAAAGTGCCAAGAAATACTATTTCATGCAGGAGGAACCCAGAAGATTAATCAGTATTTGATCTGATAGGACTAATACTCAAGCATGAAAATAGTATTGCTAAGTATATATACTTCACTTTGATGGATTCTGGAAAGTCACAAGTGCTAAAATAAAGTACAGATTTTATTTTTTCCTAATTAAGGGTAGAGCAATACACAAAACATTTTAGGAATTCTGTCAAATACTCCTACAATATACGAATTAAATTGTAAAAGAGTACAAATTAAACTGTACAAGACTGCATATTAAATCTCTCTACTGTACATACAAAATCAATACTAGAAGTAAACTTCCATTCAAAAGTTTAAGTCCACAGTGCAATTTTAATGATAGGACGTTAAAGACTTACTGATGTGACTTAAACTGCTCAATGAAAGATGTGTATTACTTATTGAGTATATGGGTAAGCACAGGCATGACAAGGATCTCTCCTCCTCAAGCCCATTAAATTACAATTAACAGGAATATATGCAGAAAACCATAAGAGCTAAACTATATGCTGTAAATGCAAAATTAAGTGCTGGCAATTTAGATAGTCCTCAAGAGTGCATCATATGCAATCTTACTTAGACATAAGCCTCACTGAATTCAGTGGAATTTTCTTTTAAGTAAAACATGAATATGACTGTGCAATCTCAGGTAAAAGTAGTGAAAAGTGATGAGGAAAAAATGATAATTATCCTATACCTCTGAAAATCACATTAAATGGCACATCTGCTATAGAACCTGATTGCTGTGATAGCTGCTATCTGAGTTTGATTGATTCTTGTATTAAATTTGTTTTTGGGCTGTGATATGTGGATATATATCATTAACCTTTTTGCTCTTTCTACCTATATTAAAAATATAAAAGAAGCATTTGCACTTACATCTGGAATGAAACCTATTTCGTTGAGGTGGTTACTCAGCTCAGGATCATGGAATGCAATCATCTGGGAGAACACCGTTAGATATTCTGGAAGACAGAAAAGACTATTTGGAAATTATTTCAGTAAGAATTTAGCCTTAAGGAACTTATTTTATGGAATCTCCATTGCAACAGAATTTCAGGAAAGAGATAACAAATTCAAAATATCTACTACACATGTCAAGTGCCCTCTCTTAAAGACTGGAGCCCGCATTATTACAGGATATGCATTTTTTAGCATTGTATTTTGAAATAATGCAGAATGATATTAACTATTTTACAAATCCATAAGAAAAGTAGGTTTATTATAGTTGTGTAAAAATAAATGGGTTTGCATTTTTGGATTACAGTATTTATTACTATTGAAAAGCATCCTGAGGGTGTTTAGCCTGTTACCTGATGGGGAACAAGCAGCAGTATGTTGGCTTGCAATATATGTTATAGTTAAAGATCCTAGTTTACTCAGAATAGTGCTAGCAGACTTGAGATAAATCTGGCCTTTGGTTGTGCTCTTATCATACCTGCCAAAATGTGCCAAAATTGATACTGTCCTTATAGTTAGCTGGAAATGCTGCATGTGGAACATGTGCAACTAAGGCTAGGAACCTAGTCTATGTTTTCTTACTGAAAAGTATTATGTGAAAGCTTAGACTGATTAAAGCCAAGATGGGTAATGGAGGTAACACCTATGGGGCCCATTTCATGATGACCTTGGCACATGAAAGACTATGACTTAGAATGAGGAGTAAATGGAAAAAAGTATAAACTAGTGAATGAAATGGAATAAAAATATATATGTTGTATGTTTGTGAATCTAAAAGAAAGATTCTGAATGTAGGTGATCTGAATGTAGGTGATCTGATCTTATGGAGTGGAGCTGATGGACACATGCAGGGAAGGTGTATGTTTAATTATGCATGGAAGAAACAATGAAACTCCATGTCACTTAAATAATTGTTTGATTCATTTATTGAAGCTTAGGTGCACCTCATATATTAACTGCGGCTGACTCTGGAGTTTAAATCTGGAGTTTAACAAAGAGCCCCAATGGAGCTTCAGGAAAAAAAAAAAAAAAGGAAATAAAAGAAAAAGACTGAAATGATATGAAAATGGGGAGTACTTCCTGGAATGTCATTCAAGGAGGAAACAAGCTGAAACCTATAGGAAAACCAAGATTCCAACAATCAACCAGCAAAGCCACAAGAATGTAAAGGAGACGTTAAGAACAGGAACAAGCCTAAGGAGGTTAGCAATAGCAAGGAATGGCTGGGACAGAGAGCTTCACAGTAGAAAACTAGGGACTACTGTGGTTTATAGGCTACTGGGATGAAAGTTCCCTATCCTTGTCAGCCCTATAAGGCAGACCACATTAAGAAACCAATGCCGTATGGGTCTAAAACTACTTTTATTATAACAGCTACAGTAACAGAATCTTGCAAGTCTGAATGTGTTTCCTTCCTCCCTCACTTCATCTTAGTGTGAATTAGGGAGGGGCCTGTCTGAGGTGTTTCTTAAATTTGTTTCTTAGAATAGGCTTAAACTGTGCTTGACTGAAGCTATATATTGTTGCCTGATTGTTGTCTTGACAACGGATCTTTCCATTGTCCTTCAAGGCCATTTTCTATGTCCCCTACATTATCAGTACATTAGGAGCAAATAACTTAAGCTCTCATGGCTTCATAAGGTCTCCTCTGAGTTCTTCCAAACGTAACCACCACATTTCTCTGCTAGGGAGCAATTATTCCCTGGTGAGCTTTAGACTAGTACCAACCTCTGCCAGGGTGGCTAAAATGGTCTGACCTAGTCATTTGCTGGACCTGGACAGTTTTCTGAATGTGTTTATGGAATTTCTCACATCACCTGTCAGCAATACTACCAGTGTTCTGGTTGTTCTGTGGGATACAGAGATCATTCTTAAGTGATCTCTTTTCTCCCACAAAACCAAATTTGTCTTTTACTTTACTAGGAGTTGACAACAATGAAGTGGATGGAACATCAATTGGAATATTACTATAGTGATTATTGACATATATATCATATTTATAACCCTCTCGCTCCTGGTAAAAATAGCTCACAGCAGTTTACAAAAGAAAAACAAAATCACAATTACAAAAATATACTTAAAACCACAAAGAACAATATAAAATCTATGAGTAACAACAATATCAAAATAACAGATCGATACATAGCTTCAGTAAGGAAATTCAAGAGGAACTGTGTGTATGCAGTTGTTTCAGGTTAGCAGTAGCTGCATTTTGCTATTTTTTTATTTTTTGTATGATATGGTATTTTCCAGTAGATCTAAAAGCAGATTTATAAACTATAAAAGACAAACCATGTATAAGGTTTTTAAAGGCTTATTTTAAATGAGATTTATAGCAGAAAACCTACCTTGAATCACATGAGAATTATCCTTTAGAAAGAAATTATAGAGGTATTTCGGTATAAAAGCTGACATGCAGGAATAGGCCAAAGCTAAAAAAGAACCAGAAAAAGAGATAACTTTTTATCCAGCCATTATTATTGTTAGAACTGATCGAAAATAACATGTTACCCTGTTCCCATTAAATATTTCTGTAAAACTTAAAATACTTTCAAAGCTAAGCAAACTTATACATATACCACAGCTGGATCCAGATTTAAACATAGACATAATAGATCATTTATATTCTTATCAGATGGATTTAACTAACATGTCTTAGTCTGGATTCAAAGCTCAGAGTCATATTGGAAATGCAACCAACAGAAGTCTTCATTAACAAACACATTTATATCCTACCAAAAGGGAAAAAAATCACACAACCCCCCCCCCCCCAAGAACAAGTATGAGTATGAACTTCTAATTTATCTGATTTCAGTATCCATTTATTTATTTCTACAATTTGTATGGTCATCCACTCACTGAGCGATTCTGGGCAGCTAACTGAGAGTTAAAAACATTGATTATAATAAAAGCCATTAAAAACACGCCACGCTTGAGGCAAATCATGCCTCACATGCTAAAAGGGGCTCAAATAATATCCTGGTCCAAC
This sequence comes from Python bivittatus, assembly GCF_059951505.1. NCBI lineage: Eukaryota > Metazoa > Chordata > Lepidosauria > Squamata > Pythonidae > Python > Python bivittatus. The sequence goes on along the minus strand of NW_028277034.1, from coordinate 38,490,638 downwards.
GCTGGGGGAAGAACCAGGGGTCTTTCTAAAGGCAAGCAGGATTGGGGCCATCTGAATCTCAAGTGATGCTGTTTCACAGGGTAGGCATGGCAACAGAAAAGGCATACTTCCTGACTGCCCTAAGATGACACTAATTAACTGATGGGACCCAGAGCATGCCAACCCTATTTGATCTTGTCAAGTGGTCAGAGATAACTGGAGACAGACAGTCCTGCAAGTATCCCAGCCTTATGCCATGTATTGTGGGCAAATTCATGAACTGCTCTATAATAAGCATAAACCTACTGAAACAGAGACACTGTCAGGCCCAGCCCAAGATCAACAGTGAAACAGTCCAGTCGAGTACAGTCCCTTTATTTGCTTACACTTTATAGACAGAATCTTGCCAAACTAAACTATACTACAACAACTAGTGGATATACCCTGTGAGATTCTAGGGAGTGACTACTCTGAATCTCTTACTCTTCCCATGCTCCCCATGTGGACCATGTTGCCTTTTGCCTCCTTTCCCCTCCTGGAATGCACCCCCTCCTTCCTGATAGCCTTGATCTCCCACATCACTCTCCTCCTCATAGATACATTCCATTACAGGCACAGAGCTAATCAGGATTTAATGCGCTGCATGCATGAATTCAAGATTTCAGAAAAGAAAATGTTTACCTTCATTGTTGAAATTTAGATACAGGAAAGGTGCACAAAGGGAATCAAGACCTACAAGGGAGAGATAATTATGCAAAACTATTGCTAAAGAAAATGATCAGCTAACAGAGTTTGAGAGCATCCAGAAGATGCACGTTAATATATACTCAAATATTCTACAGAAATTATTTGCAGATACATGCCACTTTCAAAATGATCATGTGTGATGCAGTCACGAATTAAGATTTTAAATAAGTCCATGGGTTTGGGGCGGGCAGTATTTATGACTGCCTTCTGAAAAGCTTCATATATCAAGTAAGCTCTAAAATCAGAAATTTGGACTTCAGTCCTATCACACTTCTAAGGAGACCCGATGGTTTTAGTCACAGATACTGAAGCAGTCTTTTCTTGGTCTTTGGGAAGCTCATGAAACCTCGGCTCTTCTGGAAGGGCTTGGGGACTTGACTGCTGTGGAGCTTCTATCCCCAGAAATGATCTTAATATTCATTAATTTACTTGTGGTTCTTAACTGTATTTATAGTCTGTATTAGTTTTATTGTACATTATTGTTTTATTTTGAATGTTGTATTGACTTTGGCTGTTGCCCTTGTACACTGCTTAGGGTCAGTTGACTAAAGTGGCCTATAAATCTATAAATCAATTAATAAATTTACTTAGTCACTGGAAACAGTGCAAGAATCAACTATTTATATTGCAACTACACATACCTTTTTTAAAAAAACTTACAGAATGAAGTGGGAGTAATTACTATATCACTTGTATGTTTTAGTTTATTCTACTATGTAAAATGTGTAAGGAAGAATATATAAAAAAAACTTGAAAAAGACATTTGCTAGCCATAGGAGGCAGCTGAACTAACCTTGCCAGTATACAAGATCAGGATGAGAAACTACCCAGGCTTTCAAAACCCGCCTAAATTTTGCATGGCCCTCTGGTGATGACAGCAATTCATCATACTGATGGCAACGAGGAATGTCAACTTCAATCTACAATGTAAGCAATCACAGAAGATGACAGAAGAAATACAATACAAGCCATAAAAGGAGACTAGGCGCTGAATCCCTCTGAATTTCTGCAGCAAGTTGGGGAGAAAAAGCAGTTATTCTAGGCTCCAAATACTAGGATTGGGGACATTTGGAAATATGTCTTCCCTAATCCTTTGACTAGAAAGACAAGATAGGAAAATATAAAGAAAGATAATGTTTGCATAAAGACTAAGTGTTCCTTAGATACTAACTGGATGCCACAACTTCATCGTTTATCTTGTAATAGCACACAACTCTAATTTTCACATCAAGATCAATTTATATTTCTAATCTTTAAAGTAATGGACTTATAAAGTACCTAAAAATGCTGTCCCATATTCTCCATAACCTTGAAATATGGTTGGTAGGACTACCCCCGCCCCCAATTACTAAAGTGAACTGAAACCAGAGCATCCGAAGTAGTAAAATCCTATTATATGCACTTGAGAGAAGATCAAAAGGCAGAGTTTATGTCATACGAGGAATAAGGGAGCTTATTTGCCCTTTATGCATAATATTCAATTTCAGGAAGATTAAAGTCATTACTATGGGGAAAGAAAGGCAGAATGGAACTAAGTTTTTTTTTTTTCTTTTGTGATCCTACATATGGAGATGCAGATGGCAATCAACTGGAAATAGGTTTAATTCATTGCCATCGCCATCATCAGTTTTATTACAGTCTTTCAACTAAAAAGCACTCTGTAAATATATAATGTATTACAGGCATAAAGAAGCACAAGTTCTCCATAACTTAAATCAAAAATGTGTTCTTCTTATTAATTCTATTCTTACAAACTACAGCATGTCTTCCGTAGCTCAATATTTAAAAAGTTACAGAATAAATGGATAGAACTCCAAGGAGTTGACTAAATGTGGTATTATAGAATCAGCCCTCACACAAAACACGACCACTCTATAAGACACTTCAGACATCTGACTGTTTAAGAGGAAGTTATGGGTGCTTCTCATTTGGCACATTTGACACTTCTGCTATGCAAGCTGCATTGGTTGCCAGTATGGCTCTGGGTTCAATTCAAGGTGCTGGTGGTTATCTATAAAGCCCTTCATGGCTTGGGGCCAGGTTACCTGCAGGACTATGTCTCTGTATTTGTATCAGTTCTGTTAGATCTGACAGGAGAGGCATGCTCCAGGTCCTGTCCATCAGGGAGTATCATCTGGCAGGACCTAGGAAGAGTGTCTTTCCTGTTGTGGCACCCACCCTCTGGAATATTCCACTAGAGATTAGACTTGCCCCGACCCCCTGTTGACTTTTCATAAATCCTTAAGATTTGGTTTTGTTACAATTAACCATGATACGGGTATTTGGTTGAGCCCATATCATGGTTAATTGTTGTGTTGGTTGTTTTTTTATTTTGGCTCCTGTATAAGTTATTTATCAGTTTGTTATAAGTTTTATATTGTTTTTAATCATCGCTAGCAGCCCAGAGCCAAGTATTTGAGATGGGTGGCTGTATAAGGTAAATAAATAAGTAAATAAATACTTTTGTTTCCTATCCCAATCTGATATCTAATAATAAGCATTAACAGATTGCCTTTTTTCTATAAAAGGCAGCATAGACATTCTACTAACTCAATCCCTCGCTCACCAAAACAACAACTACCTACCATTATTGGTGATGGTACAGCATTTATATAGGCGGCCATATCAATTTCATTCATTCATTCATAGAAAGAAAGTAAGAAGTAAGTACGTCTGGTTAAAGTACAAACTCATGGTTCATACCTTACATAGTCTTAAAAGTTTTACCCAAATTTTAACCCCAGATATATAAAACAGAGTAATAATAGCTTTTTCACTCAAGCTTATTGTTCAAAATGCCAACACTGTAATGGGAATTTTATACTAGCAATACTATTTTCTTAATTATAGTTTAGTATTTGTAAATGATTCAATGATCATTTACAAAAGGGTGCTTATGATACTTAAAAGTAACAAAAATCTTACTTGTCTGTCTGTAGGAATAGGAGTGTCCTTATCAATAGCATCATATTTTGCTTGAATATCTCCCTAAAATAAAGATATTGTAAGTATTAGTTAAGACTCTGCTAAGAACTTATTCATCCAGAGTTCAGATAGGATACCCCAAAGAAGAAGTGGTGATTAGAAGTGCCAAATTGTAATTGTAGCTTAGATAAAAATTCAAATTGGAAAATAATGTCTAATTTTACTACTATCCCTGCCTATGTACTCCCCCAGCTCTGCTTCATCACCTAGACCTTTAAATTCTACTTTAATGCTGCACTGATGAGGGCAGCAGCATTGGTCTACCAAAGTAGAAGAGAAAAACAGACTTTCTCATGGTCTTTGAAATTCTAAACTCCGTAAGAACATAGGATCCAGGTGACTCATAAGATATGTAATTTGATGAAGGCAACACTTTGACCTACCCAGAGCTACCTCCTTTTGAGATGGATTGAATACGCCATCCTAATCTAGCCTACCTCCACAGACGGGGTGCAAAAGAGATGTGCCACTGCATCATTCCTATAGTTTCAGGCCCAAATTGCAGACTCCTATTTTTTCAATAATATTTGGTAGTCAGCTGTGATTTTATCAGGCTAAATTCCAATGTTTTGCGGAAGTTGAAAGGTAGGTTGGCACGTTGCACAGACAGAGAAGACCGTTTTTGTGTCTTTCTTAGTCTTACCTCTACTCCAAGTAACGCTGCCCATGTTAAACCTCTCATTAGAGGTGGAATGTCAACTCTGGCTTCTTTCCATACTTGATTTTTTTTATATGGGTAGGCCTAGAAATAATATATCCATCCAGTATTAGAAATACTTCCATACTTTTAATAGGATCTAATGTTTCTATGCTGTTAACCTTTTGTATTTTGCAATATTTTATATACATACACAGTTACTATAAATCAAATACATTGCTCTGATATCAAAAGAAATATGAATTTAGGCCAGTATCACGGTCCATGGCAAAATCAAGGGCAATTAAATAGATAAAAACCAAGATTAGCATAGAATTTGAGGCTTTACTAAACTACACACCTTTAGTAGTCTGTCAAACAGGACAATCCTGTTCAGCTGATATTCAGTATCCCGCTCTCGAATAATAAGAGGAAGATTGGCAGCAGCAGATAATTCATTGTTACTATTTGAATGGGGTATATTTGACTGGCTAAAACAGAACAGAGAAAATAGTTTTTAAATCATTATGTCTCAAACAATGGAATTAATTATAAAAATAAACTAGGGAATGAAATAATTGAAATCGTCACTTGTGTATAGTAAAAAACAAATTCAATTTTCTTTTTGTAAGCTGAAGCTCAATTAATTTAATTTCCTAATTTATTATAAAATACCTTTGTACAAGAATCAATCAACATAGTATTAGGAAACGTCTGACACAAATATAATGTAATTACTATTAATCTCTGCTCATGGCTGACCTACGGGGAGCAACAGATGCATTAGTAAATTTCAACATTTCAGTCGATCCCTTCTAATCAGATTCATTTGAGCCAGAAGCAGTAATGGGTCAAGTGCTTCTATAAAAATATTTTACTGCTTCACAATTCTGATTCACAGGAAATAACCGTAAGATGCATCTAGATTTAATGAGTAAACCTGTTGAAATTAACAAATCAATCTGCACTGATTACAGTAGATCTACTATAAATAACTCTGGAACCACCTAAAGATTCTTATAAATTTTCCTGATATTATCTCTAAGCTAGTATTTTGCTTCCAAAAGTCAATCATTCAATTTACTGAGAATCTGAGAGATTCCTATCCTCTCCAAATAATAATAATAATAATAATATTATATACTTACTCATCTTCAAGCAATGGATAAAATGCTTCTCCACCAACATCTTTCAATCTCTGTAAGAATATTATATAAATTTTCCAGTTAGAAAAATACATTCTATAAAACAAACAAGGCAAAATTATCCCATAACATCAATAACTGTTGGCAACCATTTGTGGGCAAAGCTTACACATAATGTAGCAGAATTTTGCTACTTTTAGAGAAATAAATTTATCTTGGTTGTTTAACAGATAATGCAAATAAAAAGTGCCCTGGAAATTTAAATAAAAGGGGGGTAATCAAGTGCTGGCTAGTGTCCCTGTAGAACTGACAATGCAAAAGAACATAAGCTGTGGTTTCTATGGCCCCTGTGTCACAGGGGCAGCATCGGGTTTCTTATGGGGGTTTTCCTATATTTCCCTTCCAAAACAGCTGTGGGGAGGACCTTAAATTGGGCTAGAGATAAGGATCTCCATAATAAAATGGTGTATTAGCTATAGACTTGGATACAGTATACTTAAATTAATGCCATTTTTTGACGATATTTTTATATAACTCAGGTGCTGCTCTGTAACTGGAGAAGTCTTCTCTGGGGATTTGCAGTGAAGTTTAAACTTTTTTTCAAACACTGTTGATCCTCTTTTGATTATGGCCTATCCTAGGATGGATGCTTGGAATCTTCTGATTGTTAAAAAAAAAAAAAAGCATTCAGCTAATATTGTAATGTTTGATTAGAGGCCAATCAGACTCAAACTACATTCTCCCCAAAAAAATATATTTGTATTTAGCATATAAATCTATCTCGAGTGTTCAAACATCAATATCAAAATTTGATCACTCAAAAAACTGAGCAGTATAAAGTTTAGCTTTTAATTGTAAAGATATGCATGAACTGATAACAGCATTGGAAAAATCTTTATAGTGTACTTATATGAAAACTAATTGTCTTGGATTTCTTTCTTTTGTTCTTAAATGAATCCCTGTGTAGAGAGTAAGGAAGGCATATTTCTGGCCTTGACAGAAGTATGCAAGAACTATTACCTACGCAAAAGGGGTTGAAACATTTTTTAAGTCCACAGCAAAGAGATAACATCCAGAAGCAGTTCAGGCAGATGCCTCCTTAAGTCATGGGAATGTAAGAGGCGGGAGGTATAGCACAATCAGACTTGCAAGGTTCTGCTATTATACCCAGTCTCAATAAAACCAGTTTTAGCCTTCCTGTGGAGTGGATTTCCTGGTCATTCTACTCAAAGGGCCTGCACCCTGCTTCTTTAAAAATAAATGCTTAAATTATATACAGTGGTACCTCGGGTTACGAACGCCTCTGCTAACGAACTTTTCGGGTTGCGACCAGCTCCGGCCGAAAAAATTTACCTCGGGTTACGAACCAGATCCGCAGCCATTTTCCGCCGTGACACGTGGTCTGTGGCCGTTTTTCCGCCCTGCCGCGTGGTCCGCGGACGCCGGAACGGATTAACGGTAATTACATTGAACCTTATGGGAAAATTTGCTTTGGGTTGCGACCAAATTGGGTTGCGACCAGAGTCACGGAATGGATTAAGATCATAACCCGAGGTACCACTGTATTTGCAGTTATAAGTTCTTAAAATGTGTTATTTTCAAGGGCACATTTCATCAATTAAAAAATAAATAATAAAAAGATTAAAATATGAGTGAAATGTTTGACTTCAGAACAAGAGTAGGGAGTACCTGAGTAATGGGAAGAAAAACTTGTTGTTTATTAATAGTGGGGAAAGAAAAAAACATCTTCAGTAGGACTAGAATTTGCATTCTTTCTACAGCCCCTCCCTAAATATGCTCTGGATAAATACAGATGAGATCTGAGGAGTACGAAAGAAAGCAATGCAGAGATGAGTCTTATTGAGCAAATCAACATCCATTCACATAATACTGGACACAGATCTTTGTCAAAAGATACATAACATATATAAATGAACCATATTCTATTACAAGGAATCACGGTATCTTACATTCCTGAGCTGACACAGCGAGAGTGTCACAGTTGTGTCATCCAAAAGGAAACTTCTATCCCGTCCTTGTCCAAAGCTCTCCCCATCTTCAAACAAAAAACTAGGAATACAAAAAGGAAAACATGTTCCAACATTTTTAACAAAATAAAAAAGCTTATGTAAGTTGCTTTTTTTTTTTCCATTTTCAATAGCACTGCTTCCATTTTATTTGTACTGACACTTGATCAGACAGCAGTTTCATACAATTAGGGGCATGATCTTACTCTATTTCTGTTTCTGTACATTTGCTTGGTAGTTAACACAGTTTACACATAAAAACAGTGTATTTGAGAAGTTGAGGATACTTACCAACAGAAGTGCAGTTAATTTTGCAAATGTAAACAATGAACCATTGAAAAAGTAATTCTGATAAGCAAACGATTTTAAAGTGAAAATCTCTGATTTTCACATCATGTGAAATCAGGTTTTTACTGTCACTTGTCATCAAATAGATAGGCAAGTATTTCTGTTTTAAGTTATTTCCTACCTACAGGTACCATAAACTATATTTTACTATTTATTAAGTGTTTAGCTGCACGCTATTAATACAATTAAATGTTTAGTTGACAAATGTTTTAACTAACCTGTATGTCTGCAGGGAGCACCTCTGAAGACCTTTCTACAAATTCCCATACTTTTTGAAATAAATAGAAAGTGTGGTACTCAATAATGCAAATAGATTTTCAGACTGTTGGCCTCCTTTTTCCTATTTAAAAGCCAGTTTCACTTTATCATTATATATTTCTCTTTTGCTTTTATTTTATTTATATATTTCTTTTTTGCTTTTATTTTCCAAGACTGGGTAGTTCCCCCCTCCCTGCCCAGCCTGAATTTCTTACATAGGAAGTGTACAGATGGGTGGTTTGGAATGAATGATTTCCTTGTTGACAAGCTCTTTCTCTAAGTCACCTCCAGCCAAGCACCAGAGATAATAAACTTCTTCAATTGTCCTTTCTGCCAGGTAATCAGAACTTTCCTCTATTAATAGAATTCAACAAAGACAGTTATTACTATTATTATTATATTAATTTACACTTTCTTTTCCCTACGTTCAAAAAAATATATTTTATATTTTTCTCTGAAAACTGAATACAAAGTCTGCAGATGAATTCTTCCCTCATGTTATCAAATAAAATAATATTATCTCTGCAAAGAGAAGGGAAAATCTCTAGGAAAAACGAATCCAGCTGGACAATCTATTGGTTGCTCTGTGTCAAGAATGCTAATATCTCCATAACAATTTGTTAGGAGAAAAGGCAAAATTCAGTACATGCAAGAGACAAGACCATATTAAATGCTTTATTCATTTATCTTCAGTCTCATGTGATACAACAGCAATAACGTAATAGAATGCAGGATGAGTATTAAATTCATCCAGAATGTTTATGCCTTTCCATAACTGTACAAGAATAGCATCTCCTACCTTCTCCAAGCCAGTGCTTTCAGATAAATTGAACCTACAACCATCATCATCCCAAATCTCATGGCTAATGCCTACGATGGATGGGGATGATAAAAACTATAGATTCATGTGGAGGATACCTGCATAGATACAAATGCTTTAAGCTATATAAAATGTGTGCACAACGAAGTTTTTCCTTCTGAATTTAATTGGTAAATTTAAAAAAAAGAGATTTCCAAACAGAGAAGGAGTTGTAGCTAGCCAATCAAACCATTAATTCATTCAACACAGCACCATTTAAAAAGTCACAACTCTTTTCTCATTCTCCTACCTAACATTTCTTTAACTGAAAAGGCTGGGGACTGAACATATCGCTCTGGGTCTGTCTGCAGTTATGGTTCTTCTCCTACACTACCTAGTGATAATTTTCCTTACATGTTGGCTGTAAAGTCTCATAATGATTTTATATTTAATGGACTGTAGCAAGAAAAACTCATTTTGAATCATTCCAATTGCTGCCATTTATTTATTTATATATCCACACACACACACACACACACACAAACACACATAATTACTTCCAAATTATGAACTAAACTATTTCTTTGAAATAATTGCATGGCAAACATTTCATTAAAATCTACAGCACAGAATCTTAGTCCACATAACAAGGGATGAAACATCCATGTAAACATCTGAAATCTGCAAATTATAAGGATTCAAAAATGCTATTAGTTACAGGCCAAACAACTTTAGAATTAAAATGAGACAACTATATGCTATCTTTGGATTTCTGGAGAAAGAGGAGAATACTAATATAATAAACACGGATAAAAAGATCAGTGATGAAAGCATATTCTCATGGTACAGTTCAGTAGGAAGGGAGGGAGGAGAGATAACATTAATACTAGGGAAATAGATAGGATCTATTTTTCTTACCTTGAAATAGCTGATTAATATCCTCAGGAAGAGATAAGTTAGCACATCTTAGACTAGGCGAGAAAAAACTGACAGGCGTGTGGAAGGTTGGGTATAAAGATGAGATTTCACTGAACACTGAATCGTTCAACAGCTTCTCAGGAGTAGGCCTGATGTAACAGAAAAAGGAAGTGAAGACAAAAGGATCAACTGCTCAAAAATATATCTACAAAAATCCAAACTATGTATATTACATTTGTTCTATGTATGTTACATTCATTATATCTGTTACATACATAATGTAACATAATGTAAATTCATTATGTATCTTACATTCATTCTATGTACGTTACATTCAACTATGCATATTACATTCATTCATACAGTTCAGTTCTATGTACCTTTACTCGGAAGTATTTCACATTTATTCAGTGGTATATTCCATTTCCTCATTTCAGATTATAAACAAACTTATTTCTCCCTGACTGCGCTTTCTGTTTTCACTACATATATTTTAATTAGCCATGAAAACCATATCATCTAGCATTATATTTTGCAAACTCTTTAACTTACAGTCAATCCTTGAGGCAAATTTATTTTTTTATTTTGTCTTATTTTATTTTGCAAATTTATATAGCCTCGATCTCACCAAAAGTGACGCTGGGCAGAATACAACAATCAGATAAAAACAAGATATAAAAACAACATGAAAAATATAAAAACCACATTAATAAATATCATAAAAACCAAGATACAAACCACAGGGGAGGGAGAATAAAAATGGCCCCCTCAGCAATGGAGCCATCTAAGCAGGTCTCCAGTTCCTTGCGAACCCCAGGCCTGATCATATAACCAGGCCTTGAGGACCTTTTGGAATAGCAAAAAGGATGTGGCTCTATCTCGGGATGAAGGATATACCATAAGATGGGCACCATAGCAGAGAAGGCATGTCTTCTGGGACCCACCAAATGCAGGTCCCTAACTGATGGTACCCGTAACATGCCTTCTTTGTGAGATCTGACAGGGCGGGCTGATATAACCAGAGAGAGGTGGTCCCTCAGATAGCCTGGTCCCATTCCATGAAGGGCTTTAAAGGTTAAAACCAGCACCTTGAATTCGACCCAGAAGCAAACTGGCAGCCAATGCAGCTCACGGAGAAGAGGTATAACATGCACTGTCCTCAGAGTACACATAACTGCCTGCACATATGCAGAATATATATTGAGGAAAGATGGATTGGAAAAAGATGAGAATGGTTTTAAAACTGAGGGAAGAATCTTTAATAACTGGCATCACGCTGATGACAGCATTCCGATAGTTGAAAATGCAAATAACCTTCAAGCTTTAGTAATGAAAGCCAAGGAGCACAGTTAAAAAAACTGGACTAAGATTAAATATAAAGAAGACCAAGCTAATGACAACAGGTAACAGCAAACAGCCTTAAAATTAACAATGAAGATACTGAAATGGCGGATAGCTTTTGCCCTTTAGGATCAAGCATCAACAGTAAAAGAACTGGCAGTTAAGAAATACACTGCGGAGTAGCACTTGGTAGTTTAACAATGAAATCCTTGCAAAAGATATTCAGATGCCAGGATATGTCTAACTCAAAGATGAGAATCATTCAGGCAATGTTTTTTCCTCTGACGCTCTATGGAAACAAAAGTTGGATTTAAAGAAGCAGGATAGAAAGATTTGTGATGCTTTCAAAACTTGGTGTTGAAGAAGACTCCCGAGTACCATGGACAGCCAAAGAAACAAGCAAATGGATCATCAAACAAATTAACCCAGCATTCTCACTCATTGGAGGCACAAATGACCAGACTCAAACTTGTCAAATCACACTTGGACAAATACATCATATTCATATATCACCATATATCATATTCATATATCACCAAATTACACTTGGACTTATCACACTTGGACACATTATGTGAAGTCCCAGCTCTCTGGACAGTTTTACAATCCTGGGAAAGGTGGCAGAATAGAGAAGAAGAGGATGACCAAGCAGCAAGTTGGATGGACTCAATTACAGCAGAGATGGGTGCACCATTGGAATACCTGAAGGACCAGGCTGGGGACAGATTTTCTGGGAGAAAATCTATCTATGTGGTCACTAAGAGTTGACATTGACTTGATGGAATATAACTAATCAATCATTTTACAAAATTTAACTGTTGTTTCTGATATTTTGATTTACTTAACATCTAGGAGAATTTTATTTTATTTTTTCTGCTGGCAACACGACTTGTGAATCTACAATGTATTTCTAGAAGTTAACTAGAACTATTAAGTGTGACTGAAAGTTTTTGTTTAAAAAATTTCAAATATACAGTCATGGTTGTTCGGTATCTATGATTGGGTTTTGCTCTAAACTTATTGAACAGCAAATCTGAATCTGCTTGATTTGTATAGTATCCCAGATATGGACAAAAAAACTGCTAGACATAATGGACATATAATTTTCAAGGTAGACTTCTATATCTATGGTTTTCATTTTTAAAAATAAGTAGGAACAAACTGTATACGTAACAATTTTATTTTGCTTATTTTAAGTCTAATTACCCAAGCATTTGTAAGGTACACTTACCGTTTGGAAGGGTGGAATGTAAGACACTTCTCAAGTAGAGCTAAAATATTTTCAGGAAGTTCCTGGTACATAAAATACAAATTTCAGTTTAATTAATTAATTAATTCATATATCACCAAATCAATACAGATGGTTCATGTCAGTGCTTCCCAAACTTTCTCCTTCATTACTCAAAACTCAGGGGAGAAAGAAGGCATCATGCAAGCCAAGGGGGAAGGAGGGCATGATGCATGTGACCAAGCAAATGGGGGAAGGAGAGCATGGTGCATGAGTGTGAGCAAAGGGGGGAAGGAGGGTGCTGTCCGTGCAAGTGAGCAAAGAAAGGCTGGGGTGGGTGTGGGAGACTTACCCAAGCAACTTGAGACCTCCCCTGCTGGCTTCCTCACTGTCTTTGCTTGTGGGAAGCTGGCAGGGAAGGTTTCAAATGGTGACCATGTGACCACGGGACACTGCAACCAGTCCTAAGTGTGAGCTGGTTGTCAAGTGCCCAAATTTTGTTCACGTGACCACAGGGTTGCTTCAATGGCTGGACCTTTGAGAACCTGTCGTAAATCCCTCCCTTCAGCCCCACTGTAACTTCAGTCACTGAACAAATGGTTGTAACTTGAGGACTACCTGTATTACAAAAACAATATCTTTGAATGATCTTTATGTCATTTCAACACATTACCATTGGTAATTTCATCAATTTTCACAATAGGAATACTTTGGGAGATTTTCAAATATATTTTGGTACACATGGAAATCTTTAAGTCAATTTAAATGTCCCTGTTTTGAATGGCTTTGTATGTTATTACCAAAGAAAAACCACTTTTACCCAATTTTGGGTAATTTACTCAGTTTAGGAAGCACTGGTTTATATGGTTTATTCAAAACAATGAAGAACATCTGTAATAGTTAAAAACTTCCACTGTAAACATAAATAAATTAAAACCAAATAACTAATCAAAGTTGCAATATAAGGACAAATTATAATAATTGCCATAATAAAAAATAAAACAAATAATTAAAAACCTAATAAAATAATATCAACAGATGAACCAATATAACTAATTGAAAGTTAAATAAATTAAAGATGGCAAATATTCAACTAAATGATCTTTGAAAAAGTTCCACTTTCAGTCACTTTCAGAATTTGGATGGAGCAAATCTTAATTCTAAGGAGACAGTTTCAACAAGGTTGGAGCAACATCTGAGAAATGGTGTTTCCTGGCCTGCGTTCCCCTTATTTTATGAGAGTAGGGTATGTTTGCATGTTATATACAGGACTAAGCAAAACATGCCAATAAGTAGGCACTTTAATTCAAAATGAACTAAAGATAAATATTCTTTTGATTTACAACCAAGAGCTAGGGGTATAAATTGTATTATATCTGTTACGCTTTTTGGACTGACTAAAATTGACTGAACATACGGCAACAGATTTTTATCACATGCCAATTCTGAAAGAGCAACAACAGGTTAATATAGCAGATAGGAATGAACACCCAGTAACTGTGGATATTCATAGAGTAATCAAGCTGAGCATCAAGGAGTTTCTTTAAAGACATTTTTACTGAACCTTTTGATCTATATTTCAAGAAATAATTCACTATGAATTATAATTAGTCATTATGGTTATAAGTAAGAAATTCAGACCTTCAGAATGTCCAAGCATCCATGTTCCTCAGCTAGCACTGTTATGATATCATCAACACATCCTGTAGGTGAGAATGAGTTATTAACAGTTCTCAAGAAAACAACAAACATCTTTCATGTTTTTCAAGACTTATTACCACAGTGTGAAATCTTGAAATTAAAAGCTTCTTCTTGCATCCCCAGAAATAGCTTTCCTGTCTCACATGTTCACATCAATGCTCCTCCTCCACCTGGTCTCTCAGAAGCACTGAGATACATCCAAAGGTGTATGGAATTGAAATGTACAAAGTGGATAATCTAACAGATAGAAGGAAGAGAGGTCATTTTTGCTAAATCTTCTTCAGATTTCTATATTTGAGGATTAGGGGCATTATTCAGAATTCTACTGTATGTGGTTATACTTTTTTCTTTTTTGGTCCCTTTGAATAAATGTTGACTCCTGGAGACTGCCTGCACTGTCCCCGCAGTTTTCTTGGCAAGATTTTCAGAAGCCATTTACCATTGCCTCCTCCCTAGGGCTGAGAGAAAGGGACTGGCCCAAGATCACCCAGACAGCTTTGTGCCTAAAGTGGGACTGGAACTCACGGTCTCCTGGTTTCTAGTCCTGGTTTCTAGCCTTACCTACCACACCAAACTGGCTGTCATGTGGGTATGCTAAGGAATAACATTATTCAAATTATTCTATACTAACCAAAGGGAAACAACCCAGTATTTTTTAAAATTTCCACAATTTATAGCTTGAGGAATTTGAAAATGTCCTCTCTTAGGACTCCTCTGTAAAGAAAGCTGGCATTCACAATGCCAGCAATTAATGTAATTAATTCCATTCTAGCATTTAAGATCAAAATTATTTGAATACCTTGAGCACAACAATGAAAATAAACTCATGTTTGTGTAATACAAACAAATAATTCCATTGCTGGAATTGGCTGGTGGGATGATCAATACCATTCTCCCCACCATCATCTTGAATTATATATCGGGTTTTTACATAGAATTGTTATTAGTTATTTGAATATGGATGTTTGTATTTTTATTGTTTTTATTGTTTCAGATGTTAATTGTAAGCCGCCCAAAGTCACCCTCAGGGGAGATGGGCGGCGTATAAATTCAATACATACATACATCAGGAGTAGGCAACCTTTTTTAACTTGTCGGCACATTCAGAACTTTGAGAAAATGTCACGGGTGTTCAAACAACATGACTGCTTTATGAGGTCTTCCATACATATAAAATGATTGCCATTTGGGCATAGCCAATCTCAGTAAAAGGTATTTAACAGAAGGCAAACTGGTAACATTATTTTCTACTGCTTCCTTTCTCCCCATAGCATGCTGAGAGCCATGCTTCTTTTTGTATTTGTTTTCAGGGTGAGCAGGCACACTTCCAAACCAAGCATTGGGCTGCTGTTACTCATTATTTTTTAAGACTGTCTGGGGGCCTATTTTAATTCTTGAAAATAAAGATGCTAGAAGTTGATATTTTGCTCTGCAGCACAATAGCTTCCCACATATTTATTTTTTAAAATTAAAATTCCAGGTGAGCAGGAATCTGGGTAAAGTTGCTTATTTCAGTATTAAAGATAAATATATTCCATATTATGGATAGGCTGATATGCCTAAAAACTGGAGGGCAGCTCCTCTTTGATCAAAACAGTACAAAAATAAATCAGTTGTAGCAAATTCAAGAGAAGATTAATAAAAATTATTTCTGGTAAGGTCATACCAGCTTCATCCAACCTGCAGCTTCTGTGGATGCTGCTTTTCAGATATGAAATGTAACTATTATATAGACGCCCAGTGTTTGTAATAGGGATAACAAGACATCAGCCACAGTCCAGAAATAAGGTTACAGCACATGAAAGAATGAAGGGAAAGTTGGTATATTGTAGGACTGTAGTTTTATTGTATTTTAATTAATACAGTATTTATTCTTTTACCATAAATCGCTCAGTCGCTTCTAGGGAGATGGGCAATGACAAATGTGAAATATAAATAAATATAAAATAATCTTTAAAACTACTTTGTAGGCAGTCAAGACGTATTCCATTCCAGGGTCATCATTGTATCACTGTGATGGAATGGAATTATGAAGGCCAAGCTCAGGCAGATAAACATTTTCTTAGCTCGCCAGAACCGTGTGGGAGGAACAAGAGGATGAGACTGGCACCTCCCTGAGGAATTCACACTGTTGTGGCTGGAGGACTTTGGGAACTGGGTTTTTAGTCTGGGAAGACTGATGTCAGGCCTAGCCCAAGGAACTCCAAGAGACAATGCCAATTCAGTCCAGCTATGTTTATTAGCTACAACCTCTAGCAAGAATCTTCCCAGACTGAAACCCTATCTCCCAAGTCAGCCAGGCACAACATTGTGAATTCCTCAGGGAGGTGCCAGTCTCATCCTCTTGTTCCTCCCACGCGGTTCTGGCGAGCTAAGAAAATGTTTATCTGCCTGAGCTTGGCCTTCATAATTCCATTCTATCACAATCACTGCTCTGATAACCTTCAGTTCTTTTATTCTTTTCAATTCTTCAGCATTTTCACTTAACAGCACTTTGCAACAATGCTTTGCCGAAGTTACTGGTAGTGCTGACGGAATGCATTTCTAATTTTCCGATACGCTCAAAAATCCCACATCCTAGAGTCTGTATAATGACTTGGTACTCATTTGGGATTTTATGAGGCCTTCAGTGCTCTGCATTACTCACCAAGATTAAGTATCAGTTTTAGTCTCTCAGCTACATCCAAACTCTGGAACAGCTTTCTGCCCTAAAGGCAACAATAAAGGGTGATTAATGAAGCACTATTATGAACTGCATAGTCATTATGTGTACTTAAATCATGTATTAACAGAGACATCCGTGATGATAATTGTTGTTGTTTTTTTAGCAGACCTCAGCAAAATGAGTACAGTCATAAGAAACTATTATTCCAGTTTCAAAGTTATGCTGAATATCCTCTGGACCGTAACATGCGGGGAGGGGGGGGGCAGTGCAATAGTTGCAACAGTTTCTGGACAAATCCCTAAATCTTACCAAGACTGTAGATTGTTATTCCTTTTTCTACATGGATTTATAATTAGAATTTTACCTATCCAAAGATGCTGAAACTTTGCCTTCCTTTTGGTTTAACATTTCAATGGTTGAATGAGTATCCATCAAAGAAAGAACTCCATGCCACTATGTCTATTTCTTTTTAAATTGTTAGACATGTCTAAAATAGAAGAAATGCTAAGAACCCCCACCTCCAAAACTGGAATAACCGAAAACATTTTAAAAACCCTGAAAAGATAGATTTGAAGATAACAGAGTAAAAGACAGGCTGCAGTAAAAGGCCATCCAGAATCTTCTGGAATGGGTGGATATAATACATTTGATAAAGGAAAAAAAAAGTTGTTAATCTTTTTCACATGACTGTAAATGAAAAGTTTACAAAGCATCTTGGGAGAGTATTAAAAAAAGACAGCTCAGGAAAACAATGTCCAATTTTATGTTTTTACACTCTCTCTCAAGTAAAATTATTTCCATTTTTAACTCCACATTGACTTTACCATATTTCTAATGTGCAACATTTTAAGTAAAAATACCCTTTGCCATAAAGGATTTCATGTATCCATTTCTTAAAATACTTTCTGCACGTTGTAATGCTGTAATTTGGAAGGAGGGAAGATTTTTACCTAGGTGCTACTTTTATAAGAGAAATGTTGTTTTTATTGGGAACTTGGTCTGAGTCTGAATACTCATTTTTCTTTTAAATTAAATGATTTGAAGAAAGTTCACTGTTAGAACAAAAACATAATTATACACAGCATGGCTCACAAATATCCTGAAAAAAGAGAAGGCCCATTCCTGAAGCTAGGGCTGCTCAAATGTATTGTCACCACTTTTGCCTAATGACCCCAAAAGTTCTGGTGAAGCTGAGAGTTGTGATCTAACAGGGAAGATCATGACTTATCAAAGACATAAAATCACGTGTTACATACCATACAAAGTTCAAATATTATAATACCAAGAGACCACACATCTGATTTAGGACGAGAAGGCAGTGCCTTTTCACTTTGCACGTGATCACTGCATTTAATAATTCCTTGCGCAATTACTTCAGGGGCCAGGTATGATGGGTACCTACAGAATGAAACAATAATTGATACAATGCCATAATTCAAGAGGCCTATACAGTATGTCCCTCCAACTTCTTTTTTAAAAAAATGAAAATAGGTCTTATTAAAATAAAATTTTGCGAAAAATATAATAGCAAGATGATACTGAGATAAATGATTCCTGCTGTCACATGGTCACACGCAGACACCAGCTTGAAAAGAAACATCATTTACGTACCGTAAGGGGAAGTGAAAATCTATTTTTAGTATTTATTTCCACAACACTTTTTACTGTTTATTGCCCTTAGACCAGTGCTTCCCAACCTCGGGAATTTTATGCTGGCTGGGGAATTCTGAGAATTGAAGTCCACGCATCTTAAAGTTCCCAAGGTTGAGACACACTGCCCTAGACAATGGGATAGGTTAACTTGTTTTCAAATTGTGCTTCAAACTTGGATGTTTTGGGGAAAAAAATACAATTCATTCAAGAGCAGGTGATGAGAAACAAACTGCAGAACTCATCTGCCAATGCCTATCTTTTTCTTTAGTGGACAGCCACAGTGACATATGAGTGTTTTTAAAAAATGTATTCCGTCCTTCAAGATCACTTGGTAGGCCCAACAGGTTTTACAGAGAGGCCATGAAAATTGAGAAGGTGCCTAAATTCACCAAGAGAGAGCATGCTTTTAAAAGCATTCCTGGGTCCACTGCAAAGGGCAACAAATAAGTGCAATACAGTCAAAGTTTTCAGAGTTGTTCTTTTTATTACACAAATTGCTAAATTCCTATTTTTTCGTTTTTATACCATTATGATTATTATTTCATTTTTTTCATTTCAGTTACATGATTTCATTAACTCAGTAGTGTGTATTTGTGCATGTGTCTGGGGGGGTGTACATACACACACACATATATTTTAATAAGCCATTTGGTGTAGCGGTTAAGGCACCAGGCTACGACCCGGGAGACTGTGAGTGCTAGTCCCGCCTTAGGCACAAGCCATCTGGGTGACCTTGGGCCAGCCACTCTCTCTCAGCCCTAGGAAGCAGGCAAGAGCAAATCACTTCTGCAAATCTATGCCAAGAACACTGCAGGGACTAGGCCAGGCTTTCTCTTCTAATTTGTCTAAAAGCCTATACTGAAAAGCATAACTACTTTTTAGCTATTCAATATTTTTCATTCCTACTGATTAATGTCAGATTAGGATGTGGAAGAGGCAGGTGCATATCCACAGTTAGGCATAAAGCTTACTACATTATCTCTCAGACAAAAGCTATTGCTGTTTGGGTGTGAGAATAAAATGGGGATGGAATAATTGTCTTTAAGCTTTTTGGAGAAAAGGTGTATAAAGTATAAATATAATACATACATACATTAATACTAACTGTACAGTTAGTCCTTGCTTAACCACTATTCGTTCAGTGACCGTTTGAAGTTATGACAGTGCTGAACGAATGGTAGTTACCATTGGTCCTTAAAGTTACGGCCATTGGGAAATTCTGGTCCCAATTAGGGTCGTTAAATGAGGACTATCTGTACTAAATTTTAATTAAACAGGAATCAAAATCAGCCTTAAACTGCACTGAAAATAAGCCTGTGTATGTGTGTTTGTGTGTGCATTCATTTCTACTTGTCACAAATGAGTGAAAAAATTTAGGGGACTGAATGCTTACATGTTATATCATGTTCATTAACTGTCAACCACAGTTAACAGTACATCTGCTGAGTCTGAGGAGAAAAAACTATTCTTATTCAGTCAAAAAAAGGCAAAGTTACTATGATTCTAATGAGAAACTGCTTTATTAAGTTTAATTTTGCCATTTCAACAAATTAGGTGGATTTTATTGTATGTGTAAGCAACACTGGAAGAACAGTAAACATTAATCTCAGTCAAATGTACTAGAACATCGTTCTTATAATGTTCACATATGATTTATAGTCATTTCAAACTAAATAACTTACCCTATAGGAAAGTCAACATCGGCACCATAAGCTGTCATATGATAAAGGCCAAATTTTGACAATTTAATATGTCCCTGTTAAATGGGGAAACAGAAAATATACCATTTAACTACCCAACAAAGTTTTCTGCCTTGTAGAATTAAAAAATAAACATTAATAAAAGCCTTGGAGGTTCCAATTCCTATGGACAAAATTTGAAAGAAAGACATTAGATGGTATAAAATTATTAATACTAATACAATACTAACTGTGGTTATTTTGGGGATCTTCACAGTGTTCCTCTGTTTCAAAGCTCAATGTTTAAAATGCACCAAAACATAGTTACGATGTTTAGGCCTATGACTAATTTCCATACTGTGGCTTGTTTCAAACATATCATATTTAGCCATGATTTGTGACCTTGGATTAAATAATAAATTGTGATTAATCAAAACTGGAAGATAATATTTTCCGAACTCATCACTTGAAGATAGAAAAACATTATGCATGACAACGTTCAAACACAACCTTTATTAAGTGAACAATTATTTGTTTCACTGGCATATTCCATCATAGAGCATACACACCACTTTTATACCCATACTATATGAGAAACAAAGTATTCTAAGGAAGGCTTTATTATACAGATCAGGGGTGGACAACCTTTATGGAATCAAGGGTCACGCTCCTTCAGGAGAAATTGAAGGCATCTCTATTGGGATTAGGCAGGAAACGAAGTGGGAAAAGGGGCATTCCTTTTAATCTACCTATTTCCTCTTCCACACACACTCTCACTCTGATAGTCACCCCTCTTATCTTCCTCTCTTTCTCTTCCAAATCCATCTATAGACATACACATATATGCTCAAACACATCCATTAAGCAGCCTAATTTTACTCTTTTCTGCCATTCAGCTTTCCTTCCATGCTGAATGGTTGGGAAGAGGCGTCATTTTCTTCCAGTCCTGAAAATAAAGGAGCAAATCTGGGGCCAATGGGGAAATCAGCACTAGAATTGCTCACGTAACTGCTTCAGGCTGTTCCAAGTGCCTCTGAGCTATCCACATATAATATATTCATGTACCAAGACTACAGACTAATAGCCAAAGAATAAAATCCCATAGCCTTACTTCTCCGTCCATGAGGATATTATGAGGTGAGAGAGCTCGGTGGACTATTCCATGCTTGTTGAGATACTGCAAGCCTTGTAGCACTTCAAAGGCGATGCACAATGTTCTAAAAGGACTGCAATGGAAGATTGCCACATTAGAATTCTTCTGAGACAACACAATATTGCCAGCTGACATTCTCATACCACATAGGGTAGGAGATTAAAAGAGTAAAGTCCAATTCGTATTGGGAAGGCTGCTATACACTGCTTTCATAATGCTTTGGGTTTTGATAATGTAATCTTTTATTGTTATATTTAATATGTTGTGAGTTAAATTGAAAAGCTATATGACAGCCCAAAGGCCTTCCAGGTATTTACCATTAAGAAAATAAATAAAAGCAAGGATTAAGCTGGCATTGTGACGGGTGACTAAACTGGATTTACAAATCTTAGATTTCTTTTAGGTTTGAAAGCCTCCTTTACTCTGTAACTCAGAGTGACATCAATAGCACAATTTTATGTCTATTTATTCAAGTCTGAGTTAATTAAATCTGAGTTAATTAAATCTGAGTTCAGTGATTTACTCCACAGTATTACCACAACTTAGATAACAGAAGCAAATACATTTCACACTAAAAATGATAGCTACCTTTTTAAAATATGTGATGAATGGACACCTAGGGAAAGGAGCAATTACTCCAAAACTAACTAATTCAAACTACAAGAAAAATTATTCATACTTTATTTACGTGTTAGATTTCTATCCTGCCTGTCAGGAGATCAAGGTAACATACATGGCACTTCATCCCCCACTTTCCCCCATAACAATAACCCTGTGTGTGACAGAGACTGATCTGAAAGGATGATATGAGCTATCAACACTGGTACAGGGTACCCAGCAAAATGGTAGAAATCTTATATGCTGGGGCTGGATTTTCTCATTTGTCAGGGATACTGTGGTACTAATGGCAGGTGAACTACACATTGTCTAAGGTCCTAACTCTGTAGTGAGAGCATTACTATACACGTGGGATGTTTTATTTGATCCCCAGAATTATGAAATGTGTATATGGGAAACTGTACCTTACTGAGACACTAGAGGGCCTCCTTTGCATATGTATTGTCCACAAAAGATACTGTGGAATCCCTAAACCAAGAACATTTTCAGGAGTCAATATACCCCCAATTCCATATTCTCCACAGCTTAAATTACAAACATGACATTAACTGTTCAAGTGAAAGATGTAATGGATTTGTTAACTGAGGATTTCCTTACGATCTGATAAAGGCATTATTACCATTCCCCTGGGCCTGGCCAAGTCTTCTACAGGCACCTAGATCAACCTACCTTATGCTAGAACATGTGCAGGTTGTGGGGAAGAAATCAGCATTTTTCATATGTTCTCTCATGAGAACGTCTCAGTAAAGAACTCTATCAATAATTACTGGGAGGAAAATAGGGGATGACATAAGCAGACAAGACGACTCTAAAATTTCCTTTTTTAAAAGTGCGTCTGTTTTGTTTGCATAAGACCCAAAACATAAAACAACTCTAATTGGATGCAGAGATGGTTGCAGAGTTTACAAGTAAGCCTAAAATCATACTACTTGAGTAATGAACTGTCCCACATAGATCAATGGATAATTACTGGATGCAAAGACTCAAAAAGTGGATCTTTTTAATTATCCTTCCTAAATTTTATAGTTACATGATTATGTGTGCCCATTGAAAGTTTCCTCTCGTTCCCAGCTCAAAAAATGTAGATTTAATTGTATGAAAACCAGTTCTACATATAGAATCCAGTTAGTGGTCAGCAAACAGAACATGAACACCTTTTTAAAACTCCTCCCCCAAATCTATAGCAGAAAGATCATTTATTTTCCTTTTCCCCAATAAGAAATTTCGATCATTTGGAAAAAATACTAGGCTACCTGATTAAAAAAAAAATAATAAGACTAACTAAATCCCTAATGCTTCTAGCCATTTAAAATTCATATGCATTTCTGGGCCTCTCATCCTTACTAACTGTAGCAAGAACACAAAGACAAAAAAAAGAACTGAAAATTATATCACATGCAGTTATATTATTTATCCATCAAACTCAATACTTTTAGTCTTTCATGTCAAAGGCCTTTTCTCACATTGAATTGGGATTGGGATTTTCTATTTGTAAAGCATCTATTTATCATACATGCCAATCAGGTTATCTCCTTTGAGTAAAGAATGTGCAAAGAAAACCAAAGAAATTAAAGGCATAAAGTAAGAAAACACAACAGAAATAAAGGTAATTTTGGTTGAGCGTATATAGAATTGACAAACACCCAGGTTACCACATAATATCCAAGGTTCTGTTCCCCCAGCCCACCCTTTGGTGGAAATGTGGTAAAGAGATCCATTTTGAGTGCAAAAAAATTTAAGAAGACTATAGACTTTGAAGGCTGAATTAGCAACACATTATTCTCTATATTTAGGGATAATTTTTACTTATTTCCCACCTCAATTTTATTTATAAGAATAAACAATTGAATGACTCAAATTTTAAAAATACATATTTATAAAAGTTACACATTTATGTGATGGGAATATACCCTTTGCCCACCCAAAACTAACAGCCAATGCAAGGAGGCAGAAAACTCTGTTTCCACAGGGACAGTAATGCATGCTTTCAAAACATGGCCTCAGATGACCCAGGTAGGAAGACCCTACCTCTTTCACTGAGGGAAGTGGTTGTAAAGAAAAACAAGAAGTTCTAATGTTAAAGTTTCACTTGTGAACATTTCAGCTGCATTGCACAATTTTTATGTCCAATAGCTGTTAACTTCCTGAACCCCTTTGGTAACTCAGAGTGAATCTATATTTATAACATTATTAATACAAAATTGTACCAATAGTAAGAACATCTTAAACTTACTCATACCTGCTTCTTATTAACTT
Source organism: Python bivittatus (assembly GCF_059951505.1). Taxonomy (NCBI): domain Eukaryota; kingdom Metazoa; phylum Chordata; class Lepidosauria; order Squamata; family Pythonidae; genus Python; species Python bivittatus. The sequence goes on along the minus strand of NW_028277034.1, from coordinate 38,466,501 downwards.
TAAACTTTCCTTATAGAATATAGATACATTTAAGTCCTATAGATGAAACCTGTAAAATCCAAAATCGATCAGGAATCTAGAACTATGCAAAAATGTCAAAGAAAGGACATTTTTCTGTGCTGATCAACTACTTCTTGCACAGATCATTCCTGTCTTATGGGATTTAACCATGCCTGTTTCTGGTCTAAATCTCTTCTAGGCTATAGCTTTAGGTTCAACACATATCAGGCAGAATCTGAATATATGAACAGAGAGGGAGAAAACAGCCAAGTCCATATTTACAATTAATGATGAAAAGGTAAATGTAAAGCACTTCTCTCTCAGATACACATGCATCATTTCAACATTAGCCAATATTTCATTTTGTATTTTGTGGCATACAAAATACACTATTTTAAGTGTACTGTACAACAGTTCACCTATATATAGGAGCAGAAATTCACTCACATAGTATACCTCTATTTTATTATTTGAGATTCCTTGGCATACTTCCATATTCATATCCATGTACTGAATGGGAATGACCATACTTATTTCATTTTTATTGAATTACTGAAAATATGAGGCCCAAATTAGAGAAAAGAGTTTACAAAATATAACCAATTCCTACCACTAGCAAAATATTCCACAAATGACCCCATAAGTGCAAAATAAAGAAATACTCAGCATTTGAAAAACAGTAGTCATACAATCTATACCTGGCATGTTTGCTTGAAAACAAGCCACTCTGATTCCCATTTAAGTGTACACAGAAAAGCAAGCTTAGAATACCCAAGGGAGGTTTGGGCTAATTGATTTGAGTGAGGACATCTATCTTTAGCATTTATTCTGTGGTTTGTTTTATTGCTATGTTTTCTTTATTTGCTATTTATTCTCTCCTGAGTCCTTTGGGATGGGGCGGTTATAAGCACTGTATAAAGAGAAAAAAGAAAACAAAATAAACAGACCAGACCTCTATTTGAGAGGCTTTCCAATGCAAGACCAGCTAAAAACTGAGGAACCATAAGAAAGAAATCAGGGACCCTGATGCTGCCTGACAACATTTAGCACTGTGCTGTGGATGGACCAGGCACAGAGTTAGAAATCTAATTCATTTTACTCTCATTTGGAAAAACAACTACATCACAATAATTATGTCAACATTTGTATCTAGATGCATACACTAGCATATAAAATGTTGTTGTCTTTTTGGCATTGTATAAGTAAAATGTTTAAATGAGTAACTTATTTCTCTTCATTATTTATCATGATCTGGATTATTATTTCTTTAAAAATAGTCCTGGAGTGATCAAGATGGTGCCCATGGATCTTTCCATTGGTGACTTTTAAAGCCCTTGGTGCCATCATCTATTCTACATGTCCTCAAAATTCCAAATGTGCTCACTGAGAAACCACTTGGACAATAACTAACCAATGGAGAATTTGTCTATAGTTACACCTCATTTGAAATGTGCAGCCCTTTACTTCTTCAAGAATGCCAATTCTTTCCCTATTTTGAAACTAGATGCAACCATAACATTAGCCTTTACATTTAAGGTATGTGCAACTTTTAAAATGATGGGAAATTATTTTTGCATAAGGCAAAAAGCATTTGAAAAGGAAGTATTTTCCTCAGGGTTTTAGTAGAGAGAAAAGAGTTAAATCTCTCTCCTCACCTGATGTAAACACAATAAATAGTCTGTTCCCAGCAGCTGCTATTTGCACATTAAGTGGTAACAAATTTCTCCTAAACTGTGTGTAAAAAAATTATGGATAATGGAGAAGAGGCATTACTCTCAACCACTTCTGAAACAGGAAAAATAAAATCTTGTCAAATTCAAAGATCTGTTAAGTAAATACTACCATACGAATAGAATACCTACTAAATGTGATTATTAAATCCTTAGCACACTATCATCTTTTCTTTGGGCTGCTGTCGGATACAGGAACACAGCACTTAAAAAAAAAACAACTGCTAAACAAGTACAACAAAATGGGATGGACAAGTTGTTAGACTCAATGTAATTGCTTCTTACGCCAGGTAATTGCTAGCACAGCAACACAGAGAACTACAAAATCCAGTAACGCACAAAGGGAAAACAGGACAATAAATAAAAGCCAAGACATTCAGCTTTTTTATTTATTGTCCTGTTTTCCCTTTCTGTGATACTGGGTTTTGTACTTTTGTGTGTTGCTGTACTAGCAATTACTTGGAGTAAAGAAGCAACTATATTGAGTCTAACAACCTGTCCATCCCATTTTTGTTAAACTTGTTTGATAGGATTTTAAACAGTTGCCTCTCCAGTACTTCTAGAAGAAAGGGATAATTGAACCAGTGACATTTTATAGACCAAGAACACACTTTTTTTATTTTTCTCTCCAATTACAACCCTTTGAATACCAAGAATCTTTTAAAAACTTTTTTTCCAAGGAGGAATGAAGACCTTCCTGACAATAAGAATTACTCTCTAGAAACTGCTTCCAGATACTTAAAATACTTGGAATTGATTCATTTTGAGTTTGGAATTGAGTTTCTTTGTGCTTTTTCAGCTGCAATTATTTTTAAAATAGTAATCCATTCATATTATCAGCTTTGTTTCATTGTATTTTCCCCTTAAATAATTCCAAACAGGAAATAGCTATTAACTTCATAATCTTTTCCTTCCATAGAACTATACATAATATTGCGTAAAACGACCCTGTGTACTATGCTCTAGCTTAAAATTGCGCAAATTACAAAAATTGTCATATAATGTCCTGGATCGCTTCTCTTAACTTCATCCTTTATAGTGAGGCCAACTGGATTACATTGATTTAATAAAATTTAAAGCCATGAATTAATGAAAAAGTGCTGATATAGCAGATTGACAGGATTATGCTCTCCGTTTCAACACAATACTTTTAGAAAGTGAATATAAGTGCTGCCTCACTTTTTAGAACACACACAATGTAATATGAACAGGAAAAAGCTGTTGAGTAGATAGATCTAGAGTAGGACAGTGGTTAAAGATTTTTATTTCATTATCAGCCAACCTAGTTCAAAGAGAGATAGTAACAACCACATAAGCTGTTTAGTTTTCTAACTGTGTTGAATTATAATTCCCATCACCTTCAGCAAGAAGACTACGAGGCTGTATAAGGCTGAGAAACGTCAACACCCTCTTTTTTTGCCCTTTGCAACATCATAATTACACAGCAGTCTTCTTGTTTTGGTCCAAATTTTGGTCAAAAGACTAGACTGGGAGGTGGGGGGGAACATTTACTTTATCCAATTCCTTGTGTGCAGTGCCTATAAGGCCAGACAACAGTCCTTTGATGGAGACAGTGATTATATACCATCAAAAACTAAGAACACTGATTAAGTTGTAACAGTGACCTACAGCAGCTAAAAGGTTTTTCCAAAGAAGCCTATAAATACTATGTTCAACTGAAAGGATGATAATGATGCTATCCGTTCAATTGTGTCTGATTCTCGGTGATTGTATGGATCAGCTCTCTCCGCATTTTCCAATCTTCTATAGCTTCTTTCAGTTGTTTTATACTCTGGTTGGTGTTGGCTTTGATAGTGTCTAGCCACCTGTTTTTTGGTGGCCTTGTTTCCTTATACTGCTTACCATTCTGAGCATAACTGCCTTTTCCAGCGAGTTTGATCACATGACATGGCTGAAATAAGCAAGGCGGAATTTTGTGATTTTGCCTTCCAGCAATATGTATGCTTTTATATGCCCCAGAACTTGCTTGTCACCTTTGCTGTTCAAGGAATGAGCAGGAGCCTTCTCCAACACCACAGCTTGAACAAATCAATTTTCTTCCTATCTAGTTTTTTCATGGTCCAACTTTCACCACTGTAGGTAGCTATGGGAAGCACAATTGTGTACTCTAATCTGCATTTAGTTGCCAGATTGATGTCCTTCCTTTTCCATATTCGATTCATCCCATCATTGCTGTGTGACCTAGTGTGATTCAACGCTTTATTTCTGGACGGCATTCAGTGCTTTGATCAAAAATGAAATACTTGCATGAGTTCCCTCTCTTCACTATCAACTGCTATTCTGACATTTCCATTCCTCACAGTGGTCATGAGCTTGGTCTTTTTGATATTGAAGATGAGGCCAAATTTCTCGCTTTCTTCTTTAATCCTTTTGATCAGATGTATCAGCCTCCTTTGATTTCTGAGAGTTGGGTCGTCAGCATATTGAAGATTCTTCAAGTTCCAGCTTCCTCATGATCACTTTGGAATACAGGTTGAATAAGAAAGGTGAAAGAATGCAAGCTTGCTGCGCCGCCCATCTCAAATTTAAGACAACTTCCCTCCCTTAATAAAGAGAAAAATGAAAAAACAAACATACACATATAGACAGAACAAGAGAGGTACGTGCTGAAAGGCTGGAGTATAACCACAGAGACCCCAGTTCAATACAACCTCAGATCAAGTCCACCTTCAGCCATGGAAACTCAGAGTAATTTTGGGGGCAGTCACTTCCCATCTGTCTCATAGGTTTGCCATTGTAAGAAAAAATGGGAGGAAGGCACACTATGTCCACTGCCTTGAGCTCCTAAATGAAAGGCTGGATATAAACTAACTAAATAAATAACCTATACAATGCCACACAGCTTTTTGTCAATCCAGGGATGCCACTTCCAGTCCCAAACATCTTCCTCTTCCCCACCCAATAAATGTGTTGCATAACACATTGCTATCAGTAGTATGTACATATATCTGCCAAAAGCAACATTCCAAAAAGGACAAGGCTAAGACAAAGCTACTAATTAAAATTCATGGCTTGTAAAATGTGGTAACCAATTTATTTATTGATTTTACATACTACTCATGGCAGGTTACAGTAAAAAATAAACAATATTAAACCCAGAAACAATAATGTAAAAATACAACAGAGATGGCAGTCTCTTATCATCTCTCAAACGCTCTCTAGACAAGGTCTGTTTTTACCAGATTGTTGAAGGGCAGTAGTGGGGAGGCTAACCTGGTCTTAATGGAAAAGCTGTTTTATAAAATTAACAGATCCATGTGCCTAGATCAACCATTCTCTCTCATACCCTCATTCTTCTCTCAAAAACTATGTATACACACAATGTGATTTTCTTCCTGATCCCTCCCAGGAGGAGGAGGGGGGAGGAGGAGGAGGAGGAGGGAGGAGGAGAAATGACTACCACCACAATGCTGAAAATAGGGTGAGAGAAGGGATAGCTACCTTGGGAAGGGTTGAGAAAGAGTAAACAAAAGTAGATGGAGATGAGAGGGAACAGGCAAATGGACAAGGAAGACAAGAGAAGAAACTTGAGTTTTGGTGTTACCAAAATGGTTAAATTCAGCTAGCAAGCAGCCTTTCCTAGACAAGAACTGATCTTCAAAGGCATCCATAGTTTTTAGCAGGGCTCTCTGCAGTCATTTGCATCTGTTTTCAAATCTAAAAAGATACTTTCTCAAAGTCACAGGTAATTATTGGGCAAGGGGGACCCTCTTGAGAGAATGTAGTACTCTACATGTCACACACATACATTTCTACACCAGGGGAAGTAAGAGCAACGCAGATTATTACAGAAGCATGAGCAAGGAGATGTATGAAATTGATGTGCAGTTAGGTATGATTTTTTTTTTTAATCCGCACTCAATTGTTACCGATTCTGCGGTGACTGCCTGGACGAGTCCCTGCAGTTTTCAAGGCAAGGTGTTTCGGAAGTGGTTTGCCGTTGCCTCCTTCCTAGAGCAGAGCCCAGCTGGTGAGCGCAGGAGGCGGGGTTTCCGTTGCTTCATGCCTTTTTCGGGCGTGTGCGGCTTCCACATTACCAGCAACTGCTCCCCATCACCTGTGCAAGGCACCGCCAGCATTTTTCCTCCCACTGGGGTGAGAGTACCCATTTATCTACACACATAAGTTTCCGAGCTGCTGGGCTGGCAGGAGCTGGGGAGGAAGCAGGAGCTCGCTCTGCTGTGCGGAGCTGGGCTCGAACCGCTGAAGTGTCGACCATTTCTGGCCGGCAACTTTCAGCATCATTAAGCTGCTGCGCCACCACGTCCCCTTTAGGTATGATATACATCATCATATCTCTTTTCCTCTGTAAAGAAATTAAAAATATGCACAATGACAAAAGACATGTTGACCAGCTAGACTGAGTCACAATGTGAACTTGGGCTTGGGCTAACCTTAGTTAATTTCTCACATTGGCTTGTCTGGTTTTGATTTCCATCTCCCAACTACTCAGCTTCTACAGTGCAAAAATGCCTCCTGGGGCAAAGCAGTGGCTCTGACTGTGGTTTGTAAATGATCTAAAACCAATCTTATGTATACTACCTCGAAATTCATTGTCCCAATAGATTCTTATATAGTGAAAATCATACCAATCAAGAGGAAATATCAGCAGGCTTTGAAAACCTAATGAAATATACACACATACATCCAAATTTATTTTGAAAGGTACCTACAGTAGAGGATAAAACCAGCTCAATGAGCATGCTCAGTGAACATGCTCACAAAATAAGACATGGCTGTTTGGCACATTGAATGTGTTGGAGTGCATTTTACACTCCAACATTTTATTACAAGGCAACGTAATGCTTGTAAAGATACAATATGTGAAGCCAGAGTTAAAATATAATATTCAAACCAGCATCAAACAGTGAATTCAGATCCTGCTTTCTCAAGCTTAAAGAAATCATAGCTTCTGAACTAAACCAAATCCTAGGTTAATTATGATCGTGTTTTTCCAGATATTTAAGATTCATAGCTCAACTCAGAGCACCTGGTAACACCATGGAGGTGCTTTCCCAATACAAGAATATCTTCTGCTTTCGTTTTAAATTATTTTGCAACTCCATTTCAGTTCCAATTTTGTGTTTATTAAAGAATCAAAGAGTAATTAGGAAATGGAGAGTTGGATTCTACATAAACAAGACATGACTAATGGGTTGGTTTTTTTCCTTTCCTTTCTTTTTTTTCATTATGACTTCACTACAACAAATAGTGTAGTTGTTTTGGAAATGAATTTCTGGAAAAGTAATAAAAAGAAATAAATTCTAAAATGATCACACACCCCAAAATATGGTTTGTCATACTTGGTAAGATTTAAATGGTTCATTTTCTCCCTAGCATATATGCAGGTAAGTTATTATTCTTTTCCATTACATTATGTTGTCTTGAACTTTAAGTGATTTTTTCAGACTTTGATCATATTTCCCCATATCCATGAATATAATACTTAACTCCAGATTTTATTAAGATGAACCGCAAGGATCCATGATTTAGAATGAAAACAAAAGTATTTGTTTCAAAAAGATAGTGCAGAAATTGACTTTTGGTCTTAAAAATCTTTATGCTGACCAAGAAAGTTCTGACAAAATTAATTTCTTTCCTTTGATTATTAAAAACAAACAAAATCCTCTTTCCTCTTTTATTGAAGAACATACACACTCTTTTTAACAGAGGAAAGTTAAAGAATGAGCAACTTTTCTGACTTTCCCTTTCCAGTACTTGTTCATTTTCTGTACACTCAACTTAGTGTATTGATCTCAAGTGTGAACGTTACTTAGGGGCTCAGTGCTCTAAATGAAATCACCACAAATCCATATCAGCTCCTGCTCTTGAACTAGAATTATGAGTATTCTGTTGCTGAAAAGTATATATGCATATATAAACCATTGGAAATTCTTCCTTTATATAAATTCTACCTCTCACTTGATTTTGCAATATATTCCAACAGTAATGATTTTAGTGCGGAACAGAACAAAGATATCTAATTCAGAGAGTAGACAGTACTTTAATAAAAGCAAATAAAATCTACTCATCCGAATCAGATCATGTTTTCCACCAAGCTAGTAAAGAGCTGCAGACATAGTCTGCTTCCGATCAAAGACTCTATGTATAACACATTATACCTCTGTATCTCTCTGATGGTTCATTGGTAATTTTTCAAAACCATAACCTCTGAAACATATGACAACTTTGTTTGAGTGAAGACATATTATGTTGACTTAGCTCACAAATTCAGAACCATCCAACGATGTAATACAGGTGCCAAAAGTCTGCATACTGCTTTTCCTAGCTTTTAATTTTAAAGTTGCAAAAGGCAATTTTAAAAGCACCTTATAAAGTATAACATGAACACCGAATAATAAAATCAAATATGGGCTTCTTTAAATCCTTGAAAAAAGCGTCCCAATGAGTTTGTGAAAAGATCATACTTCTGGACAATACAAATGGCAATAAAAACCCAGCTAATTCATTAATTCTGAAATGTGTAATTCCATACGCACGTCATAATGCACACACACAGATATATGTGTGCACATATCCACACATGTGAATACACCAGAATGCTGCTGAATTAGTATGATGTACCACAAACCAGGTTGAGATTAATGAGTACTTAATACTTTTGATACATTTGAACTCAATACAAGCTTCTATTTCAAAGAACCAATAGCATTTTGCTTAACCTATCTTTTCTTTTCTCTTTTTTGCTGAACAAACACAATTTATTTTCATTCACAAAGATTCTTTATTCTCTTACAAGCCTACACAGCTAAGATGCTTTTTGAGATTATCTACTGCAACAATACAGACGCCAAACTGCTACCCCAAAGTTATCCAAGATACACAGAACCATCCAATGAGGTTCATGAAGAAAGCCCTAGTCTATTCAAAGGGGATCATTGCTAAGTAAGCATACGCAGAATTCCAGCCTTTCAGCGGGACTGGAGTGCAACCTTTGTTAAATTGTTTTAGGCCACTGGTTCCTCATAAAATGTCCTAAAAGAATGATTTTCTACTATTCCAGACATCTAACCCTAGTTTAAAACTCTAATCTGCTCTTCTAATAGTATTTCAGTGAAATATTGGATATCTCCTCTAAGAAAGAAATTGGAAATTAAAACACACACATACAAGAGAACAAAACAGAAAAAAGAATAATCTTGCAAACTTACAATAGAATTGCCCATAGAAATGCCTAGCTCATATGTAATATATATAATGATCATAAGATTAGCTGCAAAAAAAAAAAAAAATCAGACAGCTGGAAAGCCTGCTGTTTTCCAGTTTGCAAGGAAATGGGGACCGTCCACTTTGGTATATCTTCAATTTCAATGCAGCCTAACAAATCTCCTGCTGACTTGACATCAGCTTGTGTTACAGGTGCAAAGGACCTTTTTTCTGACAAGTGTAATTAATTAATCTATAAACCATAAGGACAGCTTCTCTCATTCCATAAAAGTTTCAGAAATTAATTACAAAAGCATTTACATCAACGTTTGGTCTTTCTGTCATGAATTAATACAAACCAAACATGTAAGACGGGTTGGAAAATTCAGATGCTTCCCTGCAAAACTAATTGACCAAGATAGATTAAGCAACGTAACGGGGAATTTCCCTTTCTTAAATTAGTTCTGGCTATTGAAAAATCTTACAAAAGAAACCAAACAATGTTCACTTTAATTAAATGCAATACTTTTTTTTTTTTTTTTTTTTTAACATGGGCAGGCTGGAATTCTCCTTGAGGTAGCTTTTTAAATTATTTTTCTGAAGTTATGCTGCACTACTGGCTTGAGCGTGGCACGGAAAAGATATTCCATATGCATGTGCTGCTTAATGTTAATCTTAGCCACTGGTTTAAAATACGTAAATATAGCTTTCATGTAAATTTCTTTTGCCCAGGATTTTTTTTTTTAGACACCTTTGAAAAATGTTTCCAGGTTTTAAGCTTTTTGAGCAACAATGGAAATAAAATACTGAACATAAAAATAATGCTTGTTGATATATATATATATATATATGCGCAAATGTAAGCAAGTATATGCAAGTGTGTGAATGCATCTATACACCTTTATATGTACAGAATCTGTTGAAATCAATTGTAGACACTGTAACTTTCCTTTATATAAAATAGTATAATGTGTTGATGTCATAAATGTAAGGGCCAATTCAGACTTTGGGGGCTTGCTGTATTTAAAAGAGTTGGAACTTTCAGTTCTTTTCATCTTGCTTTAAAGGTTCATTTCAGGCTCTACCTATTGTTAAGAGATAATGGACAAGACCATAACTCTCCTGTACATTGTAGTACAATTTTTTTCTCCAAACACAATTAACTTTAAAGCTGTTTGCCTTAGAAATATTATAAATAGAAGAAAAAATATTTTTTGTTCCTTTTTCACCACTACTCATAATTTAGACACTTAAAATTCTTTGTAATCAACACACATGCAGAGGAATCTCTGTGATGCACACACAATTCTACTGTAACTTTCAAGAAAGTGTTTCTATGTATTTTTTTTTAAAGCACAAACTTTGAGACCTAACACAAACAAAATAAACTGGAAACAATGTCTGGCAGGTCCTAGCATTTTCATTAAAAAAAAGTATCCTTTTTGTGCAGAAGTAAATATCTGTTTCATTCTAAGCATGTGTTGATCTGGCTGCCAGAAGGATAAAGTAGTGCTGGAAGATGTCAGGTTTGAATCTATATAGACCTGTAAAGATAGTTAAGATTTTAAAAGAAAAAGCGTTTCTGGACTTTTTCACTTAAAGTAGATAAACTTTCAGTTAGCGTGTTTCCTTGCCATGTTTTTTTCTTGATATCATACCTCACTGGTTTCCTGTCTCGAAGCAAATCTTCCAAGTTGTTTCCACAGTGTTCAGCAACAACCACCAGCCTCTCTGATGGAAAATATAGGCATGCACAAAGTCAGTTTTAGTATAATAACACACACATAGTCACCAAACACTTTTACTTTAACATCTTGTTGAAATTAAAACCATCTTATGACAACACTGCATCTTGTAATACAAAGAAGATGTCTACTTATTTTAGTGAGATATAATATAATGGAGGATCCATAGCGCTGGGGTCCTTCTAGCCTGCAATGTCCAAGATATCTCCTATGATATCCATGTGGCCCATTCCATCTTAACTTTTTTTTAAAGGTTGTTTAACTGCAAAGGAGGATTTATAGCCAATGCTTCATTAGTAGGGAAACTCTATTAACAAGCCTTGTAACAGCTTAGCAAAAATGTTCCCTTTAATTTACCACATTCTCTCTGTTTGAAGGAAATAATGTATGTCAGTTCGAAAGCTTGAGGTATTTTCTCCTTATTCCATATGTGTACTGGAGGAATCTTCCCATCTAGCCCTGAAATATGTCTTTTTGCCCCTCTTCTTATAGTTGCTAGATCCCAAGGATGAATACACAGATTTTCCTCTCCTTCAGTAGAGAACAAATTCTATTAGATCCTATGGACAAAGGGTTCCCTAATGCTAATGACTGCAGGATGGTAGTCATACAAGATTTTATGAGAAAATATTTAGGATATTAGAACGCCAAGAGTATTATTTATCATTCAATTCTTCAGGAGTTAAAGGAATAGCAACTCAGTGCTGAACTGAACAACACAGTATTATTTTTAATTCTTTAATTCCAGTTCTTTGTTTCAAACACAAGTATAGGTGCTTGGTTAATATCAACCACTGAAATGTTTGGTTGATTAGCAAGATAGGTGACATTTGAATGTTCCTGGACTGACTGCAGAATATTCAGTTAGCTGCCAATAGCAGTCCTGTTTTACCTAAATACAAGTTTTGGTGAAACAGCTTCTAACAAGATTGGTGAACATAATGGCTATAATGGTATCTTCAGCAATTCCTTTTCAATTTAAAATAAAAGTGCATTTTTCTTTCTGGAACCTCATAATGAACTGTCTTTCTAAAACTGCAGAAATGTTGTCACTCTTTATACAGGACTGCCACCTCTGTGCAATGAATCCTGCTTTTAACAAGCAGAATGCTTAATTACATAAGTTAGCTTTAGTTATATTATATTGCTGTTATTGTCGTTCATCGTTAAGTCGTGTCCGACTCTTCGTGACCCCATGAACCATATTGCGCCAGGCCTTCCTGTCCTTCACTGCCTCCCTCAGTTTGCTCAGTTTCATGCTCATTGCTTCAGTGATGCTATCTAACCATCTCATCCTCTGCCCTCCTCTTCTCCTTTTGCCTTCAATCTTTCCCAGCATCAGGGTCTTTTCCAAAGACTCCTCTCTTCGCATTAGGTGACCAAAGTATCTAAGCTTGAGCTTCATTATCAATCCTTCCAATCAGCAATCAGGGTTGATTTCCTTTAAGATTGACTGGTTTGACCTCCTAGCAGTCCAAGGGACTCTTAAGAGTCTTCTCCAGCACCACAGTTCAAAGGCATCAATTCTTCAGCGCTCAGCCTTCTTTATGGTCCAGCTCTCACAGCCATACATTACTACTGGAAAAACCATAGCTTTGACTATGCCGATCTTTGTCGGCAAGGTGACGTCTCTGCTTTTTAATATGCTATCTAGGTTTGCCATAGCTTTCCTCCCAAGGAGCAAGCATCTCTTAATTTCATGACTGCAGTCTCCGTCTGCGGTCATCTTGGAGCCCAAATAAATGAAGTCTGTTACTGCTTCCATTTCTACCCGTTCTATTTGCCAGGAATTGATGGGTCCAGATGCCATGATCTTAGTTTTTTTAACATTGAATTTCAAGCCAGCTTTTGCACTCTCCTCTTTCACCCTCATCAAGAGGCTCTTTAGTTCTTCTTCACTTTCTGCCATTAGGGTGGTATCATCTGCATATCTGAGGTTGTTGATGTTTCTCCCTGCAATCTTAATTCCGGCTTGTGATTCTTCCAGCCTGGCATTTCTCATGATGTACTTTGCATATAGGTTAAATAAGCAGGGTGACAGAATACAGCCTTGTCATACTCCTTTCCTTATTTTAAACCAATAGGTTGTTCCATGACCAGTTCTAACTGTTGCTTCTTGGCCCGCATACAGATTTCTCAGGAGACAGGTAAGATGGTCTGGTACCCCCATCTCTTTAAGGATTTGCCACAGGTTTAGTTATATAACTAAGGTTAAATTGACCCTGGTAAAAGAAATAGAAAAAAACCTCTTCACTTAAAAAAAAACTAAACCGATCCCATGTTTAACAGGTTTTCCTACACAGCATCCTATGCTATGATTCTAAGAAAGCACTATAATCTATAATCAGTTTTGAACAGTGTTTAGAAAACAGGAAAAAGCTAACTTCTGATTTAACTTTATATACAAAAAATACAGTACTCATAAGAGACAATTCACACATCATATTCAACTTCTAAACCAGTGGAAAGTATACACTGTAAATAAGAGTAAGTGCCGTTAGGGGAAAACCTGAATAGCTGCAATACATGTAGCTAGCAATATGCTGGTCATTATATGTACAGAATTTCTCAAATTCTGCTACCCTCCAGATTTGTGAACTTCGACTCCTAGAATTCTCAGCGATAACCATGTTCATTGGGAATACTAGCAGTTAATCCACATAACCTAGTGGCTACTCAGACAGGGACACTTTTGCAAACAACAACATTATTTGCAGAATAAGCTCACTGCAAAACAATACATGGTGTCTGCTTGAACTGGTAAATAAGAACCATGGCTTATATACCAGCTAGATGCTTTAGCACCGTAATTCCAAAGTAGCAAAATTCATAGTTTTATATTAACCCAATCCAAAACTCATTATTTTCTCGATAAGAACTTAGGTCAAAGTACTTATCTATATATAAGAGATGTATTGAAAAGCTGTATATCTTTGAGGTTTCAGCAGGTGGCAGCACCTGGTTGACTTTGGGCTCCAAAGCTAAGCAGGGTTAGGTCTGGTTAAAACTTAGATGAAAGACCAGCTCAAAACAGAGGTCTTCCAGACATCCTTTGGGCCTGGATTGTTTTGCTAATTGATTGATTTTATTAGGATTTTAACTGGTTTGTGGACCTTTTTTTAATTGCATATTGTTTATTATGTATTTATCTTGCGTGTAAACTGCCAAGAGTGCTTTGCAGCAGTCTATAAATGTGATAAAGAAATAGTCAAATACTAGATGGAAGTGTTACTATTACAAAGGCATAATTGTTTTTAACTAAACTGTAACACCTAAAAATGAGGAAATGTGTCATCTGTGATCTCTTCTGTGCTGCTACTCTCTCTTCAATTCCTCCTTTCATAGAAATATTTGAAGAATTAGCCAACAAGTAACTGTCAAGCACTTCTTGAAACACAAAAAGCATCCAATATATATATGCTGAGGTGAGTCAAAACTCTTGACTGATATCTCTATTGATTATGGGGATGCTTTAGACCCACCTGAACAATATTCTCCATTGTAACTACACCTTTTTCCTTCCTTGTTCATATCTCAAAATGAGATAAAGACGAACCCAGAACAAATCTTTCCTTGTTTTCTTCCTCAGCAACATTAACTAATATTGACTTTTAAACTATGTTTTAAAAGGTCACTGTGCATGAATTAACTCAAATCTTTAAAAAAGGAATTAAACTAAATGAGAGATCATTCAGAGAATTAATAACAGTGTGAATTGTTTTAAAACTAAATTGTTAGTACTGAATAAGGGCCTAACACAGACTGAAGCCCTATCATGGAAGATTTTACTCCTTGCTCTTTCATACAAAAGACATATTCTTCAGGATCTGCTAACAATATGGAAAGAAAACCTTCTCTTCACATCAATAATAGGCAGAATCCCCAGGTTCTATAGTGGGATTTCAGCACAAGGCAAAGGATTAAAATCACGCAATTCCAGGTGTCAATATCAAGTGTACTTTTCACACAAATATTAATTGCATCAATGGCGGCCATGACATTAATCATCACTTAATGTTGCTTGCCTGATCTCACTCCATATGCTTAAATCACACTGGAAAAAAGGGAACATGAAATTCATCATAACTAAGTTAATCCCATGCATTTAAATGAATTTTAAGTGCACAAAATACTTCAGAATGCAGGGCATTCAAAATATATTTGCTTTTGGTCTGTCTACCACAAAATGCCCATAATTTTCACTAAAATCATGTTAAGCTATAATGTGGTTTGTTTGCATGTTATGTGCACTCAACCATTATGATTTGTAAGCCATGATTTATGGCACAGTGTGATTTGTGACTCCACCCAGAGCCTTCCATGAAAATAGCAGCAATTTTGCTGTATACAAAGGTGAGCATATTAAAATAAACCAAGGCTGAGTACAATGTGGGAACGCAGCCAATCTAACGCATATAATCACAACCTTCACTACAGTCAAAAGACAGACATATGGATTGTTAGTTTACACCAGCATTCTCTGATCTGGTGCCTTCCAAATATGCTGAATCACAGCTGTCAATATGCCAGACTGCATGGGAATAATGGGAGTTATAATCAAGTTGTGGAAAGCCAGCAGCATCCATAGCAAGCCATGCTATGACACCATCATGCAAATGGTGCAATTATGTAATGACATTATGACATCTGGTGGAAGTACATACGTCACCTAATGCTTCATTTGCCCCCCGCTTATGCTGAAGAAAGCAGCATATCTTGATGTCACTTTTTAGAATACTTATTTTTTAAACTATAAGAAATTAATATGTTTTACATCATTTTCATATGATGTGAAAAAGATGCACTCAAAACTGTACCATTTGATGATTTGCAACATTCAGAGGTCTATAAGGAACATATCAGGAGGTGAGAATTACAGTTGGCATGTCAATTTTACTGTTATATATGCCAGCAATAAATTCTATAATTTAAGGAGTGGGAAAAATGGTTGAAAGTGCCTTCTGTGAAGCACATTTCTTTTCAACTTTCAACATCAAAAGAGAGATTTAAAGAATTAAAGTGAAAGCAAGGCCGACTGATGAATTACAGGACCCTATGAAATAAATGCAGTGAATGAAGTTCATATATTTAAAACCAAGTACATCCCAGCAAAAAAAGAAGTTTGAAAGAGACAAAGGGGATAGAAGAGAAAAATATAGAGACAGAGTGTGAAAAAGAATAGGAAATACCTCAAAATTATCAGTGTAATCTGAACTATAGGATAACAAAGCCTGTAAGGAAACAGCAGCTACATCTGTGTCTGTTATGTGTAACAATAGCGACAAGACTGAAATACGCTGCAATGGAGTCAGTCTGGAGAAAAGCAAACTACTGCCTTCGGGAAAAATAAATGCAGAAGTCTTTGAAGTCTATAAGGCTCTGAAGCACATGTACAGAATAATTACTGTAACGGTCTTCCAATCACACCCAAAACTTATGGCGTTGGGGGGAAGAATATACTTACCATGTTTTCCACGAGAAATATCCACGTATTGACAAAGCCGGGGATGTGTCAGTGTCTTAAGGATCTGAAAGCGGCCCAGAATCTTTATGGAATTTGGGGTCAAAGGTAGGCCATTGCTCCCACAAACATCATTTGGAAGAGCTGAAGCAAAAAAGGTGAAAGCTCCTAATTCTGAATCCTTTAAGGGAAACATGTCAAAAGCCTAGGACATGTGTGCCCCTGAAAGAGAAATGAAAAGGAATTAATAGAAATAGGCCGGGCTCCTAGTTCTTATGATAACCGCAGTGAAAAAGCTATTAAATTACTGATAAGAACCCAAAAGGATAACTCTGTGGCTATCTGTAAGTCCTGAGGTCACTTACAAACTGGGGAACACAGTTCTTCACACTTAACTGAGATTTCTTTTATACCATTCAGACCATCCCAAGTAAAAAAGCCTAAATCTGAGATTATTCAGGTGCCCTTTAGAAAGCAATTACATGGACCGAAGAGAAATAAAGTGGATTTTTTTCCTCGTTACTGGTTCAAAAACAAATAAAAGATAATATTTCACTTATAACGAAACTCAATATACACAATGAACTTCCAGAAAAAAATAACTGTAAAGACAAGTAGGAAAGTATTCAAAACAGTCTCAGGTAAATTTAACATTAAAAAGGTGATGACAATATATTAGCGTTAATTTATATCTATCATAAGCGTATATATTAATTTTCAATTACACATTGAAAGAAAGCTGCTTTGATAGCACTGACTTCATGTTTGTGTTTTAAGTTGCGATTGGGGGATTAAAGTTGTACAGTTGGTGAGCAGTGATGCTTTAAATAGGTACGCCAAAAACTAATACAATAGAATACTGTGGGATAGAAGCATCTAGCTTACCAGTGCCTGCAGTGACCGGCAATGGGTTCCTGGGTTTCAAGCAGTAGAATTTTGCATACCTGAAGAAGCTGAGAATTAGACTAAAGGACTTCTGCATGCAAATCATTCAGTCTGCTACTAAAATACAGGTATATTCACGTTCTGGGTGAAGGCAATCTGGTTTCAATATTAAACATCAGGGTTAATTTAGCTGATGTGCATGGTTAGGTGGGAGTTCACTTTCTCACTCACTACTCCATGTTCAACCCATCCACAGGTATGCCCATCCTGTCCTTGGTGGAAGAGGATGAGTATTCCATATAGAAAGGAACGTATCACTCTTTAGCTAACAGAAGGCTATAGCAGTGGTTCCCCGTTATATCCTCTAAACAAGCTCAACGTTATTCAGCTTCTGAGGCCCTTCATGCAGATGCACCATTGGAAGATATCTAGTTGGTCTTTCAGATACTGTTTATTAAACAATATCCTCAGAGATTGAAGTTTTTGGCTTCAAGACCTAAAGCAGACATTCATGGAAGTGATTTTTCACTATCTTTAGCTAATATTGGATACACACATAAATTTCATTATACCAAACAAAGGCTCCATTCAACAGAATCCATCTTATTTTGCAAGCGAACATGATTTATAGTTTAAAGCACTGTAGAATATACCGTGGTGACAATGAAGCCTCTGGCATTTATTAGTTTCCTTGGAATGTTCAACAGTATTTGTAATGCAAAGAAAATGAAGAGGGTTTGGAGACAGTCTGTAACATGGGGGGAAAAGAGGATAACTTGAACTAAAATCTTTCCCAAGAATAAGAATTACCTTTGTGGGCAAAATAAGCAGGTTTCATAAAAACAAGTCTCGAGAGAAAGAAAATACTGAAAACCCGAGTGCTCAAAAGCAGGACACACAAAGAAACAAAAACGGAGGCAGTGTAATTGAAGTTCCTCAAGCAATTGGAAAAAGAAATTAAGAAAAAGAAAGAGCAGTGGAGAATAAATAAAAATGGCACTTCGAGTGAAGATGTGAAGGGCCAATGGAGAAAAGCAGGAAATGCTAGATTCATGGCCCCTAACGGACAATGAAATATCACCTAATATATATATTTTAAATAAGATGCTAAAGGAATTGACCTATGCTTAGAAATCTCTTCACCAAGTCAAAAAATAAACTAACAAAAGAAAAGCTTGTCTCAATACAGACAAAAAACTTCAGTTTTCAAAACAATAATATGGGAACAATAATAAAAACAAAAGATCAGAAGAACTGAAAACTGCTAATGGTGAAAGTACTTTATAGTCAGAAAATGAGTCTGATCAGGTATTTAATGTGGTAAGATATATTTTCTGAGCCTCAGTTCATTCCTCATCAAACAAATCAATCCATGACATTGTAGCTCTGTTTTAAAACCAAAGATTAGCATGTGTTTTAAAACACAATTTATAATTAATATATTATTAATTTATACTTTTCAATTTACTCCAATGAGTAAATTATACTCTTCAAAACATAACTTTTCAATTAACCATGTTATATATAATTTATTCTATATATTTGTAAGGGTGATTTTAAAAATTGCATATAACACTAGTTCTGTGTCTTTCGTATCATTCTGAGGTCTTCCAATCTGATTTTAAACATACTTAATTTAGAAGTGCATTCAAGGTGGGTCACTCCTCAGGCAGATTTTTTTCTACAGCCTTTTATTTCCTTGTGTGCTTAACACTGCATTTCTTCTTCCCTTGTTCTTTAGTACACTTTTTACTTCCCAAATCAATTAGGATTTGCTTACTCTTTTAAACACAACAGTGAATGATATAATAAACATTCACAATCCAGTGTAGTTTTTCCTACCCGTTGCTCTGCTTTGTCGGCCTGCACTTATCCACTACCCCAACCCGTCTACCAAAAATGATGGGAGATGTAATCTAACATAGCAAACACTCGATTGGAGGAGAATAATCCAATAATCAAGCATATCAGACAATGTGGAGTCCTTGGAGTTCTCTGAGCTTGGTTCTTTTCTTGCAAACGTTTCATTACCCAGCTAGGTAACATCTTCAGTGCTACAATGGAGTGAGGTTTGCTCTCTGTTTATGTGCTGTGGCCTGCCTTGCCAGTGCTGGTGGGGGTGGGGGTTGTTTTGAGTTCAACCCTGAAATACACATATTCACCTCTATTGATATCAGACAATGCTATATTCTAAGCTCATTAAGAATGAACTTCCACAATAACCTATCAACAACGACAATTTATATTTCTGCATTAAGAGAGACTGGGCCAAAAATTCTGCTTTTACGGAAGAACTGGAAGCCGTTAACACAGTGGTTTCGTTTCCTTTCTCGAATGGAACGGTTTACACGTGAGTCGTGGAAAAACAAATGGCCTGGGCTTGTCCGACATGCTTACCCACGACTAACTTAACCCGTTTTCTGAAACTCCCGGGACGAAAGCCATTCTGAACCATGAAGCCACTACACGAGTTGGGGTCACCCAAAACCCAATGCTAGCATGTGTCTTGGGGCCGCTCGAACAAAGCCATATTCTCACACCAGGCCTCCGTGCGAAAAGATGCGCGCAAAGGGTGGCCCGGCTCGCACTCCCTGAAACGCAAAGCACCGGCGCGCTCCCCGGGAAGCCTCAGCCCAGCCCCCGCAGAACCTACGAACCTGCTCCAGCCGGTCCTTCCTCCTCTGACTCCGCCCCCTCGGCTCGCCCCACCTGACTGGCCAAAGCCGGCGGGCAGCCAGTGCGCACGCGCCGCGCATGGCATTTTTGTCTCCCGTGGGTGGCGCATGCGCCTAGCCCTCCACCCGGGCTGCTGCTGCTACAAGTAGGGTAAGTAGGTAAGTGGGGTGGGGGCGGCAGAAGGGAGAGGTGGACTCGGTGGTCGGGTCGCTTTTACCGCTTATAAGTTTGCGAGTGGATATGGAAGGGGCGCGTCCCCGGTTTTCTCTTTTTTGCTGAGGGGTGTCCCTGCGGGGAGCTCTTCGGGCCCGTCAATTGCTTTGGGTCCCAAGTCAGGCTCCCAGAGCTGGGGTGAGGGGGAGGTTTCTCCTGGTAGTAGCTGAGGAAACGATCCGTGGGTGGGGTGGAAGAAACTTCTGTATGCTGTAATTTAAGCTTTCGCCTTTTTTTTTTTTTTAAAGCGCCTTCTATTTTATTATGTTGCTATTTATTAGTAGCTGGGATAGATGGGCGTTCAGGGACCTGCTAAATAGAGTCTGTGGTTTAAGAAGGTGGGGAGGAGGAAAACGGGGCATCGGGGCATCGGGGCTGTCGACAATCCCACGAATGCGTTGAGGGAATAATAAACAGCAAGTCATGAGTTTTCGGGAGGGGAGTTTATGCGTAGCGTTTATTCCTAAACTGTTGCTTTCTTTCCTTCCCTCGCGACTTGCCTCTTTTGTTGCAATATTATCTCAGGTTTTTCCTCTGCACTTGGTCAAGCCTACCCAGAAATACTCATGCATATAGGAAGGAGAGGGATGGAGGGAAAGGATCTTGGTCTAATGCTGGGAAGCACAGGATGCATTTAAATGACTTTCAGTGCAGTACACCGGGAGGTGGTAGTTTGGAAAGATCTCTTCTTCTTCCGCCCTGGGGAGTTGCTTCTAGTTACTTGGCTAGATACACAAAATAATACCCCGATAAAAGACTTCTCTTTCTCCTGACAGCTGAAATGAACATACCACATGCATGGATTCAGTCATAAAAGCTCACATCGAGTGTCACTCTTTAAAATGTTAGAATACTTGGCTTTTTGCTGCAGTAACTCTGTTTCAGCAAGTTTAGGAGCAGATTTGTAGATTTATTTTAACTAATAAAATAACTGAGGTAAAAGGCATATTTCTTTTGCCTTGGAAGTTTTTCTTCCTAACTTTTGCAATGGCAATTGATGTTATTGTACAGTGTATCTGATTTGTGGTAGAATTGGATGGCAGTATAAATTTCTAAACTATATTAATAAATATACAAATATAAAGATTGGCACCAGGTTGGATGCCAAATTGTAGGCACTCTGGAGTCCTTGGAGTTCCCTGAGCTTGGTGGTTTTCTTGCAAACGTTTCATTACCCGACTAGGTAACATCTTCAGTGCACTGAAGATGTTACCTAGCCAGGTAACCAAACGTTTGCAAGAAAACAACCAAGCTCTGGGAACCCCAAGGACTCCACAGTTCAATCCCGAGCTACACATATTCGCTTCTATTGGTATAGGCACTCTGATTAAGGTCTTCTGGACTGTGGTTTAATTGTAAGGGTTGTAACGAGTACTGTAATAGCTACATGAAGCAATTTTTTTCTTTGGACAGTTAAAGGAGAAGAAAGAACAGGTTTTATGGCAGGTCTAGGTACGAAGACAGAAGGTGCTGATACTGGCTGGACTGTGGTTGTAGTCTGAGTGAGTGGTATTTGTGAATTGTGTGAAGGGACAGTCAGCATTGAGTTAGATTCTATATTTACTTTATCATCACTATGTTAATCTATTTACTCATGACCTTGCCTAATTCTATCCATATTAAATTCAATATGTGTACCTTAAGATTTTTGTCTGCTTTTTTCTCTTGTTGGCACAGGTGTCTCAATTCATCGTACTGGCTTAACACTCTTGATCTTTAATGCAGCTTAGTTAATTCTTAAAGGAAAAAGGATTGTTCAATACAATGATAGTGTAGTGTATTTGCAAGGCTTGTTTTTAATGGTATCCAGGGATATTTGCATGGTTAACTCTGCCTCTTCTAATATCAGGTGCTCACAAAAGACAAATTTGGTGGGGAAGAGGAAGTAGAGTTGAGGGTCCTATCTTCCACTGAACCTTGCAGTGTGAATCTCTTCTCTGGCAGTACCTGTTAAATGTGAGTGAATCTAACATTTGGTAGTCTAATCCATTCCTCTTCATCAAGTGGAAGGATGTACACATTATTGTGAATGAAACAAAATATGAATGTGCAAAATAAGGATCTCAGTCCTGTGTTTATTGTAGAACAGGGCTTTAATAAAAGCAAAAAAGTGGATGGAAGAGGGTGCTGAAACCAGTGCTTGATGATTTTCTCATATCAGTTCCTTCACCACCACCCCCTACACTGTTTTCCCAGGTCTGGAAAGTAAGGAGTATTTTTCCCCCAGAAAGACATTTTCAAGCTGAGGTAACTATTGAAGGGCAGAACTCAAGGACATAATATAGTAAATGGCTGAAGTCGGCTCTAATTATGGTGATATAGAAATGCAATAACTAAAAACTAATTAAAAATACTGTATGCAAGTGAAGTGAAACAGTTTTAGTAGAATACTTTAGAATTACAACTGTCTTATGTTCAGTAAATTAGATCTTGATAAATCAGTTACTTAAGAGTTCTCTGGTAGCTTGGTTGTCTTAAGACATTTTATTATGTATTTAATGTAAGTGCTTTGTTAATACTTGGACATGAAAGTAGAGGTTTAATTTTGGGGGGGAATTTTATATTGTGGCAAAATCACAGAGAATGGACATTTTTGAGAAAACTGTATTTAATTAACTGTACTTGAGTACTTAATATTTAACACTTCCTACAGATGTAAAATATATTCCAAAATGTATTATGTATAATTTGGGTTGCTTAAGGATACCTTTAGTTGCATAAAATTTAAAGATATTGTTCACTATAAATGTATTATTGAAGTTACTTTATACAAGTTTTAATTTTTATAATAAATAGACCCATAAAGTTCTTAACTCCAATGAATATAACATATCTTTGTATTTACCCAAAATATTAATGTTGAAAACACAAGAAGTTATCAACACTGTATTGCAACAGAAAAAGTTATGTATTCTACTTTTTGCCTTCTAGGGCTTCCAAATAGATAAAGAGAAAACCATGTTTCAAAAAAAAGTGACAGATGGGAATCAAAGCTTAGGATATACATTTTGCCACATGAAATTTTGTCTGATAGTAATTTCTTGTTCTATGATGTTTTCTTTTTATTCTTTCCATGGACTTATAAAATGAATTTTCTCTGCATTTAGATGTGCTTGTTAACCTCTTCATTCATTATTTTTAACTGCTATGAACCAAATACAGAAAGCTGTGAGAGCAATTTCTTTCACATTTTAACAATTTTATATATTGATAAAATAAAAAATCAGGGTATATTTCATTATCCTTGGGGGTTTTTTGTTGGAGTATTGGAATGTAATATGGATGTCTTTAAATATTCCTGGATTAGAATGGGTTATAAATCCTGTTAAATAAAATAAATACTGATGTAAATAAGTAAATACTGGAAATGCATGCTTCAAAAATTGTTTGGGAGAAGTATTTTGGGACTTGTGCAAGCACAGCACTTTTATTAAAGTAGCTGCTCTTTGTTCAGCATGGCATTAACTAAAATGAATTGTCTTAAAGTGGACCTGATTGAAACAAAACAGTAAGGTTTTAACCTAGGCCATTTTAGACCCAATCTAAATTCTTAATCATTAGGCACATTGGCTCTCCTATTTGGTGCTTTATTTTACTTTCATTTTTTATATCTATAGTATTGTTAGCTGTTAGGCTTACGAAAGAAGTGGGATGTAAAGTTCATAAATGATCTAAAATAACTATTGCAGTTGTGTTTGTTATCGTTAAATATATATTTTAAAACAATTTTCTATGTTACTGTTGAAGCCCTCACAGCTTCTGTATTTACTCATACATATTATGTATTTATTCACTTGTCAGTCATAGGTTACTGTTTCCATTTAAGACTCTTTGAAACATAATAGAAGAGTAGCATAAAAATATGTCAGATGTATATCAGTTGTGGAAGTTTTGCTATGGTTTTGTTTAAATGTCTTTTGTATGGATAAGGTAATCATAAGACAAAATATTTTGATCTCAGTTGAAAACCGCTAAGTTTCTTCCCAGCTGTGTGATTTAAATTGGAAATAACTGCCACAGTGAAATTTGATCTACTAAATCATTGTGGTAGTTTTGCCAGGTATAAGATTTTAGCTTGTTAGATATACTGTGTAGAATTAATTTGCTTCAACACTGTTAAGTACACGTTACTTGAAAGTAAGACTTGTTACAATTGTACTTGTTGATTAAGAATATATGTTTTGGAAAATTTAGCCAGAGAGTGGAATCCATTGCTGTGGTAATGGACTTTCGCTAACTCAGTAAGAATTTATGTTTTCCCTCCCCCTCAATAATTGCTTAAAATAATTTGGGGAACCTCCAGAACAATTTTTTGAGTTTAGGTGTGAGGGCTGCAGAAAAAAAATGAGAATTATTTCCTTACCATTCTAACCTGGTAGGCAGGCGGAAACAGATTGCATTGACAAAAGCCATTCTGAATTGTTTGCTGTAGCAGATACTTATGTGGCAGTTTATGAATCCCTGGTAATTGTGCAAGAACACCATCAAAACGCAGGAACATTGTGAATTTAACTACATATGAGAGACAGAGTTGGGAAAAGCAAATGTAAATTTTGTACTGTGGTAATATCTGTCTTAGTTCACAGTTATTATTTCTTATTATTCAATGATACCCTTTATTATTCTGTTGGAAGTGCCTACACACAACTGGGATGTCCTCAGAAGACTTGAAATATAATAGAGGGATAGTATGAAAATATTATTTCAGATATATATCAGTAGTGGATGTTTTAGTGGTTGCTTTACAGCTCAAGGAAGACATCAAGTGGGGTGTTGTCCAATGATTACCACATGACTATTGTTTGAATTATCACTTAGTCTCTTTCCAGCAAAATGACATACAAAATGGTTTAAGGTCAAATAACATAAATATTGAAAAACAGCTTTTAAAACCAAAAGAATATCAGAATAGCAGTAATTCTGTCTTGCGAATAACTTTTCCAAACTTTTTAAAAATTTTATATTGGGAAGAAACCTAAGCACTCTAGAAAGTTCAGAAGATAGGGCAAATAAATATGGATCTTATCTTTTTATTTCTTAAGGTCACTCAATTATGTTTCTCCCCTTCTCCCTCTCCTTTTCTTCATATTGAACTTTCCTTGAAGTTTGTCTAGTGTTTAGTGACACAAATTTTAAATTATTTCCTAAATCATTCCAATTTTTTACTTCGATTTTTATGTGGATAATCTTTGTGTAGGGATTAGTGACTGCTTAAATAGAATATTTTCTTAAAATTGAAATCACATGTGAAAGTAATTTAAACTGCATATTGGATATGCTCAGCAAAAGGGTCCCTTCTTCCAGGTGCTGAATGCAGATAATTTTGGCCTGAAGAATAAAAATTTGTGACATTATACCTCAATTCAGTTTTGTAATTCTGTGTTTATTCCTTTACGTTCAGTGAATCAGCTGAATAGAGATTTTAATCCCCCACATGTAAGGCCCACTCTCTGGACAGCAGTTGATAATTTGCAAGTTTCAGGACTTGTATGGAATATAAAAAGCCAGAAGCAAAGTCCAGGCAGTGGTTCAGAAACCTGAATTTGTGCCAGAGCTATAGGGAGGCTATTAAATGTATAGGAGTTTAATATAAGATCTCCTATCTTATATAGGAATTCTGCATGGGGATCTCAAACTACCTCTAGTTATATAATAAGAGTGACGTCTTTAGGTTTGACAGGTTGGACTCAGAGAGCTAGTAAGCAGAATTCTGTTTACAGAATGCTCCTTCTGGTGGAGCGATCTTTACTAGTTTTTTATGCTTTCTGCAGCCTGCTGCAGAGCTGCCCCAGAGAGCTTGGCACTAATTATGAAAATTGCCTCTGTTGAACCTTTGTCTAGGTCCATTCCTGATGTTGAAAAAGCCTAAAATCTTCATGGCTTAGATCCTAATTTTTTTCCCTGTACAGTTACCAGTTGCTAGATAGTTTAAGTGTGTATATGGTGAGGGATTGCTGTTTGCTCATTTCCTGCTTGTGGGCTATTCATAGTCACCTGATTTACTGCAAAGGGAACACAGGGTTGTCTCAAATAATAGTACATCTGAGCATCCCAAAAATGAAACCCTGTAGTGAGCTAGGGAACCTTGGGATCAGATAGAGTCCATGCTGTTGAGGAGAAGGTGAAAGCAAGCAAGCAGAAATCTTTGAACATAAACTTGGATGTTGCCCAGAATACTGGATTTGATATGCCTTGTGTCTAATACAAATTGATGTTTATCAGAAGGAGCTTCCTTTGAAAGAAAGAGATTTCTGTTGATTGAAGGAAAAGGTAAAATGTCTTTCAGATTAAACTTGATCCCCAGTGAACACATGTACACTTTTATGTTGCTTTCTTGGCAGCAATATGGAGATAGTTTGCCATTGTCTTGATGTTTTATTGACTTCTCCTTGCCTCCGGGATTTCCTGGTGATTTCCCATCCAAGTGCTAACCAAATCCAGCTCTGGTTGAGATCAGAATTGATGAGGTGCTTGCCACCTGCTGTAGGAGTCCTATGATATATGATATGTATGCGTAACATCTATACTTATAGTCATTTTAAAGTTAATTGAAAATCTACCCATTCAGTGAACTTTATTGTTCATTGATTGCTAAGATATTTGCCAGAAATACTAAAATGAATTGCATTTTTAAATCCAGTCTGGCAGTAATCCCACTGAAGTCATCTAGATAGTGCACACTTTTAGGGAGACTTCTAATTAAGTATGCTTAATATCAAGTAATGTGCTAGTAAAAGTCCTATCTATGCAAGGTTATAGTGTAAATTCAGTTTTCTATTCTGTACTGTTAACTCAGGATGGACCTGTGGATAATAAAACATACTATCTTGAGCATAAGTTAGACTAAGTTGTCTTAAGCTGTGGGAGAAAGGGAGAAGTGATGTTCGATACTGTACAGTCTTCAGTGCAAGGCAGCTTTTAGATCTTCTCATTCAACACTTTGAAGAGGAAAAGACTTTTGCCAAGCAGAATAAATTTGTAGTTAATTTGTATGTCAATTCTATGAAGATGGCTAATTGAATGAAATCCTACTCCAGAACAACAGTTTCACAATGGTTATAAATTCAATCTATCTAAACATTTTCGGTATTGGTGCAGTACAGAAGCTACTGGCACATACAAAGGTAATATTTTTTCCCAAATTAATATTCAGTATTTTCTTTTGTTTCACATCACGCTTGGAAATGTAATACCCATATTCAGGGATTCAGTATAAATTAATTTTTAAAGGGGTGTAATATGAAAAACACCTTCACATTGAGCATTATAGCTCAATTCCGTTTTGTAATTCTGCATTTATATAGTTGGCAAAAACATTGTGGCTGTAAGTGGAATGGTATTAGCTTTTCTCTGACATCCTATTTTAATCTTGGATCATAAATGTCTTGATGAGGACACAGTCTTGGATAGGTAGCTCAAAATAGATCAAGATAGCTATTCTATGCTTAAGAATAGTTCTGAGGTTATATTTTTGTAAAGCTGTAGTAAACAAGATATAGAATTTTTAAAAGGTATTTAGGGTATCTTTTTAGCTCAATTACTGCCTGTTAAAATGTGCAAGTGACAGAGTATGATTAACTGATCTGGAAATGAGGGGACAGCAATTATAATTAGAAAAAGAGTGCATCCAATTGTATTGTCATTTTTTTTTCCTGCAGCTGAATCTGTAAGGTGATATAACAAGTATTTTGAACTACTGATAGCTTTTACTGAACTTTTGTTTGCATGTGCTCTTACTAGTCCACCAGGTGAATATTTAGAATTTAAGTGTTCTTGTATATGACTCAAACAAAGCAGAATGCCTTCTCTAGAAAAGTTGCATTTCTAAAGCATCAGTCCACCATACAGACTTGGTAAGAATTTTTAAAGTTTTGGCAGTTCAGAAGTGATTCCTGCAACTAACAAGAGACTTTACAACTTTCCATGAGAACTATTTTCAGCTGTTATATACTGTATTATATAGCATATGGTCTACCAAGAAAGATTTCCTAATGATTACGAATGGAATCCTGTGCTGTCTATTCAGATACAAGTTCTTGTAGTTTACTCCTAGGTAAATTTATTGATTTACATTTATTGAAATTATTTATTGGTCATCCATTATGCAGAGGATTGCAAGACAAATTGGTCCTAATTAAGCTGATAGAAGCATAAAGAAATAGCGTGTATTTTAATACCTTGGAATGAATTAATCAAACACTTCGTAGCCGAAATGTTAATGGTTGTGTAAGTATTTCATATTGTTTTTACATGATTACCCATGTAAATAGTTAACTAAATGATTAAATTTGTTTAATATTTTAGTGAGCTCTCAACTAAATAGTAATATTAGCTGACATATATTGCTGGATGTTCTCCATTGCTGGACATTTTCAGACCACGTTCATGGATGGTTATAATAGATGAATATTGTAATGACAGAGGTCTTAGTGGATGTGTTAATATACCCTGCAGATTTTTGCAGCCTATCTCACTAAAATATAGAATTCTTAATTCTGTAATGGGGAGGAATCAGACAGCCATGTGAATTCAAACACTTCAGCTGTTTATTTATGGTAATTCTAGGCTATTCTGCTCCAAAACTGCACCTTACAGCATGCCCACGCACACACAAGCTTACATGGATATTGCAAAGGGAATCTGATTAGGTTGAGGTGGGATATAATCTGATAAAAAGATAAAAGCTAATATATAGATCTGTTTGCTAGTCTCAAAGTCTGCATTTAGAGAAAGAAGAGATTGGAGATTTCATTGTGATAATTTTAGCTTTGGTTAATGTTAATAGTTATGTTGCACAAAATTTTGTGACAGATTCAGTCAGCTAATGATAATCTACTGTTCAGTACACATGTCGAGCATAGTTGGAAGAGAGAAGGCTGGTGGACTTAAGGGTAATGAAAAGTTCATGCTAACAGCCAGTAAAATTGTGGATTCTAGATATGCGTTTCAAATCAACTGAACTATTTGAGGAGAGAAACCAAATACAAAAGATCTACAGTAATATCTTTGGATCTGTGCCATGATTTATTGATTATATGTCACAAGAAGACTGCATAGACACATTGAGGCATGAAGAAAACAAGTTGTAGTCCTTCATTACAAGGAAACCAATGGAAACAGTATAGTCTTGGATAGGACATAACATAAGGAGACACTGTACAGCAGCCTTCCTCAACCTGAATGTCCTCCAGATGTTGGGATTTGGAAATATATCCAGAAATAAACCATGCTTGAAAAGTCTGGGGTAGAATAAACTTTAGTGAAGCAATTGTTAGAAAAGAAGCAATCCTTATTTACCTGTCTTATTGTTGCTGTACTTTACTCCACCAGAAGTTTGTATGAGTCAAGTATTCACTCAGTTGTATGATCAATGAAAATTAGTCAAAAGGTAACATTTAACTTCAGAGGGTGAATTCGGTAGAACATTCCAGAAATAACTAGTAAGAGAAATTGGCCTCTATGTATAGCCTTACTAATAGCTACCTTCTTTATTCTAAGGATATCTTATAATTAATTATTAATTATAATTAATATTAGGATACAGTTCTCAAAGAGTTTACAGCTTAGAAAATGCTGTGCCACAAAGCACTAAACTTTTCCCAGAGAAAATGTTCCATCTTACAAGTAATTGTGTTCAGCTGGCTCAGTTTGTCCTTTACAGTCTGGACAAGTGGAATGTATTAAATACATAGAAGAAACATAGTTATTACAGATGATAGACAAAGTGACTTTTCTTCCTGAACACTGGAAAGTAAAGATTATACAGCAAAGTCAGCGTGACAATTTAACGTGAAGTTTGAGTTATAGGGAATAAAGTGAATATGTTCTATTACTAGTTACACCACTGTGCCAGAAATACATGGTGTTCAGTCTATTTATTCAAAACAATGTTGGAAATAATTGCATTAATAACATGTTTCTATTATCCTGTTTCCTTTTATTTAGGATTTTAGTCCGATCCTTGATGAAAATGGCAGCCAACAATGCAGTTTTGAACAGATTGGAACAGAAGGGTGCTGAAGCAGATCAAATTATTGAATACCTTAAGCAGCAAGTTGCTCTTCTGAAAGAAAAAGCCAGTAAGGCATAATATTAAAATATGTTATTAAATATCCATTCTAAATTCATTGAGTAGAATCTAAATTAATCCTTTATAAAACCTATTTCAGGTAATAACTTTCCTATAAAAGACAAAAAACACATAATTTCCCACATTTCAGAAGATAAGCTACCTGGTATCAAAAGCTGTCAAGGGGTATATTTGGCAGTGCTCTGTAGAAGAAACTGGCATGGTTATGGCTAATAGGCAGCTGAATTAACACTGTAATAAGAGTGAGAAAGGGTGTTTATTGTTTTATAGCAATAGAATCATAGAGTTGGAAGGATGGTTTATACTATTCAGTCCCACCCATTCCTGTTTAGTGCAGAAATCCAAATTATAGCATCCTAAACAGATGGTTGTCTAGCGTCCACTTGACCTAATCCAATAGCCTGAAGCCTTTCTGTTGAACTGCTTTTGCTACTATGAATTCTTTTCTAACATTCAATCAGAATCTGCTTTCTTGTAACTTAAATCCATTCTTCTATATCCTGCATTCTGGAACAAGAGAGGAGCGGTTGACCTTTGATGTGATGCACTTAGGGGTCTTTAAATAATGCTATCATATCATACCTCAGTTGTTTTTTCTCAAGGCTAAACACACCCAACTTCTTCAATCTGTCTTGATAGACCTACTTTCTAGTCCCTTAGTTATTTTTGTTGTCTTTCCCTAACCTGTCCCAATTTCTCTGAATAATGCTTAAAAGTGTGATGAGAAGATAGACCAATGCAGAATAAAGTAGAATGATTACCTTCTATGAATTGGAAATTATATTTCTCTTCATGCAACCTAAAATTACACTTGACTTTTTTGCAGCAACATCATATTCCTGGCTCCAACTCGGTTTACACTCAACTACTATAACAAGGGTGGTTTTTTTTTAACAACTACCATTACTAAACCAGATGTCTCCCATAATGATGGATTTGATTTCATGTCCTTAAGAGAAGAACTGCCATCCAGTCCACAATTAGAATTAGTTTTCTAATCAGCATGCTATTATTTTGTTTCAGTTGTATATAAAATTGCTATTATTAGTCAGCATGACATGTGGTGCTTAGTCACATTTTGCTGAAATCAATATTATTATTGTTATTGTTGTTATAATATTTTTATCTGCCTTTTTTATATATAACTCAAGGCGCCAAGCATACCTAATTCTCCTGCCTCCTATTTTCCCCATAACAACTCTGAGGTGGGTTGGGTTGGGAAAGAGTGACTATCCCAAAGTCACACAGCCAGCTTTCATGCCTAAGGGAGGCCTAGAACTCACAGTCTCCTAGGTTTCTAGGCCAGCGCTTTAACCACTACACCAAACATCTACAGCATTCTCACAATCTTAAGGGAGTTACCTAGTCAAACATGCGATGAGGTTAATCTAGCAATATTTGTTCTTGACAAATCTGTATTAAGTTCTGTTAATGATTGCATTGTTTTCAACAAGAT
Organism: Python bivittatus; assembly: GCF_059951505.1. Lineage (NCBI taxonomy): Eukaryota > Metazoa > Chordata > Lepidosauria > Squamata > Pythonidae > Python > Python bivittatus. The sequence goes on along the minus strand of NW_028277034.1, from coordinate 38,435,057 downwards.
TACATACCAATTTCTATGATCTACTCTAAAAGTTTCCCAGTAATCAGTGTAGGACTGACTGTAGTTTGCTGATTTTCTTTCTTTTTTTTTTTTTTTTGAAGGTGGGGACAACATTTCCTCTCCTCTCATTTGACACCTTATCAGTTCCTCAGTTTTTTTCAAAGGATTTGGTGAGATGCTCAGTTAGTTCCTTTAGTATCCTAGAACGTTCATCTGATCCTCAAAATTGAAACCCATTCAAACCAAGCACATATTCTATAATCATGGATCCATTAATCTCAAACTTCAGCCCTGTCCCTTCTGATTTCTGATAAAATGCATACTTTCTTATTAAAGCAATTTGAACAATTTGAAAAGCTTTGTCTTGTCCAAGTTACCTGTCAACATTTTGCTGTCTTCACTGAGCAGCTGGTATATATTCTTTTTCTTTTCTTTTGAATGTATCCCAGCCAACTTTTGTATTCTTAGCATTCTTCACTAACCTCAACTTACTTAACTGAGTTTTCCTGACACTAGCCCTTCAGTCCCAGGCTCCATTTGGGCACTGTTTCTTTGTGACTTGGTCTTTTTTCTGTTTTCTTTTTATTTCCTCTAATCCTATGGAATGTTGGAAATAAATTATATAAAGGGACTTGGGACTGTGGCTGTCAGCAGATAACTCTGAACACTGAACATTTGGCTAGGCAGGGGAAGCTGGCAAAAGAAAGATCCAGCCAGGGACTGCTAAGAAAAATCTCCCCACCCCCCACTCCCTCAAATGTAGTCCTCTGGGAGAGGCTGTTGGGCAGCAGCTTGGAATACTGCTGTTCTCCACTCTGAGCTGCCCTCCTCCCTACCTCCACTCCTGGATATACAACCTCAGAATGGAGACTTCTTAGTGCATACACATATATGCAAACACAATTGCAACAGGAGAGAACAGAAATATACAGAGCGAGAGAGATACTGAAGCTGCATATTTTGTTACACAGAATAAAATACAACATTTACGGCCATTGCTGGTAGAGCATTTGGGAAAAAAATCCAGAAGGCATGCTTTGCATCCTTTTCCTAACTTTTTTGTTTGCAGGCCTTCACTTAGTTTTCTTGTATATACATATTTGCTTTTTCTGCTGTCCTCCATTTTTTCTTCATTGCAGTTTACAGTTCCTAAAGAAGGGGATTTACTTTTTACATCTCCTTCTTTAGGAACTGCCATCCATCTGATTTTTTGAAGGTACATCAAGATACATGTCTAAGTACTGTGATTTTTTAAATAAAACAAAACCAAAATTAAAAGTTCAGTATTATAGTTGCAGTAATGAAGATTTGGGGATCTTAATACGTTTCTGATTCTATCGTTCAAGATTTTAGGTTTGCAATTTAATGCATTTAAACGAAAGTCTTGCCCTTCTTAGTTTCTGAGGAGACTTTATGGCCTAGAGTCAATAAACAAGATTTCTACTTACAAATATGAAATGAAACTTTTCAACAGTTTCCACATAATTCTAAGATAATATCTTCAGAATCTGTCATCTTTTTTCCACTCCTGGTTTCTTGATGTAAACAGTTTAAAGAATAAACTATTTAGCTATGCGTTCCATTGTAATAGGCATATAACATAGTTCCAAACTCTATTCCCACCAGAACCTAAGCACAACAGTTCATTTCTTAGAATATATGCCAAGGAAAAGAGGGAAGAAGTGTGAATTGAGTAAGCAGCCCATTATGTATATGTTATGGACTTAATTGGAAAACAGTGTTTAGGGGATATACTGCAGGGTTTTAATAACAATACTGGGTGGTAAAATATCTGTTTTAATATTTAGAAAAGCTGAAGTGATAAGTGTGATCTGTGGGATCTGTCTATGGTCACCTGCTCCTTGATCCGCAATCTTAATGGAAAGAACATGGTACTTGGTTGCTTGTTGATACTTTTTCCGCTATCATTACTTTTCCTTACGCTTGTTTGTTTATATATCATGACACTATTTTCAAATTTGATATTTGAGTACTTCTAATGGTTTCATAAATGATTCAATGAGTTTTCATATTTGTAAATGTGACCAAAGTAACTCTACATTTTTAATATAAATGCGTAGTAAAAGTACATAAAGAACAACTCATTATGAGATGTCTTTTCTTCATATTTTTTGAAATTTTCAGAACAAGTGCTCTTTTACTCCTGTATGGTACCTAGTACTGAAACTTAGCCATTTTTGACAGTCGGACAGTGATCCTAATGAGAGTTCTGCCTCTTATAGTCTTGCAGGCATCTCTGAGAGAAGAGAAGAAACTACGTGTTGAGAATGCTAAACTTAAGAAAGAAATTGAGGTGCTGAAGCAGGAATTGATCCAAGCAGAAATTCGAAATGGAGGTGAGTAATGTTGTATTGTTTTATGTAAGCACAGCTTGGTTATAGTGATGCTTATATTTTTGTAGGGTCAGTACTGAAAACATTCATAGGGCCACTGAAGGGGCACAATTGCTTTTCTGGGGAGAGTTTTTGCTTAATATGATACAAGTGTGAAGAAAAAAAAAAGGGAGACGGGGAGATACTTTCCACCCTTTTGACTATGCTGCTTTTGAGCCTTTTTTTCCATTGAATTGCAAGAAAGATTCTCATGAAGGTTAAGAAATAGCCTGTATTATAATCTCTTGGTAACTAGATATCTGGGCAAACTTGAACCTTTTGAATATTTTGCTTGTTTTTAAAAACCATGATGGTACAACTTCACTTGTAGAGAAGGATTGAAAATGTTGCTGGAAAGTGTTGGTGATTGGGGGAACAAAAAGTTAACTTTGTATTTGATTTGTATTTGCCTACAATTGTCCTAATTTTAAAACTATTTTGAAAACTTCAACCCTAGTATATTGATCTTGCTGAGTTACTGCTTTGTTTTTTGTTTTTATGAATTGGAAGGGTAAGAGACAGAGACTTGTAAGTGAAAGGTGGAAATATACTGTATGAACCATTCCCCCTTCCAAGGAAAGTTAATCATTGATTAGTAAAAGCATTGAACTAGTCACAAATAAATTGATAGTCTGGATAGCATTAATTAAATTTTCTCTCAATAAGATGAAAGTTATTTTCATATCCTGTATTTAGGTTTTTGGTTTGAAAAATATTTAATTAAATGAGGCTCAGATTAATTTATTAAGCATATTATGTTACATAATACTGTGTTCCTGCTTTGTGATCAATAGAATCAGATTTGATCTTTTCCCTATAATACAGTAGACATCTATAAACATACACAGTTTATAACCTCTATCCTTTGCTGCTTTCAAAATTGTAATCAGTATTTTTGAGGCATTCATTTTCAGCCACAGCTCTAATCTGGCTTCTCTCATATCATTCCAGTGATGTATAACTGGGCATAAGTTTCATATTGTTGCATTCCCATGTTCAGTTTTCACATATTTGTAGGATGGAGGAATTATATAGCCCTTTCACAAACTCATCTGCTTGGTCTAATGAATGGAGAACATACATAAAATAGTTTCTTACTTCAGTATACATGCAAAGTATTGCTAGGAATGCAACAGAGTGAATGGAGTCATTGAGCAGAATCCTCCTTTCCTTCTCATGACTAAAATTGTACTATTGCTGAGAACTGTAGAGACCACATATCTGAAGGATTCCAAGTTTGGAGGAAGGCTGCTCTAAAACACTTCTTTGTTTAACAGTTTACTTTATTCCAACATATTTCACAAAATACTTTTAATTAGCAGAATCAAGATTTTAATTAAATTGAATGAATCTTTTGTGTTTGACTTTAGTGAAACAAATATCTATGCCACCTAGTGACATGGTTTCTGCAGTTTCATTTTTGGAGGGTTTCTCTCAAACATCATCTGCTGCAGAAGCTCCATCTGGTCCTAAAGAACAAACCAAAGGAGCAAGTGAAGAAAAGAAGAAGAAAGACAAAACAGAAAAAAAAGGTGATTTTAGTGAAGCTGTAGATTCTATATACAGTGGTACCTCGGGATATGAACTTAATGCGTTCCGTGACTCTGGGCGTATCCCGAGTTGGTCGTAACCCGACGCAAATTTCTCCATAGGGTTCAATGTAAATCCGGTTAATCCATTCCGCCCTCCGAATTTGGTCGCACCCCGAAGCAAATTTTCCCATAAGGTTCAGTGTAATTACCGTTAATCCGTTCTGGCGTCCGCAGACCACGCGTCAGGGGCGGGAAAACGGCCGGGCGCCGTGCGGCGCGGCAGGAAAAAGGCTGGGCGCGGCGCAGTGGGAGAATGGCCGGGCGCGGCGCGGCGGGAGAACGGCCGGGCGCGGCGCGGCGCGGCTGGAAAACGGCCGTGGACCACGTGTCAGGGGCGGAAAAATGGCCGCAGACCACATGTCAGGGCGGAAAAATGACCGTACCTCGAGGCGGAGTTCGCACATCGAGGTAAATTTTTGCGGCCGGAGCTGGTCGTAACCTGAAAAGTTCGTTAGTAGAGGCGTTCGTATCCCGAGGTACCACTGTATTGTATGCTTGGAAAAGGCTGCTATAAGTTATTAGAGGCTCAGGCAGGCTTGGTTTCTTCCTCTACAGTAATACCTTTTCTTTTTCTCTCAACTGTTATGTTAAGCAATCTTGGAACTATCCTTTCCTCATTTCATGAAAAATTGGTCTTTATTATGCCAGTTTTAAGATTTTTCTTCCTTTTTTGTTTATAGCTATGCTTTGGCAATTGTAGGGATTACTGGATAAACAGGAACAATGATTTATTTATAATGCAATGTTTAGTGTTACAGTAAATAATACTATGTTTTTACAATGATCCTTTTTATTACATTTGTTGATATAATTGAAATTTGTTAGTCTTGATGTCATGAAAGTGTTCAGTAATAATTTACGTAAAGAAGTTTCAGTAATGAGAAAAGAAAAAGTATATGTTTCTGTGATTGAGTTGCATCAGAAGATTTATTAATTTGGTTTCCTTCTTTTTTGTAGGAGAAAAGAAAGAAAAAAAGCAGTCAGCTGCAAATGATGATTCAAGGCCTTTAGATGTTTCTCGGCTTGATCTTCGTATTGGTTGCATTATGACAGCAAAGAAACACCCAGATGCTGATACTCTGTATATTGAGGAAGTTGATGTTGGAGAAGCAAATCCAAGGACTGTTGTCAGCGGTCTGGTGAAACATGTTCCTATAGAAGAGGTATAAATGAAATATCTCTGAAGTATTAATTGAGGCTTTAGCAGCATTTTTATTTATTATCGTTCATCACTTATGCCTACTATTTCTAGTATGTTCCAGTTAATGCCTAAATCTCAACATCTTGAACTTACTACTTAAGATAGCCATTAAAAAGTTCACTATCTCAAGAAAACTACTAGTCTGAAAATTCAACTAATCCTCTTAGATCTATGCAGCATACCCAGAAAGGCCAGTATTAGTCCCCTATTCTCATCTTCTAGACATTTATAAGTGCAGCTTGGTCCAGTGATCAGATGTAATATATTGGACGTAGGTATGGCATGTGGGCAAGGTTTGGCATCTCTTCCTCAGTAGCAAAAGTCTTTTTCACTAGTCCAGTTTGTACTTTCATAAATGTTCCAGAAGCTATGTTGCTCAATTACAGTTGGAAAAGGTTTGTGTTTCTGTGCCAGCAGAGAGGAAAAACAGTGATCTTGACCTTTATTGTTCACATAATGTTTATTTATCTGAATTTCTGCTATACAGTCAGAACCCACCCTCTAATATGTTGAGCAAATTATTCTTAACATCCGTGGATCAGAAGAAAGTATTTTCTATAGGCTTCTACTGGTATTTGTTTTTCTTACTGTTGTAATTTATCACGTTTCTGTCCTGATCATTGTCTAATGTGAAACATGTTGTGAAACATGTTTTAAATAATATCAAGCACACTATCACTTCACTGGGCACCATGTTTGGCTTTTCCTATATAATTGGGTTCAGGGAAATATTTTGCCAGCTAAATCAATTTTAAACTTTTGTTGGCTGTGATTGTGATACATATTAAATGTATAGTCTCTCTTTCCTTTGAAAAGGTACAATGGAATATATTATTCTTTCCCTACTACCACCTATTCTCATAGAAATCTTGCAGTTTAAGTGGGTGGATGGTCGAAGATCAGGTAGTGAGTTTCATAGCTGAATGGATTCTGAATCTGACCATCTCAGTATGACACACTAACCAATATACACTGCTAGTGGCAAGTTTTCAAAAGCTACTTTAGGCATGCCCAAAGCTCGTTCTGTTTCCTTCCCTTTAAGTGGAAGTTTAAGAACTTCTAAATCTCCCTTTTTTGGAATCCATATTCATAGGCCGTACAAAGATGAATTTTATATATTCGTACAGCATATGTGTGAGTTTTGGCGGTTTTGTCATTCAAAGAGTTGAGAGGCCTTTTGTTGGCTTGATCTGTATTCCAGAATGATATAAAACATCAAGTGTATTATGTTTTGCCTCTTCCATAAAATATAATGGAACTTCACAATCCAAATAGGATAGTGAAGAACATCCACGCTATCTGGAATTACATTGAAAAAATTATTTCCTGACAGAACATATTGCAGTATGTCAGTTCCTAAGTCTTAAGCAAAGCTTATATCAAACAGTGTTTATGGACGGGAGAAGGAAGAGGCTGTTTATTAGTCTGTTTCTTGTTCTGACACACGTCCCTTCATTCCCTCAGTGGGTCCCAGATGGGCTTCTTTAAACTTATGTAATATTTTATTGAAGCCACTGAAATTATTTTCTCCCAATTTGATGATGTATGATTTAGCAACAGGATTTGGTTTTCAACCTTCCTTTCAGACCATTTCAGTATAGCAATGGTCTGGAGCTAAAACTAGACTTGACATTTTGATGTCTGCATTTTGATCTTTATATCCAAATAGTGCGGTTGTAAACAGTAGTGTGGGTTGTGCTCTCTGGTTTATAAATCTGATTTTGTTACATTTTGTTTTTTACTTATTTATTTTATTAACTAAATACAACAAAGTTAAGAAAAAGAATACAAATTATAAAAGGAGAAACTTAAAAAAACCCAAAAACATACGAAATGTATATTTGCAGACATACCTATATCAATAAATTGAAGCCATAACTCATTACAGTCATCCATGTTTGATTTATATTAATTCAGTTCCCATGTGATTGAGATTAAATCTGAAATTGAGTTAATACATCTAATTGCTTCTCACTGAACTGGAGCAATATATTTAAATAAAGTGTTCGTTTCACTGTATCTCCAACAACATAAATGCAGTATGGTCTTTTTAAAATATTATTTCATGTTGAAAAGGATGTGATCAAAAACGTTTTTTGGGGTGGGGGTGGGGGCTTAATCTCTCTTCTTTTTTCTTGGTTAAATAAAATGTTCAAGGAAAAAAAGACAAAAAGGACAAGATGCATGTATATAAAGGAATTTGAGAAAAAGAATTAAGAAGCAAAATCGAACAAAAACTATAAAAAAATTAAAAAAGGCTTTTGTGGTAGCTCCCCCCCCCGATGTAAATTTTATTGATTTTTCCCATAAGTCTTCCCACTGACCCATTGTTATGATTTTGTTGCATTTAGATGGGAAATTCTATGTATTAAAAATTAATTTCCTTGGACAAAACTGTTGATCGCATTGTCCCTGAGGAAGTCCATTGTCTTATTTTCTCTGTGCTCTTCTTCCTTATAAGTTGTCTCAGCAGGTGGCAGTCCCTTGTTTGGGCTGGGAAGCTCAGCAGAGTTGGGCCTGCTTAGTTCATGAATGGAGACCATCTGGAAATTTGTAGGAGTGTAGGCTAGATTGGGAAATTGAAAACACATCCTAAAAGAAGTCAGTGGCAAACTGCTTCCATGGCATTTTGAAGAAAACTGTATGACTAAATGATGTCACCAGGTGTCAAATCAGAGGAGATTCTGCCTTTTCCCCCCCTCAAATCTGGGTCGGAACAGAAGCCTTTAGAGTTTAAATGAATAACTTGGAAGGCATACTATGTACAATCATTTTAATTTAATTTGTTCCAAACATTTGTTCTATTTGGGATTTGTAAATATGCATGCCATATAATATCCTGAGTGGTAAACCACCTGGACATATTTGTTATATTTTCCCTAATTAGTTTAAAATTCCTAATTTAACAGTTAAAAGTTGACTTGTGATCACTAAGAATGGAAAGCAAATAAAATACTGCTTCAGCCATCATCTAGCACATCAGGACACAATGCTAATGCTTTTATTGCTTCCTATTGTGTCTGTATATTGGAAGATAGTTAACCTTAATTAGACATTTCCTGGTTGTATTGCTGAATTAGTTAATTGTTGCTAAGAACAATATATTTATATTTTTGTTTATTTTTACTTATGTTCCCTGCATTAATTTTTTTTTAAATTGTTAAAAATTTAAATTTTTCTATTTCATTTGGAATAAACTTGAAAAGGCCTAAGTAAATTCCATTTTCTTTTTTCTTTTAACTTATGTCCTTATGTATAGATGCAAAACCGGATGGCTATATTTCTCTGTAACCTAAAACCAGTAAAAATGAGAGGAGTGGTGTCCCAAGCCATGCTGATGTGTGCTAGCACACCAGAAAAGGTGGAAATTATAATTCCTCCTAATGGAGTTGTTCCTGGAGAGAAAATTACATTTGAAGGTTTTTCAGGTAAGCAGAAATGTCTGGGACATTGAACAGAGAAAGAAATTGATGAGAAAATTATTATCCTAATTGAATTTATATGAATTACAAAAATGTTTATAAACAAAATGCTGTGTTTAATGTTTGCATATCTGCCTGAAAAAAAGCTCTAATTAAAACAAAAATTAATACTGAATTTTAGGAATGAAAACTATTTTCACTAAGTAAAAGTATTATGGAGACAGAAGTAATACAATTACCTCTTGTGTACTCTGCTACATGCAGATCTTAGAGAAGAATGTTTTGAGGAATAAGTGTTTTTGCCAGTTAATGGTATCTACAGTCACACACTAGCTCATTTTTTGTATTTCATGAGGTTAGCATTTGATAATGTTCTTCCTTTGCTCCTCTCTTTTACTTTCCTACTAAATGTGTATGTTTACTCTTTTGTGTCCTGTACCTTAATTGCTTCTGCAAACCATTATCAATTGTGGATTGTATATAAAATCCCTCACTCTTGAAAAAGGGGACAGATTATGTTTCTAAAAGTGATAAAACTTGTAAAAACATTTCTGATAATAAGCAGTTTCACGCAAATAACCTTTAGTTCTTTTAAATGATTATTTCTCTAATAGACATAGGCAAGCATGGGAAATTTTGATATTATCTTAGATTAAAGAAAAATTACTTCTTTAATGGGGAATCAACCAAAAAGGAGAACATGGATGACAGTACCAATTTGGGATTATTAATGAGAGATTGTGTGTGTTGTTTTTCAGTAAGATATGAAATGGAGTGTAGTGGAAAAATAATATATCTCCTCTGATAAGGTGACCATGCTTTTTTAGTTTAAAAATAAGACAAAGTTGTGTAATTATTTCATATTCCAGAATTAACTTTTGGGAGGGCAGTGTTTTCTTAGAGAAGTAGAATGGAAAGAACATTTTAAAATGCGGGCTTAATATTATAAAATTAGATTTTTCTAGTTTCATAAGGTGATACAATATAGAAGCCTGATTGGTAATTGGTACACTTTACCTACCAAAACTGGTTATTGTTATGGGACTGTAACTTGGCTAATATAAAGGAAAAGTAAAAATATACAGCTGGGCAAAAGTTCTATTAGAATTCTACTAAGGGGTGGTCCCTTGAGGTTGACTCTCTAAGTTGCTTAACAGAAAAGAAGTGGCAACTCTAACAGTTTGAAATTGGGGTTGAGAGAAAAGGAAAGGAGGGCAAGCCATGTTTGGTTATAATTAGTTGGGGTTCTGTGAAAATGAAAAGTTGTGTTTTAAGAGGAATTTAAAAGTCCAGTGGGGTAGGTAACCTCAAGACTGGAACCAATAGATTTCACAGCAGTAAAAGTTACTTCTGGTATCATGTAGCATATGGAGTAGTGGGGAAAAAAAAAGTCGCTTAGAGGCATCATAGTGTCTTTGAATGCTTATATTCATAACTTTATGACCTGTACAGTTTTTTTTCTTCTTCTTTGCTACATTAGGAAGTGTATATACAGAAATAACATAATGATGATCCACTACGTTGTTGTTTCTTTGTCCCTAATATTTAGGGTCATGAGCATGCAATTTGTCTTCTTGCAATTTGCAGCTAAATTTTCATATTTATATTTATTTAAATGATGGCAATGTGTGTAGGGGAATAATTTCTTGCATCTAGCTAGAATATTTGTTGTCCTAGACAACTGAAGCATCATCTCCAAAAGGGAAAGCAACAATCCTTAGTTATTAGACTGGTAAAACCATTTGGAGAAGGGTTTCCATGGTGTTTTCAGGGCCTCCCCACATTGTGCAGGACTGTGCATGCACAAATAAGTTTGTCAGAATCACCACTGAAATTATGCTTGTTCTTTTACTTCTTTTTTAAAGTAGTTTATAGAAATTTTCATCACATTTTCAGAAGGTCATAGAAAATGTCATAATACTTGAATATGATTTTTCCTTTTTTCTGCTTTTCTTCAACAAAACACTCTCTTTTAAAAAACAGTGGGAGCTGCTGCTGGTTAATGAGTTTCCTTTTGGAGATGATTATGGCCCTGTTGTAATTGGATATGTTTTTATAGTGGTTTTAGTGTGATGGATTGTTGTTTCCTTGTGTTGCTAGATTTTATTGCCATATTGATTTATAAAGTGTCTTTTAAAAGTCCAATTTATAAGTCCAGTTTTACATAACAGACAAGAGGCAGAGGGAAATGCTTTATCTCTCCCTCTGCTGCCACAAACTTAGCGAACTGTATTACAGATAGTCCTTGACTTATGACCACAATTGGGACTTGAATTTCTGTCGCCAAGCAATGTGATCATAAAGCAAGACATCATGTGACCACATCACTTAGCAATTGCAATCCTGGCAGTCCTGGCTGCCATTGTTAACTGCAAATTGCAGGTTGTTAAGCGAGTATGCACGCCAATCCAAGCCATTCTGGGCTTGGTCTTGGTCCCTCCCAGCCCCGAGCCTCGGTACAGTAAGGGACTGCCTCCAACTCCCTCTACCCGCCTATCTCCCTCCCATCTCTGCCCTTATGGCCTCCCTGCACCCTGCCTTGTGGGGTGGCAAGCAGCCCCAGAACCACACAGCTCTGGGGCTGCTTGCTATGCCCTGGGAATCTGCAGCCGCCCCAGCTGCACTTGCCCTTGCCACCCTGCATTCCAGGACCCTTGCTGTCCTATGCTCTGCCGCCACAGCTGACCTTCGCTGTCTTCTTGCTCCAAAAAGCCCCTTTGCAAAAAGCTCCTGGGTGGGCTGGGGGGGGATTTTGGCTCTTTTTTTTCTCGCAAAGCGAAGGAAAAGCCCAGCCCAGCTTTGCCTAGGAGCTTTTTGCAAAGGGCATTTTGGAGCAAGAAGACAGCTAAGGGAAGCTGGGGCAGCGGAGCACAGGGCAGCTGCCCTTGAGCAGGGACCAAGAGGGCATAGATGGGGGGATTGGCGGGTAGGGGGAGTTGAAGCATTTTGCGGTGGTAAGTGTGGGTGGGCTGCCAAGCGCCTGAATTTTGATCACATGACCAGGGGGCACTGCAACGGCTGTAACTTTGGGCACTGGTTGTAAGTCACTTTTTTCAGCGTGTTTGTAACTTGAAACAGTCGCTGAACGAATGATCATAAGTCAAGGACTACCTGTACACACATGGTTCAGAAGTTGCCATGACAAATTAACAGAATTTGTGAATGGGTTTCCTTTTTGATAGTAAACCTGAGATAACTGGATTTTTAATAGTTTCACGTGAAGGATTTATAACGTACCTCTGATAAGCCTGGTCTTTGGAGACTATATCTCTTAGCTGCAGAATAAGACAGTGCTCTTTAAAGCACTGAACGAAAATAACTGCCCATGAATCTGAAATAGCTGTGAAATAAAGGCAATAACATTTTATAACAAAATTCAGCATACTGAAAAGCTAGATTGAAAAACAGCATTATATTTGCTTATTTTTCCCGTTTCTCCCCCTTATAATTTGATATCTCCTGCAGTGATGAAAGAATGGTAGTTTGCTTAGCAATATAATAACATTTTATATTTAAATAAAAATCTGTTGTTGCTACATTTACATAGCTGGAAATACTTAGTTTAGACTCTTCTTTCTGATAAGATACTGAAAGAAGATTGTCACATCTTGGGAGGAAAATATTCCTTACTTGCTAATGATTCTTTCCTTCTAGCAGACATCCCTCTTGCCTGTTCAGGGCTGAATTGCTTTCAGTGCCTGGTTTAGCCAGAGCAGCAGTACAGATTGATGTTTGTTAATAACAGTATTTTGAATGCTACATGTTAAAAATATCATTTATATCCCCAAGAATTATGAATTTTCTCCAATTTTACTTATAGGTGTCTTTCACAGGGTTTGTTTCTCTTGAAAGAAAGGGATGAGAAGGGAGGTTACTATGGAACATACACCATGGTGTTCTGGTAATGTTTAAAAGTGGTGCCTGTGCTAATCTAATACAAGCTTGCCACAGATCCCAGGAGAGTTTGCCTGGGTATTCCAAAGCAAGTTTTAATAGAATCCAGAAGGTTGTTCTGTAATAAAAGCCAGATTTTAATTTATTCTTGAAAACTAAATTCGGTTTTATAATGTTTGCATTTTAAAGACTTGCCTGCTCATTTGGTTTGATATATATTTTCTTTTGTATAAGGAGGCTTTTATTTTATTTGAAAGATTTTACTGTGAGGAGCTGTCATTTTAATTATCATTTAGTTACTTATTTTTCTCTAAAAGATAAACTGTTGGTCTGAGAAAGTACTAATTATTTATGGCTTATTCACTGAAACTTCTCTTTTGTTCCCAAGCCAATGTGTTCCACAGAGAAACATGAAAAGATGATTTGAAGCCACCACATAGTATAGTAGAAACCATTTTAATCCCAAGGTCCATGTGGCCATCTCTGTGTCCAATTTTTCTGACCTTTAAATGCTCAGATGCCATTTTTTAAATTTGCAGTGTAACATCAAAAGTAGACCACTATAAAGATGCACTAGTATCTGCTATATAACCAAGATAAAAGTGGTGATATTTCTTTCTGTTCACTGGTAACAGTTTTGGTGGGCAGATATAACACTCATATATAAACACCTGTCATTAGCTGATTTTTTTCTCTCCAAAAGTATTTTGTTAATCTGAAATACCAATTCTATTACATTTACAGTAATTTTATCCCTTTAAAAGTGCTAAAGTTATTTAAATCTTGGGGTCCAGGAGAATGTTAGGTGTGCATTGTTTTAAAACAGCACTCCTCCCACATTGCAGATCATATTTAAGTGTGGATAACTTTCAAGAGAAAAAGGGGAAAAATCCCACTTGATATCCCTAAATCTGTTGGTATTCCTATAGTAGCTCCTTTGATTTACTATTGAAGTAAAGGATTTGATAAAGGATACCTATATTTTCTGCTGGGGATTGATTAACATGGAGGTTAGTTGGAATACAACAGTGCTCATAAGAAAAAGCTACTGCTGCCATGAACATTCCAGTTTTTATTTAAAATTTACAGCATTGGTAAGTTGTGCTCCTGGCTTTTGCTTTCTTTTGAAAAGAGTGGGAGTATATCTCCTAGGAAAAATTCTTATGTGTCTGGATTTTAGAGCCCAACATTACAGTGTGATAGTTGCCAAAAATAAGTTCACCCATCTTGTATTATCTACTGTTATTATTAAATGTTAGCTGGGATTCCAAGTAATTGGAAATACTGATAATGTAGGTGCTTGTGAGAGACTTCTTGTGGCCTTTATTCTGTTGTATTGACTACTAGAAATGAGCAGAAGAAAATAAGGCATTTAGAATTGTGGCTAGAATAATTATAGCATTTTTCTGTGTGGAATAAAGTTACAGATAGAAATAAATTAAGAGTTACAAAAGTTCTCTTCATACTGTTTTTAAAAAGGCAAATACAAGTTATGGTAGGCAAACAAAATTACAGGCAGTTCTCAACTTATGACCACAATAGGAATCAGAAAATTCATCATTAAGCGGAGTGGTTGTTAAGCGAGGCATCATGTGACCACACCCAATTTTACAACATTTTTTGCAGCAGTCGTTAAGTGGGTGTTTAAGTGAATCATATGGTTGTTAAGTGAATCACATGGTTCCCCATTGATTTTGCTTGTCAGAAGCCAGCTGGGAAGGTCGCAAATGGCGATCACATGACTCCGAGACACAGCAACTGTCGTAAATACATGCTAGTAGCCAAGCACCTGAATTTTGATTATGTGACTGTGGGGACACTGCAGTGGTTGTAAGCGTGGGGACTGGTCGTAAGTCACTTTTTTCAGCACCATCGTAACTTTGAACAGTCACTAAACAAGGACTACTTATATGCACATGGGGGCCAAAATAAAAAATCCTAATTTCAGATAAATACTGACAAAGACTAAGCAGGTGCTAAGTGTCCTTGACGTGGTGATAGATAATGAAAATAATACTATATATAGATGCCTTGAAAAAGATAATATTTATTCAATTCAAAGTTTATTTCAGTCAAAGACCTGTATAGAGAAAACCATTAACAACCTGTTTAAAAGTAGAGGGCCAAACATGAAACACAAGCTAAAGGAATAGTACTGAATATTATTATCACTATTATTACCAGTGTAAATTGTGTCCCTAGAACTAAAAAACAGCATTATTTATCTAAAACTAAGAGACAGTGCTAAAATTCTAAGGTAGAGGTAGGTTAAAATAAAAATCTATCCATCTATCTATCTATACCCATTTAGCATTGTTCAAAAGTTAGCCATACTTATACTATATTGAGGGATAGGGATTAGTCAGCTTGGATCTTATCTTGGATTTTATCGTAACAAAATTTGGCAACATCCAGGGATGTAGAGTCCCACTGATTGGAAAGCAGAGTTTGTATGTAGAAAGTATCAGAATGACTTGGATATTTTACCAGGTAAGAGGAAATAAAACAGATTCCAATATCTGTATAAAAACAGCAGTACAATAAAATGTGGGGAATAGTTTCTATGGCGCCTGTATCACATGACATAGTCAAGCAGCATATGGAATTTTTTTGTATCTGCCTTCTGAAATAGCTCCAGTAGTTGTTTCTCCTAGATGGAATAATGGCTATAAATGTCACAGGTTCAGAAAGCGGTTAAAGTTACCGCAAACAGTGCCATATGTAGCATTGCCTTGAAGACCAGTTGCTAGCAAATACTGATAGGAAGAAGCTGTCAACATCCATGTATTAGCTTAAGGGTTTTTCTTAGATATTTTGTTGAACGCTTGTAGGAAGAGAACGTTAGGCCAGATAGATCTTTGAGGTGGTTTTTCTTATGATATCCACCTGCTCTTGCAAACAGGAATAGGAAATCACTAGCATCATTCTCTGTCTGTTAACCTATACATCATTTAGTACCTGACGAATGAATTGTCTCTTGTTCTAATAAGCTATAAATAAAATTCAAATATGTAAAATGTTTGGATATAGTTCCAATAATGTATACCTAATACAAGGGCTTTCAGTTACTAGATAAATTCCTTGTTTTAGAAGACATGCTCATGTAAGTTCACTAAAGTGGACACTAATTGCTGTGTGAGTCCTGTACGAAGGAAATAAGGAATAAAGCATTACTGCTACTCTGCGTGGTATCTCACATTTCTGATGGGAAGCAGAACACCTAGCTCACTTAAATGGTTTTGATAATCTTACCCTTGGGCATTGTATTATTCTACTGCTGTAACCCCAGAATCATTTACAGCATAAAATGGCATTACTCTTACCAGCCCATAACTTTAGGTTGCATGGGGAAAGCTGCATTATTTTATTCTTAATCATTTTGAACATACTTGAGTGATTTTTTGAAACGTGAAATAAAACAAACCCAAAGCAATGTATCTTATATTGTAGATACTATTTGAAGGTGATTTTAAATTAGTTTGCCAGACCTAAGCATGATTGATTATTAATTTGCACAGATACTAGCTAGAATTTGAAATCAGCTTTAAACCATTCTTTTATATATTGGCCAGAAGCCAAGTCACCTTTTAACTCTGGTTAATACTTTTTTTTTGCAAATATAGTAACTAGTCATGGAGAGGAATGATGAGGGGAGGGAGTTCACATTATTTTGACTCTTCTCCATCTTATAACATTAGTTTAAGTCCAGCCTCTCTCAACTAAGGTTTCACGAGAGATTGTGATTGAATAAACAAACAAACATCTTTTTAAATTTTGTCTGCTGCACAGTCCTAGCGCTCACAGTGGTGAGAATTTGTATGCTCTACAACTTAGCCGCTGTCCTGCCACTTCGCTGCTGTTGAAGAGGTTGTAAAGCATGGATTGTATTGTGAAATTCGAGGAGGGTTAACTGTTTTTATATAAGGGTTCCCTGAGACTTGAAGATTATTTCAAGGGTTCCTCCAGGGTAAAAAGGTTGAGAAAGGCTGGTTTAAGTTATGATTTTTACATCTGTAGTAGCTCATGACTTTCTATTTTTCTTATCAATGTCTGTATGTTACAGTTAAGAGGCATAAGTACACATACAGTTTTGAAATAATAATTTGATTCCAAAATCCAAGTACCATGTGACATTTGTTTTGATATGAAAAGAAATTTGTTTGCTTTAGTAGTGTAAATCACTTCCATTACATTGTGAAAGAACATGATATTTCAAATTCTTAGTTTCACTTTCAACTCTTATTTTCTCTTTTTCTTTTTTTAAAAAAAGGTGAACCTGAGAAAGAACTTAATCCCAAGAAGAAAATATGGGAGCAGATCCAACCTGATCTTCAGACCAATGACCAGTGTATTGCTACATACAAAGGAGTACCATTTGAAGTGAAAGGGAAGGGTATGTGCAGGGCTCCTACAATGGCCAACAGTGGAATCAAATAAAGCAATTTTGGAAAAGCTTGAGATAATGTTGAAGGGAAAGAACGTGAACACAAATAAATATTGCATCACTGAAAACCATGTCTCATTCATTTTGTTATAACCTTCTAGATGACCTTGGCTATCTTAAAAAGCTTAGTAGTAGAGACCTGGTTAGTATTTGGATAGGAGACACCCAGGGATTACCAAGGGTATACACTAGACAAGGAAGTTGAAGAAACATCCTGAAAGAAGGGAATGACAAACAACTTTTGTATAACACTGAGAAAACTCAGCAAATCCATGAGTTACTAGGAGTCAGGCTCAATTTTAAGGAAACATACCAAAAGTATAAACGTTTGTGGTTAATTGTTTATATAAAACCGAATAAAAGCATTAATTAGGGATATAGATCAGTGGTAGAAGATGCACTGTACATGTCCATAACCTTTAGTTCATTCTGTAGCATCTCCAAGCAGGGACAGAAAATAGTTTAGAACTAGTACCCTCTCCCCAAACTCCTGTGTTGCTAATCCATGAAAACTAAGTACTGTTGTCAGACTAGTGAAATTTATACAGTATATATTAATACTGTAGTTCAAATATAACAATGCATAGCCAGTGTTCATCCAAGTGGTCTGTGTTTTTTAATATTTTGCAGACCTGGTATAAGGAAGAGCTTTTTGTCTATTGTATATGCATATGCAATGCATGCTACTTTTCCTAAATGTGCTTAATGGAATGGCCCAGAGAAAAAAAGGAAACAGTGAAAATAATAGATGTATTTTCAGAACCAGGAGTCCTGGGAAAGCAATTCTAGAGGAATTCTTCAGAAATAGATAAAATATACTTTCTGTCATTAAAATCCATTTAGCCAGTGAAAGGGAAACAAAGCTAAAAAGTCATGAAAAATTAAAACTAAAACCACTTAAAATAGAAGCTCTGTGAGATAGAACATAAGCTCCGAATGCAGGTAAGGAATGCACCATCTATGCTGCCTTCTTAAAAGCTAACTGTGTGTGGGCCATCCAGACATCTAGGGGTTGGTTATTCTGCACACTCCTTATCTCCACACTCAGCTCTTACCTATCGAGGAGGAGGGCTCTCTTTTCATATTGAAGGCACAGGACAGGCAGATACTGTTTGGGGAAATGATCTCAGAGATAACTTGGACTCATGTCACAACATGCCTTGTAGATGAAAACCCAGCACTTTGAATTGTACTCACAAATTTATTACAACCAGTGCAGTTCCTTTTGCCCTGCCGAAGCAGCTTTCTTCCACCAGCAAGGCTACTTCATTCCCCCAGGCTGCTGCATTTTTACCAACTGAAATTTCTGGGTAGTCTTCAGAGCCAGCCCCAGGTAGAACACATTGCACTAATTTGAGGTGATTAGAGCATGGGTAATTGTTGCCAAAGCCGCCCGCTCATAGAAAGGATGCAAGTGGTGCATCAGCCAAAGCTGGAGGAAGGTCCACTTGGATATGACCTTCATTTTCAGGAGAAGCCCTCAGTCACAGACCTGCTTCTTCAGGGATAATGCCCTCATGCAGACCCAAAGTAGGAACTGAGATCAAGTCAGATGATTTCTGTTCAGACAGCAACTGTCCTTTTTGGGGATTCAGTTTCAGTCTGTTTCATCTTTACCCATCCCTCATAGCCTTCAAGTTCTGAGTGAATCTCCAGTGTATTTCCTGCCTGGGTTGCAATGGCTATATGTAGTGGGTATAATGATGATACCTCTTCATGAACCAAAGGATGATCTCTGCCAGCAGTTTCATACAGGCATAAAAATACCATAGGTGGAATAGTTGAACCCTGTGCCAACCCACATTGCATTGCCAGAGGTTTGATTAATCACCCCACAGCACTACTGAATGGAACCACACTACTTAGGAGTGGAATCACTCTGAATCAGTCCCTCCCATTCACAGCCCTCACAGGCAGTCCAGAAGGATACTGTGGTTAATGTTACTGAATGCAGTTGACAGACCTAGAAGGACCACTATTTAGTCTAACAAAAGTCATCCACAAGACTGACAATTCAATTTCAGTCTCATACCAGGTTTGAAATCAGATTGAAAGGGATTGAAGTAACCCATTTCATTCCACGGGCCCTCTGCAACTGACCTCCCACCTTCTCTTGAAATCTTCCTTTAAAAGGAGAGATTGGAGTCTAAACAGAAGTTGTCAATGTGGCTGGATCAAGAGATATTCTGTTCAGGAGAGGTACCCACCAGTGTCATCTTCAAAATAGGAAGAATCACCCCTTCCCAAAGTATCCAGGAGGGCCACAATTTACAAATTATTTCCCAATACCTCAAGGATTCAAAGGGTCTTTACTGGATTCTGTCCAAGTGATATTCAATGCAGAGCAGATATTGTTGATTTCATCATACCTGCCAAACAAGCTATACAGGCCTGAAGTGAGATCATCCTGTCTATCCCCCTCAAACATATTCTCTGTAGTACTAAATAAATAAACAAGGCAAGTTGGATTAATCAGCTTCAGCACAAACAAACTGGAAGTTCAGAGACAAAGGAGATCAAGGAGTATAATTTAGAGCTAGACTGATGTTACCAGTATGTCAATATGGGCTAGTGTTAATATATTTTCAATAAATCATTGACTGGAAATGTAGGCCAATCAGCACGCAAAGCATAGGTATTTTAAAACCACCTTGAGAGTTGAACATAAGAAATTTATGTTTGATCCTGGATATACAGGTGTGAAAATAAGTAGTAGTTTTAATGGTATACTGCAATCTGATATTAAGGAAACAATAAGATCTGAAAATAGCTATGGACCCCAAAGCACCAAAGAGTTCCAAATGTGTTTGCTTCTAATTTCCTTTAAATTGTTCTTTCCTTCTTAGAAGCTTTGGTGAATTCAGTGATTGCTGTTGAGTAGAGGCATATTACTGTCATTATGGACTACTGCCAATTATATAGGGCATTTAAAATTTAAAAGGTTAATAACAGATAGCTAAATTGGTATCTTCTCCTATGCCTATTGTCAAAATGCAATGGTTGGAAGATTAAGCAACAGAACTGAAAAAAGGCTGATAGCAGGCATGAAATTTTCCTCCATTCTTGGCATTGTTTACCTGACATAATAATCAGGATATTATTATTAAATACTATCTGTGTTTAGCTAACTGTATTAACTCTTAAGGATAGTTTCAACTTTATTCGTCTTATCTAGTTGTATTCAATAATAAAAATAGAAAAGTTTCTTAATAAAGAATTTATTTTAAAAAATCCTTCAGAAGAGTGAATTATAAAAGCAGCAAGCATCTCAGAACTTGGAAAGAATAAGTTACTTAAATGTATAGCATTGTTTATTTCACTTGAAGGGTCTGGTAATTGTTTTGTTTTAGAACCTCCATAATTTTTCTTAAAGCTTTTAGGTTTTCGTGTTTCAGAATCCTTGCATGATTGTCTATGAAAATGCATTTTTGCTGTACTGACTGCATTACTTTACGTAGTGTGTCTGAGGCACTAAGCAAATATTTCTCTATAGTAAATGGTGACTCTTCAATCTGGTCTGCATGAGTAAATAGAATGACAGTGTAAGTCTTCCAGTTAGGCCCAAGGAGTTCCTGCAAAGGTAAAAAAATGAACATTACCTCAATACAATTATTTTATATTTATGATTTTATCTTTCTCAATATATAAGCCGAGCATTGGCTTTGATCTGCAATGGGGTTTTTCAACCTCCTGCCATTCCTTATTGTTGGGAAATCCCAACTCTTTCAAAGGGGCTTTTGGGAGATATCATAGGTTTGGTAGGAAGGATAATCCAGGTAATTCCATTGTGTATCTCCTTTTCATGCAAAATTTGATTCAACTCATAGTCACTTATTAATTGCCTAAGCAAGATATATATCTTGGGGAAGCCATATATATTATTCTGAACTTCACAGAAAAAGGGGGCAAAGAAGACTGGATCAATATAGCAAATATTAAAGTTTCTTTATCATGTTTATTATCCCCCCCCCCCCCCCCAATGCAACTACTTGAAATTACAATGAATGTGCCATCCTGTGGTCAAATTGAAGATTGCGGTAAATTCACAGTTCTATCAGGCCATATTCTATGTTAGAATTTCTAGTCTTTGGAATCCAGCTACAAACTGGTTGCCTTTATTAAAATCTGTATTTGTTAAAATCTGTCACCAAATATGTGCAGAACATCATGCTAGTTCAGTGTAAGAACTGGATTTGAATGAATTCACCCTCCCCCCATCTCATTGTTTTCATTCATAACATTTTACTTTAATTCCCACCCCAATATTTTAACGTGCAATTTCTATTGTATTTTGATTGTTATGTTCTCTGAGTACTGAATCCTGGGGATGGGGGTGGGGCAATGTATATAACGGTGTTATTTATCATGTACATTACCTGGATCCACTGTATGGTGGAAGCCTCTTCTTCTTCACACAGTACAACATCAGCTCTCAGAACCAAAAGTGCCAAGTGCAAACCTTTCTCTCCAAAGTGCTGAGCTAGCGCGTCTTTTACTTCTCGCTGTATCTGCTCTTTGCTCAGGCTGCTGTGAGGATATCCAGGAGTGTCCAGCACACGGACTTGCACAGTTAGTGCTCTTCCTTGCCGACGCCCAAAATCTGACATGTTACAGCTGCAGCCTAGGCGACAAGATGTAGTCACCGAGCATGGGGAAAGACAACTGGCAAAGTCTGTGCTGCCCAGAAGAGTGTTTCCTGCTGCACTTTTCCCACTCTGTGTTCTTCCAAGCAAGAGAAGATTTATGGTCATCTTGCTGATGTCAGACATTGTGTTTTCCCCTTGAAATTCCTAGGAAATGAAAAATGAACAGTAACATCATGTAGCAAACGTAGCAGTGCTATATAGCCGTTGCTACTGTAAATCTGAGGTAAGCGTAATTGGTTAGGAAGACCACTTGAAGAAGAATGTCCTTGAATTGCCATTCCTAGGAATTAAAATAGTAGCATTGGACTTTGTACCACAATCTTTGAACAGATGTGTGGACCTTTTTGTTCAACATTACATTAACTTCTTTAATATTTAAATGTTTTCCCATAAAGCTACTTATATACATTAAAATACCATTCCAAAAAAGTACCAGATGATTACAGGAACTTATTATATGGGTCAAAAAAGCCTCAGATTTTTTTATACCTCCAACAGAGAAAATCTGAAGACCATCCTTTCAAATACATTTTTTTGAGACTCCCGTATACTCTACATACATTTTGTTTTAGTGAATCAACTTTAATCTCAAAACTGTTGACACCATTTTTATATTTACATTTTACATTTTTAATAACATGATATTCCAAACATGAAGTAAAGATTTAGAGCCTCTGATAATGTCCACTTTAAAAATATTCTTAAACTTTTCATGGAGATATGGGTTTTACTTCTGTCATGGAATCCATCAATCAAGGAAGCATCTCAACGTCTGGCCCATATTGAGCTGTTCAAGTATACTTAAGTGAAAATATTGCCACTGTTGTGAACTAGGAAGACCAAACTGAAGTTGGGAAAAACCCTTGAAACAGTCATTACATAATAATTAGTTTAAATCATAATCCCACTTCTGCTCAAACTTTTCAATAAAATGTATGACCACCTATTTTTAGAATAGAATTTTTCCAAAGTGTTAAATGTTCATGAGTCTCATTATCAAAATCCAATCTTTGTCCCAATATGACCCCATTATATTTTTCACTGCCTGCACTCCTCGAAATAAAATACCCTTTTACTATGTGTTATTCCAAGAACTTGCCAAGACTGCAAGGGAAATAGACAATAATTTTCCAGCAGAGCCCATAAAGGATAATATTCCACTATATTTTCATTCCACATTCTAACAGCTGATAAAATATATGCCCGGTGATATTTTTGCAAATTAGCTAAATTAAAGCCACCTTTCTCAAATGGCAATCTAAAGTAGCTAAAGAAAACCTTGGCGATCCATTATTCCAAATAAATTTCCTAAGTAACCTATCAATCTGAAATAAATATTTTCTTGCTATTAACATAGGGAAACCTCTAAGAACACAAATCAAGTGAGGAACAATATTCATTTTGGTAGAAAAGGGTTAACCTTCCTTATGCTGTAGTGTGGATCCCACTGAGTGTAACCATCTCTTTCCCATCTTCTCTAAAGATTTTTATCGTTTAAATACTCTATCAAAGAATAACATAAAGATTTCGCAAGCTCTAATTTGTTACTGGAGTATTTTAAAGTTTGCTCCTATATCTATATTTATATTATTCTAGGCAGAAGGGTTCCGAATACTAGATTGCCAGAGACAATGTGAAGTATGTGTAGTTTTTTTTTTAAAGCTGTACAACATCACTGAAAAGCAGAAGGCAAAGTTCCAAAATAAATGTGGCAGGCACATGAGACAATATTCTAAACCATAGGGGGTCATTGAACACCACAAAAATGTTCCGTGAAACCTGATCTATTATGGTCCTTTGTCCTTTCCTCTAGAAAAGCAGTGAAGAATACATTGGAAGCCTGCACTTCTCTGTTTAAGCTACCCAGAGTTCTTTCTTCAGTTCTTTACTGAAAGTAAAGACTATTTAAGCTGGGTCTTATATCACAAATAATCATATTTATTTCTGTATTATTCAGGGCTTATTGGGCTATTGCTATAATTATTAAGAGAGTTCTACCATAAATTATACCCACACAGTCACATACACATTTTACACACACACACACACACACCTTTGAAAGGAAGATAGCCCTTAATTTATAACCTCCACACAAGAAAACCTGACTCATCAACATATTCTCAGTAAATCTTAATCAAATATCTCATCTTAAAAGCGCTGCAGTTAGAGAGGAAAAAAATTCAATTCTCAGATATGAACAGCATCAAGCAACAATCTGATCCTGAGATACCCTCCAAAGCTTACTTACCATATTATGCCATAAAGCTCTCTGCTCTGTTTCTGTCTTCTTAGCCTTTGTCTGTGATAGTTCCAACCACCTGTACTTTGAAGTAGATCTTGATAAGGTACCACTGTGAGACTGACACAGAGCCTTTATATAAGTTAATGAGTTACAGAATG
Organism: Python bivittatus; assembly: GCF_059951505.1. NCBI lineage: Eukaryota > Metazoa > Chordata > Lepidosauria > Squamata > Pythonidae > Python > Python bivittatus. The sequence goes on along the minus strand of NW_028277034.1, from coordinate 38,411,065 downwards.
TCCTTATTTAGAGCTGATAAGAGTGTCTGATCATTTGTCTCGCCTTATAATTTTCTTGTTCTGAAATTGTCAGCCTGATTTTACCTGAAAACCATTTGAAAATTGTTGTAAAAAGTATTTTTCAATGCTTCAATGGTTTGAAGAGCTGTGAATCTTAAAGAAGGGAGCTATTTTTGCCTTTCCTTTTCCTTTGGTATTATTCTTAGTTACCTAATTTGGTTTTTACATACTTTTACTTGAGTAACAAATATATATTGATTTTCCCCCAAAGCAGAAGTCACTCAAAGCAGCTTACAATATATAAAAGCAGTAATTACACAAAATGCTGCAGCTATAAGAACATAAAGAACCAAGACGATCTGTTTTATAAACAATTAGAATATAATAAATATTAAAATGGTTGTTAAAAGAGAAAATGTTTCAGCTTGGTTGGCCCACTCAGGAAACAGATACCACAAAAAATACTAGAACTCTACTTTGTTGATATAGGTTATAATAACAGAATCTTGAAAGCCTGGCAGCATTTACCCTTCCCTCCATCTTATACCAAAGAAAGTCAAGGCTGGGCATTCTTCAGTTTCCTTCTCATGCTTCCCTGTTTTCCCAGGTAAGCTCATATTTTACTAATGATAACCATATAATTTCTCCAAGGTGTTCTCTGTACTCCTCTACATCAAATTCATTCACACAGTTCTTGCACTGGCACAGACGCTGACCAAATTGTACTTCGGTGTTTGGAGTGATGTGAGAGGGAAATATGGGCTGATCTAGGAACAAGACTGGAAGAAAAACTACCAGCTGATTTGGGCTGCCCATAAATATTCTTGCCTATGACCAACATTGCTCCATTGTATATGTCCCCATTGCCCATATCTACCTAGCTAACCCACAGACCCTCAACACATCTCACTTTTCAGCTTCAACCCCCAGGGATGTCCCAACTGTGCCTCCTAGACCCTTTCTTCAATAGTGAGGATGAGAAGTAGAGGCCACAATGCAGAGGTGGAGGAGAGATCACCAGATCCACCTATAAGGTCATCTTTAGTCACATCACCCTGCAGCTGAAGTTTCCTTTGAACCCCTGGCAGCTACCACTGCACATACAGGCTGGGGCTACCACTGCACTCATTCCTGCAGGAGCCCCAGTCTTGCTTGAATCTGCCTGCCTGCTGTGATCTGCCAACCTCTGGCAGCAAATAGTGTGGTTGTTTCTCTAGCACAAAGTGGTTGCTTGTCTAAGCAGGCACAAAAGGCGAACAAGACAATAAGTGGAGGAGGGGGGAATTGGTCATTAAAAAGACCTTTCCTGGATTTTTTAAGCTTCTTTTATTTAACTTTTTTTGAAATAAGTGTAGAGGGGAGGGAAGAGAAGTAAATGAAAAGGACGAAGTGTCACTGCCCCTTGAGATCTTTTTAGCAGGTCGTCCGAAAGCTTCCTCTTCTGTGATGATCTTGCATATATACGTAATACTATTTTTTAACTATGTGTAGATGTAGTTGTGATAAATAAAATACAAAATAGTTTAAAAGCACTTTTCATGATTACTTAATTCATGGTCTCTTTTTGTTATTATTTTTTATTTCAGTGAACAGATACTAGAAGGACAGCTACCATTATATGGGAGTTTATTAAAAAAATTGACATTATGGTCCTCAAACCTGAAAGTCCAGGAACCCTGTTTCACAGGTCTTGCATTGCTCCATCCAGTCTATCTGACATAAGAATGAGCATGCAAGTGAATTAACAATTATAATAATGAATATTAGCTTGAATTTCCATGCATTTATATTTATATATAAGCTGCCCATTTCCCAAAGGACTCAAGGTGGTTTGCATATCATACCATACAAATGATTCACAATCATTACATTACATTGCCCAGTACTATTAACACCAAAACACATTGTGAATAAGAATATATTTAAGATCTTCTTAAAAAACAGGAGATTGGGATTTTCCTTTCTTAAAGAGATCTCTGTAAAAAACAGATGTTTTGAAAGCTGGAAATTATCTGAGTGCCTATGACTTGATCACTGATATTGAGAAAGACATTCTGAATAATTTAGTAGCACAAGAATAGCTACACTCTGATATAAATGGAATACTTCAATAAACTCTGGCTGCAAAATCTGGTTATTTCTTTTATAGAAGACAGTAAAGACCAACCTTCCCTGTTTGGGAATCCTAGGAACTTTTGTCTAAACATAGCTTGAGACACCAGCCTTGTTTTCACAATATGATAGGGTAGTAGTGTTGGTTGCATGTATGAGAATACTAAAATTATGTTAATCAGTCAGCTAATTCGTACCTAAACCCAATCATTGATCTATTTTGTATACCTAGTCCTACAAGAACAAGCTGGAAAGAGAGAGTAGCTATATAAGCAAGTTTCTTCATTACAGAATCCACTGCCAAGCCTAGCAGGACAGAACACATCTCCTAAACATTAATTGGTGGTATTGTCTAACTCGAAGCAATGAGCATGAAACTGAGCAAACTCAGGGATGCAGTGAAGGACAGGAAGGCCTGGTGCAATATGGTTCATGGGGTCATGAAGAGTCGGACACGACTTAATGACTGAACAACAAATTGTCTAACTCATGCCAACTGCTTCCATCCTAGCCATTGATAAAGGAAGCTTTATCAATATTCTTCTGGTACAAAGGTTCACAGGAATCTGCTTCCTGGAAAAAATGAATGAGGATTCTGTAAGCCAAAAATAGTGATTTTTGATCAAGGTAGTTTATGCACTGACAGAATTCCCAATAAGGAAATTTTATTGGTTTAGTTGGTCACTGAGTTAAATGTGTTGTGTAAACTGGGCCACTAAGCTGGGAAGACTGGTATAACTGTTGAACTAATTCATTGTACTGGTTTGCTATTCCAGGTAATATTAATTTAAGACAGGCATTGTGAAATTACATGTTAAGCTATGCTGCTCCAACTCAGAACAATGGCAATTCTCCACAATGAGTATCATAACATGAATGATGCTCAGAGACATCTGGAAGATCTTATGACCGCATGAGTAGAAGGATTTAAGAAACTTTTCTTCCTGTGGGGATATGACAGGCCAAACATGAAATTGATTTATGTTACTATACTCAAGATGCCTCCCGCTTCAGGAAAGGAGTCTTCCCCAAGGTGGCAGCATATGCCTATATCACAGGTATCAGTACAACTAGCCTGAAATTTCTTTTGTTCCATTTATAGTAAGGTTTGCACTATTAAAAACTGTATCTTAACATGCAAAATGATTTCTGGAAAAGGAGGTTCTTCAAAACAACATAAACAGCACAGTACTGGGAAAAGTCTTTATCAAATCTAAGTTGTGTATATTTTACATAATAATTCTGAGAAATTAATAAAAATGACAGCAGTTGAGAAACTTGGCTCTACTTATTCATGGTAAAGGAGATCACATCTGTAGAACTGAATCTATTTCTTCCAGAATGACAGTTTTGATTTCTTAGTCAGATTATCTTGTTTATTGAAATGTTGTTGCTTCCATCTCATATATTTTTAGTGCATATTTTGTAAAAGAAAAGAAAAGTCTTAAAGATCCTGCACACTTTTTCTTTCTTTAATATATTCCTTAAATTGCTTAGATACAATTGTTCATCTCATTACAATAATGTCCATCCAAAAAGCATTTTCCTATATTTATACTGCTTAATGGTTGCATATATTTTATTGGAAAAAGACTCTTCCCAAACTCATGCTCTCCAGATATATCAGATATAATTCCCATTATTCTCAGCCTAGAAATTGTAATCCAAGTCATCTAGAAGGCACCTGAAGGAGAACAGCTGATCCAGAAAACCAGAATGTCTTCAATGTATAACACATCTTATTTGTAACTCATGTCACTGCCACCCATAGTTTTATTCTTTTGAATTCTTGGTTCCCATACATTCCATCTCCCTCATTGCATACAAGCAGCCTGATTTAGCCCAGTGATAATGCCACAATAAACAATTTAAGATGTGCTTTTGCAAGCTACACACTCTCTGATGGGAAATAAAGTGAAATGAATGGATGTACTAGTACTTGCAGATGGTTACTCCATTTTTTTGTTGGGAAATACTGATAGCATCCTATATTGGAAACAGAATGTGGTACGTATGTTCACTCCTTTGAAATCCAAGTTCCAGTTTTGTTCCACAGAAGGAAATGCATGTGATTCAAAGCCTTCTGACAGGAAAGGAAATCTAATGTATTGGCCTTGAAAAAAAATGTAAGTCCTGCTTCCACATGACATTTAACAGCAGTTCCCCCTTATGGGAAGTCCAAGGGCACTTCCTAAAGAAGTCTGTGAGATAGTATGGTAGCCTGTCATTGAATGTTGGTGAGAAGAGTCAAAAGCCATAAAAACATGTCCAAGACTATCTTGGATCCTAACTTTGTATATATAACTAAGTTCCAATGAAATTATTTTGATTTAAGACAGTGGTGCCTGCCTGGTAGTCATACTTAATGTTTGCGTGGGAATGAGGGCAACAAAGTGCAAGGCAATGGTGTAAAGTGTGTCCATGCCACTTTCCACAGCACAGATACAGTGTTCTGTTTTTCTTCTTTTGGGGAGATCCTTCTTTTCTTCATTTTTCGAAAACGAGTCTACTCTAAGACTTAAGAGAGTGTTCTTATGTTTCCCCTTCAGAATTACAGGAAACTGCAGGACATTTGGCAGCAGAGAGCTTGAGGGGCTGCAAGTAAAAGCCCAGCTCCTGGTTTAAGATAAATAATATCAAAAGGAATTCTTTTAGAATTATCATACCAGTAATGAGACAGAAAAACAGAACTCTCTTTTGCAGGGAATTAAACTTTTGAGGAAATTGGGTAACAGATTTTGTCACAGCCTTAAAGAATATGTGGCTCCAAAAGAGTTAGGCTTTTTTTTTTTTTTTTAATGTCTTCAAGCTCTAGCGACCTCTTTGGCCTTTCTCCAAATTATCAATCTCCATCTTTAAAAAAATGGTCTTATCCAGATCCTTTTGGCTGAACCTTTTGCCATTGTATTAAACCTCAGGGGCCTTTCCTTCTCACAGGCTTCAGCTTTCGATCATTCTTTATTTCCTGCCATTTTTTCATTGAGAATCTTGCAAAAATATACTGTTTTACTTTGCCTTGCAATCTGCAATAAGCACCGTTTGCATATTTTACTAAATAATTAGTTAAATCTCTGCATGTGTTTCAGCATACTTCATATACTCCCTAGTTGTGAGACCAGGCAAGAGAATTGGTAGTCTCTAGGTCAGAGTTGCTAACTGGCCTAGAAAAGTGTGAGCATGATTGGGTAAAACTGGGCTTTGGTTGCATATGTTGGGCATATTGGGCAAAATGTGCCACAACTGAACATTACTGTCCTTACTGTAAGCAGGGAATGCTGCATATGGTATGGATATCATATCTTTTCTATCTTATTAAAAATATGTGAAAACCTTGACTGAGCAAAACTATGATGGATGGCAGGGAACATGGCATATGAATGCAAGAAGAGTAAATGTTAAAAAAAAAGCATGAATTAATAAATGAAATGCAATAAAACAAAAAGGATCTGTTGTCTGTAAAACTAAGAGAAAGGGGAAGGAAGTAATACATCTTATGGAGCTGATAAATACATGCAGGGAACTGAAGGTGTAGGTTTAATTATAAATAAAAGGATTACAATGTATGACAGAGAATATAAATTGGTGTCACAGATGATAATTAAATGTTATGCTCCAGTGAATGGTGATAATCGAAGAACCATATATGATTTTGAGCTATATTGTGCAACACTCTAAATCAATGAAATCCCACAGAAAATATTATTCTATTGGCGAGAGACTACAAAAAAAGTAATTGGGCCATTTGGAGAACTGAAAAATGAATGAGAATGGGGAGTGTTTGCTAAGTATCTGCTTGGAATACGATCTGTTTGGTTTGAGCATAAGTCTATTCATATGTGCACATGGCAAAGGAATGAATATAAATCTAAAAACATTACTGTTTTGATGTTTATGATTAGAGAAGGATACAAGGGTGATGAAAGGTTCTGAATGTGGGATAGAATATTTTTTTGGCAATGTTAAGGGTGGATCTTGGGAAGAATGGACATGGAAGAAAAGGAAAGAAATTAAAGAAACAAGGTTGAAAACAGGATGACTACAAGAAGAGCCCTATATGAAAAAGTATTAGAAGACAGATTAATCTCCCAAAAGAATGAATGGAAAGTGGGTGTAAGGGAAGAAGATGTGAAAGGAGTGTATAGAGATTTATAGGGGAATGACAGTGATATGTTGAAGGGTGGAACTGAAATAATTGCTATAAATGTTAGTATGTTGAAAAATGGTAAGGCTGCAGGTGTACATGGTGTAATTGGAGAAATGTTAAACTATGGGTGTAGTTTATTTATGGAGTAGCTGTGTGAATTGTTTCACATGAATGTGAAGACTGTATCCTTGCCTAATGATTAGACAAATGACGCTATTGTTCCTCTATGCAAAGTGAAAGGTAGAAAGAGTGATTGCAAACACTACAGGGGATTATTTTGTTATCTGTACCTGGGAAAGTGTCTGGCAAAATTTTGACTGAAAGAATATAAAGGGTCACAATGAGCAAAATCTAGAAAGTACAGAACAACTTTATGCTAAGCCAATGTGTGCAGACCAAATTTTTGCTCTTCAGCAGGACACTGAGTAATGTATGAAAATGATAAGAAAGTTTATTGTATGTTGATTTACAGAAAGCATACGATAAAGTGAAAAGGCTTGAATTACTGAATGTTTTGCCATGAATATGGAGTTAAAAGTTAGTTGCTGAATTCGACAACAGTGGTTTATGACATAAATAAATGAGTGAGAATAAATGGAAAGTTTAGCCAATAATTTAATGCTGAGCAGGCAGTAAGACATAGATGTGTGATGTCCCTTGGTTATTTATAAAGAATCTTTGTGGTGACATTACAGCCTTGTTGGTATGGACATAAATGTTTATGTACTTTGGTGACCAGGCAGTGTTGTGTTGTTGGCTGAGAATCAAAGTGAATTCATTTTGTGTGGAATGTTAGATTGTATGATGCAATGAGGAGTATGGAGTTACTACATCAAAGACCTAGGTAGTGTCTTTGATGTAAAAGAAAAAGCAACAGAGTCAAATGAATTGATGCTGAATGAATAGAATAGATCGAGTGACCAATACAAAAGAATATATTCAAACTACCCACTGGAGTGGTTTGAACATATCAGGAAGATGAAAGGATCAAATTTAAAAGCAAATATATGAAGAAGGAGTGAAAGGGTTGAGAGGAAAGGGAATACTGAGAAAGTCATAGTTGGATGGAATTTTTGAAATCTTCAAAAAGAAGAGGTGAGAATTTTAAAGAATAAAAGGCAATGTGTGGATCTGGATATACTTGTGATGGAGGCAAGGAGGGTTTGCAGGAATAGAATGGTTTGGGGCAGTAGAATGAGTGGTCTTGCTGTAAACTATATTCAGCCATGTTTTCTGCCATTTTTCTTATGCTTTTAATTTATTGTGTGCTACCTACTTTTTACTATTTTTCCTCACTTTGTATAATGTTGCTTACCCCCAAAAGGAATAGTTTAATAGGTAGGTATTGAACTGTTTTATAAACTGACAAGAAAAATATTTACCCATAGTAATGTAAATAGGAAAACAAAATAGACAAATGAATATTCCTTATAAATCTTGACTTTCCTATATTCTAATATTTGCTAGAGATTTAGGACATAATACTTGACCTAGTTTAAAATACTTTTATATTTAAAGCTTTCTAATGACCCCAGTACATTTTCCCTATACATCATACAGTTCCAAACCACTGCAAATGTTATATATTAAAAAATGCAATATGGAAATTACTTTACAAACCAATGTGGATTTCTTTGGCAATGTAATAGTTGAAGATCTGCTATAGCTGGAATGTAAAAATCCTACAATTTAAATAAATTGGAGTGGGTGGATTAGTGGTCCAAGTGCAAGTTTTGCAGTTCAAGACTCCTTGAGAGCATATGTCTAAATCCCAGCAAGTTCAGTCTAGTTTTCTGTGTTTAGGAAAGCTGATAAATTGAGCAGCAAATTATCTGTTGAGGTAGCTGTTTCCCAGAAGACGGAACAACTTTTATTCCTGGATTTAACTGCACGTAACTATGGACAACTTTAAAAACCAAGACTGCACCCTCAGTTCTGCATGGCTGAAAGCCGATTCCAACATAGTCTAGCATAAATGACAGAGTATTGGCCAGGATTAATCCCTATCTACTCATGAAGTTCAAGATATCATTAGAGATAAAAATATTCTGGAAGTAATTTTATCTTCTGTTTCTGAGCTATTTTTAAAAAGATATACTTATGATACTTAAAATTGAAATTCCAAGATTTTAATGTATGCTATTTTGGAGGTATTGTTCAAAGATCCCAGGAGGTCCAAAGTTTCAAGAATTCCAGGAAAATAAGCATTTGTGTTAAGAAAACATTAAGGAACTGGCAATAGGATGGTGAGATCTGGTTGTATCCCATTGCTATCTCATAAAACTTGAATGCATACTTTCCTGGGATCGTATGGCTACTATGTGAGCTCTGGAAAAGGCATGGATACTTTAAAGAGTCACTGAGGGTATGGATACAGATACACCAAGCATATCCTTGCCAGATTCAAAGACTGTTTCCTACTTCAAATCCAAAGACGGCACACCTTTATGATGTGTAGTTCAGTATAGTGGTTGAGGTGCTGGACCAGAAACCAGGAGATCATGAGCTCTCTCTTAGGCACGAAAGCTGGCTGGGTGACTTTGGGCCAGTTATCCTCCCTCAGCTCAACCCCACTCACAGAGCTGTTGCTCTGGGGAAAACAGGAGGATGGAGCATTATATATACCACCTTGAATTGTACAAAACAAAGGCAGGATGTAAAATATATATATATATATATATATATATATATATATATATATGTCATCTTACACTGATTTTTGCTTCATTATGTAGAGGAAGCTAGTATGTATGGTAGTAACTGGGACTGACATGATTAAAAGATTATTCACTGTGAATTTACTATGTCCAAAAAGAGGCAAACATGTCTATCTTCTCCCCATGTCACTAAAACTAAGCTAACAACATGAACTTTTTTGTTATTATTTTCTTTATTTGTAGTGAACTTACCAAAGTCATTCTATTTCAAAATATTTATTTTTAAACTTGTTTTTAATTTATTAATTACACAGCTGTTTATTCATGTGCCACTTCTTTTTTTTTTTTTTGGCTTTAAATTCTGCACCTTAAATATGTAGTGTGAATGTTAATGTTTGAACACGTATTCTCCCAAAATATGGGCATCTTAAATGTAATTTAGGTAATGCTTGAGGCAAGCAAGTTGTCACAAAGTTCAGAGGTCAGAGAAATCAAAAGAAATCAAATTATGTTCTGATCTGCACATTAGTGTGGGTCAGAATTCACAAAAAATGAAATCTGAAAGTATCTTTACTCCCTGCACATATAATGTGCAGTGTATCACTTTCCTTCTTTCCCACCATTTTCTTACAAACATTGAGTACTGAGATGTGAATCCTTTGTAAAGTTTAGTTTTTGAATCTGTCTTGAATATTTATACAAGATTTGACTTTCTTTCTTTCAGTAATAATTTCTTTAGAAAGGAATGATCAGCTTGATCATTTTTAAATAATCTGGTTCCAATGTAAAAAATGCAAATCAAATAAGTTTGATAGGTTTTGTAAACAAAATAACCAGATAACCAATTCTGAGCATTTATTCCTTATTCGGAAAAAGAATGAGGTAGATTTTTGATGATTTACTAGCCAAAGCTAACTAGACACACTTCTCTAAACAGTGACAATAATAGTCCATACAAATTACAAGAATCCTGTAAGACATGTTTATTCTTCATTTTAAGTAGTAATGACTGTGATAGAAAGATTTTTCAAGGTATATTCTTCGCTGATTCACATAAATTAATATGTGAGAAGATGAGGGTCTAATTGCTACAGTATATCTCATATTGGTTGCTGGAGCTTTGTATCTGAGCTAACTTTTGATGAAGTTTTTGTGATGCATGTAAAAAGTGGTGAGATTTTGAACACATAGTTGTGGTTGCCATTTTGACTTTTTTTGACCCCTTGTGCAGATGTCCCTGCCCTCTTTGATTTACTTATGCTGTTGTTCATGCCGACCCATTTAAAATTTGAATTTTGTTGCCCTCCCCCACAACATTTACATTTCTGGAGATTTGTTTTCATCCAGCCTTCAGCTGCATGCCTCTTAAAATGAAAACAAGCAAACCAGCTGTCTCACCTCTGCAAGATTTCCCTCCAGCAGTGAGTCTATTTCTGCTCTCTGATGTCACGTGGAGATGCTGCTAAATAGGGACAGAAGACACTAAGCAGCTTTCAGTCACAGAGTTTTCCATCCAGGAGAGTAAATCTTACTAATGTGTCCTTGTGGAAAGTAAATCACCTTTCACATACAAGTTCCTGCCCTTGCCAGTAGGCTCTACTGAGATTATGGGTAGTATTGTCTTAAGCTACACTGACTGAGCAGTTGTTCGTGACTTATTAAACTTTAAGAAGCCTACTCTGCCACATTTTGCTTTTAAAAGCTTAAGCACCTTTTATTTTATATCCTCATTAATGTATGCCCCTCTTTTAAGGCTGCAGAGAGATGTGTACAGGTTTTCAAAATATTTCCCGAGAGTCACGTTTTCATTCTCCCATTCTCATCACAGGAGTTTTACCTCAGATTCACCAAATAGGAAACATGTGCTCAGAGCTAATAATCCTGCTGCTAAGAACAATCAGTTCCAAAGATTTGGTGTAAGGTGTTTGCTAATTGAAAGTGAAATAAAAGAATGTATAGTCTCTCGACCGCCTGTTACGTTAAGTTTTATTTATGTTTTTGATAAGGCAAGCAGAGCAAGGGAGAAAATTATTGAAATAGTTAATAATAGTTTTTTTTTCTTCCTAGAGTTTTTCCTGCATGTGCAGGGTCTCCTTTATATTTAATAAATATCTAATATTAGCTAATATTATTAAATAGTTAATAATATCATTATCAATTAAAATATTTAGTTTAACTGGGGATGGCTTACAAAAGGACAAATGATGTACTGTAGTGAATTCAATTAAATGTATTGGTTATTGATTGATTTTTTCTATATGTATGCAATATTCAAATGGCCTTTACAAACACACACACACATGTAGTAAAAGCATTACAGTGAATAAAAGTTTAGCACATAGAGCAGCAATTATCTGAACATCTGGTGTGCACTTCAGGCTCCCTCTTCACATCACCATTTCTGTACAACTCTGCAGGGAGAGTTGGCTTATTGAAGGAATAGGGAATGTTCATTTGTGCAGAACTCTGTGAATGCAGAACATATGAGAAATGTTACAGTCCACTGTATGCAGCCGTAGTGTAATAGTTAATATTTGTAGGATGAACCATCTGTTGTTCTCACCCCCTGCTACACAAAAATCATTATAAAGATTTATTTTATTATATTTCATTATTATATTTCATTTTTTCTCCAGAAGCTTGAGGATGTATATATGGCACTTCCATCCTCAATTTTATTCCCCAAACAAGAACAATCCCATGGGATAGGTTAGGGTAAGACACATAATTGCACTCAAGTCCCTCAGAGAGCTTCCTTCATTCTTGAGCTTCCCAATCTTAGTGTAACACCATAACCATTACATTTATGACTGAGTTTACATGTTATGCTAAGCCCTGATTTATTTTAACCATAGTTGGTGACTAAAGCATTATGATTAAATTCACACATCACAATAAGCTATAAATCACACACGGCTAACTGTATTTAGTCTTAGTTCTGTTTTGTAGTGAATACAATTTAAATTGTTTATAAGAAGCTGGATATGTTTTGTTGTAAAAGTCAGTGAACTAAATGTTTAATCGCTAATATGCCCATTTAAAGCCTAACTCTGAACTTTTTCTCTCCATTAGTGTGGGACGTTGGGGAAAGAGAGAATGCCTCAGATTTGAGTGCTCCCTCACAAAGCCATGTTCCTGAAATTATGCTATGAGAAAGGACAAAATCTTAGAAATATGTAGAGGAAATTAGATCAAATCAAACCTGGGTTATGGAACAAACAGCATTAACTGTATATTAAAGCAAGTGTATTTCAGTTTGTTTGTTTTATTAAGGGAGATAGAAAAACATCACTCAGTTTCAGATTCAAATCCAGGGTCAGGCTTCACACTGATTATGTAACTATCAATGCTTTGTTACCTGGGTGTTATTTTTCATGAAAATACTGTATGTAGTGAACTGTACTTTTGGAGAGGAAGCAAAGAACTGCAAAGAGGCAACAATGTTTAATGTGAGCCCCTGAACTAGATCTGAAACACATTTGAACTCCGTTCCTGAAGTGAGCCACAATAGACAGATTTTTTTCCAGTTGTCCCAGTTCACCTCTGGAACCTCTGCACTGTTCAGGAGTCAAGGTAACCGCTTTATCTTCAGTACTGAAGGAGAACTGGATATTCTCCATGATACGTATCCTCTTTTTCAGGAGTTTCTATGGATTAATATCCAGAGAAAGAAAGCAAACGTGCTGTCCCTAGTGAGATTCCTCATAGTTAGAGATGATGAATACTGGCATTTTCCTGGTTACATATCAAGCTGTTCCTCCGCTTTGAAAGTTTGTTATTATCATAATGCTTCTTTCTCTGACAGCCCCTCTTCTCCACACTTCACTCCCCATTAAAATTAACAGAATTGATGGATATTTCCAAAACAACTTCAGATTCCATATCCTTGGAGCCAAAGGGATTTACTTGTGTGCAGAAAATGTCAGCCTGGGTAGGAACTGGAGGAAGTGCTGGTCCAGTATTGCCATCATTGGCTTAAAATTAAATTTAAATTTAAATTTAAAAAATACATGTATATGTATACAGACACACACACAGGATCTTGAGCGATCAAAGCCATTTTACTTTCTTAGTAACTCTTGGGTAGTTCAGCTCGGTTCTTATAATTTACAATATTGGTATAATTCATAGGATTCTGGAATAAAGTTTTTTTAAACAAAATCTTCCTAAGATCCCAATACCTGCAGCATATACAGTACATTAGATATTATTCTGAAGTCTATTATGTGGAAACTAAACACCAATGCTAGAGAAGCAGCTGATTGTTAAAATAAGCCTAGAAGTTTCTTTCTTAGAAATGGAATTCTTCTGTGATCCATTTTTATGGATGGTTTTGTAGGGGCAGGGGGGAGAAGTTGCTTTGGCTTTATATCCAATAATGTAATTCCAAGATGCTGATATTTATTTATGTAACTTTCTTTCCTGCCTTATTCCCAGGACTCAGAACAGCATGTTCATATAGCTTTCTCCTGACAATCCTGAGAGATCAGTTAAGTTTAGAGATGGTGACTAGTCCAAGGCTTTCCAATAAACTTAATGGCTAGTCAGATACCTGAAATCTTGATCTCCCATGACAAAACCTAATCTCTGGTCACAAGAGAGGAGACTATTGTGTTCATGAAATGCCATTTCAGATGTAACAACATTGTTACATACATTGTAAGCCATTTGTTGATAAAAGCTGGTGCTGTTTAAGTTAGCATTTCTGGGCTTTTAATATGAAAAGTTTACCTGGCTTTATGGCTATATTTTTTATTATGAGTATTAGAAGTGAGGTGTGGGTGAGGTGGTAATGTGGCTTTATCTTTTTTTTTTAAATGTGGCTTTACCTTAGTGATAGATGTATTCTTTCAAGAGTTCCAATAAAAATTAGATTGAATTAAGGTCTGTTCAGCAGGAGAGTTGTTAGTCCTTCTGCCCAGGATCTTGACCTTCAGTTGCAGGAAAAATAAAAAGGACCATATTGCCTTTAGCCCAGAAACACAGAATTTAATAAATGTGAAAACAGGACGGAGAATTTTATGGAGTTGAACTGAAGAAGGTTGTAATAAGAAAATAATTTTTTAGACAATATAGTCAAATCTCTAGATACAGAAAGGAGCATATTTGGGGAAAAACAGAGTGAAAAATATCATCTCAGGCAACCTAGACAGCAAATTAGAAAATTATCTGGTGGCCAAACACAACTTCTTAATGACTCTACCATTGAATGGTAGATAGATTGATGGCATTGCATAAAAAGATTATATGGGAAACCAATTTTGGGAAGCAAAGTGTTATTTCTGGACTACTTGGGCTTCCCAGCATGAGGCCACTTACCAGATACTCTAGGGCAGTGTTTTTCAACCTCGGCAACTTTAAAATGTGTGGACTTTAACTACCAGAATTCCCCAGCCAGCACTGAGTTGAAGTCCACACATCTTAAAATTGCCGAGGTTGAAAAACACTGTTCTAGGAAATACTGCTAAGCCTTATCAAAATACACAACTATATGTGAAAGTAGCCCAATCATTGCTTAAAATTCCAAAGATAGGTAGGTAGGTAGGTAGGTAGGTAGGTAGGTAGGTAGGTAGATAGATAGATAGATAGATATTTAATAAGTTGCCAATCTCAAGAAAGGCTGGTAGTTCTGCATAGAAAGCTCCTGGGTAGATAAGAGTTTCTCTTTGATTTCTCTTCAGTTTTTCCTGGTACTCAGATGGTCAGATAAATTATCTGAATGGCATTGATCTACAGTGGTTTCTTCTTACTTAGCATCACCTCAGGATTAATGCATCCACAATCACTCAGCTGTTCTGAGTTTATAGTAGTCAAAGTGTAGCTTCAAGGTCTCAACATCCTCATTCTTATACACACAGAGAAGTCTTAAACAAAGAGAAATGCAGACAATCTTTATTCATGGTTCACTGCAGCCTTTCCCAGCCTTATATCCCTTGATTTTTGAGTTCAACTCACAGAATCCTTAGGTTTACAACCAATCTTGGGAGTTGAAGTCCAACGTAACAAGTACTCTATAGAGCAGGGAAGATTGACTTATTCCTGCACATTCCTTGTTCTCCCAGGAAGAAATCTCCCTGGCTGTTTCAGATAATATAATGCAGCAGAAAGGAATGTTATTTTTGTTTTCATTCTGTCTTTTCCATTTGTTTTGTTTTGGTTTTTTTTACAGCAGGGTCAGTTTTTATGACCTTTGAGTGGTATTGTGGAAGAAGCACTCCAAACTTTGGGCATTTCCTAGACTAAGTCAAATTATTTAGTTGGACTAAGTCAAATTACTTAGTTGCCATTAATTCTTAAATTGAATTAATTCAAATGCAGTTAATGGAAAGACTTAATATAATTATTCCCCATAGTTCCTCTCTTTTGTCCTGGTAAAAATCACCATATGCAGAAATGGTTGGAAGCTACAGCAACTATGCTGGTCGATCTAATGCAAGCTGTGCATCTCTAATTTATACAGAAATTTCCTCAATCATTTCTTTCTCCTTCCATTGTTAGAACTGTGGCTGCCATGAGAAGGGAGATATATATATAACCAGAACTCCATTGCTTCTGATTGGGGAGGGGCAAATGGAAGTAAAGCTGAAAGGAATAATTTCTTCCTGCATATTTTCTCTATCATCTTGCTCAAGATTCAAAGCTATTATAGTACAATTTCCAATTTTTCATACACAAAGAAATTTCAACCTCATATGGAAACTATAGAATTATTATTAGACCCTCATGTGGTTGTGGTTGAGTTTCTTGTAGATTGGGTTTTTACCTCAGCTGCCTTTATAGCTTTTCTGATGTCATTTTGATGTGTAGTTTGACAGTGTTTTTATATATTTTTAACCACTTAGAGTTTTTAATGCAAGAATAACCAACAAATAAATAAATGAGCATCATTATGTGATGGCCACATCGGTTTGGCCAGGGAATATTATTTGCAACAATGGTGGCTTATAGCAGAACGTTGCAGCTTTGGAAAAGCTCAGTTGTTACTAAGGCAACTAGTTGCACCTAATGGGGAAGCCAGTGAAACAGAACTTTCCACTGTGGCAGAGGCCTTTGAAAGAAGCTAAGCTAAGACACCTGTTTTTTTGCTCTGTCAACATTTCTTTGAAGGACAGCTCCCATGCCAAACCCCAAAGCTTTCCTAGACTCCACCACCTTTCACTCCCAGTGCAGTGTCTTTGGCCTCCCATGGCTCCAATGAACTCTTAACAGCAGGCGCATTCCTTTCTAAAGCCAACGAAAACAAATAACCCCACACCTACTAAACAAAGCCATCCCTCCTGTTGAGCACACAACTGTCTCCTGGAGAATGAATGAATCACACATGACAGATGTTAGTCACATCACTCAAGGCCCTTTTGGAAGAAGACCTGAGGGACTGTGGACAAGAGAAAACAGAATGCAGCACAGATGGAGGAATGTGATTAATTTGGGTTTGTGAGCAATGCCATTGTTAACCATAGTTTTTATTTGCAACCTAATGCTTTCTTGTTGGCAGGTCTGCCTGTGCTTTCATTTATGTTCTCTTGGCACATACCTCACCATTGCCTTGCTGGATGCTATGTCTCTGAGTACCACATGAGCAAGGTTAGCCTAA
Source organism: Python bivittatus (assembly GCF_059951505.1). Lineage (NCBI taxonomy): Eukaryota > Metazoa > Chordata > Lepidosauria > Squamata > Pythonidae > Python > Python bivittatus. The sequence continues at coordinate 38,394,558 of NW_028277034.1, read as the reverse complement.
AGTGAAAGCCCTCCAGCCCCCAGATTCATCTGCAGATATTTTTTTATTCAAGTGTGATTTTATGACTGTGTATTTTAAGTGCCAGATTCTAACTGCTTATGTAAAGGCCATATCAGTTTTATAATACACATCCTAAAATGCTCTTAAAATGAGAGTTGCAGCTTTTGAAGGACTGGAATCAATCCTGAAACTGAGCATTCATCAAAAATCTTTGGGTTGGGGCTTCCAGGGGAAGATGGTGGACTGAAGACAGCTCTTCAGACAAGTGGAGATGACTTTTACAGCCTTCTACCAGGGAGCCAAAGCAGATCAACTCCTAAGATCCTCTCTGGATCAAAAGAGAGAGATGCGAGATTGCCCAAGCTGTTTGTCCTTACAGTTGTTCTTCCTCATGAAGAGACCGCAAGACAGCGATCTTGGGTAGGGGAAAAACTGGGAGATGGGAAATTCGCCATATTTGCTCCAGCTGCAAATGGAGCCTTTCAAAGGACACCAGGTTCATGCACTTCCCTTGCTAACTATTTTCAGAAATTGCTTACTAACAGTTTCAACGGTTAGATATCTGAAGAGTGACAAGGCCGAAAGTACCAGGTGAGTGCTTTCACTCCTTAATACACAAATATGAAGATATATTTTATATAATGTTTAAGCACTTAAAATAAACAGCAAAAAGTAAGACAAGGTTTTGGCTACAGAAAGTTTTAAGGGCTCAGAAAATGTTGGAGTTTTGGACTTTGAACATTAAGACTGAAATTATTTCCTTAAAAAAATAAATGTATGTCTGTGGGAAAGAAAAATTGTTCTTGATATTGGAGTTATAAGACAAGCAATTTATAGTGCCATTTAGAGACATCTTTGAAGAAGTGTGCAGAGACCTGCGTCATGAAATGTCAGTAATGTGGTGTCATCTTGAGAACAGTTTGTTCCCAGACGAAGATGTTACAGAATGAGATATGCAGCAAAATTTACTTGAGAAAAATATGAATGAGACTCTGAATAAGAATCTGCCATCAGATATAGAAAGAAAACTGGATGACGTTTTAAAAATCAAGAAGGAAATAAAAATGATAATCCCAGAGAACAACTGGAATAATTCCTTTTGTTGTATTTACAAAAGAGACTGTTGAAAGTGCTTAATAAATTTGTAACGAGGATCAACAATCATCTGAATGGATTACAGCAAAAGACTGCCCTGTATAGAAGAAAAAAAGACTAGAGAGTTGATTTATTCAACCAGGGATAAAATGGGATATGTTGTTACTATGGGTGGTTCTTTCTGGATTTATTGATAACTTAATTAGAAAAATGTGGTGTTCTGTATTTGCTTATATTTAATGTGATGTAAAAGTCTTTCCCCCTATAGTTACTTTATGTAATCCTAATTTTATAGTACTTAAACACGCTTTTCATTTAATGATTTCTCTTTATTCAAAATAAGGAAGTTTGGAAAATCTGTCTTTTTAAAGGAGAAATTATTCAAAAAGAGAAATAATAAAATAACAATGTTAAATTTTAGTCTTTGGTTTACATTAGGATACTGGGATTACTTTACATTCATGAAATGTGGATGTGCTTATAGTTTAGAGTGGCGATATGGAATGTGTATTTGAATGGAATAAGTTGTTATTTGGAATGTTGTGTACTGGAGCTTGTCTTTTGTAAAGGAGAAATGGTTTCTTTGTCTTTTGTAAAGGAGAAATGGTCTCTTTGTCATGTTAATTTTTTTCATTTTGTTTATATTAGGAGATTTTATGCCTTTTAAATGGGATTTGGTTATAGTTAAGAGTTGAGATGAGGAATGTTGAGTTTTATATATGTTAATTAATGTTAAATCTTAGAGCTTTGTTTGGATCTTTTGCTGGTACCTGGGTTGAAGATGACATTACTTATTTGATTTGCCTATTGTTAAGAAATGGGTTATGGGTGAAGAGTTTTATATTTATTAGCTAAGAGGAAGTGAAGAGATCAGGGAATTGTTTATGCTTGCTATGATGAAGGTCAGAAGTTGCTTTGGGGGGAGAGGGATTTATATACCTTTTTTTCTTTCATTTCTTCTTTTTCTTTTTCTCTTCTAGCTTATATTATCTTTTAGGGTTTTACTCAAAACTTTTAATAAAATTATTTGCAAAAAAAATAAAAAAATGTTTGGGTTGTAATTCATTACAGGTCATTCTCATTATTCACAAGGGTTGTGAACTGCAGAAAATGAAACCACAGGTAATTCGACTTAGAAAAAAACTAATTTACATATGCATAAAAGCTGAACTGCCATTTTGTATAAGGGTAAAAGAAACAAAAACATTCCAAGAAGTCCTCCTCCAAATGGAACCACATGCCAAAAAAACTTAGTTATGAGAAATGGTTTACTACTGGCCTATATTTACTGATCATGGGTGTACAGAACTGCAAGTAAGAAACCCCCAGGTAATGAAGGCTGCTTATGTGCTTAGAGTTCATCAAAACACATATATAAACCAGTGAAAGTATACTACTGAATCTGAGAAAGCATGTAATAATGAACATTTAATTTAGCACTGGTGATTTAAAGCTAGAAACTGGGAGACTGAGTTCTAGTGTGTGTATACTAGTGTGTATGTGTATCATTTGTCCCAATTAGATCATTATCCTTTGTGATCTAGAAAAAAAGAGAGAAGATCATCCCCATATAACAGCTTCTACAAGAGTTTGAGTCTTCTTCTTTGTTTTATTTAAAAGCTGTGCTTTTGGATTATCTTGTAATGGCCTCCCAGAGACTCTCCAATTTTATGCAGCAAATCCAGCAAATATATATTTTTATTGATTTCTTGCACCCCACTCATTCTTCTTATACCACTCATTTCCACAAAGGCTCTGAGCCTCTTTGTGCCTTTGACATGGGAATTCCAACTTTGGAAAAGCACTGGTTGTGAACTTTCCTTCTTGGAGAAGAAAGAAGATTAAAAAAAAAAGAAGAAAGAAACTGTAAAACTGAAACCTCTCTTGGAGGCTGATATTTGTCTCTCCTCTCAGAGGAGAGGATCTGTAAAATCCCATGACCCTTTGGATTTACCACTGCAGAAATGTTCTGAGCTTGTAATGGCTGCATTGGCACGTGTGCAGTAAGATTGGAATATGGGCATTGCAAATTCAAAGTGTTTCACCTTCAAAACAATTTGCATATCCTTTGTCTATAATGAACTGGATAGCAAACGGGACTATTCTGTTAAGCAGACAAGAGTAGAAGGCCAGTTTTTGTGCCAAAGGTGATCTAGAATTTGCAGCCATCATAACTTCAAGCAGCACTGAGCTGAAATCACTGGCAAAATAAATTTCTCCTTCCTCTACTGTGCTGCCAAGGCAGAACTGTGGGGTAGAAATTCAGGCCCCACTGAAAACATTAAGCAGAAGGGCCAAAAATACAGAAGAAATAAATGTAGCTGCATGGCATCTGAGAATGCCCCCCTTTAGTAAGTCCAGAGGTTTAAAATTAAGGAACTCTCTTCCCAAAGGAATTGGGAAGAAGAGAAGAGATAGGAAAAAAGGGATAATACAGAGAGAGAAAAAGGAGAATCTCCATCCACTTGTTTGTAGCTCCATCTGTAACAGCCATATAATCGGACAAATTGCCCATGAAGAACTCTAGCTTTTGACAAGAAGCCTCACTAAGCAAAAGATTTGAGCTTGTATGTTACAGAACCTTTATTTATCTGACTATAGTTCTAAGGCCAGTTGAACAGTTACAAAAGTTCCCATTTGTCTGATATTCTTGCTCTGAAAGTCCAGGTCATAAACTAAAAACAGCTTTTACCACTTTATATATAAATAAAGTCAAGAAAAAAGACAGCAGTCATGTCCCTTCGTTGCTGGTTTTCTAAACTTTGGCAAATAATGTCCTCAAAGGGTAGTAAGATTTCTGAGGACTGAAACTTAATAGGACGGAAAATACCACAGTTACACATAGCAGAACCCACCTGCATCACCTACTTGAAAACAATGGAACTGAATTAGAATAACAAGACTGGGCAAAAATCCATGCAAATGAATCCTACTCCAACAAATTAATGATGACATGAAGGAATGGTTTTAGAATGAAAACAAATAGATGAATTAGATTAAAACAATCCAACCATGCAACCTTATGTGCAAGAACGCCTCTGCTTCCTCCAATGAGATACCCCACAATTAATTATGCCACAGCAATGGCCCCAGTGTGTCTAGTCAATTCAGTCATAATCCCAAACTGCAAGGAAATGCTCTTGGTAGGTCTTTCCAGGGAAACACTTGGGACCGTCTTGATTAAAGCATTCTGATATGGATTTGAAAAATGAATTGTGAGGTCTTTGAACCAGTGCGTCACATTAACTTTGGGAGGTAGAAAATCAGCTGGTAACAGTTAGTAGTCAAAATCTCTGCCTCCATCTGGCTTGTTGCCTGCCACACGCTTATATGGTAACAAAAGACAGACAGGGCTTAAGACATACGGCTCAGCTCAGAAGTATGTTGGCAAGACTGGAGATGAAACAAAGGGTGGTGGGGTTTTGTTTTGTTGAGGTAAGTGTAAATTACAACAGTATTTTCTTTGTGGTTCTGTCCAGATTTCTTTTTAATAAATAAGCAATTCCAGGAGATGATGATTTAAGTAATACTACTTTATGCTATCTTGGAACTGTTTCTTTTCTTTAATTTTTAAGTAAGAAAAAGCTTTACAAAATTGTATTTTATAAGATTTCAATGCCATACCAGCCTTAGAACTCTGGTTGACAATACCTTTTCCAGCTCTGAAATACTGAGTAATCTTGATCAATTTCACCAAACAGCTTTTAAAAAACATTTTGTTTTTGGAAGAGGTCTTCCCATACAATGTTATTGGCAATGAACTGAGCTTTCCAAGAGCAGAGTTCTTTCTTAAAAGTTAATTACTATAATCCCTGAAGAATCTGAGCTTCTGGATCAAAGCAAAACAACACAGGACCTTAGCTTTTCTTGCAGATGATGAAACTTTGCCCAGAATGATTCCATAGATCTTGTGAGATTGCCTGATCAAATAGAATTTACAAACAAGGTTCACTCACAAAGACTAAACTGTTCTTGCTATTCTTGAAAGTATTGCAATATAAAGTGTCATGCTTTCAGCATATTCATAGAAATGTAATTGGAAACACAGCCATATAGGGACTGGCAACACTGTTTCACTATTTCAGTATATAGTTATGGCATGTTTGAGCTTGCTTTGTTAAATTGGTCACTTTACACAACTAATTGTGCAATTTTGAAGTTGATGTCTATCATGGAAAGTCTTCCATGACTGCACGTGTACTTAACCTAATGTTGGGCTAATAAGTAGGCAGGAGTCTGATCTAAACTGGGAGCTGGCAGTTAGAACCAGGATTGGCACCAACTGAGTAGAGGCAAAGGACAAAGCTAGAGGTGAGCATCAAAGGTTAAGGGAGTTTTGGTGAACAAGAAACAAGCCATAACTGAGGACCAAACAATGAGAAATACACCAAAGCTTTCAGGAAAGGCTCATCTGGAATCTTCTATACTCTGTGCTATTCAAGCCTGGGTGGTTGTTGTTGAGGCAGGGTATGAGAATACTTCACTAACCTTGGTGGGGAGGGTGGACCTAAGGGTGGACTTTATAAAACTAGATAACTAATTTTATACTGTATGCAAAGATAGAATGGTGCAGAAATAAGGGTGATAAGCTAAAAGAGACAGAGAATCTACAATTCTGCCTACTTGTTGTTCTGACTTTATTCATTTTCTGACTTTATGCTGACATTCTGGAAAAAAGTGTTCCCTGTTCTTCTGTTAATCTGAATAGCTTATGCCTGCTCTTTCTATCAGCTGTGTTTTAAGTCAAGAGAGGATCTTAAAATAAAAATAGTATCTGTAGCACAACCTGATTTTATCTATACGATAAAATAAATTTTAGCAAATAAATTTTGAAAAGAAAAGCAATCCCTGTAAAAAAAACCAAACTGCTATTTTTTTTACTGAAAAATTGTTCCAGAGCATAAATTTTAAGAGCTATACCTGACAATCAGTGTTTGTGTCACTGAGTTGCAATGTAGGTTTTGCTAATTTCCTCTCTCTGTGTTTTATTTTTCAGTCCTGTTCTTCCATTCACTAGAGCAAACTTCCCTTACTAGGTAACTTTCAAATCTGCTGGACATCAAATCACAAAACACTCATAATTTGGCCACGTTTTCTGGAGATTATGGTATCTGAAATTCAAGATATGATACATGTAGCAATACTAAATTGTAGCAGATTAATGAACATTAATATTAAGAAGAATATGCAATTGAATAGGCAAATTTCATTCATAATTAACTAGTGTTCTAAAAGGACAGGGCTTTTAACTTAGTAAGTGCAGCTAACTAGCTGGATCTTTTCTTTTAAGAAATGAATATGGTCTAGCAAAATTTCCAGCAGTGATCTGCTGGGAGTTGACAATGAAGGTGTGAAGGCAATAGGCATTCCCCAGTGTTATTCCTCAACATTTCATCCAGAGGTTCCATAAAGCAGTAATAACTGCAGACTGCAGTTAACAATGGAAGGGAGAACAAGGGTTGAAGTGGAAGAGGCAATGAAGCAAAGTGTGAGGTCTGATTCACACATATGGCGTGGACAGAATTTTCTGGGTTTCAGATTTTTTTTCTTTCTCTCTTTTTAAAAACAGTGGTAACTAGTTTAGGATTTGCACTACCTCAAAATGACAAAAAACAGCATCATGGATGTTTTGTCAAATATACAACTGGAATTAAGGGGCATGATCAGAGACAACTCTGGAGATGCAAATAATAGGCTTGGTAGCCTGTTGTAGCACCAGGGCTGTACATTTGTGGCTACAAGAAATTTTCACAACCATAGCTGTCCACAGATGGAGGGTTAAATATTTCTCTTTCTACCAACCACACTTCTCTTGCAAAGTCTCCTCCCTACTATATTTCCTCAGGCCAAGAAATAATAGGTTTTTAAATGAATGCTATGGCTACCTAATGTATAGCTCTGGCTATAAAGAAGAAAGGATAATACTTACAGAAGTCTAGTTTGTTAAAACTCATAGTATCCCAACCATTATTCAGCTTCAATGTCATTGTTAAGGGTAAATGACCATTTAAATTACTTTGATCAACTTTAAGAATCCTTTCATAAGTTAAATATTCTGAGCTATTAGAACTCAGTGACTTCCTAAAACATATCGGTACAAAAAGGAAGTGATCCCACTTCAACTTCTGCTTGTGGGTTGTTGTTTTTTTAACACAGAAAGGATCACAGTAATAAATGAAATAATATCTGTCTGGGAGGATAAAAGTTTCTAAGGAATGGGAAATCACTGTCAGAAGCGATCGACAAACAGGTAAGACTTTGAGTAGCCCTGACTGCATCTAAATAACTTTTACTAAATTGCACGAACACACACAAAAACACACACATTTTTATTTCTAGCATACCTTCCTTCATCAGCAGGGGTCTTTTTGAAATTGATGAAACTGAGCCAATGCCAAGCTTTGCAGCTGTTTCTTTTTTTCTCTTTATCTGGGAAAGAAATGCTAGAAGAATTTGATAATGTGCTTCATTTGTTTTTATAATTTCACAGCAATAAATCCCCATGAATGTTTTTTAACTAAATAAAGATCAGGTAGCACATTATTGGGTGCAAATTATATACCTCATACTTCTTTGTATGAGGTATATAATCTACCTCATCATACTAGTTCTGTGGCTTGGAGAACCTGTAAATTAGCTCAAGAGAACAAGCAATTCTCTAGTTTATCTTGAATGCTTTCTCTACCTCCCAAAGAATGGACAATTTCAGAAGCGGGTTTTAACAGGAATGAGTTTCAAATCTGTATGGGGATTTTGTTTATGCCAGTCAAGCATCTTATGTTTTGCTGTCCTGCCCAAGAAAAGGCTTGATGGCTTTCTATCCACCATACTATCCATTCTATCCAATTGGTGCTCCTTCTGGACTCATGACTCCTGCTTGAAGAACAGGTGGCATTGTGTCCAGAAAAGCCTTTATACCAGTGTTGTCCAAACTTGGCCACTTTAAGATGGGTGGACTTCAACTCCCAGAATTCCCCAGCCAGCCATGCTGGCTGGGGAATTCTGGGAGTTGAAGTCCACTCATCTTAAAGTGGCCAAGTTTGGACAACACTGCTTTATACAGATTTGCGTTGTGTGTCAATTGCACCACTCCTAGATCGGGAGGCTCTACTCTCAGTCACTCATGCCCTAGTCACTTCCCGAATGATTACTATAATGCACTCTACATGAAGCTGCCCTTGAAGAGTATCTGGAAGCTTCAACTGGTACAAAATGCACCAGTGCAGGCAGTTATGTGTGCTCCAAGAACTGCACATGTTACACCTCTGCTCCACTAGCTGCATTGGCTGCTGGTTTGCATCTGGGTCAGATTCAAGGTGCTGGTTATGACCTTTAAAGATGTGATGGAATGGAATAATGAAGGTCAGACTCAGGGAGGAAAACATGTTCTTTCATCTCCTGAGGAGCGAGGGAGAGATAAGAGGATGAGGCTGGCACCTCCTTGAGGAATTCATAGTGTTGTGACTGACATTACTTGGGAGCTGGAGTTTGAGTCTGGGAAGATTGATGTCAGGCCTAGCCCAAGGAACTCCAGGAAACCATGTAAATTCAGTCCAGCAATGTTTATTAGCTACAACCTCTAGCAAGAATCTTCCCAGACTGAAACTCCAGCTCCCAAGTAATGCCAGTCACAACACTATGAATTCCTCAGGGAGGTGCCAGCCTCATCCTCTTATCTCTCCCTCTCTCCTCAGGAGATGAAAGAACATGTTTTCCTCCCTGAGTCTGGCCTTCATAATTCCATTTAATCACAAAAGAGCTACACAGTATGAGGCCAGGTTATGTCAGGGACCACCTTCTCCCAATTACGTCTACCCATCCCATCAAGTCTGGCAGAAGGGGCATGCTGTGGGTCCTGTTAGCCAAGAAGCTTTATTTGGTGGGATCCAGAAAGAGAGCCTTTTCTGCCATGGCACCAGCCTTCTGGAACATCATTCCCCCCATGGTGACATTGGCTCCAACTGTGCTGGCCTTCCGGAAGGCCTTCAAAACTTGGATGTGTCATTGGGCATGGGGATCCTAAGGAAGTGTGGAGCCCATTAAATTGTTAAATTGTATGTAAGTTAGACTGCACTTTCCACTGTCTTTTTGTTAGTATACTTTTTAACTATATTTTTAAACTGTTTTTAATTGGTTTTAATGGTGGAAGGCTCTAATTGTTAGTGGTGTTTTAACTGTTTATGCCAGCCAGAGTCAAATGCAAGTAACTGGGCAGCCATATAAATTTATTTATTTATTTATTTATTTATTTATTTATTTATTGTTAAGTTTATATGCCACCCATCTCCCTCAGAGGATAAATAAAATAAGTAAATGGATTAAATAAATAAATAAATAAATAAATACATAAATAAATACTTCAGTACCATCACTAGAAATGACTGGAGTACAATAGCAGTACAGTAGTCAGTCTAGCAGAGATCAACTAAAATACTGTAAGTGACCCAAAGAGTTTCATCTTTCAAGTTGTTGCTATTGAGCAATGTGGTCTTCTGGCATGGAGGGAACTACATTTGGTGTCCATTTTGTTGCAATGATTAAGGAAGCCCTCTCTTCCAGGAGGGGCCAAACATGTTATTCCCACTTCCACCAAAGAGGCCACCATGTCAATCCTATAGTACCCCAAAGGCCATTTAACAAATAAAAAGAATGGCCTCTGCAAAAAGTTTTCAGTCCTTTATTTATTGGGAGTCTATTCTATTGAATCACTGAATTGATGGGACCCTTTGAGTATGGTTTGAATTTCTACCATGTAATGTGAATAATTCTGAATGCCAAAACACATTTTTTTCTGTCAGTCATATCCCTATTTCAATTCTGCAAATTGTTCCAGTGTTGTCCTTTGCTAGTGTGGGTCATAGTATGGCATTTTTGTTGCTTCCAGATAGAGTTGTTTTCAACCGATGACCCAAATGTAACTATGTTAAGACTTATTACAGTTTAGTTGGGATTCTATCTCATGGAAGACTTTGGTTAGCCTAATGAAAGTAAACATTCCTGAAATCTTCTTGGTCCTATTAAGGACAAAAGAATGGGTAGAGAAGCGTGGTGTATCATTACTTTCAGACAAGGTCGATATCAGAGTTCAAGCCTAGATGAATAGGATCAAACTTTAATAAGTAATCAGTCCAATATCAATACATGGGAAAATTCTTGAGCAGATCATAAAGAGATTGAGCTGCAATCACCTTAAATAAAATGCAGTGATGATCAGATCAGCATGGTTTTGTCAGGCTAAGTTACTAAATTATGTAACTTCCTTAGCAGATTGTGTGAATGCTGTACATATATTTTAATTTCTGGAAAACATCTGATAAAATAGCCCATAGCATTGTGATGTGCAGAGTAGTTAATGGCTAGATGTTGTGACAATTAAATGGATACTTTGTTGACTTGAAAATGATGCTCCAAGAGTGATCATCAACAGCTTCTTAATCATCTGGGAAGATTAATTAAGTGAGATGGTGTAAGACTTGGGCCTGCATCTTGTACTCTTTAATATTTTGAAGACATGAATGGAATTCTTATCAAATTTGCAGATGTACAAAATTGGATGGGATAGTTAATACCCTGGAAACAGAAATAAAATTCAAACCATCTTCATGAGCATTTGGCTCATCATTAATAATATAATGACATTTAACAGAAATTTAATCCCAAGTGCAAAGTTTTTCACTTAGGAAACAGAAACAAATGCACAAACATGAGACGGATGATAGTACTTGATTGCAAACTGTGTATCAGCCAGCAGTGTGATATGACTGCAACAAAAATAAATACAACTTCAGACTCTATCGATCAAATAAAGTTTTCCAGATTATATAAAGTAATTCTTCCTCTGTATTCTGCATTGCTCAGATTCTTCCTCAAGTGCTGTATTCTGGCGCATAATATTTTAAAGATTCAGACCACTGATGCTCAGAGACAAGCAACAAGGATGGTCAGTGAAACTGAAAAGAAATAGAAGGAACTAGGAATGTTTAGCCTTGAAAAAGAAGGGCTGAGGGATGTGAGCATGACAGCAGTCTTTATATGCTTAAGGGGATGTCACACAGAAGAAGGCCAACACATTCTCCATGGCTGTAGAGTGCAGGACATGAAATAATGCATTTAAGTTAAAGGAAGGCAGATTCTGATTAAATATTAGAAGAAAGTTTCTTAATACTAACATTATTTTGACAATAGTATCAGTTATCCAGAACATGGACCACTCCTTTTTATGGAGATAGTCAACCAGAAGCTAGGCAGCCATTTATATATCAGGGAAGTTTTAATTTGAATTCCGGCACTGTGTGGATTTGGGACTTGATGACCAAAGCAGCCTCTTCTATGATTCTAATTTCACAATGAAATTTTTCTAATATTCTTCTTCTTGTTGTTGAAGAAGAATAGAACTTTAAAGAATTAACCCCCCCAAGAGATTTTTAGAGCTTAGAATATAGGAAATTGATTGATCTAGTATGGTTCAGCATAGGAAGGTTTGCTGCATACTAGTGATAGATGCTGCTATAGAACTGACATGTTATACACCTGTAGTACATTAATGTTATGGAATATGCCATAAATACATCTTAAAGTTTCCATGAAGTAGAAATAAGTACAGGCAGAACATTGTTGGGATTGAGCCTAAGCATCAGGTATCATTGGTATGTCATGGCTACTTTGATTACCATTATGGTTATTTGTACAAGCACAGTTACAAACAGCTTTTATAAATAGTTGTTCAAATGAATCTATTTGGCACTTGTACAAATAGACATGTCAATACCACAGGAAATTTCAAGGGCTGAACAATGTTGTCTTTGTTTGGCTTCTCTAATTAAAACATGATGAATTCAGAAATGGAAATTTGGCAAACACTGGGTTGATATGGTCAAATTGCTTTAAGATATGTTGAAATTTCCTACAAAAGCTGCTCTGGGATGGCCCATCCAATAGACATATGAAATATTTTTCTGGATGCCAGGCCTGCAGGGAGTTTCTGATCAGCCAGCACTAAGATACAGAGGGAGTACAGGAAGAAACATCAGTCCAAAAGACACAGGGAAACAGGGAACAGGGATGAGTCCTGTCCACAAAAGCCAGAGTGGCAATGGGAGGGGACAGACTTCCTTAATCCTAAACTTAACCCTTGTTCACATTGTGAGCCTTTAAAATGTAGAGAAAAAAGTGTGTGTGTATATATATCTTGGTCTTTTTTTTTTCCAGTTCAAAAGCAGGAAGAGAGAAAATAAAAGGCTTGGTTGCCAGAGTTCTCATTATCTTTGTAGCACCTCTAAACTCCATTTTGTCCTTTCTGAGCTATGGTGCTCAGAACTGGATATAGTATTTCCAATGGGGGTCTGTCCAAGGCAGAATAGAGTGGAACAATTACTTCCTGTGATCTGGACTCCGCGGTCTTATTAATGCATCCCCAGATAGCATTTGCTTTTTTAGCAGCTGGCTCTTGCTCAACTTGTGCCTTACATTTTTTTTTTTCTAACCAGGTGCAGAATTTTTCTCCCTGTTAAATTCCATCCTATTCTATTCAGCCCACTGCTAAAGCCTATCTAGATCTTCTTGAATATTCTGTCTGTCATCTAAAGAATTAGCCATTGCTCCCAGCTTTGTGTCATCTGAAAAGTTTATAAACATCACCTCAATTCTCTCATCTAAGTCATTGATAAAAATGTTTCACAGCACAGGGCCCAGGAGAGAGCTGTGGCACTGTACTAAATACTTCCCTCCAAGCTTAAATGATACTCTTTGAGTGCAGTCATTCAGCCAATGGCGAGTACATCTAACAGCAGTGTCAACTATCCTTATATTACCATGTTATGAAGGAGAACATAATGATGCACTCTGTCAAAGACTTTGCTAAGATATAAGTACATTATATATGTGGCGTTCCCTTGTTCTACTAAGCTAGTAATGCTACCAGAGAAGAAGATAAGATTAGGTTGCCATGACTTGTTTATCCTGAACTCTTCCTGGCTCCTATTAATTGTAGCATACTTATCCAATATGCTATCCAAAGATTTTGCCCACTACAGACATCAAGCTGTCAGATCTATAAATTTCTGGATCCTCCTTCTCCCCCTTCTTGAAGATGGGGCTAATATTTGCCGCCTTCTAGTCTTCTAGATAGTATAGCATTTGAAGGATTTTGAAGAATTCCAGATATTATATGAAAGAAAGTTTGGGCCATAGGATTCATTAGGCTTTTCAATATTGATATGAATTTTCTGGGACAGTTCTTCCAGAGTTCAGGGGCTGGGCTTCATCCCTATTCTAATAATGCATTGTCAATTGGTGTCAGGTTTTATCAGCTACAAAAGTACTGTATCATTGTCTGTGATAGATGTACATAGGAACATAGGAAAAGCCATGTTAGATCAGACTAAAAACATATTTTTCAGTATTTTGATCCTTTATGGCCTGATGCTTATGAGAAGCCCATAAACAGAACATAAGGTTTTCCTGCTCAGTTCATGTTCTCAAGCAAATGATCTTGAGAGGTATGGCAAGTTGAAACTCTATCCAACTAACTGTTGGCTTCTAAACTAGATAATTCAAATTAGCTATAGGATATATTTCCTCTGCAGAATCCAATTTGCAGCTTGAAATGCTTCAGGATCAAGTTTTTCTCCTGGAGGATAAAGTGGGTGTTTGTCAGGTTCAGCCCAAAGAACTCCACGAGACAAATACAGTTCTGTTGCATTTATTAGCTTCCACCTCAAGACAGAAATCTCTCCAGACTGAACCTAAGTTCCCAAGCCAGCAAGCCACAACACCATGAATTCCTTAGGGTCGTCCCAGTCTCATCTTCTTAAACTTCCCATGCTCCTGCTGAGGGCTAAGGAAACACTTATCTACCTGAGTGTGGCCTTCATAACACCATTCCATCAAAATGTTATATCCAGGGACACCTGTGCAAAGCTTTGAAGAAGCAAACTTGGCATCCATTTTCTACTATCTTTGTGTAACTGTCTCCAGAGCATAGTTTGAAGCTGCACCTTGTATAGAAAGCAGCAACCAAATTACTTTCTGGATGCATTTGTTAACCATTTTACAATACAATCGCTGCCAGGCTATTTCCTCATCCTCCCCAAATGCTATTTTCACCTATTTATACACTTGAGCTACCTTATCCAGCATCTTCCAGTATATATGTTAAACCTGAATTAGTTCAGCAGACAATAGCATCAACAAATTTGTATATGAATAGCCTGGCTCACAATTAATGCAAAGCCATGACTGTTTAACTATGGTTTATTGAATAGAAACAATTGATTGGGTTCACACAATATTCACTACTGGAACAAACAGCTTTCCTGGAACATTAAATCAGAATGTTCCAGGCTGACTGCATTCCAACAGAACAAAACTTTAAAAAACCTTGAGTGTTCTGTGTTTTGCTGGAGCTTTTTTGAAAAAAGAAACAATTGGAACTCAAAACAACAACTTCTTCTTTTCTTTTTTATTATACAGCCAGAAGAATGGATAGGGTGGCAGTTAAGGCTGAGAACTACCAGCTAACCAACTTGAAAAAAAAATTGGCCCAATCAATTATTTTTGATTTTTGTTCAAAAAAAATACTTCCCGTTATTGAAATTACATGAAACCAATTTGTTTCCTCTTATGCTGCATTCCTTGAACTCAAGTATTATATCTTTGCCTTGGGCAAACACTAACTGAAAAGATTATGAGGAGAGATTAGATGCTATGCTCTTAAAAAAAAAAAAAAAACCACAGGCCTAATTCTTGCTACAGCTCTTTTAAATCAATTAGTTCTTCCAGCACTAGAGAACATCCTAACATAAAAGGAATTCCATTATTACAAATGTGTTTTTAAAAATGTTTTAAAGTAATATTACAGGTCCTTTGTAGCAAGTTCCTCAATGCTTTCTCTTAATTTGCAGGCATAGCTCCTTGCTTCCATGTGCTCTTTAAATGCCTCCTGCTTTACTCTACAACTCCATTCCCTGATCACCACATGCAACCTATGCCCATAGTAGCAGAGTCACAACCAGTATCTTCTGGCCTGAACGAAGACATTTAAAAATACACTTCATCTGCAAGTGACATGTTAACATTTCCACCACTTAAAATGTCTGAAAATTCTTTAAAAATGGAGCCTTTTATTCTATACTTTACACAAAATTCCAAGGACATGTTTAAAAGAGATGTTTTGAACTCAAAACAATTTATTTTTAAAGTGTTTTTCATTCTCCTAGTAGTTACCGATACATGCAATCCTGTATATTTATAATGTTTGTATTTATGCTGATTTGTAATTATGAATTTTATTCATTTATATAGTCATCTGTATATATTGTGGCAGTTCCAAGATTACTTAGACTACAGTCCAACGGTGCAGAGAAATTTTCACTGCAATACGGAGCTGATATTCTGCCTGAATGTGTTTTTGTTTCTGTTATAATTGTATACCCAATTAGTGGAACAAATTATACCTACCAAATGAGATGGTATTATTTGTATCAAATGCCACACTGATGAACATAATGAAAACAAAAAGGAAGATCTGTGTGCTGTTAACTAGAATAAACCCATGGAATGGAAAAAAACAAACAATGATTAACATGAGACAAGAATTATGCATATGGCTTCATGCTGGCCAGCAATTTGGAAACTGGAGAAAAGATTGTCAACAGTGATGGTATAGCTGTGTGGGTACTATAGCTGTCAAAGTGTCAGGTTTAAAACAACATATTATTGCTTGATCCTATGCATGCTATTTAGAAGAAACTTTTACTAAGTTCACTGAGACTTATTCCCTTTTAAATCTGTTTCAAGATTGCAACCCAAACTCTCACCAAAGCGGATATCAAACACAGGCACTTGAATAATTCCATCACATTTGACTATTATATCTGAAATTGGGGAGCTATGATGTAATATTATTACACTGTTAACCAGAATCCTTCAATCCTTTAACTATGTGGTAAAAGAACCTGCTAGCAAATTGCTATAAACTTATAATGATTTATGCAGACAGAAATTAGAAGGATAAAGGATTAAATGAGAAGGCCAAATTGTAAGGAATGCTTACAGAAGAACTGGAAAAGCCTGGTGACAACATTATGCTTGCAACTTGCAAGAGGGTTGTCAAAGCATGTATACATCTCTTGGCCAGTTTTCACTTTTGGAAGTGATTGGAGATGTATGTTTGCCCTGGCATAAGATGGTCACATTTTATTTCTGCCACTTTCATATCTGGCCATTATGTCTGCTCTGAAACTGGTTGGGAACCTTATGGCTTCTCCTGCCATTTTGTAAGAGAATTCCAATTCATGTATTCAAGGTATCACTTATCTGATTACCCAACAATAGATCTGGCTGAATGTTCCATATCTCAAATCAACAAAGGTAGCTGAGAAACAGAAGCTGACATACTGTTTACATGAGCATAAGTATAAGGCTTGCGCAATATTCAGTGAGGCACTTTGCTCATGATGAAGCACCTATCTGAATTCAGTAGAAGATCTGGGCATGGCAAGAGGGAGAGGCAGAGGCAGAACCTTCAAAGCTGCTATTTCTCAGCCTTGAACAGTAGATCCCAAAGACTGTTTCACCCTACTATTTGGGTGAATAAGTATATAACTATAAAAAGATAAGTACTTTGCTAATATGGTGAAAATTTTGTTTGCTGGTGCCAATTGTGTAACATTCTTTTTCTAAGTCCTGTTAATCAGGTACTCACCACCAATGGTATGGATTGGAACTGAGGCAGCTGGAATTGATTGACTGGCCACGTGAGAGTTTCAAGCCCCAAACCCCATAATTAAAGGCTAGGGCGAATTGCAGTTTAGTTTGTTTCTCCATGAGCCCACTGACCAGCAGCTGATTGACTTTGGCTCCTGCAAGACTAGGGCAACCATTTTTAGGTCAACTGTAAGTGATGAGGAATCCCTCCCATTCCATTCTGGCCATTCCACATGGTTGTTTTCTAGCAAAGAAGACATTTTCCCTGGATGAGAAATCTGGGTTTTGGATATATCAACTAAGATATAACCCCCAGGGAACAGGAGGGATGGTGGGGGACAGAATGCCATCTTGTTATTTAATTTTACTGCCAAACTAAAATTTAGCAAGCAGTGAATTCAGCACTGGATTGGCCATTAAAAAGGTGGCACTTTCCAATTTCTGGAGAAAAGATATTCTTAACTGTGTTCTTGCAAGAGGGGTGAGTCTTCTAAAGGCTGTTTGCATAACATCTATAATATATACTTTAGGATATTCAGGATGTTAGTGAGAAGACATAAATTGAAACAACTGCTTGAGTTTGCTAATGTTATGAATAGGGTGTTGCTGAATTTCCACCCAAAGCAAAATTTGTATGGACACAAAAACAGAACAGTCCTTCAAAACTGCAGGCAGGATTTCAGAATCCCACAATGTTTTCATAAAAACCACTACAGCTCATGTGGTATATCCTTTCATACCAAAATTGCTTCATCATTATTGCAATAATTATTGTTATTATTATTATTTTTAACTTCTCCCCTCAGCTTCACTTGAAATTTTCAAGAGTTTGGTTCTCAGTGCTTGGCATTCATGTAACTTAATACCATTCTCATGATGTAATACAAACAAAACTCCCCAAAACAAACATACATTTCTGTTCTTTGTGCTTTTAAATATCTATCTGTTTGAATATGAATTGCTCTACATCGATACTGACTGCATTGGGCCAGGTTTTTTTCAGGTGCATATTTGTCTAGATAACAAATCTATATGGATGACGAATCTATCTCCAGATAGTCTTTTTATCCAGGGCCAAGCAGCTCAGAATGCAGCTAGATTGGAGCAGCGTATAAGATGCAATAAACAAAAGGTGGTCAACTGTATAATCTAGCAAAATTGTAACGTGATAACTTTATTAATAAAATAAAAGATTGTGCTAAAATCTATAGTAAAATATGTGATCATCCTATGTGTTTTCTGCATTCTTATTTTGCTAATTTTGCTTTTTTTCATTTTTAAAAGAAGGCATATTTAAATTGTATACTTAGTGCATTTAATGTATTCAATAAATCAGCAGTGGCTGATCTGTTCCATCCAGCTATCAGAAGCATATGGTTTCTACATGGTTAGGTTACCTAATGCATAGGTATCCATTCCTAACCACGTTGACACAAAAATGACAAAATAGTTATCCAGAAGTTTACAACAAACTTCTCCCCTTACATACATGCATCAAGAGCTGAAGCAAGTACATAAGGGGTGGACTTTACATCACTACTTCATAATCACATTTTGTCACTTGTACTCATGGATGCCCGTGCGAACAATAAAAATGATTTTAAATTAACTGTAATGCCAACTGCTGGAACTGGTCTCCCAAATAATAAAAGAACCACCAGAATTGTTCGCTCTGCTTCCTATCCCAAACAGCTAGAGCAGAGGAAACTGTTGAGTGAGAAGCTAGAGGACAAAAAAAAAAAAAAAAAGGATTTTTCTTGCTTTTTTTTCTTCTTCTTTTTTTCTGGAGTGAAAGTCCTCACCAGATGAACCAAGGCAGATTAGGTATGGAAACTGGGTTGAAAGCCAGATTGAAATCAGTGTAGATAATCTATTTCCTTGAAGAATGTCTTGAGTTGGGCAGCCAATATGAAGAATGAAAGAGAGTACTGTATGTGTTGGATTATTCATCTTTGGAGGAATAATTAAGTAACTCGTTATGATGCCATGTTCTGTCTTTAGTTAAAATTTGGGCTCATGGTAAAAGGACTGGATTTTGTCTGATTAATGTTTCTTATTCATACTTGAATAGGAAAGAATCTGAAGTTTTTTTTATTCCAAAAGATATAAAATGCATTACAAAAAAATCAAGAGTCTTCATAGTCATTGAAATTCAGAGTGAGAGTAAAATGAAATTCCTGCTTTGATGAATAAATGCCATTTGATAGATTTTAAGCATGAAAGGCAAGTCTCTTTTATTGTGTAAGTCTCATAACATCAGTGGTGCTGTATCATCAGTCAATTTTGTTCAGAGACTGAATGATGTATAGATAGAAATATAGATATCAATTGACCCAAACCTATAAATATAATGTCATTGATTCATTTCTACAGGCCTATAATCTACTTCAGCTGAAAGAATAAGAAATTGCCTATTTCCTACCTCTTCCAGCAGAGTTTACACATTTATTTCAGCCCCTCAGGCTCTAATATATATATTTTTTATATATTATTCAGACTTCTGTCCAATGGATTGAGCCCAGCCTTGAGTGAAGAAAAGCAAAAGGTCAAGTATTGTTGCCATAAAAATGAATGAATGAATGAATGAATGAATGAATGAATGAATGAATGAATGAATAAATAAATAAATAAATAAATAAAAGTCCAAAACAATACCAGGGGGAGGGGGGAAGGAGAGAATATTTATACATATTATTTAAAAAAATTAAAAAGAAAAGCTGCATTAAAAGTGCAATTTTTTAGGGACAGGGAAATGCTAAGACCAGATGGCCAACTTGCATTACGTGCATTATGATTTTTTTCCCTTACATTAACTGTTTACTTAATTCCCATTAATCTGCATGGATTTGGGATAGTTTGGGATACTTATGCTTGGACAGATAGTTGGTAGCTTTATCTGCTGTGATGTAAATAGCACTGAACTTAGCAATGGTTAGCAACAGAGCTTACTTCTGAGTAACTAAGATAGGAAAAATATATACTACTTTTTTATTTTTGTGTGTGCCATGAAGTCAGTGTTGACTCCTGTCAACTGCCTAGACTAGTCCCTGCAGTTTTCTTGGCAAAATTTTCTGATGTAGTTTGCCATTGCCTGCTTCCTAGGGCAGAGAGAGAGTGACTGGCCCAAGGTCACTCAGCTGGCTTCATGCCAGAGGTGGGACTAGAACTCACGGTCTCTTAGTTTCTAGCCTGGTGCCCTTAACCACCAATATACCACCTTTGATCATTTTTATTTAACAAACTTTTTACACCAATTCAGAATGTTTCAATGAACTGAAAATTTATCATTAAGGGTTGTTGTTGTTTTTTTGGTCTGTTTTTTGCATTTCTTCCTCCCAAAATCTGTCTTCTGTGAACAGATATAAGGTTCTAATGTCTTTGTTTTAAAATGAGAATTTAGAGTATTGCTTTTCTGTACGGACAGTGAGCCATGATCTGAGATGGAGACATTGGGCTGGGTAAGATCTGCTAGGGTGTAGACACCTACAGTATACTGTTGCCATGTATGCCATGTAAAATCAGGAATCCCAGTTGTGAGTTGAAAATGCAGTGCAGCAAAGCAGAAGAACATTTGAAAAATCGAAGGACTGAGTGATTCTTTAGCATCTTTGCTGTGCGATATTGGAACAGAACGCATGTTTTCTGAATGGATTCACTGGTAAAGAAATGGGATTTAAACAGGCCAAGATGAAGAGTACAGGAATGCATTTAGTAGTGAACTCAGCGGATACAAAGTTAATGCTGCTGGATTACTTGTAGCGTAGCCTGTTTCTTACTTTATTCTTGGGTATGTTACTTTACTTCTTTCAGTACTGCGTTCTCTATTACTGCCATTACACTGTTGAGCTGATCAGTTAACTAACTGACTACTTCAGGGTTTCTCTGAAGTATATTATATAATATATAATATATAAAGTATATTATATTGGGTCCAGATTTGAAACATTCAGTTTAAAAGAAAAAACCAATCCATGTCTAACCTTAGACCTAAGGAAGGTTTACTGTCTTTACGGTCACAGGTTCTTTTTTAAACTGTACCCAATTAGATTGACCCAGACTCAAAAGATCCACAAAAGCACTGGATTCTGGACAGGTGATTTTTTATATCTCCCTATAAAGGTTGGGGAGATGTTTTATTAAAAAAAACAACAAGAGATACAAAAGTGAAATGTAAAATTTACAAACATATATGGGTGAGTGCTTTCCATTGCCTCTATCTTATCCAATGCTCTATTTCTATTAAACAATTACAATTTCTCTACACTATATTCTACTACTCTTACTTCTATACTCCTACTATTACTTCCATACTATTACTATTGTAGAGCAATGTTTTCCTCTTACAGAGCCTGTTCTGTCTTTGATTCCTCTGTCTGGGATTTCTTCTATTTTTTTCTTCTCTGTTAAAGGCCAGCATGTAATGCACTTGCACGTTCCCACGTTGTGTTTTTATTCTTTCTTTCTTTCTTTCTTTCTTTCTTTCTTTCTTTCTTTCTTTCTTTCTTTCTTTCTTTCTTTCTTTCTTTCTTTCTTAAACTTGTCCCTGCCCATCTCCCCCCAATGGGGGACTCTGGGTGGCTCACAACATATTAAAACAATAAATAAATATATAATTAAAATTTACACAGGACACGTTTACAAAAATAAAAGGAAAAAAATCCAGGAGGCCAATGGAAGCAACACCAGGCCTCTAGGGGGCTAGCCAACCCCATTTCTGGCAACCTCCCTCCCCGCCCCAGGCCAGATGGCAGAGCCAGGTCTTCAAGTCCCTCCGAAAGGCCGGGAGTGAGAGGGCCTGTCTCATCTCCGGGGGCAAGATGTTCCAAAGGGCAGGGGCTACAGCAGAGAAGGCCCACCTTCTGGACCCCGCTAGTTGGAGTTCTTTTGCTGAGGGGGTCCGTAGCATGCCCTCTCTGTGTGATCGGGTGTGGTTTTGCTCTTCTTTTCCCCTCTGGACCATTCACTCCCTCCTAAGGAAAAAAAAACACCTTCTTCTATTTTGCTGCTTTCTCTGTTGGTTGCTGCTGCAGAGCTTCCAAAACACACACGTTCTCCTCCCACACCCGGCCCAAGGCTGCAGCTTTATTGGCAACTCTGCTCGGTGAAGCTGGGGAGGAGGCTCATATAGGAGGGGAAGAAGGCTGCACAAGTGCCTGCAATTTTTCTAAGCAGCCTGCTCTTCCACATTTACATCTGTAAACTAGAACGGAAATATAGAAAAATTCTATCTGTCAACAATAGGACATCCTTTCATAAAGCAATGCTATTTTTGTATTCTAATTTCTGTCCAGGCTAAGTGCACTAGACAGCTTTGTGCTATGATCTAGTCTCTCTCCTCTTACACTTGATGGCTTTGGGAAGATATTTATGGGGCAAAATTGAAAGACCCCAGTCTTTTTTCTTATGCCTGGCCCAGGCACTCTTCCCATTAGTCTGAGTTCTTTTTAATTTTAGTTTTCTCCAGTTACTGAAGAAGTGGTAGCTAAAATAGACTTAGAAATTCCCTATACAGTGTATCCTTCAAATTCTTTCTCTACTTTCTTGAATGTATCTCCTCTGGTTTTTCCTCAAATTCTTGACCAAGTTGGCAGACATTTTTCTAAATTTTCTAAAACAAGTTATCTTCACCTTTTTTTAAAAAAAGTATTTGGCTTCTAGTAATCATCCACTTCTTGTCTTTTGTTTCTGTCTAAAATTGACAAGTTGATCTCACCCAATTCCTTCCTTATTTGTCATATTGACTCACTTCAATCAGAGCACTGGCTCTGGTAGTGTCAGGCCTAGCCCAAGGAACTCCTGGAGACCGTGCAGGTTCAATCAGCAAGGTTTATTAGCTAGTGCTTGTTTACAGAATCTTCTCAGACTGGCCAGCAGTTCCCAGGAACAGGAATTCACTATCTCCTGGAATGTTAGGGATGCATCAGCTTTTGCCTCTTATCTCCAGTCCGTTGTTCTGGAGACGAGATCATGTTCTTTACCCCCCTTCCAGTCCCATGCCATTCCATCACAGGTAGAGATTGATTTCCTGGCAGCTAAGGCCAATACTGATAATCAGCATTAGTCCTGCTGGATATGTCTGTAGCAACTGACACCCTGGATTATAAGATGTTATTGTCTTGAGTTTGTTAGGCATCAGTAATTCAGTTTCTTTGTTTCAGACCTATGTATATTTCTTATCCTACATTTTCAGTTAAATAGAAGGGTCATTGCTCCCAGCCCTTCCAGTTATCTGTAGGTAACAGGGGTCAGTCCTTGACCCATTCTTGTTTACCTCATGAACACTATTTAGAGAGTCATTAATTTGTTCCTTCCATTTTAATTATATCTATACCAGCGATATCCAGGTTTATTCTTCTGTCTCAATCTTGGAAGATGAAGTGTGACCTTCCCTCTACAACTGCCCAACAGATATCACCAGTTGAAGGAGACTTCACTGCCTTAAAGTAAACCTGGAAAATACTAAGTTTATTGTTTTTCATCCTGATTGTCCTTCTCTCACACTCTCCCTTGTTGGGTTTTTTGGCACATGATTTAAGAATCCTTCTCAAAGAGAAATTTAGTTTAAAGGTAAAAGAACCTGTAATATTTAATTTCTGAATATTCATATAATTTGTTCATATCTTATTTTAGAGACAGTTAAGCAACTAATTCATGCCTTGGTAATGTCCTGGCTGGATTACTGGAGTAATTTGCTGACAGACCTTCCTAACTATGCTCTTCACCCACTGGTTCATATCAAGAAAAGTGCAGTTCAAGTGGTTCTAGATCTCACCTAATATATTCCTATCTCTTTGTGATAATTCCTACATTGATTGGGCTTTCAGGACTGCTATTGGTTTAAATTCCTAGTCCTGATCTTCCAGGCTGTGCATATGAACACCCAGTTATTTTAACTTGATTATAGCTCATATTCTTCTGTACTAAGTTCAATTGTGCAATCAAGGTTGATTAGTTTTTCCTCATATTAAAATATGCTCAAATATGAGTTTCAAGGCTTATTCCCTTCCTTTCTTAATTGACAGACACTTGAACTATGTGTAGAATTTGCTTAAAGCACTTCTTTTCATAGAAATTTTATGAAAACCTAAGAACCTTCTTTTCCATTATTCACTGTGGATTTATATTATTGTACTGGTATTAAGAAATGTTTTGTATTGTTTATTATATCGTACATGGAAATGCCTTACAATAAATATTACAATTTTTATTGCAGATATCGGATTGTTGTTGTTGTTATTATTATTATCATTAAATATCAATTTAACATTTTGTATAGTACCATTCAGACAAATATTTCAGTGTCAGATCGGCACCAAGATAATTATTTTTTAAAAAATTGGCAAAGAAGAAAGAGGTTGTTAACTCCTGTCTGAAGACTGCAGTTATGAGGACATATAACCTTTCCCTGGAATGTTCTTCCATATATATGGAACTTCTATTTCTAAGTAGAATCTCCAGGTTTTCTGTGCTCTACACATGAATTAGCGTGTCACTTGAAGAAGGATTGCCATAAGGTCAATAGATATTTCTTCCCCACCCCCAAATTCTACTTATATAGAGACTAAAATGTAAATACATATCTACATTCCTTATATTTATTGACTTTCATATTAGAATTTTAAGCTCATAAAGCTTACAGTGAGTTGAATAAAAAGACTTAAATTGAAAAAAGAGGTAAGTACGCAGATGTGTTATTTCTTGTGATAGTCTAATAACTATACCTAGATACTGAGAAGAAGGAAGCAACTCTCTATTGAGCCAAGTAGAGATCCTTCTGCATTTAGGCACTAGACAGATAGAATTTGGGTGTAACTTTCGCATTTGGTTAATACTGAATTTATTTAATTTATGTTAAACATTTTAGCTTCTGATTATTTATGATAAGGAAACTCAGAGTGGTTTCCAAAATGAAGGTATACATCAAATTTAAACACTAGTGTACAGCAATAAAGTGTCATAAAACAGCATAAAATAGCAAACAAAAAATATTGTCCTAGATTAGTCCAACAGAATAAGAACTCACTTAAAAATGAATTGGGTCAATACAACTGCATTTTGAGTTTTGTTTACACTTTATGGACTACAGTTGAGAATATATAGGCTGGCTTTAGGCTTTATATATTAAATCCTGGGCAAAGTGTCCCCTATGGGTTTCTTCCACAGATTTCTAAAGTTCTACCACCAATTCTTCAGAAAATGAATCTAAGCATTCTACTGATAGTTGATTTTGCAATAGTGCCAGCATGAGTATAAAATTAAGTCTGCTTGTGTTCATCTTTCCACAATCAAATATCCATTTTTAAAAAGTGTCTTAAAACATGATGGTGGTAAGAACTCAGTTCCTGCCAATTCCCTGTACAAAATGGCCATTGGTACATGTTTTAGAATGAGGATTGGTTGGGAAAGATGGATAAGGAGAAAAATTCTACTTTCTCTTTACAGATTTACATGGATTTTGAAATAAACAGGTCCTGCAAATGAAGAAGTGATATTCAGTTATGATTTAGGTTTGTCTTGTCTTCAGTTCTACTGCAGCCTTCTATAGCATGTCTGCAGGCAGTCATTTTTGCTAGCAAAGCAGTATTAACCCATATAATATGTTGGAGTACAATGAAGTTTAGCTGTAATATGATGATCCTGGACACAAATATTCAACATCTTGACAGCTGTTGCATCCCATCAAAACCACTTCCTTTTGTAGCACAACAGTTCATACAAGTAAGGTATTACTGATAGACTTGAACTCTTCCCAAAACCATGTTGGAATGAACTTTGATCACTATCATAATAAGAAACAACTTCAGTGACATTTCTGAACATTCAAGTTATGCCAATATTTTGTTCTTACTGACCTCTGTCATTTTTAATCAATACAATTTAATCACACACATATTTAGCACATCTATTCATAGCTGCACACTGTACATGCTCAGCAAGAAATCCATACAATAGATGTGACATGTGAGCCAACTATTATGTTGATGGAACACATTTCATCTGAAACTCATTTCCCTGAAACTTAAAGGCATACAGTATGCCTCCCTCCATTGAAAACTATTTCCATTTTTTATTAACTACAATAATTTTAAGTTTCAACTTTTTTTTAGAAAAAAATCTCCAGCATTTTTATAAGTGAATGAAATGTCTGAAAATTAACCAGATTCCAGCAGCTTTATATGGATTTATAAGCCAACTTTAACACTTCAGTTTGAAGAAGACATAGATGTTGTAGTTTGCAAGTAACATGCAAAAATGCTTCAGCAGCTTAAGTTTTGATAATTTAATGGTATAAACTTTGGACTATATGTTTATTTATGTTATTCTAGTATAAGCAACATGGTCCAAAAGGAATGAGAAAAATATTTACCTCTGAAAATGGTCCCTTTGTTGGCCCCAAATACTCATTGTTGGGCTTTGCCCTTAGGAACATTGAAGAAAGTCATCCCAGAATATCTTACATTCCAGACATGCAAAAGCTAAGAAAAGGGATGCAACCTTCTGTCCATGTTTGGAGAAGTCAACTAGAATAGAAGATACATTTTTTGCATGATGGTACAGAAAACAATAAACTAAAGGGTATCCTTGAAAAAGAGGAAATTTGATATCTCTGCGTTCATCATTCATCCAGCTTTCCCATTAAGCATAATTAGAATAGGACAAACAAGCAGGGGTGGTAAAACTATTAAAAACACGATAAAACTGCAGAATCAATTATAAGCGTCACCTTACTTGCTTCTGGGAGGTTTTGTTTATCCCAGCCCAGTGATCTTGGCACCTAGACATCCCTAAATTAAACATAGCTGGTCTTTATTTATCATACAAAAGATTAATTTTCAAATGCATTATCCATATTGGTAATATTATTATCATCACATAAGGCTATGTTTTAGGCTTTATTATGTTTATTGTATTGTTGGCCATGTTACAGTTGGTCTTGTATGTCATTTGGAGTTTCTGAGATTGAAATGGTTTCCAAAGTAAATAAATACATAACAAACCAATTTTGATGTTCAGCTTGTATCCCCTGTATGCTTCAAATTACCTCATATTCAGTATATTAGTAATGGCAAGGAACGAATGCAGTGGCAAAGAACTATTTTTCCACAAACAGACCAGAAAGGTAGAGCGATTGATATGTACCATATTGTTCTTATGACAGATTTTTTTTCTGTACACAATCAATTATTTCGTATCACAATAATTGATAGTTACTCATTCCTATCATTCACTGAATATAACAAAATGCCCTAATAATAGGTGTGATTTATGATTGGTAATAAATTGTTGATGTAGCTGTCATTTAATTCTGCTGCGGAAGAAGTCACAAAGGTAAACATTCCTGCTATATCTCACCTGACCACAGTATGTCAAAAGGTCATCTGTCTTGCCAACACCTTTATCTAAAAGGTCAACTGTACAGCAAGTATATAGAGAAAGTTCCCTAATTTCTTTGGAAATCTGCTTAAGAAAGCAGGAACAAATGGATATATATTTATAGGGCAATCCTATGCAATCCCAGATGAAAGTCCTTAGTTTCTTGAAGCTTGCTCCCAGGTGGGCATCTGGTTGTGGCCCTATTGTACTTCATTAGAACTAATATACTGAATAGAATAAACTTCTCTGCTTCTAGCTACTGTTTTACCTGAATAATAAAGAAGTGTACATTAGGATCTATTGTCAGATCTCAGAATAATTTGTAGTACATTAGTATAAACTAATTGATTTAGCTCCCAATAATTTAATGATAGTGAAAACACTTTATTTCTTGCAACATAAAAATTATTTCTATTTATACCTGATTATAAAATATTTTAAATATACACATTGGTTCCATTATTTTTGTAATGGCCTGTAAATTAATTATGATCAAAGGCTAATTTTATTAAGATATGCTGAAATGTCTCAGGATCTAGATCTAATTCTCTGCCATCTTTTTGGTAGAAAAGGATTTTGGTTTTATAGAAGAATGCCAATATGTTTCTGAACAGTAACTGAGACAGCTCACATGCCTATAGGGTAAAAAATATTAAACTAATAATGTTATTACCATTACCATAATAATGGTTGTTATTTTGTATGGTGTAACTTTTGTGTGTGTATGTGAAGTGAATTTCATTAGAAAATGGCTGAAGGTATAAAAGTTGAAGTATGGTAAAATATGAGCTTGACACACTCATATGCAAAGGCCATCTTACCAGTTTTATTTATATTGGCCTAATTTCTTGGCCTCATTATCCCTAGTTTCAGTTTTAATGTCTTTTTTTAGGTGTAAGATTTGGGGATGCAAGATGTGTTGATTTCTTTCCTTTAGGTTCTACGCAATGGATGAGGTGAACACATTGTCCCTTTCGAACTTTGTGCATAGGAGATCTCAAGGGTCGCAGAGATTGAAGACTCCCAGATTACCTATTAAAAATTCTCATTCACACAACAGCCCTGGTCCATATGCGGCATCCCTTCCTCCTGCTCCTTTAAAAATGAAATTGGCCAGCCACCATATGCAAGGACGACTGGGAGAACAATAGAGATGGTTGCTTTGAGTTATCCAGGCCTGTCCTTTGTTTGCTGGGTCATCTGACACCAAACTAGCCATGGTGTATCTTGCAAAGATGTCAAATGTTTTCTGGTTCCCTAAACCAGCAAACATTCCTGTGAATGTTAAGGTGAAATTATTCTCTTTATTGCAGAGGCCTGTAGTGTTTGGGGCTTCAACTTTGATCAGTCTTAGGCAATGTGGCCAATAGAAAGTATTTTGGGAGCTGTAGGACAAAGGATCTGGGGACAACCAGAAGGCTGTCCCTATTCTAGAGGGAGAAACATAATATGCTAGTAACTGGCTATATCAAGAGAGTTCAAATATAACTTTCCCAACAGTTATACCAAATACAACTTTCCTCACATCTATTTTTTTTTTTTTTTGGTTAAAAAAAAAATCATGCTCTTTAGCAGATGAATCTATTGCCTTGGTTACTTCTAGTGATTATTCCTAAGAGTAGGAGACACATTATATATACGGAAATCTATTCCAGGAAATATTAATTGGCATTCTATGGGAGAAAATTACACTAACACAATTTTATCTGTTTCTTGTCATTCCTTTAGCTGGGCAGCCATAAAGGAATGACAGCTCATTCAGAGTTTCATCCATAAAGAAGAGGGCAATATCTTCAAGCTGTTAAGAGAGACATGTGCTAACTATTAATGTTACATCTGTGTATGCTTTTCATTTTGCATGTATATAGTAAAATATGCAAATAAATATATGTATATGCAATGCTATTCTTGAATACTAAATGACTATGATAAATGGTGCCAACTTTCTTAGGAGAACAATCATTTGCTTTCTGTTTGTTTGTTTGTTTGTTTGGTAAATCTACTCTAGCTTCCTAAACAACGAGGTCCAACAATAACAAGGAACTGGTTTGTCTGCCTGTCTCGTTTATATTCCATAGGCTATTCTGTGTCAAAAAATTCTCAAAATGGCTAGCTGACTTGCTTATGTACCGTAAAGTTGGTGTTAACTCTTAGTGACCACATAAATAGATTGTCTCCAGTGCATCCTTTACTGCTGTAATTGAATCCATCACCTTGTTGCTGGTCATCATTGTCTTCTTCAATTTCCTTCTACTTTTACACCATCATGGACTTCTCAGGGGAAATAGGTTTTGCACAATGGGGGCTCATCTGGGAGTCTGAGACTCTCTCAGAAGACACTCATGGGAGAGCTTGCCTATTAACAACATGCTAACTAGGGATCGAGCAAAATTTCAGTCAAAGCACAAGCCTCAGCTATCCAGCTGTTTTATTTTCTGAGAACACTTGTGGAGCCTATGCCCAGAGATCAGGCCCTTTGATTTTTATCATGCCATTTAATTTAATTCAAAAACATCTTCACAAATAGTCAGATGGTTAGGAAATCTTGTAGTGTTCAAAGGAGAAGTCCATAAATACTACATTGCCGATCCTTCATAAATTAACCTCTGCATCACCTCTGCCATGTTGTAATTTAAAAAACATATGAAAAATTCCATATAGTTAATTTATCTATACATAAATATCCAAAAGTGACAATTTTGATGCACTCCAATATAATTTTTAATAAGGAATTGACAAAAGGATTGCAAATGCAGACTCTTTAATCTAGCTATAATCTAATCTGTGTATTAATCCACAGTGCTGGAAGCATATTGCTTGGGTTAGAATTATGGATGTAAAATATAATGGATGCTCCTATTTCAGATCACAAAGATCCTTATTGTTTACTCTTTAAAAAAAATTAGATCTGGCAACTCTATATCACATAGCAGTTTAGCTGCATCAAAATAATACAGTAGTAACAATGCTCGGGCCAACAGCATATTAAAATTAAGAAAGCTATGATGGTGAATTTTCTTTAAAAGGACTTGAAAAGCTGACTGTGGGATCTGAGAAATACCCAAAAATATGCATCCATATGTGTATGCATGCTTAGAATGTTTATAAAAAATGTAGGAGCCCAATGAAAAAGGATCAATTTCTTTACAAATGGTGGTTTAATCCTGCAAGCATTATGGTTATATTCCAGATGATAGTCTCAAGAGCCAGGGAGGAGCTCAGCCAAGTGTCTTGTGCTGAAATGCTTACAAAGAAGAAACACATCTTATTCAGCAGGCTGATAAATAGCTTCATTTCCAAAGACAGGAGGAAGAAAATTAATATAAGGTTATCTGTTAGTGATGTTTTCTGTTGAGAAATAGAAAGATCACATCTCCTCATTCTTTCTCATCCAGGATTTTCAGGGAAGAGCTGTTTTCACATCAGTTCTGATAGGTAGCACACAAACCTCCATCATAAATCTCTGGATCCCATTAAAAAATCTCTAATAATTTGACCCAAATGGAGTTGGCAGTTTGAAAATGATGGAAGGATTCATGTTTTTGAGAAACTGTGGGCTTATTATTGTCGCTGTCTTAATAGTGCCATAATGACATTAAGACATTATAAAGGCTGTAGCACCTTCAAGTCTTACTAATTTATTGTGATGTGAACTTTCAGAAACTAAAGCCTAACAAAATGCGCATTATAATATGAGGAGGAAAGGATTGAAATTTACATTGGATTATAATTGTAAAGAGAATTTTTATAAATTGATGTACTGTTGATATTTATCACTGGAAAAATTATCTAAAATGTATA
Organism: Python bivittatus; assembly: GCF_059951505.1. Lineage (NCBI taxonomy): Eukaryota > Metazoa > Chordata > Lepidosauria > Squamata > Pythonidae > Python > Python bivittatus. Next base: position 38,363,583 of record NW_028277034.1, on the reverse strand, counting down.
AAGTTACCTCGAATGTATGTTAGAAATGTGAACAACAAGAGGGGACTTTTAATCACGTTTGGTGGACATGTAAAAAAGCTAAAAATGTTTGGGCTCAAATATAGATATATTAATTCAGAAGATCTTAAAGACTAATATACAATTGAAACCAGAGACATTTCTTTTGGGATTGATGGATAAACAGTTGGAAAAGAACCCATGGAACTTTGTTTTTATATATGATAACAGCAGCAAGACTTCTATATTTTGTGATGGCTCCCTTATTAATTTTATCCCCTCCTGTTTTGGGTGCTTTTATAGTTTTTTATTTGTAATTGTTTTTATGTGTTTATTCTTTTTAATCGCTGTACGCCACCCAGAGTCACTTTGTGTGAGATGGGCGGCTATATAAATATGACAAACAAATAAATAAATATGCACAAGGACGGAAAGATGTGACATTACCTACAGTGGAAGAATGGATGGTGAAATTGATGGAGCTGGCCGAGATGGCAAAATTGACAGCTTTGATTAGAAAAAAGACATCGATGGACTTTTTATGTGAAACAGAAAAAAATGAAATCATGATATGTGGATTTGATAATTAGAAAAAATAGTACACAAGAGACAAATTGAAAGTTATGTTGTAAACTTAGAAAGGGAGCTTAAAGCAAATTTATATGTATATCTGTTGTAAAAGAAAGTAGAAGTAATTTCTGTTTTGTATTTCTTTTTCCTTCTTTTTCTTTCTCCACTTCTGATCTTGTTTTCTTTTTCATTCTTCATCTTTTTTCTACCTTCTATCTAAATTGTTAGTTCTTGTTAGTTCTTGTCTCTTTATTTTAAAATGCTAATAAAGTTATTTTTAAAAAAAACCCAAAATGCATATTATATAAGCAAGCACTGTTTGGTATTACACAAATAAATAAGCAAAGACATAAACTTTACTGAAACGTGGAAAAAAAGAAATCCTCGCCCAATCTAATTAGAATGCTCTGTGGAACAGTTCTGTTTTCAGCATCTTTCTGAAGGAGTCAGGGAGAAGGCCAGCCTGACTTCTACTTGTCTCCTCACTGTGTGAGATAACTGTATCCAGTCCAAAAGGTTCAGGATCTTCATCTCACTAGAGATGGTGTAAACAGACAACATAATCCTAGGATCACATTATCTGAAAGTCAACATCACAGAACACCAATGGACTAGGAGACCTCATGATATCTCCTGACACGAAGTTTTTCAAGTTTTTCTACTGTTTTTGTCATACTACAGTTGATCTTAGCCAAAACCAGCCTGTGCAAAACCAAATGCTCTGCAACTTTAAATTTCAATTAAGAAATAGATAAAATATCTATTCCATGATTGTTTATGTCACTTGGCGGAAAACGTGAGAAGGGTATACAGAATTAATGCCAATCAAGGAAAAAGTTGAATATCCCTGGAGATCAGCTTAAACAAATACAGGCAGGTAATTTTTACAAGGTATGGCTGGGATCCCCCTTCATGGATCACTGCCTTGTCGTGGAGAAGGGGCTTGCGTAACTCAGTGAAGCCATGAGCTATACCGTGCAGGGCCACCCAAGACGGACAGGTCATGACAGAGAGCTCTGACAAAATGTGGTCCACTGGAGAAGGAAATGGCAACCCACTGCAGTATCCTTGCCAAGAAAACCCCATGGACAATGTTAAAAGGCTAAAAGATATGACACCAGAAGATAAGCCCCTCAGGTCGGAAGGTGTCCAATATGCTACTGGGGAAGAGCGGAGGGCAATTCCAAGTAGCTCCAGAAAGAGTGAAGCGGCTGGGCCAAAGCCGAAAGGACATTCAGCTGTGGATGTATCTGGAAGCGAAAAGAAGGTCCGATGCTGTAAAGAACAATATTGTATAGGTACCTGGAATGTAAGATCTATGAACCAAGGCAAGCTGGATGTGGTCAAACATAGAAGGACAAGATTGAACATCGACATCTTGGGAATCAGCGAACTGAAATGGACGGGAATGGGTGAATTTAATTCAGGTGACCATTATATCTACTACTGTGGGCAAGAAACCCTTAGAAGAAATGGAGTTGCACTCATAGTCAATAAGAGAGTGGGAAAGGCAGTAATGGGGTACCTCAAAAACGACAGAATGATCTCAGTGCGTATCCAAGGCAAACCATTCAATATCACAGTCATCCAAGTCTATGCCCCAACCACTGATGCTGAAGAAGCTGAAGTTGACCGCTTCTATGAAGACCTACAACACCTTCTAGAACTAGCACCAAAAAAAGATGTCCTTTTCATCATAGGGGATTGGAATGCTAAAGTAGGAAGTCAAGGAGTAATCGGAATAACAGGCAAGTTTGGCCTTGGAGTACAAAATGAAGCAGGGCAAAGGCTAATAGAGTTCTGTCAAGAGAACAAGCTAGTCATAGCAAACACTCTTTTCCAACAACACAAGAGACGACTCTACACATGGACATCACCAGATGGTCAATACCGAAACCAGATTGATTATATACTTTGCAGCCAAAGATGGAGAAGCTCTATACAGACAGCAAAAACAAGACCAGGAGCTGACTGTGGCTCAGATCATGAGCTTCTTACTGCAAAATTTAGGCTTAAATTGAAGAATGTAGGGAAAACCACTAGACCACTCAGGTATGACTTAGATCATATTCCTTGTGAGTACACAGTGAAGGTGATGAATAGATTTAGAGGATTAGATTTGGTAGACAGAGTGGCTGAAGAACTATGGACGGAGGTCCGTAACATTGTACAGGAGGCAGCAACTAAAACCATCCCAAAGAAAAAGAAATGCAAGAAAGCAAAATGGCTGTCTGATGAGGCTTTACAAATAGCTGTGGAAAGAAGGAATGCGAAAAGCAAGGGTGAAAGGGAAAGATATAAGCAACTGAATGCAGATTTCCAGAGAATAGCAAGGAGAGATAAGAAGGCCTTCTTAAATGAACAATGCAAAGAAATCGAGGAAAACAATAGAATGGGGAAGGCTAGAGATCTCTACAAGAAAATTGGAGATATGAAAGGAACGTTTAGTGCAAAGATGGGCATGATAAAGGACAAAAAAGGCAGGGACCTAACAGAAGCAGAAGAGATTAAGAAGAGGTGGCAAGAATACACAGAAGAACTATACAAGAAAGATCTTAATGTCCCTGATGTCCACGCTGGTGTGATCACTGACCTTGAGCCAGACATCCTAGAGAGTGAAGTCAAGTGGGCCTTAGGAAGCATTGCTAACAACAAAGCTAGTGGAGATGACAGTATTCCAGCTGAGTTATTTAAAATACTAAAAGATGATGGTGTCAAAGTGCTGCACTCAATATGCCAGCAAGTTTGGAAAATGCAACAGTGGCCACGGGATTGGAAAAGGTCAGTTTATGTTCCAATTCCAAAGAAGGGCAACGCCAAAGAATGCTCAAACTATCGCACAATTGCACTCATTTCACATGCTAGCACATGCTAGCTTTTTTATGCTCAAAATCCTACAAGCTAGGCTTCAGCAATACATGAACTGAGAACTACCGGATGTACAAGCTGGGTTTCGAAGAGGCAGAGGAACTAGAGATCAAATCGCCAACATTCGCTGGATCATGGAGAAAGCACGAGAGTTCCAGAAAAATATCTACTTCTGCTTCATTGACTATGCAAAAGCCTTTGATTGTGTGGATCACAACAAACTGTGGCAAATTCTTAAAGAGATGGGAGTACCAGACCACCTTACCTGTCTCCTGAGAAATCTGTATGCGGGCCAAGAAGCAACAGTTAGAACCGGTCATGGAACAACCGATTGGTTCAAAATAGGGAAAGGTGTACGACAAGGCTGTATACTGTCACCCTGCTTATTTAACCTATATGCAGAGTACATCATGAGAAATGCCAGGCTGGAAGAATCACAAGCCGGAATTAAGATTGCAGGGAGAATCATCAACAACCTCAGATATGCGGACGATACCACCCTAATGGCAGAAAGCGAAGAAGAAATAAAGAGCCTCTTGATGAGGGTGAAAGAGGAGAGTGCAAAAGCTGGCTTAAAACTCAACATTAAAAAAACTAAGATCATGGCATCTGGACCCATCAGTTCCTGGCAAATAGAAGGGGTAGAAATGGAAGCAGTAACAGACTTCATTTATTTGGGCTCCAAGATCACCGCAGACAAAGACTGCAGCCATGAAATTAAAAGACGCTTGCTCCTTGGGAGGAAAGCTATGGCAAGCCTAGATAGCATATTAAAAAGCAGAGACGTCACCTTGCCGACAAAGATCGGCATAGTCAAAGCTATGGTTTTTCCAGTAGTAATGTATGGCTGTGAGAGCTGGACCATAAAGAAGGCTGAGCGCCGAAGAATTGATGCCTTTGAACTGTGGTGCTAGAGAAGACTCTTAAGAGTCCCATGGACTGCTAGGAGGTCAAACCAGTCAATCTTAAAGGAAATCAACCCTGACTGCTCATTGGAAGGATTGATAATGAAGCTCAAGCTCAGATACTTTGGTCACCTAATGCGAAGAGAGGACTCTTTGGAAAAGACCCTGATGCTGGGAAAGATTGAAGGCAAAAGGAGAAGAGGAGGGCAGAGGATGAGATGGTTAGATAGCATCACTGAAGCAATGAGCATGAAACTGAGCAAACTGAGGGAGGCAGTGAAGGACAGGAAGGCCTGGCGCAATATGGTTCATGGGGTCACGAAGAGTCGGACACGACTTAACGACTAAACAACAACATGGCTGGGATCAAGTTGGGATAACACTTTAGCCAAAATCAACAGACTTGTTAGTTAGGAACCATAATGCAACAGTTTGAGTATATATTTTGCCCAGAGAGTGTTCTATATTCAGCAGATAGCACTGAATTTTAAAAGGGTAAAAGAACCAATTATGGGCAAAACTCTGGAATTGCTGGCAGATAGACTATAGGACCAGACAACTAGCTTAATTGGTATATGGCAGCTGATAAAAGTAACAAAAATATTTTAAACTGAGAGAGTGTTGTTTTCACTGTATGCCTAGATAGCTGACATCCTATTTGAGAAAGGATGTGAAAGAAAGAGAAAGATACAATTCATATTATTTTGCCCTTTTTGCTGTTTTTTATTAGGCCAAGCTCTTAGTATAAATTCTTTACAGTGGAAAAATATAGCTCATGGGAATCTATTTTATTATTGCATTTTTCTCTTTTGATGTAAAAAAAATGTTAATGATATGTAGTGGAAAATGTCAGGAAAAATTAGTCCAAGTGGTTGACATTATAAACTGAAATAGGAAACACATTTAGCTATGTGTCAGTGCTCTCTGCCAAAGGCTTAGTACAGGTGAGTAGAAATATTGATTGATAGATAGATAGATAGATAGATAGATAGATAGATAGATAGATAGACAGACAGACAGACAGACAGACAGACAGACAGACCTATACATAAATGTATGTATACCCATACACAAACACACATACTATGGAACTTACCTTACATTCAGTCCTTAATTCAGAAAAGCTATAATCTACCTGATTAAATCATTTATATTTATGTTCATATTCTTTTTTTACTTTAATCTTTATTACAGTATTACAAGATTATTAAATATAAGCAGAGTACCAAAATACACAGCAATAACAACATTAAAGATCAATGGGAAAACTTATGGAAAAAATATCAATAAAATTTACACCAAGCTACAAAATGAGGGAAAACTGGTACAAAATGTTCTACAGATGGTTTATAACTCTGTCAACAATTGCCAAGATGAATAAATCATATAACAATAAATGCTGGCAATGCCATGACAAAGAAGAAACATTTTATCATATGTGGTGGTTATGTTAAAAAAAGTAAAAACATTGGAAAGAAATATACCAAAACATCAAAAAAATTTCTGAAAATAAAGTTTGAATTAAAACCGCAAATGTTTTTATTAGGTATGATTCCAGACAGCATAAATGAAAAGCAGTATAATTTATTAAGATATATGGTGACAGCAGCAAGAATCAATCTGGTGCAACCCTGAAAAAGAGAAATCTTGCCATCAACACAGGATTGGGAAACTAAAACTAAAATGAAAGAATAAGTGGCAATGGAGAAACTGATGGGATACGTGCACAGAAGTCTAACCAAATTTAAGCAGGAATGGTTCTCTTATGTACAACATATCATATAGCAAGGCAAGCTAAGACGCTTAGAAAATAGTTTTTGAAGAAAAAGAGAAACTGTTTTAAATACCAGCAATAGTAATTAAAAGGATCCAAACACAAATGAGTAATAATGTCCAAAGTAAAGTATAAAAAATATCCATGTAGCAATTAGTAGCTGGGGGAAAAAATGATGGGGAGGGAGAATGAAAAAGAGAAGGGCTACTAGAATGATCTTTTTATTTGTTTGTTATACTTTTTATTTTTTTTTCTCAAATTCCTTTAGGTATGTGTATGTGTGCCTGCCTCCTTCCTTCCTTCCTTCCTTCCTTCCTTCCTTCCTTCCTTCCTTCCTTCCTTCCTTCCTTCCTTCCTTCCTTCCTTCCTTCCTTCCCTCCCTCCCTCCCTCCCTCCTTTTTTGGTTTTGCCCTTTTTTGCTTGCATGCTTTAAGAAGAAGAAGGAAGGGGGGGGGAGGTTAAAAAAAATGCATGAATTGCATGGAGAAATGGACAAGAAGCTTTTCGTCCCCTCTAAAAACATCAGACCCAAGGGATACACAATGAAGTTGACTGGAAGGAGACTTACATTAAACAGAAGAAAGCACTTTTTCATAAAACATATAACTGACTTTCAATTTCATTATCATGACATAGAGATGACCATTAACTTGAATACCTTTAAAAGGGGGTTAAAGAAAGTCTTAGAAACCTTGCTGGGGTGGGATATCAGTTGCAGTGAAACATTGGGGCAAGAAGGGTATGTCTCCATCTATGTTTGCAAGGATCTGAGAGGCATGTGGTTGACCACCATGAGAAATAAAATTCTGGATTAAAATATGTTAGCCTGATCTAGCCAGGTTGTTGCTGTGTGACTTTAGTTAAATCTGTTTGACTTATTTTGGTCTTTTTTAAAATAGTATTTTCTACTACAATATTCTCAACCTCCACTGGACATTTTGATGTAAACTAATTTTGGCTTACAGTATATACCTCCCGGCCTTTCAGAGGGATTTGAAGACCTGGCTCTGGCATCTGGCCTGGGGCGGGGAAGGAGGTCATCAGAAATGGGGTTGGCTAGCCCACTAGAGGCCTGGTGTTGCTTCCATCGGCCTCTTGGATTTTTTCTCTTCCTTCCATTTTGTGTAAATGTGTTTTTCTTTTTATAAATTTTAATTATGTATTTATTTGTTTTAATTTGATGTAAACTGCCCAGAGTCCCCCATTGGGGGGAGATGGGTGGGGATAAGTCTACTAAATAAATAAATAAATGATGAAAAGAATGAAAAGATGATCAACAATGCTGTTAATCCACAGCTTTGGAGACTTCTCTGGATATAAAATCAATGTTCAAAACTCAAAACTATTTACAAGATACTTAACTCAAGGACTAGAAAATCTCTTGCAGGAAGAATCTGGCTGTCAGATAACCCACTCAATGAAATATCTTGGCTTATATTTGACAGGTAATAATTAAGAAATATATCAAAATATATCAACAGCAGGAAATCAAGAGAGATCTCAAAAGACAGAGAAAATCTTCCTTGATAGGATCAATTGCAATCATTAAAATGAATGTACTGCTTAAGAAAATTACCTATTTCACATGGCACCAATTTCAATCTCAAAGAAAACCTTAAGAATTGGCAAGAAATTGTCAGCAAATTTATATGGAGCAGGAAGAACCTAGAATTAAATTCAAAATTTTACAAGATTCAAAAGAGAGGATGTCTTGCTCTTCCAAATTTTAAGTATCACAAAGCTAGTGAACAGTATGGATGAATTCCCAATGGAGCAGGCCTAGCTAATGGGCTTCATAGATATTTATGGTGCAAGAATATGAAAGAGGACAAAAACTTAAAAGGACATATTATCAGACAAAGTTTGATAAAAGCATGGAACTCCATAAGGAAAATCATAAGCCCAATGATTTCATCATTAGCTTCTCCCTGAAATGCTTTCCATGTTGGAGACAATTACAGTAAGAAAAATGTAATTAAATATGCAGAAAGGAAAGGAAATCACAATTTTTACTATGTATAATCCCAGAATATATAAATAAATTATAATTTACTGAGATACATGCTCACAGATGTGAGCATAAACTTTACCCGACATTGGAAGAAAGACGCAATAGTGACAACATCTGATTGGAGAACACCCAGCAATGGCAAAAATAACAGCTTCTATCCACATAGAAGCTTAACCAAATTCAAGCAAGAATAGCTTCCATTCATAAACACATCATGCAGCAAGGCAAATTGAGTGTGTTTTTTAAAGGGGTTTAAATGTTTATAAACACTGCAAATCAGTTGGAGTATAAAGAAGGGGGAATTAGAGACTAAATATCTACCTACTTTTCCCAAGCAGCCCTCTTTCTTTTTTCTTTCTTTTCCTTTTAGTATTCATAAATAACAATAGAGTGGAAACTTTTTTTAAAAAAATCTTCAACTAAAAAAAAAAATAGTAGCCTTGCAGATTGCTGCTTATAGGACCAATTCTGTGCAGCAGAACAAGCTATTTTCAAAAAGCATATGTAGCATTATGATGTTGCCTAACTTGCTACCATTGCGCCATATGTTGTGCCAAATGCTGTACAGATTAAAAATAAAAGGAAGAATTTCAACCAAATACATAGTATAGAGAAGGAAAAGGAACAATATTAATGGTTTATTTGAAAAAAGTGGCATTAGCCTAAACAGAAGCTCCTGTCGGCAAAATATTGAATATGATCTCACATCATCAGATTATTTGTCTGTTAAGCAAAGGGCTATTTACTATAACTGGCAGAATTTCTCCAGTTCCATGCAGAGATCTTTCCAATTGCTGCTCGTTGCTGCATTTCACAAAAGAGGCCAAAGGATGGATCTTGTATCTTCTGCATGCGAAACATGTGTTCTGCTACTGAATTATGGTCCCTATACTAGTACAAGCACCTTTCCAAACTCAAACCATCTGTCTCACAGCTAGTTAGCTTTAGAGGTTCATTGATGTTTGCAATATTTATAGCGAGCACATGAGACATCTGGGGAAAAATCTTTTTTGTATCAACAACTCACTGTATCCTCAGTAAGCTAAAGACACCCAAAATAGGAAGAGCATTTACTTATCAGATTCTTATTAAGCTTTCAGGGTTACTCTCATCTTTTTGGCCAACGTAAGACAGTTATTAGAATGGTGCAGAAGTGCTTCTAACATCTGGAAAAGACTTACACATTGTCATGGTAGAAAGAAAGTTCCATAGATACAGTTGCAGTATCCCAAATCGAACTGAATCCATTAATCCAAAATCACTCTCAAAGAGAATGGGAAAATACATCAAATTCAATTTTTCTCCTTTTTAAATCTTGGTTCATTCTCCATTTTTAAGTGTGCGCTAAAGGGTATGTATGTATATATCTGTGCACATTTCGTACAATACATTTTGAATAGCTGTAAACCTGTGCACCTGTGAATATTTTAAAACTGGCTATAAAGCAAGACTAAGATGAATGTATTTCTTAAATAAGATAAGATTATAATAACAGAACACAACTTAAGGAAAGAAATATTGAAAAAAGATATAATGATCATCTGGAAATCAAGCTCTTTATAAGAAAGGTTCAAGAAGCTGTTTATTGATCAGCAACGTGTGCTCAAATGGAAGGGTGCCATCAACACACCAGATGTCAAATCTACAGAAATGTAGACAAAAAAAGACCTAGCTTTTTAAAGTGTGGAAACCTTAAGAAGTAATTGAGAAACACATGATTTACAGAATACTAAAATCTTGAACAACAAACAAGAAACAGATGTACCTTCATCAGATGAAAGGAAGTTGTCTTAGAGCAGACCAAGTGAAAATGCAGGAGCATAGAGGGTCAGAGAAGGCTTTGGATCCTGACAAGCCTTTGACCACGTTGAAGGAGATAGCAAGATTCAACAACAGCAGCGGCAGCAACAACAACACTGTTAGATAACAGAGTACTATTGTATTTTAAAAGAAGGATTTAATGATGGCAGGAACCAAGTTTTCCATGATTGGATACTTGTAGAAAAGTTGTTTCATGATGTGTGAGAGCAAACTCAATCTTGAAGCAGATGCCATTTTTATATCAGCTGTAGGAAAAGCTGCAGAGTTTTAAATAAAGTTAATTGGTTTCTATGATATTTATTTGATTTATATAGTCGCCCACTCAAAATGACTCAAAGTTACATGCAAATAAAATGAGAAAAACTAAAATAAAATATCATGAAATATAAAATATGATAAATTTAAAACAATGTAGGTATAATTCTCTAATAGGATCCTGGCTTAGGTATTAAAGCTGGGCTCCCAATCTATTCCATTAACCTAATGTTTCAGGCAAAACCTTAAATGCTACGTTATACTGTTGGGTTGGGTTCACCCCATCCCTGAACTAAAGGATGCAGTGGGAGTGGGAGAAGGGCAAACCATACATTTAATGAATTATGGCCCCAAAGGGCTAAAACAGTTTCTTATGTCTACTGACATGGTGTTGTAGTTGAATTGTTCTATTTATTCAAATGGGGCAAAACATTTTTCCTACTCTTACTTTATGCTATTCATGAATTTTGGACAGATGAAAGTACAGTGTTTATTATTGTTTATGAAGTAATCCTAGGGTCTACTCTTAAATATGCTGAATATCAAAATTACAAGTTGCCAGTATCCTGGATGATGTGTGCTTTGAAATGTATTCCCTGGTACCCTCCCCCCCCAATTCCTTGTCTAGAAAACATCTGGACTGGCAGGACAAAGGATGCACATAGCTCATACACCTTGCATTTATTGAGACCTTATCTTGCTTATGTGAGGGCTGAGCCTTGATGTGAAAGTGTTTATAATATCTTTGTAAGTGTGTGTAAGTGCATGTGGCAGAGACAGAATGAAAGACAGAGGGATTCAAACCCATGTTGTTGTTGTTCTTACTGCTACTTTCCACTGGCCAAGTTAAGGTGCCAGTTTGGTTAAACATAAAAATGGCTTCCCTTTTCTGACTAAACCAAAGGAAGGCTCTGATTCATCTTTCCCCAGAGTGGCCTCTTTTCAACTCACATGGAGAACATATTTTGTAAATTTTATTCACTTATGGTTGCATACAGTAATTGCAGGACTAGGAAATAGAAGAAAATTGGTCTTCACCTCTAATTTAAAGTGAAATAGACAGGAAATACCTTATTTTAGGCTTAAAGGGTGCATACAGATTTTCAGAAGGGAACCCTAAGACCTTAATATGATCCACATTAAAAAATAACTTAGGAGTTTAATCAGCTTTTTCCCATATGGTCTTAAGATAGTTCCCAATAATGTAAATATGAGCAAATGTAATTTTTTTTATTAAATAGATTAGTTAATGTTTTCTTTCTTTCTATCTTTCCTGAAAAGTAAGATGGTTATTGGAACATAAAAAAAAAATAATTCAAAGAGACATTGCTAGGATCAAATAGCATATCTAGTTTTTGATATTTTGCTCAGAGATACAAGATTTAGAACTTTTCCTAGCTTCAGCTGTAGTCAATGGGGTGGTGGTCATGACTTCAAGAGGAGTTTTCCCTTAAATAAAAATAATGGCAGGAGGGTACCGACTTTATTAAAAACATAAGGTATAATTATCAACTTGGATAAGTTAAGCTTCTGTAATTATTTACAAGGGATGCATTGCAAGGGCCTTAAGGGTTCTACTTTGTCATGAACGTCATATTTAGTACTGAATGCATTGTGAAATAATTTCTGACATCTCTTGAGTTCTTGAGAAGACACATTATCCTTTTGTACGGCAAGAGGTACCCATTTCAAACTCATCTCCCTGCTGAGAACAAGTCAGGTCTACTGCCTTTGCCTTAAGAAAATGATACTAGTTTTGAGCAGAAAATACTGGACCAAATCTAATTCATATTATAAGTCTATAAGTTATAGACACACAGTTATACTTGGCTGCTGCAGTGGTTTACAACTCTCTTAAGTATCCCACTTCTTCAGGAATCTTTTTTATTTGGGTTTATCTGTGAAACATTAATATGATGGTACTATGTTTGAGCATACAACGTCTGCAAAAGGTCTTTCATGCCAAAAGCTTCTCCGTTTATTTCAGTATAAGGGACAACTCAAGACTTACATTGTTGTATATTTATGTCTGCATCTGGACAATACCTACATGTGATTTACTAGACATGAGAGAGAATCTACTACAATTATTGCAACTTCTGAGAATCAACATAGGGACAGATGTGTTCTATTATAAATTAAACCTAATTTGTCCTAAAAGGTTGGTCTTAAAAGGATCTAACTTCAATTTGATGCCTTCCACATGTTTTAGAACTTCATTTCCCAGAATTCCTGGCTAACATTCCCAGCTCTTAGCCATGAAGGCTGGAAATTCTCAGAACTACATCCTGGTCAAATAAAGGTGGTATAGCATATTGCCTGGATTCTAATAGCCTATTCATTGACTACATCTTTTTCAGCTACATCATAACATACAAATGAAAACGCTCAGTGCCTACTGGAATAATGGGACAACAGAGATTGCAATCTAGATGGGTTAACCTCTGCTTACTTGTTTGCTGCATGTAGTGGACATAGAATGCAGGGTTTGTTATTGGGGAGCATCCATGTATATACTGTAGACTGAAAATCTCTCTTTCTTATGAATTAAATCAATGGACAAGAGTTCGTGTGGGTTATGCCAAAGCACAGCACTGGCAGATGTTTTATCCAAACTGTGCAAACAAAGAACACGTAAAGAATAATCTGTGCAGGTATTCAAACTTTGTTCTCAGCACAAGAATCATTTTATAGATGAGAAATAATAGGCAGTTACAAATGGCTAACTCATCATGAGATACTAGAATTTTGTCAAGGGGAATGTAAAATAAAATCAAGAAGAACTAGTGGCAGAGGAATATAGTTGTCAATGGTTCTTTCATTTATAATTATTAGAAAGATTTAAAATAGACAAAGGAATTTATGGTTTTGAACATCCTAAGACTGAGTTTGAAATAGAAATTGAAATTGTGTACAAATGATGAATACGTAATTGCTAAAATGAATACACTTTTACTGAAAATTGAAACTGAAGAAGAACAAGTGAAAGAATATATGATAAAGTGGGCTAAAATTTTTAGTTATAATATACAGGTGGAACAATGAGAAAATATGTGGCTGAAAGGATGAAAATTTGTACTATGTTATAATCTTAAACGGAATTTTTATAAAATGATATACTATTGGTATGTGTCACCATAGAAATTGTCCAGAATGTATAAAGGCACTTCAAATTTATGCTGGAAATGTGAACAAGAAGAAGCAACATTTTATCATGCTTGGTGGATGTGTAAAAAAGGTAGAAAATTCTGGATTCAAATACATACACTGATTCAGAGGATTTTAAAGATCAATATACAAATGAGACCAGAAGTTTTTCTTTTGGAACTGATGGACAAACAGTTGGAAAAAAGTCATGGAACTTTGTTTTTGTACATGATAACTGCAGTGACATTACTGTACGCACAAAGATGGAAAGATTCAGCACTACCTACGATGGAGGAATGGTTGGTGAAGATGACGGAATATCTATGTTTATTGCTGACTGGAAACCTTTCATGGACTTTATGCGTAAAACAGAAAAAATGAACTTAAGATTTATGGTTCTGATGAATAGACAGAATAGAATATAGAAAAAAGAGAGTTATGTTGTAGCCATAAGTAAGCGGTAAATTTATAGTTGTACTTATAACTGCTATAAAGATCAGAAGCTACTTACTCATACCTTTTTTCTTTCTTTTCTATTTCTATTTCTATTTCTATTTCTATTTCTATTTCTATTTCTATTTCTATTTCTATTTCTATTTCTATTTCTATTTCTATTTCTATTTCTATTTTTCTTTTTTCCTTTCTTGCACTTTTAGCTTTCTCTTTCATTTCTTTCTTTTTCTTACTTATATTAGTTTGTATTAGTTTTTATCTGCCTTTTAAAAAATCCTTAATAAAAATTACACACACACACACACACACACACACACGTATGTATGTATGTATGTATGTATGTATATATAGGCAGACTTTGTGAGCACAACTGGACATAGTTACCCTGTTTGGTATACATGTTTTGTGCTATCTGTGAATGGGAAGTCAAGTTATTGTTTCAACATTTGTAATAGAACATGAATTCTATGCTGTGTGTTTGATGTTCTTGAGATACAGGAAGATAAGATACATCCTTTGTCATGAACATCTGATTCTGATGAAAATAGAGATTACCTGTCAGCCCTTTGAGGTAGACTAGACTTGGACACCAAAGTTATGAATACTAAAACTACTTTTATTATATGGTTGCAGTAACAGAATCTTGAAAATCTGAATGTGCCTCTCTGCTTTTATTCTAAAGAAAACTAGGGAAGATCAAATCTGAGACATTTTCTCAAATTACTTTCCTGCTTTAGACTCAGATTTCTCTTATCTCAAAGTTGTCTTGGCTGCAGCTCTTACTCCTGTTCCTCAAGGTTATTCTCACAGTCTATTATATTACCAGAATCAAAGACAGGTTCCAGAACATTTTGGTGCTCATTCAGATAGAAACACTTAATTCAGTTTGCTGTTGTTGCTTCCCCCTCACCCATTAGATACTTCTGCCCATTTATGGAATTAATGGGTATCTATTGTGAGGATCTCTAAGAAACTTCTTAATAGCTTATAAAATATTGTGTCAGACTCAGTCCTAGTCATAAACACACATTGAATTCAATGTGAATTAATTCAGTTATGATTATAAGCATAACAAACTTTTGATCCAATAAAAAAATGGAATCCAAGCAAGCAAAAATTTGATAGCTAATCCTGATTTGAAAATAGAATTTCATTTGAGAGGGCCTATAACTTAATGGCAGTACACATCCTTTGCACGCAAAAGGTCCCATATTTAGTTTTTGGCATCTCCACTTAGAACGCTCAGGTAGCAGATGCTGGTAAATTATCTTTTCCTGAGAAACCATGATTTTAAATCCCATTCTTCCAGTTATAGTTATTTCAGGGCCCCAGAAAGAAATAATTATCTCAAGGGTATGAAAATGTCACTTGAAAATAAAATTCCTATTTTGGCAGCTGAAGGTTTATGCTAGTTCTGAACATATTTATGAAACAAGGACACTTGGTCCCAGTCCCATCAATACATAGTAAACAGCAAGGAGAAACAGAAAAAGATGTTTGCCAAACAAATGGTATTAAGACTAAAAGACTGGGTGGGGGAAGTTTTTGATGAATTATTCATTCAGGTGACCTTTTGCAGAATTTTGGCAGATAATTTATATGGTCCTTCAAACTGTGCAAGCCAGCAGGGCTTTTGTTTGAAAAAGACAAAGTGGAAGAACAATAGCAGAGTTCATGTTATAAAATTATGACATTAATGTATTCCATGAATTATTTTCACCAAAAAAGTCTTACACTGGAGACAGATTATATATAATCTTCTTCTGAAGCTGAGAAGCTGGAGAAGTACCAAGGCCTGAAGGAGGAACTAGAGAGGATGTTGAAAGTAAAGGCCAAAGCAGTCCCAGTGGTGGTAGGAGCACTCGGGGCTGTGACTCCTAAGCTGGGAGAGTGGCTCCAACTGATCCCAGGAACAACATCCGAGCTCTCTGTCCAGAAGAGTGCAGTGCTGGGAACGGCTAAGATTCTGTGCAGGACCCTCAAACCCCCAGGCCTCTGGTAGAGGGCCTGAGATTGAATAAGGCAAATACCACCCATAGGAGTGAGAGAGGGTTTTTTTTTAGTTAGTTAACATCCAAAATGGCTAAAAATAAGTGAAAATGAATTCATAATAACATAGCATTGTTATTTTGAAAGCAATTGTCCTTGGGAATTATGATGGAACATGTCTAAACTGTGAATAAGGATGGGGAACTTCTGGCTGTCCAGGTGTTGCTGGTACAGGATGCTGTGAGTTGTTCAGTTACAAGTAAAGTTTTCTATCCTTGCTCTTTTTTCTCTTTTTTACTAAAATTTACTGTATGGCATTCTCTCTCTCAAGAGGAATAATATGATGAAAATAAGATATTCATGTATCTAGGTGTGGGAAAGGGCATTTCTCCTAAATGCATGCAGACGTTTGAAGATCAAAGCTTTCTAAACAATGGTATAGATTAAGGATTCCCAATCTTTTTCAGTTGATAGCCTCATCTGGAAATTTTAACAATATACTATGGAAGCTTTCATTAAAATCACTGGCAGAGTGGAGATGCTATTTTCAAAAAAGAAGCCCAAATATCAGTTTGCTCACTTAGTCAACAGGCCAATTTTCAGCTTTTTGCTCTTCTTGGTGGCAGAAGTGAGTGTGTGTGTGTGTGTGTGTGTGTGTGTGTGTTGGCTTGGGAAAATGTTGGAAAATGTTTTCCCCATAATACTTTGGAATTGCCTTCATGTTACTTTACCTTATTCAGATACTGCTCTTTGATAAGGTAGAAGCACCATTTCTGTCTGATTGATAGATTGTATGCAATCAAGTTGTTTTTGACTCCTAGCAACCACATATAGTATATAGATTTTCTCCATGACAATCTATCCCTCACCTGGTCTTTCAGGTGTTTCAACAGCATCCCCATCACCACTGTAACTGAGTCCATCCACCTAGCTGCCAATCACCCTCTTCATCTCTTTCTTCCACCTTTCCCAGCATTAGAACCTTCTCCAGAGAGCTGTGTCTTCGCATTATCTGAAGTAAGATCATTTGAGCCTGGTCATTTGGTACATGGGGTGAGAACTCTGGGTTGATTTGTTCAATGATCCATTTGTTTGTTTTCTTGGCTGTCCACAGTATTCTCAGGAGTCTTGTCCAGCACCAAACTTCAAAGGTGTCAATACTCTTCCTATCCTGCTTCTTCAAAGTCCAACTTTCACTTCCATAGAGTGTCACAGGGAATGCCATCGCTTGCATGATTTTGATCTTTAGGTACTTTCATAAAGCCATTTTTTTCTCCTGTTTGGTATATTTGAAAATATTCATTCCACCTCCAGAGGTTTCAGAAAGAGTTGACTGGCCACTGATTTGCACATATGTTCATGGTGCTCTGATTGTATATTGTTTGAACATTATGTGAAAAATTGTCTTTGAAACTGTGAGGCATTTCAAAGGCACTCTTTTCTAGTGGGCCAAAGGAAAGACATTAAAAATCCTACTGATTATTGCATAAAATAGTTCTCTGATTTTTCCATCTTCATTCTTACTAAAGCCTGAACGGCTTCCTCAGAAACAAAGCTTGGCTTTTGTGACTAAAATGTATGCAAGAACAGATTACGGAGGAAACGTAGCATACTAGATAAGGGTTCAAGCATGGCTGCAAATTGAGGCATCTGCTTGATCAGTGACAGAACAAGAATGCTGATCTAAATGGAGCCTTGACATGGTCCAGCAAAGCAGTATTATATTAAATCTTAAGTACTTATTCCAGTAATTATTAATGACAGCAGGCTGAAATCCCATATTGAAAGTGGAGAAGAGTTTACATTCCCACCTATTCTTTGGCTGCTTTTTAATCAAACCTTGCACTCATCCATGAGAATTTCATCCACAACCTCTTCTCCTTGAAAGCACTGCAAGCATTTTCTTTCCTTTCAAATTCTATCATCTTGCATCACATGGTGCATTTCACTTCACCATGAATTTGAATTGTCCTTAAGCAGGTGTCTCAGCCTCAGTTCCGCCCACTGCAATGTAAGCAGAATTTCCCTTCAACTAGCAAAGGTATCCATTCCCAACACCCAAATTCTGTTTTCATAAAGGGGACTTTCCGAAATAAGATTATAAATTATTATCCATTCCTCACCAGGTAACTGCAGAGCTGAAGGAGGCATCATATCTAAGAATCTTAAGGTTGGGTCAGAGGAACTCTTTGATAAGGCAACTCTTACACAGACTGGGAAATAAGCTAATTTCCCACTATCGATTCACAAGAATTGCAGAATCATGAGTACCAAATGCTGCTTCATATCCTCAGGAGATTCCATTAAACAGAGATTGACTTTCCGTGGCTTTGAGAACAATTTCCTACATGTATGTAATTCTTTATCCACTCATGCACTCTCCCCCTTCATGTCCCCCTCCTGTATTTATGAATAACTAGAAAGAACTAATTGACTTTTCCTTCAGGAAACAGACTGTCATAAAAGGACTGTTCAACCTTCTTTCTCTTGCCCTCTTAATCTGTATGCCATATTGATCTACTACATACTGTATTGTATATTTTCACAGACAGATGGCTTTATTAAATTTTTACTGGAACTACCCTCCCACCTCTCCCACCCCCAAATTTTGTTGCATCTGAATCACCCAAATTAATTATTGATTAGGGTTTTGTAAATGCCCATTTCATCAAAGGCATGGAATTGAACCTTGAGAAAGGATGATTATATAAACATACAATGTAGTTTGAAAGGAGGGGAAATGAAAGAGGAATGATAAGAGAAGGATACACAGAATTATCTGTACATGGCTATAATTAAAAAAAGACATTTGGTATCACACACTTTCTCGTGTTGATGTGCGGGTTGTCGTATTAGATATAAAAGAAACATTGGTTTCTTGTTGTTATTAGCCAGTGTAGTATAGTGGGTAACTTGTTGGAGTGGAACTAGGTTTTGGGCGGCAGTCTATTCACAGCCACAGAAACTCACTGGCTGACCTGGGGCCAATCTCTCTTTCTCAGCCCAACCTATCCTACAGGGCTGTTATGGAAACAAGATGAAGAGAGATTCCTATGTGATCTCTTCTGAGCTCCTGGAAGAATGGCAAGATTTAAATCTAATAAATAAATCCATGAAGAATGTTGTTAACTGTTAGTAAATTTTCACTTGGTACTTAACATTACAAGAGCTTATGCAATCATACGTTTGTTACATTTTTGTTAACATTGTAAAATGCTGATTTCATCACTAGGACTACTTCCCTACACACACACACACACACGTATTCTCAGTTATTTAGATGTTTCATTTTGTCCATTTCCTTTCCTTATACTAATTGTAATTCTTAATTAAGAAAGGTCAATAAAGGTGATGCTAAAAAAAAATTAAAGGAACCAACTATCTAATCTAAACTAATGCTCTTTCATTCTTGGTAATACTCTTACCAAGTAACACACTTTACTGGCAAAGTAATAGAGTTGTATATTCAATTCCTTTAGTTCAGTATCCACTGATCTTTCAACTGGATAAGAAGTATGTTGAGCAATTAACTAGCAACCTGATGAGTGCAAGACAAATGGTGGCCAAATACAGATAACAGTTTATTTACATCATACATACTGTTGTGATTAATGTTTCTAACAGTTGATTTGTTATAGACAATATCTATTAGCAGGGGCTCATGCTGGGTCTGTGTCCTAATTTGGCAGATGTTTTTGACCCACTTTACCCCTTTATGTTTGAGATAAAATTATTCATTATGACTAAAAATGACTTCTCCAATTACATCAGATATATTCATCAAAGATACTAAATGCTGGAACATATTCTTAGATGGTAAGGTGGTATGGAAACAATTCTGAAACATTTTAAAACACACATACCACATTTCTCTCTTAAGATTTGAAACAACATGAAATTATCTGCTCAGTTCTTCAAAGAAATATATAAGATTAATTGGATAATATCTGTGCCTTTGGAAGTAAAGCCTGCCTGCCTGCCTGCCTGCCTGCCTGCCTGCCTTCCTTCCTTCCTTCCTTCCTTCCTTCCTTCCTTCCTTCCTTCCTTCCTTCCTTCCTTCCTTCCTTCCTTCCTTCCTTCCTTTCTCTTTCTGCCAGCTATCAGCTATCATATTTGTCATATTGCAGCATCACATTTGACATATTTGCTAAACCATGCACATATTAACTTCAATAATTTAAATTATCTTTAAATAAATAATTAAAGAATAAGTTAAAGGATTCATGGGAGTCCATCACAGCTCAATAACTGTGGCCCTTGAAATTTCCCCAGCATCCTAGTAAATTTAGGAAATGACTTCCAACCTTCATCATAAGTATAAACAAATTTAATAACTCTTCACCTCCTCTAAGGTTACAAACATTTATCTCTTCATCCCATATCCCATCTCTCTCCTTTTTAAAATCCATTCAATTGTGTTTGATTCTCAGAGACTGCCTGGAAAAGTCCCTGCAGTTTTCTTGGCAATGTTTCAGAAATGGTTTGCCATTGTCCTAGGGCTGAACAAGAGTGACTGGTGAAAGGTCACCCAGCTGGATTCATGCCTCAGGCAGGAGTAGAATTCACAATCCCCTGGTTTCTAGCCTGATGTCTTAACCATTACACCAAACTGGCTCTTATCCCATCTCTTATCTATAAGCAATAGATAAACCATCAACATTTCAATCCTGGCATCAGCAAAAAGTCCATAAAAGGTTGCCAGAACTTTGCAAAAAAGTGTCCTATTTTAAACTTGATCAAATAAACCAACTTTATATACCTTCGTTTTCCTTCTAACAGTCTTAAACTTTAATTCAATCAAATATTTGGAGGATATTTGGAGGATTTGATTTCTCTTCAATTCTTCTTTATCCCATCACACAGATTTCTTCAAGGCTTTAACAAGTCTCTTTTGTAGATTCAGTAAGAAAACATTTTCCAGGTCATTCTCTTGGTTTATCATTTGTATTTCCCTTTTAATTTTTAAAACTCCAGTCAGTTTCTTTTGTATATCCAGTAAAGTGTCCTTTTCCAAGTCATTCTCTTGGCGTGTTATTTGTAGTTCCACCTTCAGTATTTTCTCTGTCTTGTCAGATAAAACTTTGTTCCACATCTGTCATTCCTTCATTAACATCTTTTAAACACAGTCTATCCATAGAAGCAGACGTCATTCCTGGCAATGTTGATATTGAAGTTACTAATTTCTGGCTCCATTCCTCAAAGATCTTCTTTAATATTTCTGTTGTTATAATGTTTTGTGTCATTTTGTAAGTCCCAGTATTAACTGACATCAAGAACAGGCTTGTATTTTTTTTCTTCTGCTTAAAACCTTTAGTCCCCTCTAGTGTCCAGTTTCTAAAATCATCACTTATCTTTGTCATGACTTACAATAGCCAGGACAGCCAAAATAAGTCTGTTTCCCATGAGAAGCTGTTTATTTTTTATGGTTAATTCCAAAATCTTATAGTAAAAGTCAATATTACAAATTTATCTGGACCCTTAATCCATTTATAACTTTCTTAGATCACAAATCTTTAGTTGCTGTTTATTTCAAATTCTTTAAGTTCTTAAACTTATAATTAATTTTTCTTTTGTTCAGAGTTGAAGATAAACTCACCCAATGAAGACTTTTCAGACTTGTCATTCTGAAGGTCTCTAATAACTTTAAGATGGTTAATAAGCAACTTCTGAAAGTGATTAGAAAGTGAGGTTGCAAGTGAGATGGCTGATCCCATCATCTCCCAGTACTCAAAACGCTGTCCTGTGGTCTCCTCATGAGGAGCAGCCATTCAGAGCACATGTAGGCAATCTCTCATCCTCTCCTTATCTGGAGCGGTTTCAAGGAATTGGTCTACTCAGTGGTTCCTTGGTCTTTGCTGTGGTCGTCACTCTGATTTTGCAGAGCCATCTTCAGTTCACTATGCCTCCCCACATGCAATATTAGAATTTTAATGTTCTATTATTACTAATTTGATGTCCTCAAGATGTTTTGGACTACAATTCCTACACATCACTAGCAGCATGGCCAATTAAAGACACCTATGTCAGTAGAAGTGATTATGGCCAACATGATGGCTATAGTTTTATTCAGCAAAGTCCTGATCTTTGCACTTTACAGACTGTCCTTGCCTACTCACCCAATGTTGAGGAATACTTGCCCCATAAACTGATCCTTTTAGGGTTTTGTTTTGTTTTTAGGGCTGCTTTGAATGTTTCCCAAAGCTTCCTGATCAGATCTGAGATGCGTGGGAGACAGTATGTATTAAAAATTCAACCTGCTGGTGAGCTACCACCTTTCTATCAATGGAACAATGCCATAAACGCCCCCCCCCATGTTATTTAATCACAATTTGGACTCTGAAAGCCATCCATTCAGATCTATAACAATTTTTAATAGATGGGAAGCAAGACATCTTCAAAGGCTATGTAATGAGTCCACAACATTGGAGTTTCTGCTTCTGGAACAAATATTATAAATGCATTGGTCAAAGTATTCCATTGCTCTTTTTGGAAAATATTTCAGTATAAAATGGATCTCATTCTCAGGCGAAAGGCAAAATTGTAAATATTTCATGTCAGCCAGCTATGTTTTCTCAGTTTCCTATCTGTTTTAATTACATCCCTTGAACCACCAGAAACTATTCTTCTTCACTTTGTTTTTTAAACATTTCAAATGCTCCTCAAATGATTTGTCATTCTTTTGTTGTACTGTGAATATTTCTCTCCTTTCATCTTTCTCCATAAGTCAGGACTGCTTATGGCGCCCCCGTAGAAATGCAAAGCTTGATGAACAAATCCTGTAATGAGTGTGACTGATAGGGCAGAGTTGTGGTGGTTCAGAAGAAACTGCCAAAACTAGAGAAGAAAAAGGAAGCCTTATTAAAGAGTATTTCCTTACATTCTGCTCTTCTCCCTACCATCCAATTATGCTTCCCAGTTGTACTGCTTTGTGTTTTGAAAATATTGACTGGGACTGCTTGTGAATGGGAAGGGAAGTCTTTTCTAATACTGTAAACATGTTAAACTCTCAACCAGTCTTGTAATACATGTACCGTAGAATGTGTCCCAATAACTGGAGAAATAAACATTCTGTTCAAATACAATGAGTCCCCTAAAAAAATATTAAATCATGTTTTATTTAATGTAGATGACTGATAATGACTTTTCTCAATATAAGCAGATTTCTTTAACTTTCTTTTTTATATTGCTCAGTTCAATGTTTTCCTCTTTTAGCATTTGGGTCTCTAGCCATGTTTCTAACATTAATTCTGGAATCTGAATATCTATATTCTTAACTTTGAGATCTTCCAACTATGTTTGCTTGTTCCTTCTTTTTGTATCAAATGCTCATTTTGAGGGGGGGCCGTGTTTTAAAAACCTTGAGTTAAACAGATTCACAACAATCTCAGGATTGTATTGTTGAAGGCTTTCACGGCCAGCATACGATGGCTGGTGTGGGTCTTCCAGGCTGTGTGGCTGTGTTCTGGAAGTTTTGATTCCTAACGTTTCGCCATCACCTGTGACCGGCATCTTCAGAGTGCAGGAGCACAGACAGGAGCAGTTCCTGTCTGTGCTCCTGCACTCTGAAGATGCCGGTCACAGGTGCTGGCGAAACATTAGGAAACAAAACTTCCAAAACACGGCCACACAGCCCGGAAGACCCACACCAGCCAATCTCAGGATTGCTTTCACTGTTTTACCCAGGTAGGTGTGCATGTAGGCATTGGTAAAAACATGAAAAACACATTACAAAAACAGCCTTACACATGTATGCATGCACACTTGATTAATCTGAATGACAACCCGAGGTGCATCAGAATTTTTTGCTTTTTACAGTATTTTATATGAAAACCTCTCACTGATAGGCTTTAGCTAATATGCAGGACCACTTTCATAGAAGTAGATGTTTGATTTACTGGGCTGGTATGTTTTGGCTTGCTTTGCTCTTCTGTGTTTTAATCTGTATATAATTTAAGTTTTTAAAACTAGCTGCCATTTAAAAAAAATCTGTTCTTATATTCTGGTCGCATCATTTACCTATCAATGGATTTTATTGTTAGCTGCCTTTCTTTTTATACAAAGCAGTAACAAATCAGGATGGAAGATACATCAACTGGAGGAACACAAAACTGGATACTTACTGTATGCACAGCATTGCACAAAATACATGAATAAAAGCAAGCAACAATATAACCTATGTACCTAAAGACACTACAGTTAACTTTTCTAACTGAATTTGGAATGAAGAGAGCTATGTTTATGAACAATGTAGATCTCTTTTACTTTGCTTTATGGGGCGGTGGTTGCAACTGTTGTCTGAATTTATGACTGACCCACAACTTCATTTCAATAGAAAGCACAAATAATTGCCAAAAGAAATCTGAAGAGTTCTGCCTAAGCTTTCACAACAAACTTCTCCAATGAAATACAAAACCAATTCCCACCCCAAAGCATTTAAATTTGATTTTGAAAATACATTATAGATAGACTTAATGGAATGCTTGTCTTGCAGCACATAACTTATTATCGGAGAGTGGCTGTGATGCATAATAAATAATAGGTGCTTCAGTCTGATTATGGCCCATGCCTGTTTCATATGTGTTCTTTTTCACAATCCTGTCCTATTCAGTTTCTGCCTTAAGGTGGGATCTCTTTTCCAATCCACATTATATTTAAGTGCCCAGCGTTGAAAGTATGCATTGCTGTAGTAATTCTGAAACACACATTTTAAAATACACTTTGATGTATTTTAAGCACAAATGGCATGTGGAGAAATATACATCTGAAGGATAAATCCATTTAGATCCAAATTATACTCCCAGAAGTACAGAATGGGTTAGCTCACTGAAAATGAGGACTGGGAGAAATTCTTAAGTTTTTTTTTTTAATAACAAACGTTGACAAAACAGAACAATTTGCATAGTTTGAGGAGGTTAAATAAGGAAAAGAATAAGGTTGATTGAATGTGGATTAATTAACTAAATGTGTTTTGCTGTTTGGAGCCTCTGATCATTAGATTAGAGTAATCTTCAACTTGTTTCCTGAATTTTTTTTGGATTAGGGAAGTTGAAGTCCAACACATCTGGAGGGCATGAGGTTGGAGAAAGATGGATTAGAGGAAAGAACATTTTCTCTTTCCATTGTTGAGTACTATTTGTACTTTGATATCCAGATACCCAGACGCAAGTATAAAGAACATAAGGAGAGAAATCCAAGTATAGCACACAAGTTCCTGTAAGCAAGTCTTTGTGTGGTATTATGGGAAAAAATGCAACAAATGGAGGTGGGGCAGATGAACAAATTGTAGTAATCAATCCAAACATTCCAGGAAAATGCAAAACATCAGGCTATTTGCCCATGGGCCAAAAATCTGTTAGCACAAGGAATTGGCATAAGCCTCCTTTAAATTTAATGGGGCCTGTGCTGGTGGAACTGCTTGATGAACTTGTGCCAGTCTGTTTAATTGATCTGGACCTCTTTAATCTGGATGAGCACCCCATTTGCATTCTTTTGATGTGTGTGTATATATATCATTTTACACATGTAATCCTTTCCTGGAGTAAAATAGCCTTCTCTAACCTAATGCACCCCTTATATTTTGGATTTCAATTTCCAGAATACCTAGACAGCATGGCTACATTTGTTGGCACCAGTTTGTGGAAGACTTACAAACTTCCAACTTTCTCTCTCTTCTAAATGAAAAGTAAGCCAATCTTCCTTAAATTAGTATTTCAACACCATTTTCCCAAGTTATGTAAGAATCTTTGGAACTGTCCACAGGTTTCTTATTCTTTTTTACAAAGCAGACTTGAGGGAAGGGTTAAGATAGCATAAAGCACAGCTGGGCAAGATCTAATTCTGTGCCCTCATCCCCATTTAAATCACCTATTCCTGAATCTGCCATTATTTGCTGAGTGGAAAATATCTGCAGGGATATCTGGAGTTGTATGGAATCAAGAGAATTAGAGACGAATATACACCTGATGACAAGGCAAGTAAGCATATTTAGTGACTAACAATTTAGCATTTGCTCCTGTTAGATTGATAAACATTGCTAAAGTATTTAGTCTACCTAATAGTGAAATAAATGAAAACAATTGATTATAAATCTTATTACCCAACTTAATTGCCCAGAAACAATCTATTAAACCTATTAGCCAACAAAAAAGGTTTTACCAGTTTTCTCCTTCCACAGTTGTTAATTCTGGGGCTGAAAATCCATGGTTGATTTGCCATCACCTGATGCTCTAGAACTGCAGAAGCTAAGCAAGAATCAACCTAATTTTGGGAGGACCACTTAAAAACCAGTTTCATGAGTGTTTTCTAGGAAGTCCAGCTTAAAGATAGATCGTTGGGTCTGAAGTCAAAATTCTTCAACAATCAAGCATCTTAGCAATAAATCATGGATAGAAAGATGAAATTTAAATGATATGGATGAATAAATAAATAAAATAACAGGGTCCAAATAATCCAAAACTGCTGCATTATTGTCATTTTTATTGTTTTATTTTAAAAATGATTTGGGATATGCTACCTTGAAGATTTTCAAGGAAAATTATAATTAAAAATTGGGAAAATCTATTCGATACAGTGTTTTTTTTCCCTTCAGATTTTAATAAAGAATATCCCCCAGACAAGTAGTTTGCTTGGTTTGGATGTACAGGGTGAGCCTTGCCATGGTTTGAAATCATTACTTAGTGCAAAGATAGAAAATCTTTTGTTCACCAACAGTACACTTAATGGTTTCAGAAAAAGCATAATAGGGTCATAATACAAAGTGGCAGGATTATGAGCAAGGAAATTTCCCACTTCAAAATGAAGTGTGAAACTATGCTGTTAGTTTTCAACAACATGGATCAGAAGGTGTTTTGGAGGTTGGAGCTGTAGATTGCCCTGCTCTTCTTAATTCAATAGATAAATATAACCATTTTAACTTATTTTACAATCCGTACTTAACACAATGTGAGTGTTTGCCTGCAAACACAGATGCCATATTTCATTCTGATCATCTGTAAATACTTTTTTACTATCTTCTAAGGAACTATTTGAACAGAACTAATTAAAGGACCAAAGGACCAACTTTGGATGTGAGAAATTCCAAATTATTGGGAATAAATGATCTTTAGAGGCAGGAAAGATACAAGAGTAGATAACAGTGGAAGAAAGATAGTGGATGCTATTTAACCAAGACTAATTTTTGATATTCCACTAGGAATATTCAATAAATATCTAAAATTCTCTATAACTATGATAACTAAATTTTTACAAAATGAAAAAGATGATGATGAAAGGAATTGCTGATGCATACACTATAGCTTATTTACCTATGCCTAGAAATTCAAATACAAAGACTACAGGAGAAATAGATGTTAATGTTAATAGATAGCTGCTAGTGAATTTTCAATTTCATGTCAAGCTTTTCACTGCTTTCCAAAATACTTCAGGAAACTTAATCTGTTTTTCTCCCTCCATTGCCAGTAGTTAGCAATGGTGTGCAGTGGAGATGGGCAAGTGTACAATGAGATGTCACAATTCACTCATACTGTATAAAAATAAAGAAAACTCTGCCTAAGGGATAAACAGTTATAGATTATATTGCTTTAGTGTAATGGAAAAAGGGAAAGCTCAACATATGAGCGGCTCTTTTGAGTTTAAGACAGAACCTGAGACTAATGTTAAAATATACATTGGATGGTAACTTCCCCATCTTGATGTTCTGTAGATGTTTTGGGACTACATGTACAGTTGGTACTATGGGATTCTCATCATGGTGCGCTTTATGTAGCTCTAGTTTAACAGAAGGAAATGCAATGTAAGTTATTAAGTAGAATGGTTTGGATTGTGATATAATTTGTGCTTTAAACAATTGCACACAATGACCTATGGTGGCATCTTAAAATTTTTTACAGGTACCACATTCTCCTATTGTAAGTATCTGCTTGAAATCTCTTCCTCGTATGCCTTTAATGTTTGCTCCTAAGCTTTTCATTTAACGCCATTCAATATCTATTAAAGGCATAAAAGGATAAATATTCAACTTATTGATAGGTATGCAGAACTGATTCTTTTGGATTTAAATATTTCAGTTAAAGATGTTCTTCATTTTTGATTAAATACGCCTACGCTGTGGAACCATGTTCAATATTCTGGCAGTAAATCTATGCATCAGGGAATAAAACCCATTTAATTTAATGTGACCTTACATGTGAGTAAAACACATTGAGTTTAACATCTGCTAAAACTTTCTGTTCCCCTTCAGCAATCTTACAGCAAAGTTTCTGATGCATTTGATATGTTTGCATATTCAGAGTTTCCATTTGTTGCGTAAAAGAATGCTGCTAACACTGGTGAATTTCATTTTATTGTTTTAAGACCAGTTTATCCATCCTTTTGAATTGTTCTTAGTTTACGATATGCATGCAACCACAACTAAGCTGTTCCTGATTTTGGTTGAAGACATTTGGCTTCATAGGTGTGCTTAAATACTTAAAGGCTGATTACCATTGGATGGTATTTGGAAAAGGGGCAAAGCAAAATGTTTTGAGAAAAATAGAGTCCTTTTCTGCATATGCAGGTTAACCCCAAACTTGCGTGCCATCTATATGATGTACCCCCAAGTCATGTCTAACTTATGATTAAGGTTTCTCTGTTGCAATTTTTTATTCACCAGAAATAAGGCATTTTTCCCCATAAAAGGTATGATTTGTGGAACTCTTCAAACACGCAGGCATTGCATAATGCTTTTCCCTTCCTTGAGAGCAGTTCCTATGTGACATCAGGACAAACTGGTGCTTTCTCTCCCCTTCTGTTCATAATTCCATTTTTATCCTCCATGGAATTAAATCATGCAAGTGACTTTGGTTCTGTTCCCCAGCCCACCCAAGTCTTAGCTATAAAGTTTCAAAAAGCTTTTGGAAAACAACAAATGTACTCATTTGCTCCTACCCTCCTCATGTATTCCAGCTACATTTTGATTTGGGAGGGAAGGAATGCTATCACGACTGGCTCATTTTCCTTTCCCGCTTTCCTGGCAGTGCTTAGAATGTGGCAGACAGTTGCAATGTACTAGGTTGTCGTTTTAGGTTGTTATTGGTTGATTAAGCCTTCCTATGATCTTGCAATGTTATGTCGATGGCCCGCATATGTTAATTCTTGCAGACTCTCTGGAGGTAAGTTCTTCTAGAAATTTCAGTAAAGCAAACAGTAGAAAAATCTACTTCTGACTAAGACACAACAGTGGTAAAGAACAAGTTCATGGCTTTCTTTGGACAATAGCCAGTCCTGGTATGTGTGTTGCAAATAGACACCTGTAAGTAGCTGGTCATCTAAGCATGGGTGTGCAGTCTCCCTTGTTCCACAGCCCAATCCTTGCATGGACCTTCCTGTGCACCTGACTTGGTAGCAATTAAAAAAGATCCCCCATCCCTCACAATGGAGGCAGAGAATTTTTTTTAAAAATGGTCTCAGTGAAAGTTTTTTAAAAACAAACAAATACATTTCTTTGTGAACAGTGAGAGCAATGATAGCAAATGATGATTTGGCTTCAGATCACCTATAGACAGCTGTATGGTGCTTATCCAGCTGGAAAAGGGCAGGAATGCAAAGTGGGAACCAGCACAGAAGTATGTCAACTCCAAGAATTCATTAGCACTTGACATGTTTTTAAAACACCCTCTTTCTGTGGGTTTGGTAGAGCTGGTGTTCTAAGTACCTGATCAGAAGATTGCTGGGGCATCAAGTCACCCATGTCTAACAGTCTTCCAGAACACCATTAAGCTGGCTTTATGAACAAGTTATGATTACTTAATTATTGTTTGCTTCAAAATTCTCTGTATTTGAATCTGGCCAAATCCAGATACTGGACTCACTCTCTCTCTCTTTTTGTAATGGCACCAAGTGTGGTTGTATGGTTTGCACAAAACCCAGGGTATTAGGTTTTAGTATATTGGAAGTGAGAGTAGGTTGTAGAGCTTGGACTGGGACCATTTCAGGAGCCTGCAGCTGTCTCAATAACAGCTGGCAATCACAGGAACCAGCACTGAATGTAGCCTTTGGAGCGCCCTCCCAGAAGACCAGGGAAGCAGAGCTCTCTGTCAGCCTGTAAAAAACTGAGGGCCAGCTGGGCTTGTGCAGGAGAAGATGCTGGTGGCAGAGAGAGCTGAATCTGCAGCAGTTTGAAATTTTCAACTGCACTGCTGATCAGCTGTCTGGTAGTGCCTGGTTTTGTTTCCGCAGCACCATGGCTCAGTTGCTGTAGACTCCCTGGTAGCATGGCAGCAGCAGGCTTGTTGTTCCTTGCTCAGGCAGCAGCAGCAGCAGTAATAGTAACAGTGACATACATGCTCCAGACTGGCCTTTTAGCAATGGAGTGACAGTATAGATGGTCATATGAAGTCTACTTCAAGTTTCTGGGAGCCAGCACAAAGTAGCAGTGGGAGCTAGAGCACACCAGTGGTCTTGTGAGAGGACCAACCTACACCCTATAGTTGCCTGCAGTCCAGCTGAGCAGCAGCCAGTTTGGATTGGAAGGTTTCAGACGGGAGGCATTGATGGGTTGAAGTTAACTGGGATATTATTTTTTGTTTTCCTTTGAGTAAGACATGGGGGTTGCAAACCTAATTTATCCTTGCTCTGTAGGAGGGTAGTTTTAAACTTCCCCCAATTACCCAGGTGAGAATGACAAACCTGGAGGTGGTTTGATGTGGTTGGTATGAATGGTATGCTGTTGGGTGATCTACTTACCACAAGGGGGAGTAGGGTGTAGACAGAGATGTAAGGATCTACTCTGTGTTACCTCTTTGTCTACCACTCTGCCTGTTCTTTGTCAAAGAGATTGCTAACCTGACATTCCTTCCTTCTGCTTTTCTTCCCAGGCACACATGCACAGAGCATTTGCTCTTTGATTCTCCTTCTACTAGGACATAGTTAGCTAGGTGCTAGGGTCTGCCTATCCCCATAAAGTATTTCCTGCAAATAGATTTCCTTTCTGTTATAGTTATAAAAACTGCTTTACTAATCCTTGGTCAGGTTAGATTCCCATTCTCAGGAGCACACACAAACACACACAAAGCACTTCAATCTCAAACAAAAATGCTTCAGTTTGTATTTCTATCTAGATTGATTATGATTACTTTACCAAACATCTTCTTCCACTTTTTATTTAATAGCATATCTTTCTTTTACTTGCATACAGTGAAGGATTGATTGTTCAAAAAAGTGCTAAAATGATTTTTATGAATTTCAATTTGTTCTCAGAGTTCACAATCACATTTATTTAAGGTGCTCAGTAGCCTTTTGTCAATTTCACAAAGACATATAAAAAACTGTTTACTCTTGGGTCTCTGACTACTTTTCTTTTTCCTCCCCCTTGCCCAAAATGGAATTGGAATGTGATACAGATCCAGACCTGGAGGAAGCAACTATGATCCTAAAAAGGGGGCTGAATGGTAAGGGTCTTAGAAATCGTGATTAAGTTATTATATCCGGGATGAGTGAATTATCATGTAATCAAGTCTAATGTATTGTCAAAGGCTTTCACGGCCAGCATACGATGGCTGGTGTGGGTCTTCCGGGCTGTGTGGCCGTCCAGAACACTTCCAGAACTTCCAGAACACGGCCACACAGCCCGGAAGACCCACACCAGTAATCAAGTCTAGTTTCTATTTTCCCTTTTCCTGCTTATCCATTCTCCTTGCTGTATAAATATGCATTTTAACACACGTATAATTTATCAAGATATTGTCATTAGAAAGAAGAAGCTAGGTCATTATGAAGATTGGGTTTGGATGAGATACCAGGAATCACTGCCAGCGG
Source organism: Python bivittatus (assembly GCF_059951505.1). Lineage (NCBI taxonomy): Eukaryota > Metazoa > Chordata > Lepidosauria > Squamata > Pythonidae > Python > Python bivittatus. Next base: position 38,332,001 of record NW_028277034.1, on the reverse strand, counting down.
TTTCATTAATATTCACATGCAAAACTATATTTTTATTTAAACAGATTGTGTGAGCCTAGCCATCATAATTTGTAAACCATATTCGATAGCTTAGTCATTATGCGAAAAACAATTATGGCTTAATCAATTATAGTTTAGCAAACCATAATGTAGCCCATTTCCTACTCATTAGGTAATTTCCAATTTCTGGGTGGAAGAAAGAAATCAACCAACCACTGTTAACATCAAGGCTTTGTGCTACCACGCATATCAATGGAAAGATTACCATTCTATCAAACAATACATTCAAAATATTATATAGCTTGTACCCACTGAAAGCAACATTAATAATTTTATCATTTATGTAGAGCAAAGATTTTTTTCTACAATTACCATTTTATTGATTTGGCAAGTTCATTGTTTTTGGGAAAAAAGTGATTGGAACAATAAATTGCATATATTAGCATATTAAAAAGATCTCTTCCAGTAAGGAATTTTATGTAGGCCACAATGTATATTCAGAAATAAATTTCACTTATTTCTCATTTGTAATACAGAACTCATTATTTGCATTTGGCCATAATAGGGTTTCCACATGCACAGTTCTCGAATGAATGGTGCCAAACCTGCTGAAACATCTAATTTAAGTAGCCCTATTGGCTATAATGGATTGATGCTCGTGCACATATTGAAAAAATGTTGACCTAACGTGTGTGTGCATGTGTGTGCCTTTGAGTCAGTCTTGACTTCTGGCAACTATATGGACAAGTGCATCTAGTTTTCTTAACATTTTTGGAAGTGGTTTGCTGTTGCCTTCTTTGTAGGGCTGAGAGAGAGTGATTGGCGCAAGGTAACTCAGCTGGCTTTTGTGCCTAGGACAAGATTAATAGCCACATGAAAACCTAGATAAAGCCTCTTATCTGGACTGGGAATCATTCTAATATTGATAATTTAAAGGTTTTTTTTTTCATTTTCAGAGCTGTGAGTCTATCTTGGAGTTAGACTCATTGCAATACTTTATTTTTTAGCCTAAAAGGATCACCACTATAAATTAAATTTTCTAAAATCTTATTTACATTTTCTCTGAAAGGTTATGACAAAAATAGCACATATCACTAGTAAGGGGTGATCCTGGCTTCCACCCTTTTTTCTGTAACATAGTTTACTAAAACAAATTATTTTTTCAAAATGTCAAGAAAAAAACCCTGCTAAATTCAAGCTGGATTATGGCAGGTCTGATTACTATTCCCTTAATAGTTTCTCAACACTCTAAGGTGCTATTACGTCTTTTCCATTCTGCAACAGAAGCAAAAGAGAAGCCTTGTGACACCAAGATATTACATGGGACTTTATTACAGCACTGAATGCTGTTCCAGCAACACAACAAATGCCAAGATTGGAAACCCTAAGAAATGTGGTTCCCAGGATTCCTACCATTGGCAATGAGTCATAAACCTTACAAAGTGCACATTACAAGGATCCTAGTGCCTGCAGAGTTGTTGAAGCAACCATTCTGGTGCCCCATTCTAGGCCACAATGTAAGGCTCTCATTGGTGCAATCTTCACCTGGTGAGCCCAGATAGGAAAGAAAAAGGGTGAGCTTGGTTAGAAACAGAAAAGGATGGCATGTCTCACCAGACATATTCTGAACTGGTCTCAAAGTTTAGTGAGTCTGGGTGGCTATGACTTAAACAGTATAATATATACATTCATATGACAAGCCCACACCCTCCCCAAGAACAAAATGGAGTACCATCAGTACATTATACATAATCAAGAGAGGAGCACATGATTTCTGCTGCTGGCATTGAGGTAGCAAAACTGGTGTCCTCTACGTCATCCAGAAGCCTGTGTGTTTCCAAAAATATATGCGCTTCCATTATTGTATGGTATAACTTAGATTTAGCAGCCTAAGAGCGATGACGCACACCATTTTCTCCTTTCTCTCAATGGATCATTTGTTGTTTTATTTTGCTATTGTTTATTGTATGTTCAATGCAAGTTGCCTTGTAAGAATTTTATTTATTTTTAAAAGGTTGGTATATACAACTAGAATGAATGAATGAATGAATGAATGAATGAATGAATGAATGAATGAATGAATGCAAAGCTTACTGTTGGATAAGTTCAGTGTAAAATAACAGTTAATGATTGGACTAGTGCCAGGGAAATTCCAGTTCAAGTCCTCCCTCAGCCATAGGAGCTCACTGGGTGACTTCAGTCCAATCACTTTATCTCAGTCAAATCAACTCAAAACTAGTAAGGAAAAAATGGGGGGAGGGGGACAGAGGAGCAGTATTTACGCTGTCTTGAGCTCCTGAATGAAAGACAGGATGTAAATCAAACATACTTTAAAAAAAAAAAGCCCGGCTATTATCAGTTGTGATACTACATGAAATATTAAATTGCATGGAGGAATATCACAGAATAAAATCTTCTTTTATGTCTTGAAAACTAAGTTTGTAAGAGGCCTGTTGGAAATCTCTCTCATAGCACAATCCCAGATATGATTACTCAGAAGTAAGGCCCATTTTTTCAAAGGGCTTACTCCTAAATGAGTCTGCTCCTCTAGTAAATATCTGCTTCAGAGGTTAGTTTCGCTTTTCATATTTTAAATAGAATCCTTCAAAATCCCTAATTAATCATATCATTTCATTGCTGAAATGAATTCCCTAGACCAGCTGGTTTGTAAGATTGTTTTCTTCCTATTAAGAAGAAAATTGGCCAAATATGTAAGTGTGGTTTTGAGGGCCTAACTAGCTATTCCTAGTCCCATACATGGATTGTTTCAGAAATCAAATGGACTTGTGAATGAAGCCACTTGGATAGTTGCCTAACTTTAAGTCTGAAACACCCATTAAAAATTGGCTCAGTCTGGAAGTCTTTTTAATGTCCTTGGAAGCTAGTCTGCCATTGTACTCATCTTGCAGCCTCAAAGAACTGTTAAAGAATAAATTAATTCGTTGTGGTTTTGGTTTGGGAGAGCACAATTATAAACCAGTGTAGGCTATTGACTGAGGTCTACATCTGATGTAACATTTTCCACACACACAAAACACCAAACATTTAACTTTGTATATCCAATTTGTGTCTATATTTCCACTAAGCCCAAGGAAACAAATGGTAGACAGTTAGAAGATTAAAATGTTACATGGAGATTTTGTTGCTTTTCCCTCCCTTTGCTCATGAATTAGAATTGCATAAGGAGAAACATCAAGGTGACCCCATTGGTTCCTTTCATCTATTGTGTCATCAATGTTCCACCTTCTGCATTTGTTGAGGAGTAAGCCAAAAGCAGAGATTTTCAATTATACAAAGAGACAACATGAGCAGAACTTTCCTGCTACAGATTTTCAGCCTCCTCAACAGTGAATGGGTTTTAAAAGAAGTGGCAGTTATATGGGAAGTTATAAGAGAGGTGACAGCGTTACGGGAAGCCTCCTCCAGAATCTCCTTCTTATAAAAAGGACCTATCAAAAACCAAGTGGAACAGTGAACATTAGGGAGGGATGTGGGATCTCCTGTATATCATATTGGACATATTTAAGTCTAGGTTTTCTTCTACGTGCAATGGCTGTGCTGAGCTGATATGATATGTTTATTATGTCCCCAAGAGATGCTGGAGTTCTCATGCAGTTTAGGAAATGGAGTGATTAATTCTCACCTACAACAGAGGAAATCTGTGAGGACAGTTTATGAAGTAGCATCTGCAGGATCTTGCAATTTTTGTCACAGCAATGAAAGCTCTATCTTTTCAGTTGTTCATGTGACATTGTTACACATGTGGAAAAGGGGAAGGCTGACTCTTTCATCAGTCTGATCCCACCTCACATACCCCCAGGATGGTGCTGGTTTTGCAGGGTTTTTTTTTTTTTTTTGGTGGTGTGGGAACTCTCATTTATCCCAACTCCTGGATTTTTCTGTTCCTTTTTCAGCCAAGAAGCCATCTTCTTATCATCTTCCCCCAACCTCCCCAGCTGATCCAAGGGGCAGCTTTGCCACTTGCCCCAAGAAAGCTGCATCCTAGCCTCACAAATGGCAACTTTTATCTGAATTACGGTCACTGTAAATTTGTCTGGCTGATCTCAAAGTCATACCTTCAGTCTAGGTTTTATATACAGACAGTAATTGGAAGGAACAGCATTCGAAAGGAGTACTGGAAAGAAATCAGAGATAATCCAAGTCATGAAACTAGGAGTATTATGGAGTCAAGAAGGCCAGCATTACTCGAGTAACTTTATTTAGCTTAGGTTACTCCCTAAGTATCAGCAGCCACTGAATCCAGCTGAGCACAACTGACACTTATTAGATCTGTTTCTTTCAACAGGTTGCTCCTAGAGAGCCATGCTAATTCCAGCTATTGCTCAGCATAACTTGACTGCACAGAGTCCTATTTTGGAGATGCAGCTGCCTGACCCTCTTCATCATTTGAGAAGAATGATTCTTGAGTTGTTTTAATTTTTTCTTGAAAAAAGTGCAGGTAGGAAAGCCTGGGGGCTGAGCGATGGTGGGCTGCTGGGCGGGGCAGGGGGGCTTGGACCCTATAATTGCCATGAAATTGATTCCTTTCCATATCTATGTGTTTTTCCAAGGTTTATGGTGTCTTTGTTCTTCTCCCAACACAAGCCTTGCCATCTTAATGATCCAAAATATCTCATTGACAATGGTAATGATGGTTTGGCCAGAGTCTGAGTTCCCCCATTGGCCATCTGAGGCTGGTTATTAAGGTCCAGAAAATGAGAGTGCTGCTCTCTGCTAAGTTAGCCTTAGCTAGGACACATACCTTATTGAACAAGAGTTTTAGGTACTGGTTAAAATTATACTGAATGGAGAGAGAGGATACTTCAGAGCCATCTCATACTGTTGCAGGTTAAACATGCAGGCACCCTGCTTGGATTGTTCTGGAACTCTAGGCTGCATGACTAGACTTCACTTGTGTAGGTAACTGTGGGGACATGTTTGCATGAGTGAGTAAAGCTTTAAGTTTAGAAAGTAAACCATAGAAGTTGTAAACCTGTAGTTGTTTCTATGAAAGGCTGTAGAAGATGAAGTGGATGTGCACTGGTATGAATCTGCTGAAGTGAATATAAGGAGGTGAAGCTGAAGGTTGTTTGGAAATGTCCTAAGAGGACCAATAAATTAGAAGCATCAGAATTGCCAGCAAAATTAGGAAAAGCTTTCTAACATTCTGGAGAATGCATATGAGCTCAACGTTAGTGGGGAGGGAGGTCAGGCATGCAGGCCACAACTCCTATATTTCTGGTGTACATGTATTTCCTACTCTCAAACATGGCATGGGAGTTCTTCCTTTAGCAGCATCCATGATCAGAGGAAAAACTGTATTCATGTTCAACCAAATATCAGTAAAATGTCCATACAGATATTGCCTTTAACAAAACAAAGTCAGGGTGTGTGTGCACAGCAATATAAGAAGCAACAAAAACATACAAGGACAGTGTTTTGATGGCTTGCAATCTTGCAAGTTATCCAAAATACAAAAATGAGGTTACTAAGGGTAGGAATTCCATGCCAGGAAGTTACAAAAGACGCAAAAAGTTATACCAAAGCACATCCGTGCTGTGTGTGAGAGAGAAAGAGAGTTGGGAGAGTTGTTAAATAATGAGGAGTGATTACATTAATTATTCATCCTTATCACCCATTTCTTTGTCCTGCACTCACTAAGAGTTTAAAGTACTGCCTCTGATACGTTACTCAAAGGCATAGCATAGTTCACACACTATAAAAATTATACAGCTGTGCCTTTCAAATTAGCACAATAAAGACAAATAGAAAGATAAAGGACAGGTAAACTGTCAGAAAAACCATGAAAGGAAAAACGATTTCTTGTTTAAAAAAGAGGATGTCTTGCCCAAAAGAAAAATATCAAACAGATTTTAACAAACCAAATACAGGTTTAGAGTAACCCAAGCCAAGAAAGGCAACATCCATTAAGTAATAATAGGGATGTCATTTCAAGCAGGAAATTTGCTTGAGAGTGAACAGATCTAAAGATTCTAAAGCTGGATAATTTCTTTCCAACAGTTTTCACTAAAGATACTGTAGAAAGACTCAGACTTGATCAACTGTTTGGAAGTAAAGAATCTGTAAAATTATGACCGGAAAAGGAAAGAACAAAATATGCCATTTAAAATGAATGTATTGATTACTTTTATACGTTTTGGTTTATTAACACTTTTAGCTCATTTTTAATTTCATTTCTTTCATTTCTGTAATTTTGCTCATTTTAGAATCCCTTTAAATGAAGAATGGGGGGACAGGGTAACATTAATTATTTACTGATTAATAGAATTATGTATGTAATGCTTTGGATGAATAAGTAATACATATAATTTTTTTTTTTTTTTATCTGTGCTCAGTCGTTACTGACTCTGCAGTGACTGCTTGGACGAGTCCTTGCAGTTTTCAAGGCAAGGTGTTTCGGAAGTGGTTTGCCAGAGCCTCCTTCCTAGAGCAGAGCCAGCTGGCGAGCGCAGGAGGCGGGGTTTCCGTTGCTTTGTGCCCTTTTCAGGCGTGCACGGTTTTTCGTGCTTACCGGCAACTGCTCCCAACTCCTTTTGCAAGGCGCCGCCAGCATTTTTCCTCCCACCGGAGTAAGAGTACCCATTTATCTACTCACATGAGTTTTTGAACTGTTGGGTTGACAGGAACTGGGGAGGAAACAGGAGCTCACCCTGTTAACGCGAAGGCTGGACTCGAACCGCTGAAGCGTCGACCATTTCTGGCCGGCAACTTTCAGCATCATTAAGCCACTGCGCCACCGCGTCCCCTACATATAAAATACACTTTTAAAATAAATAATACATGTTTCTTTTACGTTTATCAATGAGGCTCGGTCTCTAGTTCTTTGTCAAAATTTAAAAAGTGATTTCAAGATGGTAAAAATTTATGAAAATGAAAAGATTCATTAAAATGGAATTGGAACCCTTAGTTATGAGTTGCTTCAAGAAATAATATAAATATTAATATGAGCAAATTATATATTAGGGTTAGGCCCAGGTATGGGGGGGGAACAGATTTTAACAGATGTTCCTTGTACTGCAAGCTACACACACCATATGCAGCAATTTTAAACATCTATTAAAGATACAGGGATCTGGTTTTCTTTTGGACCCAGGTATTAGGATGGGTAGAAGACAAGTTGTCAACTAGTCATAGATATCCATACCATTTGCAATAGTTCTACATGAATCTCCCATTTGACAGTAGGAAGAATAAAATTACTTCTCCATCATGACATTGCTAAATGAAGGAAGTTTATGTGGCAGAATCAAGAAGTCCTTCTAGTTTTGTAATATTTGATTCAAATATGAACTGTACCATTCTGTACCTTAAGTTCATAATTATTTAATTTTGGGGGCAGGTCATTTGCACTTGACTCCATATGGTGGCTATTGAATGGAAGAAATAAAAGAAAAAAAAATTAGCAAAGTTTGTCCATCTAAAGTGAAACATTTAAGTTCCAATCCATTTCAAATCTGAAATATTTCACTGAGAGCTTGAGTACCTATTTCAAGCATGAAAGAGCTGTTCTGGATATTTCTGAAGTGTTTTAAGCTCCAGTGTTTCAATAAACCAGTTTTAATCTTGAAACACTTCTACAATCCTTGAAACAACCCATTTGATACTCAAATAGGCAGTTTTGTGCTCAAACGAAGCATTTTAAATTCAAAATGGTTTGAATTCAAGATGTTCTACACACCCTACTATATGTATAATATTGTGGCTAGGTGGTATTTACTTGAACTTTTTTTGAAGAATGAGAGGTTAAAATCCAGAGTGCCAGAAATACAGCATTTAGTAAAACAGCCTCAGAACTTACATTTTAAAGTGTTTCCACTTTAAATACTAAATACTAAAATTCAGATAGCTGTTCCATCTCACAGAGACCATAGAAACACACTTCATTTCATGGTATTCGAGACTTAAAGGATATTTCATGGGCTAGAAAACAGGTAAAACACAAGCTTAAGAACTAGACCTCTTCCTCGATACAGCTCCTCTCAGTATGGGCTACTGCACTCTTTCTGTCATGTGGGTAGAAACACCCCTCTTTGCTTGCACGTCCTTGGCTCCATAACACAGAAAACACTTGGCTTGCCTGCATGTTAACGGAGAACAAGGAACTGGAACAAGCTTTCTGAACTTCCTTGTAATATGTTTCCAACTTTCTGCCCTATGGCTGACCTTTAAGTCTGAAGCTTTTAGTATGCCTTACTCTCTTTCTGGCAAATCTCTTGGTTAAAATGCATGGTCAGGTGGTTTCCTGGCTGGAATTGACATTATTAATTGGACACACAGAACTGAAATGAGTTTTCAGGGTGATGTCATTCCATTTTTGCCCTGTATTCAATCTGTATACCCCTGCTTCCAGAAGTATTGTTCTTCTGTGAGCAAAACATCCTACTAACCTATGAAAAGGTTATTTGCAGTGGGTGGGGATGCAGTCCATGGGTTTCTGATGGGCATCTCCTGAGATCCAGGTACTTCAGTATGCAATTATGTTGCATCCTGAAGAAATACAGCATACTGCTATTCAAAGTGAGTTCACCCCAACTTCTGTACACAGAGCTTTCTCATTCCTTACTAGGAAGGATAGAAACACACACACAATCTCCTTGTAATCTTGTTCCTTCTGGTTAATATTTGGATTCCACTCATTTTAAATGCTTTCATTTCATCTTAATATTTGGTTGCTGTTTTTCATCTTAAAACCAACTTGAATAGAGAGCTGTCTTTATATCTACTGATAGGAGCCAAAACTAACGAGAACCTTGCATGCAGTGAAATAAGGCAGAAAACAGTTTCAGCAACAATTGTTTTGCAAGACGAAGTTCTGCTGGCATAACCATTCTGTGTCCTATTCAACAGATTACTTTAAAAACATAGACTTATGTACTCATTTTTCTCCAAGTTTTCCAAACTGCCTGCAAGTTTGTGGCTGAAGAAATTAAGTGCCTGGAAGCCTAGATTCCTGTAAGCATTAGATTTTAGTGCCTGTTGGGAAAAATGCTTTCAGGAGGTCTCCTTATGTGAAATATCTCACTTTCCATTGCTGTTTTCATACCTAATAATTTATGTCCACTTGCACATTGCCCAAGAAAGATGACAAAGGATGATGCTTCTGCTAATTTGTGCTTAAATATGCAGCTTTAGAAATAAGGAAACCATAATACATCTTACCATGGGGAGGGACATGGGTCCTTGGTAGAGTTAACCATTGATGGACAACTTCAGATTCAAATTCCCCTACTTCCTCTTTCTCTTTTACCTGCTCTTGGGCAGGACCTCTCTTGAGATAAAAGATACTTTCAATCAAAGACTGCTTTGTCACCTTTGAACATATAACCAAATCTAAATCATGATGATCTCTCAGAGAGAAAGAGGAGCAAGGACATATCCACACTTTCTGCTTGGCCCATCACCAGTATTGTATAGCCCAGGGTTTCTCAACCTTGGCCACTTGAAGATGGATGGACTTCAACTCCCAGAATTCCCCAGCCAGTCATGCTGGCTGGGGAATTCTGGGAGTTGAAGTCCACCCATCTTCAATTGGCAAGGTTGAGAAACACTGGTACAGCCACTTACTAGTTTTTGAGTGCAAGGACAGATGATGTTATCATGCTCCTCCTCCCAGCCCATTGCAAATGCGCCTCTCGATTAAAAACTGCTGTTTCTGACCTGAGTTTTCTTAAGCCATTCAGAGTGGACAGTCTTCACTGCTTCATCAATTCTAGCAGAAGCCCCAGGTCTGGTTGGCTGCAGTGCCAGACACACACATACCTCTCCAGTGGCTGGTTGTTGCGCTAGGAAGTCATTTCATTTTTGACTGCCAGACTACTATGCAAAGTTTCCCTTCCCTTCCCTTCCCTTCCCTTCCCTTCCCTTCCCTTCCCTTCCCTTCCCTTCCCTTCCCTTCCCTTCCCTTCCCTTCCCTTCTTTTTTTTTAATCTTTAATTTGCAAGATAGGAAGATTGCTGTTTGGTTCTGTGGAGTCGAACTATCAGTTTTTCCTTGCTACAAAGTTACCATGGACCTATAGGGGAAGTAGAAACCAAAGAACAACCTGTTCCCTCTTGATTTGATTATTCTAATATTAGAAGTACAATGAAAAATAAGGGGGGAATGGAGGGTCTGGGAAAAGAAAGAAATGGCTGAGGGACTAGTGAGGAAGGAGCAGTTCCTAAAAAGAAAAGGTGCTGCTAGATTAGTCCACGTAGGAGCCACCCAACAATGCTTCCCTTCCCTGCATGGATGGGAAGGACAAGTCAGGAATGACCAATCAGATCTTTAGTTTAGCTCTGTTGCCAATCCACTGCAATCCAGACTGGAATTTCTGAAGTTGCTTCAGAAATACCTAGGAGTGCCATGGGGGACAAACAGCTTAGGTTGCAGCGTGCGATGGCCTGAAGTGAACATGGTAATTAAGGTTCTTCTTTCCTCCTCTCCATCACTCTGCCTGTCCCAGAGAGGGAAGGCAAATGTGCAGCGACAGCAAGGAAAAAGAGCAACTGAGCCAGGAGGCTCCAGGAATTGGTGGCAGATCTCATCATTGACCCTTACACAGGAGCCAGATACATATTTTCAGTCCAACTTCTTAATACAAAGACATCTGGAGATGACTGCCATAACTATCATCAGTGTTAGATGTGCTAACCATACTTTGGAGCTTTTTAAATTATTACATCCTCAATTTTTCCCATATGGTGAGATTTACTATATTTATATTTAAATCACCCACTCCATTCCCCAGGGAAGTGCAGTTGGCCCTTATATTGTTGAGGTTTAGAGAAATGAAAACATGCTTGATCACTAGGATTTGGGGATACAAGCAGATCCTGTTTTTGTGATTGTCTTTTGAGTTATGTGTATATGAGGTCTTTTATCTTTTCTTTTTAGGCCTTTTGCTTGGTTCTTTTTAACTGTGGTACATAGATGCTGTATTTTTATTGGGCTGAACATCACCCTGGGCTGGAATGTAAGTAAAATGAAAAAAAAAATTCATCCTGATATGTAAATAAAGTGAATAAATAATAATATATCTGTGCTGTTTTCTTTTTTCATACACTCCATTGGCCGTCTATGATCCAAGTTTTTTTAAAATTTTTTACTGATTTATTATTTATGTTTACCATTCGTATATATCTTTCATCAAAAAAAGTACCCAAGTCAATATTTACAATTATAGTTAAGAATGCAATGATTAAGGCAATTAATAAATAAAACATGGTGTATGGAGACAGCATAATCAAGATAAGGCTTGGGAAAATATTTATTCATTTTATTTATTTATATTTCGAATTTAGATACCGCCCATCTCACGAAGAAGAAAAAAAACAGATTTAAATTGTGGGTAAAGTACTCTATGGAACATGCCTGCCTTAACTCCACATGTTGGGTGTCACTTCAGAGTGATCACTTACCCAGGTAATACTTTTCTTGGAAGGTGTGCCTTCGAGTCAGTGTGGACTCCTGGTGATGGTCTGGCTGCCTGGACAAGTCCCTGCGGTTTTCTTGGCAAGATTTTGGAAGTGGTTTGCCATTGCCTGCTTCCTAGGGCTGAAAGAAAGTGAGTAGCCCAAGGTCACCCAGCTGCCTTTGTCCTAAAGCAGGACTAGAACTCACAGTCTCCTATTTTCTAGCCTGATGCCTTAACCGCTACACCAAACTGGCTCTCTTACTACACTTAACACACCTTTATAAAATAATTATTTACATATCACCAGCTATCATTGTCTTCTGAAGAGAAGGGCACATGAACACTATAGCCAAGGCAATTATAATTCAGTAGAAGATTAATCCTACCTTAATTGCTCTGAAGAACATCAAAGGGGTTAATTTTTAAGCCTATATTTAACCCTCCCTTCTTCCTTCCTTCTCTCCCTCCCTTGTGATGTTACACATTTTCTACCACTTAATATATTGGACAATCCAAGAGTGAAGAGCACATTGAAACTGCAGGACTTTCATCTGCATCTTATTTATATACAAAAGTATCAAACATGAGCTCTGCTTAAGCTAATGAAAGGTCCTGTCCAAGGTTTGCAAATTCTCATAAGCCCAGAACTGTACATGTTTATGGTAGACATATTAATGTAGCTGTGGCCAACTTCCTGCTGCTTATTTTTTCCCTTTTTGGTGCTTCCAGCCTTCTCAGATGTTGTAAACATTGTAAAAGATCAGCTTGCCATCAATTCCTTTTCTCACAGTTGAATCTTTGTTTTAATTTAATAGTGTCTTCTCTTTTTGAACATTTCAAAACAACTTTCCTTTTGTTTATGGATGGTTTATGAGATGAGTATGGTTTTTCACAGAGCCCACCAGCACTCAGAATTGGGCTTAAATGGAACTCCCTTTTTCCATTTGGGTGAGTGTGGAATGAATGCTTCATAAGGGCTCAAGGAGAGTTCTGGGCCCCAGGCAAACATCTCAGATGGGGACCTCCAATGGTGAAAAAGCACAGGTGTTGAGATCCTCCCCCAGAGTGCAGCAACTAAGGACCAGTAGGAGAAGAGGGAGAGGAAGATCACATGACCACTTCTTCTTCTCCCATTCAGAATACAATTGCATATGCAGTCCAGGGGTATTCCCAGGCCATGGTGAAAAAAGTCAACTCGGTGGTGTAATGATGCAATCAAAGCTTCCCCTGTTTTTTTCCCGTCATGACTGCCATCTTGAATTATTGTTCATTGCACAGTCAGCGAGATGTTTAGACTTGATTTGGCATTCTGCCCATCTCTCATAGTCATCAATATTTTGTGGCTCAGATATGGTATGCTTGCTTTTGTTCCTTCATTCCCTCAGAGAGCAGCAGAGCAGCAGAGAGCTCCCTACCCAGAGAGCAGCAGAGCAAGAAAAGGAAAAGAGTAGCCAGCAGCAATTGCCTGGGGAACCACCAAGGCAAGGGCTTCACTTCTAGCAGCGCAGCTCTGAAGCCAACAGATGTGCAACTGTGGTTTGTAACAATCCATGCAAACAATATGCTTCAAACAAGGCATTCAGTATCAGGTGCATCTTTAAAAACAACACTAGGGCAATCAGATTTGAGATTTAATGGTTTGTTTATTCATATAATTATGAATTTGTGAATTGTATGAGTTATTCATATAATAATTTTAGCATTTTATATTTATGTGTTTGTGTCTTAAGGGTGGATGAATCAATGTACATGGGCACCAGGGCAGTTTGCATGTACTCAATCATAAGTCTATGCCATCCAATGTTCACATGCATTTTAAAATTACATTTTCATTTGCAATTTATACTAAGATAATAAACCTAACTTAACCCCTAACATAACTTTGATCTGGGAAGACAACCATCTCTAGGAATAAAATATGATTATATTTCCATAACAATATTGCATTTTCCTTGGCATCAAGCTGGTAGATCTGTGAAATCAAGCATTTGGGTTTGGGGATTTGCATAGCTTGCCTAATGGGTCTAAACAAAGATCACCAAGGATAATTTACAAGAAGCCCTTGGAGGGTTCAAAGCCACAGAATAGAAGGGCTTTTTAAAATCTATATTATTTGCTCCAGAACATTTTTTTCTCCAGTTCTGATCCTGGCTTTATTAAATATTTTATCTTCATGACAGTGTTTGCAACTAAAACTTCATGAATTGGGAAGAGGGCATGATTCAGACATTGAAAGAGTTTTTTTTTTTTTTAAATAGTTTCTAGTACAAAGGAAATAATAAAACTCATTCATCTGGAACACTGACATTTTATAACTGGAGCCAGTTCAGTAATGCTGCACTCTGGAAGTGCACTCTTAGAATTTCTGGAAAAACAGGTAATAAATAAGATGTGTTCCCCACTTTTTGTCTAAACACACTTTAATAACTTGTAAATCTTGCATTGGATAGAGTAGTCTTGCAGAGTTCCTTAGTTTTGCTTAAGCTTTTTAGTTATAAACATTAATTCTCTCCCCAGGCCCTAACAGTTCTATAAATGTTGTGTCAGGAATGGGTGGTGCTAGCCTATTTCAATCATTTAATATCTGAAACCCATTTGTTTTTAATAGATTTGGAATGGAACTCTCTAAATACTTATTAATCACCTAAAATAAGAGTTATCAGTGATGGTGTTAGGTGCCTCCCTTCCAAAGTTTGCCCAAGTTCCTGAGACTGCCAAATTGCATGAAATTTTGATTATCTTGTACCTGAGATCACATGTTTTCATGGGAAATTTTAGAAAACAAAAACCTGGCTTTGTCATTGAGCCTGGGGCCTTGATAGCATGGGTGAGCCCATGTGATGGCTTGCTTAAGTGTTTCTGAGTCTTCCCAGCTACTATTTTTATGTTATTTATGATACTTTTTGTTGTTGTTGTTTTTAAATCTGGTTGTCTTTTATTGTTTTCATTCTGTTTTAATTGTGAGCTGCCCAGAGTCATGTATAAGAGATGGGTGGCCTATACATTTATTAAATAATAAATAAAATCTCATGCCAAGATGCCAAAATCTTACAAGATTCTACTTCTCTTTAAAAAAAAAATGTACCTTGGTATTGCTAGTCCCTCAACTATTGTATACTCTGGGCCATTTCCCCATTATTTATTTATTATTTCAATTTATATGGCTGCCCAAATTCATGACTCTGGCTGGCTAGCAATAATTAAAATGGCATAAAAAACATAGAGCAACAAAAACAACAATATTGTCAGAACCTGCATCAATCAAATGTTATTTTAAAAAAGTCATAGCAGTCAATGGGTATTTGCTTGATTTGACCCTGCCAATTGTATCGGGGGGAGGGGGGGATAGTAGTGTATAGTTGTGTTTGGGTTATTGCTATTACCGGTTAGTCTGAAGGCTGAGAAGAACTGTGTTATCAATGGGAGGAATGCACAAGGCCACCGGCCTGTGAGAAAGGATTTTGGCGCCAATGTAGTAAGGGGGGGAATAAGTAGAGGGAGCTTTACACAGGCTTTAGTTTTAGCAATGCTTTGCTTCAAGCTGCATGTACCAACCAATAAAAGAGCATTTATCTGAACCAGGCCTGGTTTCACAAGAATTTTTTTAAATTGGACTTGACAAATATCCATGTCATCAGCAGCTGAGATACAAGCAAACCAGCAACAAAAATCAGCACAACCATTGCACAGACTCAGCCACACATGTGATCCTCAGTCTTGCTGACTGTCAGGTTCAGCCCAAGAAACTCCACGAGACAGTCCTGGACAGTTCAGTTCCAGTTATTAGCTTGTACCTGCTAGACAGAATCTTGCCAGACTAACTTTAAGTCCCAAGGTTTGCAACTAAACACTATGAATTCCTTAGGGTGGTGCCAGTCTCATCCACTTCGCTTTCCCACGCTCAGGCTGGGGAGATGCTTTTCTCCATGACCCTGAACCTCCATCACACTGACAAAGCCATGACTTTAAGGCCTTGCAAAAAGCCAACAGGACAGGAGCCAATCTAATCTTTGGGAGAAGATGTTCCAAAAAGTGCACACAATGACATACATAAGCTACTTTTCCCAGTCTCTGAAAAGTTGTTTATTATTATTCACACCGGTTGCAAAGCTCTTGCCAAATTATTGTAGCAGCCAGTAGGGTCTTTTATAGAAGCAAACCAAACTTAATACAATGTTCTATGTCTCCCATTAGCTAGATCTTCCTTAATATGAGATACCCCAGATGTCCCATCAACATCTCACGTTTTATGTGTAAGGTCAATTTTTAGTAATGGCAAAGCACTACCTCCATAGGAAGGTCCAGAGAAGAAATGAGACAGCAAGCATCTATTCTGGAAGTGTAGAAGGAGCTGTTACTTTTATTTATTAAGAAAGTGAAACACAGAGCACATTTTTCCATTAATGCTGGTCTGGTTCTATTATTAGATATCTTAGATGC
The DNA here is from genome assembly GCF_059951505.1 of Python bivittatus. Lineage (NCBI taxonomy): Eukaryota > Metazoa > Chordata > Lepidosauria > Squamata > Pythonidae > Python > Python bivittatus. Next base: position 38,316,145 of record NW_028277034.1, on the reverse strand, counting down.
TACTTTCTGAGAATTAGCAAGAGGCAAGTTGTGCCTTTCTTATCTATCTTCCATCTTGCTGCTATTTCCCTCTATTGGAGGACCAAACAGCATGTGCCTGATCCCCCAAACTGACAATTTTCCCTGAGAAAGATGCTATCCCAATGCAATATCAAAAGAAGAATGAACCAATCAAATTGTGTATAGAAAATGGAGAAAGAGATGCATCTTTTTCCCCCTCCAACAGTAAAAACGTATAGATTGACCCCTGTTCTGCAATATTTGTAATTGGACTAAGCCTTTTCTAGGAAGTAACACTGGGAGTATGAAATCAAAGCCTGAATCCCCTGCAATTCTGAAAAAAAAAATGCTGAATTGAGACCTACAACTAGACAATAGCATGCTTTATTCACAAGTCATTTTATAAGAATGCAAACTATACCAATAAATAAAAAGAACAGCAATTCATACATGCCTGTCCCCAATCCTACTCATTTCTTAACAGGATGGTTGGTTTCTGAAGGAGAAGATGAGGCCTGTGACTCAAGTTAAAACACAAATGGAAAATAATTCAAGTCACTAATATTAGTACTCCCCCCTCATAATTTTTGGCAATACAAATGAATGCATTCAACTGCTCATCAACTTGTAGAGGGAAGCCAAGTTTCATATCTCGTATGTGCGTATCTATAGAATAGCCCAACTTCTATATCCTTAATGGTTTTTGGCTTTCCTCAGAACCTGTCATAATAATCAAGAAATATCCACTCATTAATAGTTATAAAGTAGCTCCTACTATTTAATATAAAGCCAACTTTATGTTGGTTCCTAGAATCACTTCCTAAATCATTTCTGGGATGACTGTAGCAGTTTCTTGAGACTAATAGCTCTTTGAAGTAGACTCAGCTTCATTCCAATCTTATCCTGGAGATTGTACAAGATATTTAAAGACATTTTCTTAGACATGTATGAGAAAACTTAAATAAAACAGTTTTCTTTCTTTCTTTCTTTCTTTCTTTCTTTCTTTCTTTCTTTCTTTCTTTCTTTCTTTCTCTTTCTTTCTTTCTTTCTTTCTTTCTTTCTTTCTTTCTTTCTTTCCTTCCTTCCTTCCTTCCTTCCTTCCTTCCTTCCTTCCTTCCTTCCTTCCTTCCTTCCTTCGTTATAGCATTATTTTATTTTATTTTATTTTATTTTATTTTATTGTGCTTATGATGATGAAGGTCCCAACAGAGATGTAGCTGGATGTCACAAGATTTCAACCAACTGTCAGAACGGGATGTCAGAAAGTTAGGTTTTGTGAGAGAAAGGAAATTGTCAGTTTGACCAATATTAAAATCTCACCCATGCTTAGAAGCTAGGGAAGCTAAGGTACAAAGTAACCCAACAGCAAGATATAAAAAATAAGAATGCAGAATGGGAACTGAAGTAAATAAGATCCAAAGGCTTGAGGAAATAATCACTGCAAACAATAAGAGGAGGCAAGAGAGGTTTAATGAGACAGACCTGGAGATCTGGGTGGAAGGAACAAAATATGAACTCATTTCTTTTGATATTCCTCAGTGAGTTTGAAATATTTGGTGGAATATATACTATGAAATGGTGTTTGTGTTTATTGGTTTCTACTTAACCAATAAAAAAGACACTAAAATCAAAAGTAGGATTTTATGCTGTTTGCTTTACTGAAATTTCTGTAAACTAACTCTAGTAAGTCTGCAAGAATTACAACATGTAATTGAGCTACCTGTATATGTGTGAGGGTGTTTTGTTTTCCAAAGACTGGACACACCACAGCGTAGCAGATACAGTACACAATGCTTTAGTGTAGCACCCACCTTTCCCAACAATAGGCTGTTGCCTTGCATTAACTCCACCCTCCTAGGCATTGCAAGTTGCTGTAGCCACATAAATACATCTTTAATACTCAGTCCTTAAAACAAAAGTCTCAAAGTCTGTAAAGTGGCATACAATCTTTCCCTCCCCCCAGAAGTTCTTGCACTGGTTGGAATTAATTGTCACCTCAGTGTGGTTGCTCTTCTTCTGGTTGCTACTGAGCTCCAGGCTGAGCTCCAGGCCAAGCTCCAAACCAAACTGTAGGCAGGAATCACACCACCATGTGGTCCTGGCAGTTGACTGATAGCTCTTGCTTGCTTGTAATAGTTGTACATACCAGACCTCATTTCCTGCCTTCTTGTCTGCTTGTTGTCTTCTTCTTCTCTCCTACACACCCACACTTTTGTAGGCTAAGGGTCTGGGTGGAATGAAGGTGCCTATGGACATTGACACCTTCCTAAAAATGCCAGGGTGTGGCTCAATTAGTCAGACACCTGGAACACTTGTGAGTAAATTGTGAATGGGGGAATGAATGAATGAATGAATGAATGAATGAATGAATGAATGAATGAATGAGTCCATCTCCTCTCTAGTTTCTGGGGCTGTAAACTTTTATTGCCCTTTGGGAGAAAGGCTGAGCTGAGCCTATCCTTGTGAAGTGGGGGTGGTAAGCATCCCAAATGCACATAGCAACCCCAGTTTCATTCTTTCACAATATAGGTAGCTGAAAATAACTGAACAATAATACACAGGCATGCTTTCTGAGTCAATAATAACAGTGGCCAAATACATCAGTGTTCATGATTCTTTTTTAAATTACATCTTCTGCAAAAAGTATTGTATCTCCTCCCAGTGTAAGGAATACTCAAAATGTAGCAGCATTTTGCTTCCTACTGTTCCATTGCTTGGATGTATTATTAGTATTATTGTTGTTTCAAAACCATCCCTCCAGCCCTGCATCTATTTCATATGTGAAATGAGAATACTTGGCCTACAAAAAACCTCACTGTCTGAAAATGCCCATAGCACATTACTGGAAACACAATGCTTTTCCACAGAGTCAGTTTATGCACTGACCTCATGAATGAGTCCATTTTATGCAGGTCAGATATTATATGAATACATGGTGTTGTGGGAATTGGGGTCATAAATATCCAGACTTTATGCATCTGTTATCAAAAGTGCCTCCAAGTGTTCAGCCATACACTGAGATTTGAATTCATGTAATCAGGAACTCCATGTCTCAGTTTTCTTCAACATGTGGAAAGGCTTCTGAATATAAAGTTGTTCACTCCCTTCTACACAAGTAAATCATACTTTTGACTAATTAAATTCTGGGGGTTGTGTAAACTAATCCTAAGAGTGTCATCTTTTAAACTTTAAGTTGTAGTGTTTAAATCTCATAAAAATTAATCCAATATCTGGAAAAACTCTATATCACAGCGACTATATCACATTCGAAGCGACAATGTTGCAGTGACTGGTGTTATAATTTACATTAGACTAATTCAGATAAAAATCAAATCAAGTTACTTTTTACTTGTGTCTTTATTCTTGATATTTGGATTAGATTGAAAAATCTATGTAAAATTATATTAAGTTTTGTCCATTTTCCTATGATGGGCTGAATCTTTAAAAAAAAAAAAAACCTCTTTAATCACCTCTGAACATTGTAGTTTAAGATTTCCATGACATTTTACTGACTAGAAAGTTGAGAAATAGCTGAACTGTACCAAAGGTAGCTTTGCTAATTCAGCTTGATCATTTATGTGCACATGAATTCATTCAATTAATTCACCAGAAGATAAATTATACTTTAAAATTCACTCTCTTCATTTTTTGCATACACCTTAGCAGGACTCTTCTGTATGAATAACTGTTCTGAGCCAAACCAAATGTTAATCTAGATCAGGATTCTGTTTCTCTTTCAAAAAATGAATAGATCATGTCTCTTACATGGAAGAAAAGGAAATGATAAGCTCTTCCTTAACATTTTTAACTCCAAATGTATTGCTTTGTCAAAAGAATAGGCAGACTATAAAATAGCTATAGCTGTATACCTTGCCCATATCTGCATACCTTTCTCCTGTCCTGCCCTCTTCCAAAGTACCTAGCGAGCAAGACATATCTAACTTTAGAACAGAGCTTGAGTTAAAAAAACAATTCAGAGAACAATTAAACATTAATATTTTACACATGTTTATCGAAAAACATGTGATAAATTAATATGTGAATGGGCTTGCAAGATTTCTCAACAGCCTGTAGAACAGCATTATTTTTTCTTCAATTAAAAATTGGTACACGCACACTTAAACCTTTATAAAAGATGCATCCAAAATGTTTTTGAAGGTTGCTCACAGAAATATATATACTATTCATATACATCCGTTGTATACTAGGGATAATTACATAAGTGAACTTAACAACATGAAATTTTCATGAGAAAGAAGACCCCTGGAAAAATAACAGGCGTTATTAGTGTCAAAAAGCTACACATATATATTAGATGTAGTTGGGTACTGAAAATCTGTTAATGAAGAATAGTTGTGAATGAAAAAACACATGTGGATATCCAGAAAAAAGATATGCTAGAACACTGCCTTACTAATGCAGAGAGGAAAATATGTATATTGAATGTATATTGTTCGATGCTTTACCAATTGTTTTACCAATTATGTCAACTCAGTTTGCCAGTTGTATTACCACTGCAAAGACAGTGTTTCAAAGACATGTGTGCCCTATCAGTTAGTACTGTAAAAGAAGATGAATACCTGAGCAAAAATAGCCACGAGAAGTGATTGTATAGGATGTTAGGTCTCTTCCAACTGCTGAAGAAGTTAGCCAACAATAGAATTTTTTAAACTGAAAAGTAATATATACAACATCTTAAGTGTGGCACATTATAACATCTTGAATATATCACATGCACACCCACACCCACATCTAGTGTACTGTGTTTTTTTAGTATTCCAGAATACAATGCAGATCATCCACTTTGCCTCAGATACATTTGCTTTCTGTCATTCTTTTTCCCCCCACACATAATTAGAGTCAGTTTGTAGTGAAACATATTCTTTCTCTCATTCTCTCACTCTCTCGGTCTCTCTCTCTCACACACAAACATATATATCTGCAAATTTCCAAAACTTTGTTTAAACAACCCTTGCTGCTATAAACCATATACGAAATAATTTCCTTTTGTTCCTTCTTCTTCTCTAGCTCCTCTATAAATGTGAGAAGGAAGTTAAATCTTAGGTTAAATAACCTAAAATATTACTAGGTTAAGTTAGATACAGCTAGTAATATTGTTTGAAAAGAGAAAAATCTCAAACGTTGCTATTGAACAGAATATGGCAAAGAACAAGATTATATGTTATGGTCTTAAGTTACAAGAAGGTCAAGTTGAGATGAATGCTAGGAGAAACCTTTTATTAATAGGACCAATTGGAGAAAGGAATCTTTTATGCAAGGAAGAACAAGCTGTTCCAGATAGGAAGTTTTCAAGCAGAGATGGCATAGCTGACTAGAAATAGTAATTATGTTCTGATTATATGTCAGTTGTATGTGAATTTCTCTGGCTGCCAGTTCATTTCTGATCCCAATCCAAAGAGCCGATACAAAGCTATAAAGTCATTCATGGCTTGGGGCCATGGCATTCCAAAGATTGCCTCTCTACATGTGTTCTTACTCATCAAGATTGTCTCTAGAGATCCTGCTCCAGATAACCATGGGTGGCTTACCAGAAGCTGGCCCTTTCAATAGCACACTCCCAGCTCAGATGCTTTTTTATTTTTCTCACCCCAGGCAATTTTTTAATTTTTTAAAAATTTTCCCAGGTTTTTTACTATAGTAATGTGCCATTCTTTTAAATTAATATACTGAACAAAGCATTTTAACCAATCTACACCCTAACATCTATGCTTTCTATACTGGACTTTTAATCACTGTTTCAGTTTAGGAAAAATGTAGATTTAACTTCAGTGAGTTACAATTTTATCATGGGAAAACCTTATTTGGAAGGACAGCCTTCAGTTCTGAATAATGGCTTACAAGGTCACTCTACTCCAAACCATGAAATGTGATTCCTTAAGCATACATTTCCAAAATAATTTTTAAAAAATCTGCAACACCAACATTTTGTCTGTCATACCAAAATGTTTAAAAGTGCATGCACCTTCTACCTCTATGTATGACATCTTTGCAATGAGTCTATGATATATTTATTTAAGGGGACTTTTACAGATATTCCTTTTCCTTATTAATACTAGGGATATTGCAGAATATATGTTTGAAATATGATTAAGAAAACCTTTTTTCTTGTGAAAAATGAAAAGTCCCTAGAAATTAGAAATAATGTTTGGGCCTCTTTTAATTAAATTTAATTTTGAGTTTAAGGTGGCTGTTTTGCAGTGAGTCTTTAAGGGTGATCCTCAGGGAACTGTTTGATTATGATATGTCTCACATATGCTCTGATTATAAGAGCATGTATGAAAAGGTATGTCAGTTTTGCAGGATGATTGGTCAACTACCGTAACATTTGGAACTTTTGATCTGAAAATTAACTTAGGGTTTGACAATTCATATGACTCTATACAGATGTTATTTTGATGTTTATGACCTAATAGCTCTTCCAATCAGAGTTAAGTAAGTGAAAGTGACCATCAGTTAAGGCAGAAAAAGCAAAGCACTCAAATGTGCTATTTCATGGAGGAAATAAGTGAAGCATCACATTTTCGAGAAACTTGGCCAAGTAACACACATTAAATCTGACTGTGTCCCAGTGTTTTCCCAAGAGGGTTCCTGTACAGATGTTATTAGGGCATTTACAGCACCAGGAAAAATATGTAAAAATAAAACCTGCTTATCTGTGAACTAAATTGAAACCGGGCCATGAGACTTAAGTTTAAGATCTCCATGGCACAAGTTCCGCAAGCAATTGTTATAAGCACTTGTTTAAAAATTTTATGAACTATGAAAGTAGTTGGGAGAGACTGCACAACCATGGAAAGGTCACATGCTAAGTACATTGCTGGAACACTGTTGGGAAGTTCACAGTGACAAATGTGGACCTAAGACAAGGCTCCCTTCTTTGACATTTCCTGCTGCAGCTTTTAACATCTGTGTTAGATGCTTTTCACCACCTTACTCTTCACCCCAAGTACATGCAGAGTTTTAGAGTATGCATTTCAGTCACCAAACACATCTTAATACACATTCTTTAAATTCAGAGCCATAAATTATTGAATTTAGAAAGATTTGGGGAAAGGATTAGGCAGGACAATTGGTGCTGTAATCTTCTCCTTCTCTCCTCCTCCAACCCCACTGTTTCTGTCTTGATCATAGACATATTGCAGCAAAAACCAATTCTTTAAATCAATGCTGTTTTTCTGTATTTATAGATTTATGGCTTCTAATTTCCGTAGCTGCCATTGGCTATCATGCTTGAAAACCGTTGGGAAGTTGCCACTTCATTTTGAACAGCTCAAAATGAAGCTCACCCAGAGTGATGATATAGCATAATAGGCTGCCAGGTGCCCCCATAAAAAATGTGCTGCCAGAGTTCAAACATTAACTGGAGCAACACAGCAATTACACTTTGGAAAAAAGCTGATTGTGCAAGGTGTTAAAATTTACCTGTGAGGTGCTGAGTGCTTCATAGATGAAACTCTTTTAGCACTTGTTGGAGGCAATCAACATGAAGTTTTACTTTATCTAGATTTACACTGCATTCTTAGAAAATGCTATGGATATGCTGTTGCAAAAAGACTCTTTATTTCACTTCTGGTCAAAATTTGAGGCATTGTCTCTCCCCAGTTGCTTCTACAGGCCCGATCTGGTCTGGCAGGGTTGGCATGCTTCAGGTCCCATCAGCGAAGAATGACAGTTGGCAGGGCCTAGAAGACATGTCTTTTCTGCTGTAGTGCCCACCTTATGGAACATCCTCCCTCCAGAGATCAGGATGGTCCTGGCCCTGCTGGCTTTTTGTAAGTCCTTAAAGACCTGGTTCTGTGCCCAGGCCTGGAGCCCCGAGTGTGTGCAGGAACCTGTTTTGTGGTTAATTTAGTCATTATGATGGGTGCTTCATTCTTAGCGGCTATGTATTTTAATGTTTGTATTATTTTGTTTTCATTTTTTAAATTTTGTTTGGCCACCCAGAGTCACTTGGTGAGATAGGCAGCCGTGCAAATTAATTAATTAATTAATTAAAATATTTGAGGCAAAAACTTTTTTACTGACTTGATTCTGGCCGCATTAATCCGATTTTCATAGAAGTTAAGAGACAGGCAAACCTATTAAATTTAATAGAAGGAAAGTAGTATATAAATATTTGAAATGAATAAGAACCTGGCTTGGTGTTACACTGTTTGACTCTGCATTGGCCCAAAATTTCATAGGATGGACCAAAAGTGCCAGTACATCAGTACTTTTGGGACAGAAGTCCAGGAACCCACTCAGAAGCATACGCAGGAAATCCCTTAAAGCAGTGTTGTCCAAACTTGGCCACTTTAAGATGAGTGGACTTCAACTCCCAGAATTCCCCAGCCAGCATGGCTGGCTGGGGAATTCTGGGAGTTGAAGTCCACTCATCTTAAAGTGGCCAAGTTTGGACAACACTGCCTTAAAGACTGGCTAAATGAAGTAACTAAAGTAATGCACATTATCATATGAAAGGAAAATTCTTCAATAAAGATAGCCAGAGTCTCACCCAACAGAACTGCATCAGTGGATCGGACTTTAAAGATCCTATACAAGAGATTAGCAATCTGCAGCCTCCAAGCTACACATAACTGGCTGACACCATTCTAAAAGTCCTTGCTAGAAAGAGACAATATGAAGTAAAATAAAGGAATATGACTTAGCTTTTATGTGGTTCTTAAATATCCCCTGTGCTTTATATATATTTTTAAGATTTCCTGCACATATTCAGAACATGTAGACTGTATCAAGAAATGGTAAGACTTGTCTCAGGTTTTCAGGCATATATTATTTCCAAAGTACAGTATTTTGGTCTTCGATTACATCTCTTTTCAGTCTCATTCATTTTTCTGATGTGCAAAACAGGTTTATTTATTGACACAGAATATTTTTATCTTGCTTCACAACGAAAAAGCATCCAACCGTTTAACAAGGATTATGAACTCCATGCAAACGGTTGATATACGATCACACAGATCCACAAAAACATCCACACATCCATAATAGTTTTGCAATAATTCTGATGTGTTATAAATTTGTCATCTGTTGTAATAGGTGAATTTTAATCCAACATTTAGCACTATCATTGCATCTTTTTGCACACATCGTGATTAGTAGCAGCCTTCCCAAACTGATGTTCCCTAGATGTGCTACATTACAACTCCCATCATCCTCATTTGGCTGATTTTCAGAGTAGTTTCTGAGTAGCTTCTGATTACAAGAATCAGGTCACTGTACCAATTTGATTGAAAGCTGTCTCTCTCTCCCTCTCCCCCCGCCCTTGTTCAAAGATAGCGAACATAGAGAAAAATGGCTACCATAATATGTATTGCACCACACTGAGTCTCCTAATGTGTGTCTGTTGATACTGAAAGTGCATGTCACCCTCAATTATCTTTCTCTCAAAACACTAAATGCAGCAGATCCATTCCTCCGGGTAAAGTTCAGTTTACTCTAACATCTATCAGCTTGCTTCAATCATCAATAATGATGGAAAGGGAAGGGGAAGGAAAAGGAGAAGAGTTATGTGTGTTACACTCATTTGGAAGCTATTATACAGGAAGTGTCAGATCCAGGCAAGAGTGGTTTCCTCTAAGTGTTCCATGTTCAAGTAATGCCAAAAAAATGCTGTTATATGATACACCTGTCCAAAGGCAGCCCTTTCTCTGCACAGCTGCAGCATCACTAGCCACCAAGACGGCTTTTGATATTATCAAGTGGGAATAGGGTTCATACACAAGAATGGATTCATCTGGGCTTGCTTTTCATTGATTTAGCAATTCCAGACACAAACCCATCTGTCAGCAAACAGTGAGGGATACTTGATAAATGCTGCTTGGAGGAGTGGTGCTGCCTGTTGTATCATGACGCCATGTTTGCCTTGGCCGTTGGAAGCAAAATGCAGGCAATCTGAAAAGCAACCACAATTGAAGAAGCACTAAGGGAGTTAAGATAGCGAAGGATTCTCACTGAAAAAAAGCCCATACTTTGCCCTTATACTTTCTTCATTGTCTGGAGATGTCTTTTGTCTTTAGACATAACTTGGTCCATGGGATTTTGCAGCCTGGACACTGACAGGTCTTCCTTGTTTTTTTAGAACTCATGCTGTCTAGTCTGGAAGCACAATTTCCTAACTAGCTATAGGAGTGGATTTCTGTCTATTGCAGAGAAGAAAACACTCTTCTTACCTGAAATACTGAAGAAGCAATTTTTTAAAAAATCTGAACCTACCTTATTTCTAAGATAATCTGGCCATTATGATTTATGAATCATTGATGGAAATATGTAGCCATTGAGAAACAGGCTGATGTGAAAGCAAGCATACATTCCTACTCCATATTGTCTTCATAGTGGCATAGTTTTGGGGGTTTTGTAATTTGCAATCTTCTTTCAGCGTGCTCCACAGTATTTCTTGCCACAAATATATCCATGGGCCTCCTCCTTAGCATGTATTTCAGGTTCAATTTCTTTCTCAAGCTGCACAGTTAGCAAAATCTCTAATACATTTTGACAAAGAGTTTCCGTTGTTGTTTTTAACATGGTGCCATTGCCTTTGCAAGCCATTTTTGAGAAGAACACGAACAAGGAAACATTTTTGGGTGAGATCCTGCTGCACAGCAAGCCACTTTCTGGCAAATGTTTGAAACTAATTTCTCTAGAGTTAGATAAAATTAATAACATTTGTATGTCTTTGCCTCCATCTATAAACATCTCAGCTGCTTGAATACCCCTATTTCTGGAAAGTGACATATATGTAGATGATTTATGAGGAATAAGATTGTTTTGTAAGGGTAAAAAAGAAAACAAAAAAGATTGTTTCATAGTTTAGCATTCCTTGAAACTTAAATTTCAGGCTTGATGCTGTTTTCATTAAAGTTGGCAGGGTTTTTACCATCAACTTCAACAAAATTAAGCAAATATTTTTGAAATCTTGGCCAGATGGTGGAAAGAATTGTGGGCTTGGCTCCAAAGAGCTATGTACAGAGTCCCGTACATGCAATAGAACCTCAGAGGTGTCCTAATCAGAATCTCTGAAAACTTGAAAATCTAGTTCTGTAATAGAGGAAATCTTTAAGACCGCCTTCCACTTTCCAGATTAAAATATCTGTAGTTGGACAAACCCAGGGAAGAGCTGAAACACATGTGAAAATATCTATGCATGACCAAGATTTGGATCTTGGCTCTGAAGTCAGTCAGGAGTTGCAAGGAGTAAAGGGACAGATGAAGGATGATAGAGTTGCATCTCTGTATCCCACTTCTATGCAAAAAAAAAAAAAAAAATTGCTCTTCTGTCTCACTCCTGATCCTGATGGGGCTAAAATGTACTCCCTACCCCCAGACCTTCTTTCTTGTAATCTTGACCTCACAGCTCATAGTGAAATAATTCAGAAAAAAAGTGAGTAAATAGGAAATATAGCACGATATATAAATCAAAGTAGGGAGTCAGTTGATGCATTTCAATCACATCAGCCCCAAACAGTATAGCCAACTGTGAGACATTCTGGGAGTTGTATTCTAGCAAAGTTTGAGTGAATACTTGAATAAATAAGATGTCTTCTTTAGTACAAAATGTTTGTGTAGGTCCTCAACAAGACTCCTTGCGCCACTTGGCAGGTCTCTCAGCCTGCTCATTATATCCAAGCTTCCTCTGATTTGTCTGAAAATAACTTACTGCAAGATTTTTCCATGTGGTGCTCTCTAGGTCTGCTGGACTAGAATTCCTATTATCTCATCCCTTTACATTGCTCTTTAAATTACTTTTAAAAATATTAAGTATGTTTTTTATGTAAGATGAGATTAGTTCAACATTTTTTTTCTTTCAGGCTAACTGGCCACCTTGGAGAATATGTTAAAAAGAGAGAATGTTTTTGAGGTGGCTCAAACCAGATTTCTGAGGTCTATCCTTCTTATACCCAGAGAGATAGCTATTGTCCTTCTTAGACTAGAAACAAGGATGCCTAAAATTGAGGTTAGCTTCAGTTCTTCTGTTCATGTTATTCTCCTAACATTAGCTGATGACTTTCCATCAAGCTGGAAGAATGTCATAGAACAAAAATTAATGGCATGTGGATATCAGCAAAGATTATATGATCCCTGGGATATGACCATGCCAAATATGCAAAAATTAAATGATATCAAGTTTCTGAGGGAAGTAAACAATTTGGCACTAGGGAAGCAGGACCTGAGTGACAAAGGACTTCTGGGAAGTGGCCAGTCATCTTTCCTCACTTCAATTTCCCAAGTAAATAAAGCTTTTTTTCTGGGCTAGGCTTTTGGCACTATTACAGGGAAGATATTCTAAGATCCCATACAAGAAACATGTTTGCCCATGGGAAACTGGGGATACTGAAACAGCTCGACATGTGTTATGGTACTGTACAATCTATGGGGACATCCACAGTGCTTAATCTTACCCCAGCTTCATCAGTACCCTGGAACAACAGATAGCTTTTATAGCAGATTGCTTTTCTTAGACTTCAAATCTTCTATAACCCCAGTTGTAGCAAAATACTGTGCAGCCACACTGAAAACGAAGCACCAGCTAATGCAAGGTCTCCCATAGTTATAACTCAATTTATTTGTTGACTGCCTTCATGTCATCCCATGTTTTATTTCATGTTTAATATTCCTGGACCTTGGCTGTAATAAAGGAGGAGAAAGACAGTATTATTTTGGGAATTTAAATGTGTGAGGGGACACACATGTGATGTGGGTTTGCTGTACTATTGCCTTATTTTGGTTTAATGTTCATAAGTTTCTAATATGGTTTTGCAAAGCGTAATATGGTTTAATGATGCAAACATGATTTTGAATAGTGTGTGGCAAATAAGGTTCTTTTTCTTTGATGAAAAGTTAGTGCCACCCCAGAATTACAATCTTGCATTAATAATCTGTCTTTGGTCTCTGCTTATTAACTGATTTGTTACTGATGTAAGCACAAGATAGATAAATATTATTCAATGTGTCAAAGCTTTAATGATGAGTTCAAAAACAGAACTGCTTTTTATATATTACAGCATGAATTTGCTTTTTTTTTTCTTTTCTTTCTGTTTTGGGAGGAGTATATCTTTTTTTTTTCCTGGATACTACAGCAGTTTCAATAATCACATTTAATCTCTTCTATTATGCTTTGTTTCATTGTAATTAACGTTGATGTAGAATTCAGTCTATCTATCTAAGATCATTTTGTGTTTTAGAAACTGATATCCTCCCAGAGCCAAAAGAACCACCATAGTTATAGTGTTCAGTGGCTAAGGATTTGTTTCCTAACTAAACATAAGGTTTCAAAACTGTATTTCTAATTTTAATACACATTGTCATGGATTGAAAGAGGAACAAGGGAAAAATATAAAGAGAAATATCCCAATGCGAGTATGAACTCATTACTGTAGGGGAAATATTTCATTCTATGACAACTGAATGACATGGAAGAGACCTTGATTAGCATTGTGTGTCTCTGTGTTTTAAAAGGATTTTGTACAGAGCAATAACTGTGTTTGGCTCACACAGTTTTGTTTTCCATGCAATCAATATGTGCTTTTCCTGCATGCTGTGAAATAAAACTACATTTGAATTCATTGCAGAAGAGACTGCTGCTTCTAGATAAAACCCTTTATGTGTTACAAACAATAGAACAATTGACTTTTTAAAACAATTACCAACTCCAACCTTTTCTTAGCCTAGTACCAAGAGATTCCTTTGTAATCTCACATGTCGTAGGTCTGGAGTTTTAGTCAAAAGCCACCATACCTGTGGAAGAATTAATCTCTGGGATGAATTTGTACAGTATCTAAAAACTCTGGATGCCTTCTAAAATCGGGAATGGTTATGTAATGCTACAATGTATTATGCTTTTTGAAAGTTAACCAGTAAAATATTATCAGAATTCAGGGACAAATCACCAGATCTTGAAAACAGAATATAATAAAGTCATATGCCTTGGCACAGGAAGAAGGGGGAAAAAAGGATATTGATTAATATCTGTTAGGACCAACCAAAATGTCATTCAGACTGTACAAGAAGCAGAAATAGAAGACAAATTTGGCCATGAGGTCTGTGAGGTCAACTGAATATTCCAGGACATGCCAGGAAGGTGTCTCTGTTCAAAATTTTGAAATTAAAATTTCAAAAGAGAAAGAGAGAGTCTCAAGCTCCCATACAATGTATAAAGCAAGTGCAACTTCTGTTGCTGTGGTGAGATGATCTTGGAGAAACTATGTGGCAATTGTTATAAAAACATATTTTAAGCTCAGGAAATGAAGAAAATGTTAGAAAGAAACTCAGACTAACTGTGCCTTAAGTTCCTGGGGTATGAGGGAAGGAAGGAAAAGCACAGTCAGGCTTTCCAAACTATGTTATTATAGCCTATATCAACAAAACAGATTCCAGCATTCTTGTGGAATCTGTTCTCTAATTTGGTCTAACTCAGAGGGCTGACCATCTTCTGGGATTCATCTAGTTTAATTTTTCATGGATTTTTAATTAAAAATCAGAATGAAGATTTTTCAAGTTGGAAATCTATCTCCAGAGGAGTTAAATGGAAAGGAGCAACCAGGGTCCACTAATCCATTGTAGGGGAAAACAGGAGTGCATTGCTGTAAATAAAATCAGTGGAAAGACTGACTCAGGGATAGAGTGCCTACTTAACATAGAGAAAGTCTGAGATTCAATCTTCATTATTTCCAGGTGTAGCTAAAAAAGAACCATGACATCAGGTGATCTTTAGGATTTATCTCAAACCCTAAAAAGCTGTTGCTAGCTGTAGATAACAATATTGGACTAGAGGGACCAATGGTCTGATTTAGAAGGCATACATACATACATATGTTCTGGGTAGAATAGTTTTGTATGAGCTGTAGGAAGGAAAAAGCAAGTCAATCATAACAGTGGTAGATTAATGTGGTTAATTTGAGGTTTTTGCATGTACTCTAGTGGGGTTTTTTGGTTCGGAACAACAGCTTATTGTATATTCTTAAGCAAATAAGAAATACCACTAATTCTAGTGTCCTCAGCACTCATCCATTTTTATACATAGGTTAAATAAGAAGGAAATGATTAACACTAGTCACACATGGATCATGTCCTATATTATATAATATAATCACATCCTATATTATATTATGATCCTATATTAAAACTGAATGTAATTTAGCTTGCATGAATATTAACCATATATGTACAAAAAGAAATGCATCTTAAATACATAAATAAAGCAGTAATGTAGTTTCAGCATCATGCCCCATGTGGTTTTCCATGTTAACGTTATCGCTTCTCAGCCATTTGGCTAAGATCAAGTGCAAATGTAGTATCATGATAACATTTATACTTATTGTAATTTAACAGCTTTGCCCACCTTTGGTTGGAAATTATAAAAATTGTAGCTCACAGCACCAGGTTAGAGAAGGCTATTTGAGAAGTTGGAACTAAGTTTCAAATGTGTTACAAAGCTTAATGGGATCCTGTTCCATGTGTATTGTCCAGATGTATCAAATACCAGAAAAAATGAAATATGTCCTGAATCTGGTGAAATATGATGCAATCACCATAATAATCTGCAATAAGTGAACATTCTGTCATTTCAGTTGCTGTTAAAGATTTTTAAAATAATGTGAAAAAAGTATTTATTGGGGGACAATTGCCTTGTGAGTTTAGTTAGGAAGTCAACTGAGATCAGTGGCTGAAAGCTATGAGCATTCATACATATGTCCCAGGCACAAACTAAACCTAGTGGGTGTCTATGTGTTTAGTGGTTGTCTGCCTTTGTGACTGACCATAGGTAGAATGTATCCATTAAGAGTTATATCCATCAGTGCAAACACTCAAGGGTCACTCTGAATAAAATGGCAGGAAGGAAACATTTACATGTTGGCAAAGTACCTCTCAAAGAAGACATGAACTGAAACAATCATCTATAGGATTTCCTTTCTTCAGTTATTCTCAATATGCCAGAGACCTGCTGCCGAAGAGCTGAGATATGTTCTGTGAATCTGGAATAGGCAACTTGGTGCCCTCCACATATTTCAGGCTGTGATGCTCACAATCTGTTTCCTTGGGCAGACTAGCTGAAGCTGATGGGGTTGAAGCTTAGGACATTTGGAAGGTACCAAGTATCCTACCTTTAGTGGAGACATTGAAGTGGGGGGGAATCTGGTTATGTACTGTATATTAAAAAAAATGAGCAGATGCAAATTTGATATCTTTCTGGATGGTATTTCATTGATTTAAGATGGCATTATTTTGTGAATAATTTTTATTAAAAGATTTTACAAAGATTAAAAAAAACTACAGAAACATAGAAGAAGAAATAGAAAAAGAAAGAAATTATAAGAGGGTAAAAGAAAAAGTGAAGAATAAGAAAAAAGCAAGAAAAAGAAAGACATCTAAAGA
This sequence comes from Python bivittatus, assembly GCF_059951505.1. Taxonomy (NCBI): domain Eukaryota; kingdom Metazoa; phylum Chordata; class Lepidosauria; order Squamata; family Pythonidae; genus Python; species Python bivittatus. The sequence continues at coordinate 38,299,753 of NW_028277034.1, read as the reverse complement.
AGTGACTTCCGATCTTGTTTGTAGCAGTTACAAACATAGCAACTGCCATCTCCACCCTCCCATATTGCATATCATGGTTCCCTTCTTTCCATAAACAAATCTTTTTAATCCGTAAATCCTGAAATCAGCAGTTCATTTTATCCATTTTCAGCAAAAAGTCTATAAAGGGTTTCTAGTCTTTTATAAAAGTAGTTGAGTTCCCTCCTTAATCAAACAATTTAGCTATTTCTGCAAACTCAGCCATCTTCACAATCCTTTCCTCCATTATTGGTGTTTCTGTAGTCTTCCAACTTTGTGCATATAATAGCCTCACTTCAGTTACCATATATAAAACCAGTTGTCTATGGGCCTTTTCTAGTTGACGTCCATAAGTCCTAATAAGAAAAGTTCCAGGTTCATCTGAATGTTAATTTTTTAAACTCTCTACATCACCATATGTATTTGTTTCAGTATCTTTTCACTGTTTCACAAGTCCACCATGCATGATAAAATGTCTCTTCATGTTTTTCACATAGCAGGCAGTGAAATACAATTTAAAATCAGGTAATCCCAGTCCTCCTCTTTTCTTTGCATCTTGGAGAATCCTATATTTAATCCTTGTTTTTTCCCCTGCCATATAAATCTGGATATGTCTTTTTGCCACTGTTTAAATGGTGCATCAGTGCTCAAAACAGGTATTGTCTGAAACAACAACGTTCTAGGTAACACATTGATTTTTACCACAGAAATTCTTCCCAACAATGACAGTCGCAATTTTCTCATCTTAATAAATCCTTAATTTCTTTCCATACTTTAACATAGTTATTTTGAAATAACATACAATTCATATTAATTATGATAATACCCAAACATTTCACTTTTTTTCTCAATCTGAAAACCAGTTTTCACAGAGAACTTCTTTGGTCTTCCATCTTCATATTCTTCATCAGTATCTTTGTTTTTTTCTTATTAATTTTAAATCCAGCCAATGCACCAAATTCTCTTAGCTTTTCCATTAATACATCTATTCCTCCTAAAGGGTTCTCCAAAATGAGAACCAAATCATTGGCGAATGCCCTTCATTTATAAACTTCTTTTTTTAACTTTCCCTCTAGCAATTCTCTCATCTTCCTTTATGTCTCTATTCAACACTTCAAGAGCCAGAATAAATAACAACAGAGAAAGTGGGCATCCCTGCCTCGTTCCTTCCTATATTTCCCAGGGCTTGGTCAATTCCCCGTTCACAATTAGTTGTGTCTTTTGTGAAGTATATATCAATTTCACGATATGTAATAAAGTTCTGTCAATATCTTCCAATTTTTTTTTTAAAGTCCAGTTTAAATGGTCAAAAGCTTTCTCTGCGTCAAGAAATATTAAGGCAGTTTGTTTTTATTATGTTGCTCCAAGTATTCTAATACATTAAAAACATCTCTAATATTGTCTCTTAGGTAAAAACCCACATGGTCTTCATGGATAAAATCTTGTAAAACATTTTTCAGCTAAAATTGTCATGAATATCTTATAATCATTATTGGCCTATAATTTTCCACCAAAGTCAAGTCCTGCCTTCTTTGGCATCAGTGCTATATGTGCTCCCCTCCAACTATGCAGTATTTTTCAATCATCTAAAATGGAGTTCATCACTTTTTGCAAAGGTAATAAAAGTTTCGACTAGTGGCTTTATTCTGGAGCTTGTGATTCCTTACACTAAACTCATCTCAGACTGTTGTCCAACACCAATATTTGACAATATTTGAAAGTGGGCAGCTAATGAGATTTCATATATGAAATAAGACCAAAACTCTTTCCTTCTCTCTCTCTCTCTCTCTCTCATACACATATACATACACCATGTAAAGGAAATTCCAAAATCAGAATGCTTTGAAAGTATTGAATTAGAAATTTCACATTTGCAATCATTTGGAAGTAATCTTGAATGTGAATGTTTGTTTGTTTGTTTGTTTGTTTGTTTATTTATTTATTTATCAGATTTATATGGCCACCCATCTCACAAAAAGTGACTCTGGGCAGTTACAACAATTAAGTAAAACAGTAAATATATAAAAACAGTCATTATTAAGAAATGTATTGCCAACATTTCTAAGTTTCTACAAAAAAGGCATTTTTGCTGAAGCAATATTTGAGGGATGATTATAATGAAGTTTTCATTCATGTAATTTAACAGAATTAAGAAAAACTGTTTCTGGATTTTATCTGTTTAAATAAGCAGCTGAAATAGTTGGAAAGCAAATATCCAATTTCTTTAGTGTCCTTCGCTCACTTCTTCTGAAGATAAACTAAACAAAGAGATGAAGCCTATCAAAGTTAGCCATAAATAAGGATTGTCCGGTGTGATACCTATATAATGCTACAGCTGGAATGGATTCCTCACATGTGTAGAAATATCAGATGAGGTTAATCTTTCAGTAAACTATTAATTATTGGGTTATTTCTCCTGTAACAAGAACAGCAACAGCTTATTTTATTCTAACACACTTAATTTATTCTTGTCAGGATACACTTAAGCAATGTATTTGCTAGTTTGGTGTATTCTGAGTAACATTACCATTTCCTTAAATTATGCTAACAGGATCACAGGTAAGAAGTTAAACAGCTTAAAGGGCTCAGACTGTGCTAGAAAATGCAGTGGATGTTTCAGGCCTTTCCAGAAATATGTTTATGCATTTCTGAGCCATTCAAATCTCTCAGTGCTGCAGATGTTAAGCTTTCAGCCAAACAAACCTAGTGAGAGATCTGTTTGCTCCAAATGCTGCAGAAAAGGCCGGTCTTGCTATTTTCCCCAGGGCCTTATGCACTGTTCACCATGTTCAGTAGCCTTGCTCTACCAGCATTGAGAGAGGTGTATTTTTCTCTTCCAGAGTAAGTTCCTGCTCTCAGTCTGGATTAGTTGGACCAAAGGAAGACTCTCTCATCTTCCAGCAAAGCTTGTCAGGAACAGCATTGTTGAGAGCACCATGCCATCTTTGATTTTTATATTTGAAGCACATTCATAACTTTCTACTATTACCAAAAGGTAGTACATTTCTCATAAGCTGCTTTCTGTCCCTTTTTACAGTATCTGTAACAAGTGTAAAAGGAGATAGAATTCTCTCCAAGGTCATTGCTATTCTGGTATTATTATTATTGTTGATTGCACAGTTAGCCAGTTGTTTAGACTGGATTTGGCATTTTTATCCACCTATTGAGTCCTTCCCAAGGACCTGGGATAGGCAGATGTTGTTGTTTGATGGTGTTAAAGGTATCATCACAGGATGTAAGTTGTTCCAAGTAAAGCTGTCTGATGATGATGATGATGATGATGATGATGATGATGATGATGATGATGATGATTGGAAATCTACAATTAGATTCACAGTCAAAAACTTAATAAATCAAGTCCTAACCTAGGACCTAAGAATTATTAAGGTAGCATCTGAGGATATCGGCAGTTCCAAGCAGGGTATATTTTTGTAAAATTAAGGTTTTCAGGTCCAATAAATTCAAAATTTCCAAATCTCAAGGAAGTCCTTTAGGTATTGCTCCAAGGTTTCCAATCACGACTGGTATAACAGTGGAGTTCTTTTTCCACAAGCGTTCAACTTCGATCTGCAAGTCCTGGTATTTTGTAATTTTTTCAAATTGCTTTTCCTCAATCCTAGCATCACCCGGTATAGCAACATCAAGGAACCAGACTTTCTTCTTTTCAATGACTGTTATATCAGGCATGTTATGAATAAGTTGCCTGTCTGTTTGGATTTTAAAGTCTCATCAGAACTTAACCCAGGGTTCCTCAACCTTGGCGACTTGAAGATGTGTGGACTTCAACTCCCAGGATTTCCCAGCCAGCATGGGGAGTTGAAGTCCACACATCTTCAAGTCACCAAGGTTGAGGAACCCTGTCTTAACCCACTTGTCCAAAACCTTCTCAACTGGATGGTCCCAGTGCTTCTCGCTACACTCAGATCCAAACCTCTGGCAAAGTTTCCAATACATAATTTTGGCAACTTGGTCATGGTGCTGCTTCTCCTCAGTTTGTGAAATTTTGCTGCAGCCACTGATCAAATGGTCAATTGTTTTATCCTTTTCACTACAAAGGTGACATTTACTGTAGTTTGTTAGATGATGAATTTTCATTTTCAAGCAATTAGCCAGCAAAGTTGCTAAAATAAAGGCTTCAGTTTCTTTCTTTAGCACTCCTGCTCTTAACCAGTTCCGTGTGGGGTTTTAATCAGCTTTTCCTTCTATATCCTTCAAGTACTGACCATGCATTGGCTTGTTCTTCCAATTAACAAATCATTTTTCTTCTATACTCAGTCTTCACCTTTGTTGCTTTCAAAAGCTTTCCTTGACTGACTTCCTTCAATAAGGGTTCTTCACTTTTCTTAATATTGTCATTCAAGTCATGTTTTTCTTCCTCCACAGTTTGTTTCACCTGTAGGAATCTTCTGCCCCCTTTGGCTTGTGGCAAATACAGCTGATCAATATCGCTTTTCAGGTGTAGAACATGGTGCATCGTCACTAGTTTTCTTGTTTTCCTATCCAGATTATCAAGTTCCATCTGGGTCCAGTCAACTATTCCTGCTGTATATTGAATAATGGGGACTGCCCAAGCATTGATTGTTTTGATGATGTTTCCATCATTTAACTTTGATTTCAAAAATTTTTGAACTCTACGTTAATATTTGGCAGAAGTGCAAAACTTCCAAATATTTGTAGCCTTATTCTGGTGCTACTGCCTTGATAAAATCTTCATTGTCAGGCTGTATTCCATCATCTTCAACAATTTTGCTTGCCTTTATGGCTCTAGCTGCACACTTGTCGATGCCAAATTGCATTCCAATATCTTTGCTGAATTCTTTTATGCTTTTTAGCAAGGGATCCAGATAAGCCTTCATTTTTTTCCAAATACTTTTAAGTCATCCATATGGAGTAAATGTGAATTTTTTTACTCCTTTTTTAGCCAATTTAAATTCATAGTTTTTCTTGTTCAAAATTGTTATCAATGGGACCATTGATAATATAAACAGCAAACATGATAATGAGTCATCTTGAAAAATTCCATATTTAATTTCAACTTCTAACTCTTCCCCATTAGCCATCCGCTTACTATTATTATTATTAGTAGTAGTAGTATGGCCACCCATCTCATCTAAGTAACTCTGGGAAACTCACAACAGGTAAAAACAACAATCTAATAAAAACAAGTTAAAAAAACAATATACAAACATACAAAACCATCGATCGGTATCGGTAATACATAAACTTGCTTAGCCAGGCAAATTTAAAGTGACATCTTATGTTTCATTTTTATTGTTTTCATGTGGTAGTCTCATTCTGAAGCTCAAAATACATAATTTTCAAATTCTCATAGGTATTTTGTCCAAGAAGATCATTTATGGCCATTCATATTTCTGCCCACAAAGTTTGGGTCTTAGGACATTTTCATAAAATATTAATTAACAGAGCACTAAGATGTGACCTTTCTGGCATACATTATCCATTCGCCGCACTCCCTAATTTTGTGCAAATCTTGGCATTTTATAACTGCAGAGAATTAAATCTGCTATCAAAACAGACTTGTTAATCCTGAGAGTGTCATAACATTTTAATGCCTTTATTATTTAGTGTGTTCTATATGTTAAGAACAGTTTTTCTGCTTTCCCCCCTTTTTTTCATGGCCCAGAGCCTTTTTTAAGAAAGGGCTGCAGGATGCATGTCCCCCTTGAGGTATCTCTATGTTTCTTAAATAAACTTGTGTTGTGTCATGGAATGAGTTCAAGAGCAATTCTTTGGGAATCCACAAATGATACATTTTCAGATACTGCCATATGATTGCCTCTTTAATAGCCAGACCTCTGTTTCTCTCATAATATTTCATTAATGTACATTTCTTAATTTCACCACAGTAATTTTCACAGACACTACCCAGCTTTTCTCCTCTGTAGCTTTGGCCAGCTTGGATTGCCTTGGATTGTTACATTCCATTAGTTTGCTCACTTCCCCATAACAGATTTAGACAAAATACGCAGAGGAGACAATTTTCTGCTGTACATTGTGTGGCCAAAATTTCCACCCAAATGAATATTCAATTTCCGTAGCTTCTATTTTTCTAGTCTTAATCATATCTACTGTACATTCAGATACAGGCAAGCCATGCTTCAGGCTATTTGAAATGGGGGACATGTTATCAAGGACAATTCCTATTTTCTAATATTTCCTTAGAAAGGCATGGAGCCTGTGAAGCCTCTCATCTGAATTTTAGGGCTACTTTGTCTTCTTCTCTGTACTGGTGAGCACATTTCCAGAAAAAGCACAGGGCTGCAGCCTCGCTATTTTACAGCAGGTTGTCTTATTATTTAACATGTTTATAAAGGATCTTTAAAACAAAGGGGTGGACCAGGTGAGCCCGACGGTTGTCAAGGGAATTATCCTATAGACCCTGGAGACATGCAGGTCATACTATCACAGATTTGGAGGGGTGTGTGCGTGTTTAGGCCAACAAGTCCAACCCCTGTTCAGTGTGGGAATCCAAAGTAAAGAATCCCAGACTGAAGAGAGTTAGTGTCCACATGTTAACATCCAGTGAAGAGGAGCCCACACTCTCTAGCCTTTATTTAGTTATTTCTCACATTTCTATACTGCCAGCATCCAAAAACTCTTTCATCAAACAGTTGGCATATCGATTCCTTCCTTTTTCTTTATTTTGAATATAACAACCTCCTCCACCTCCTCCTCCACCTCCTCCTCCTCCTCCTCCTCCTCCCCCCCCCCTTGCTTAGCTCACCTCAGCTCATTCTGGACATGTTCTTTCCTGACACCAGCCCTAGAGTTCAGAGGTGCCTCTCTGTACTGGGTCCCCTTTCTATTCCTGTAGTGTCCTTTTTTTGTTTGTTTTCAGGGACTTTTTGCATAGCCACATTGCTTTGCTTTCATGTCCCCAATTTTTTTGCCCTCACTGAAATGGTTTGCAATTGTGATTTTAATATCTTCTTTTTAGGAAGTTCCACCCATCTTGATTTTTGTTTCACATTATCTTCTCCCGCTATGGGATCCTATTTATTGCATTTATAAAAATGTGCTTTTCTGAAGTCCATGTTTGACTACACTCAGTTTTAGTTTCAGGATTAAACTAAAACTTCAGCATTACTTTATGACTTTCCTCCAGTGTTCCTGCTACTTTCACTACCTCAAGACTGGAAGTCTTCCCTATTGATTAGCCTGAAGTCAAGGATAATAGATTCTTCTGTGCCTCCCTCCGCCCTCTGAATGAGAAAGTTGTCAGTGAGACAGATTAGGAATTTCATGAAAGGACCATGCTTCACAGAGTTTCTTCTCTAAGTTGTGCTATTTGAAGTCTCCTATCAGTACTACTTCATGCCTCTGTAGTTTGCCTTTGACATGCATCATCCATATCTCCTTGACTGGGAGAGTGGTAGTAAGTGCCAACTACAGTGTAGATTTTATTAATTCCTCCACTTTTTTTAACCCAGATGTTCTCTACAGGTTTGCCAAGTAGAGCAAGCTATTGCGAGTTCTCCTGTGTATTTAAATATACAATACCACTCCTCCTTTTCATTGCTTCTCTTCCTTTTGAAAAAATGATATCTCCCCACCCTCTATTCTGTTCATGGGATTTATCCAATCATTTCTCCATTCTACTTATTAAATGATATTTGTCTTTGTATATTAGGAGCTGAAGCTCATCCTTTTTTTCTTACTTTTACTTTAGAGGCTATGAACTTTATGACACATTTTTTCTTTAAGTAATTTACAAATCACCATTTCAGCAACACACTCACTTTCTAAAGTGCACAAGTCTTTATCTGAGGCTCTTACTTAAGACTTTTTACTACTCTCCACTTGGTTAAGTTTAAGGCCCAAATCAACCTTGTCACCTTTGGCCAAACACATTTTTTACCAGTCCTTTTGAAAGGTATCTCATCGTATGCTATCAGTTCGTTCTTTAGAAACCTCATAAACCAAATATAATTCATTAACACCTTTTGTGTGGGCATTCATTGTTTTGGAATATTCTTTCCAGTCTGCTTCCATGGGCTGGAAGCATGGCCTTAATTTCTGAACTTTGCTTCATGATTGACCAATAATGTGGTGATATGCATGTGTGTGTGTGTGTGTAGAGAGACAGAGACAGAGACAGAGAGAGGCTGGCCTTTGATCACATGGTCACACCTACTACCTTGACTTTTTTTAACCACCCCCCTCCCCCCACCAAGGACATCCTTGGTTGTAGGGGCATTAAACCTTTGCTATCCACTGTGTTTCCAATGAAAAGCTTACATTGACCCAATAGAAGTTTTCTTCCAGTTTAAATAGCTTTGCAGGAAATCTCCGAACCAGTTCAGGAGCACAGCACAGTTATGGGATAGAGAAAATTAAAGCCAATATTTCATCTCATACTCAGCAGGTTGAACTCCCTGTAGGTACAATTTAATTTTAAAACTACCAATTCTATAAATAAAGTCTTCTCTAGTTTGGCCCCATGTAAACCTTCCTTCAGTTTAATCCTTCATTCTGATGGCACTTCAGCATAAATGGTGATGTATTTATGACTATATAAATGTCATATATGAAAGGAAGCTGTAGGAAAAGAGGAAAGACTAAGTAGTCTCCTAATTTAGTTCTATGCAAATCTAGCTGAATGTCACCTTTTACAAACTAAACTAAACTTCATATAGGGAATTTAACATGAGTACAACCCGCAAAGCTTGCAAACTATAGCAGTGTGAGGTAACATACGTTAAGAAGAACCAGTCTAGACTGTATAGAAGATCCTGGTGTAGACTTTAATTTCAAATCCACATCTCAGCAAAGCATTGTAATTCTATTCCTATTGTTATAGCTGCTCATTGACTGAAATTGGAAATCAGTGGAGGGCTGGAAGGCATTCACTTAGATGGGGCAGGATTAATTTTAAGTGATTTCAGCTGATGCGGACCTTCCAAGTCTAACTTTGCAATGAGGTTTGTATTATTCCTGAATTCTGCCAAGAAGGTACTTGTCTTCCTCATTTAATATCTAAGCAAGAACAGAGCCAAATGATCCCTCAAAATACAACAGGCCATTATTTTTCCAGTAATGGTTAAGAGGTTTGACTAGGTAGACACAGCTTGATGAACAAAGGTCTTACTTCTTGCCGATAAACATTCTTGCTTTGAAGCCAACAACAGTGCTCATGTGTAAACCATTCATTCACAAATGTTATGATTGGCAAGAGAGAGTCATCATTATAACTGAAAGGTAGGAGAGAACACTATTAACAATTAAAGATCAGACAGTTCAAAAACTGTTTTAATCTAAACGTGAATTATCTAAAGGTGGTAAACTTTTGGAGCTGGGCACATGTTGGGGCATCACAATTCAGCTCTACATCATCCTTGCTGAATTTTGATGATAGGTATTGTAGTCCATCCCATATAAATATTACCAGATTGGGAAAGGCTGTTACCATATCACCAGAATACTTCATATTCACAAACTGTGGTCAGTAATAATAATAAAATACTAAGTACTCAATGAACTATTGTTTTCATTCCAGTCATTATGGTTAATATATTCCTTACACTTGTATCTCTCCTTTCCTCAACAGAACTCAGGAGAATGAAACTATTTTGTTTATCCCTGATAATAGCCTTGTGGGAATCTGAAAAATGATGAACATGAGAGCTCATTCAGTAAGCTACCTAATATAATTTATTACAGAAATGGGATTTGAACCTAATTTCCTGATCCAAATTCAGTTCTTTAGTCATTACATTACATTGTATCACTTGCTGTGATCTGCTTCTTGTTAGCTTTGCCTTCTGCATATTTGGACAATATTTGTATTAGCCCTGTGCTAATTTTTCCTTGTTCTCCCCCCCGCCCCCGCCCCAATCATTCTCATTTAGTTTGATGGAAAATAAATTCAACAATTCCATCTCTTCTTTCTCTCATGTTGTCAAACATTGGCTCCCTATGGTGATTTGTTTCAAAACATACCAATAATAAAAAGATATCAATGTGGGTTTCAGAATTAAAACACAAGCTAATAGAATTGGAGAAGCCATTTAGATTATCATATCCTAGCCCCTGGTGAGTATCTCAAACTAATAACGTCTCTGCTTGAACACATCCAGGGAAAGGAAGCCCCAGTCTCTCTAAACAACTGGTTCCATTCTCATATTGGCCTTACTGTTAGAATGTGTTCTGTAACCTTCAGTTGAAATTGGCCTTCCTGTAACTTAATTGTTACATCATGTCTTTAATCTGGAACAAGAACATAATCTGGAACAAGAACAGGTCTTCATTTATGGGTGATAGCCTTTTAGATTTGACAATGGAGATATTGAAGTGATGGATAGCTTCTACCTTTTAGGATCAACCATCAACAGTAAAGAAACAAGTAGTCAAGAAAGACACCACAGACTAGCCCTTGGTACACATGAAGCCCTTGGAAAAGATACTCAAATGCTATTGTGTATACACCTACAAAAATCAGAATCATGTAAACTATGGTATTTCCTGTGATACTCTTCAGAAATGAAATTTGGACTTTGAAGAAGCAGGATAGGGAGAGTATGTATTTATTTAATTTAAAATTTTATATGGCCACCCAACTCACAGTGACTTCAGATGGCTTACAGAAATCAGACCCCAAGTACAAAACCCATTGCACCCCCCACCCCTTGACAACAACACATTCATACTAGCCACTTGATGGGCTCTGTATTGATGCTTTTGAACTTAGGTGTTGGAGAAGACTCCTGAGAATACCATGGACAGCCAAGAAAACAAACAATGGATCATCAAACAAATCAATCCAGAGTTCTCTCTCAAGGCACAAATGACTAGGCTCAAATTATCCTACTTTGGACACGTTATGCAAAGACCTAGCTCTCTAGAGAAGGCTCTAATGCTGGCAAAGGTTCTTTCTTTCTTTCTTTCTTTCTTTCTTTCTTTCTTTCTTTCTTTCTTTCTTTCTTTCTTTCTTTCTTTCTTTCTTTCTTTCTTTCTTTCTTGGACTTATCTGGCTGCCTATCTCATATAATGATTCTAGGTGGCATACAACAATCCATAAAAACATTAATAAAAACAAAAATGCCCTTCCCACAGGCACCAGACCAAACAGCTTCCCAGCTCAGCCTCCACCCTAGCCCAATGCTTGGGGAAAGAGCCAAGTCTTCACAATCTTCTAGAAAACTAAAAAAGATAGGGATCCCTTGGATCTCAGGTGGGAGAGTATTCCAAAGGGCTGGGCAGCCACCAAGAAGGTCTGCCTCTGAGGTCTTATCAGATGATAACATTTAAGGGAGGGGACCCACCCTATCTAACCTAGTAGGACAACCAGATACCCTCAGGGTATCAGGCAGTCCCACAAATAACATGGCCCTGTGCCATGTAGGGCTTTAAAGGTGATAACCAGCAACTTGAATTGCATCCAGAAAGCAACTGGGAGCCAGTGCAGTTCATGCAGCAGAGTTGTAACTTGAATGAACCATGGGGCATCCAAAACTCCACATCCTGCTGCATTTTGGACACTTGCATCTTCTGGATGGTCTTCAAGGACAGCCCCACATACAGCACATTGCAGTAATCCAAACAGGAGTGACTAAGGCATAAGTGACCATGAGTAAGGCCTCCTGGTCTTTTTTGCATCCATATCACACTGCAGAACCATATTCATTTTGCAATCAACTACTATTCCAAGATATTTGCCAATGTTGTTACCTATCCTATACATGCATGTTTTATTTTTGCTCTTAAGTAAAAAACATTGCATTTTCATTGTACTATTTTCCACCCATTTCTCTAGCCTGTCAAGATTATTTTCAATTTTCTTTCTGTGACCGTCAAATATGATAATTTCCTCGCAGCTCTTCATCCAAGCTATTAGTAGGGGTATTGAAAAGTACAAGACCCAGCAATGAACCTTGCAGCAGCCTACTTCATAGCTCAAAACTCACTCCAGCGTGATTAATACAATTTGTTTGAGTACAGTTTTCAGTTTAGCTATGTACAACAGCTTCTGCAGGATCTAGCTGCTTTTGACAAAAGAGGTGAGGCTCACTTTATGACACTGCAACTCTGCTTTCATCATACCAACCCCTGTGGATGATGCTGGCTAGGTATATACTTAATTGTAATACTATCCAGCCCTATAATGAACCAGCTTATGAATCAGAATGTCAGGGAATACTTTGTCAAATGCTTTGGCTGAAATCAAGATATATTATGTCTACAGCAATAAGCAGCCTTCATAGCATCAGGGGCTGCTAATGAGCTGGCAAAGGAAGAAGCAGCATGGTAGAAGATACCAGCCTGGGGAAGAAAGAACAGGTAAAATTATTGTTTTTACTCAACTCTAAGTGGGGAGAGACATGGAAATATCTTTACACATAACGGGATCAACTTTACTATAGGCCAGATACTTTACTTTGCCAGTAGAAAAAGGACAAACTTAGAAATGCTTGACTAAGCTTCCATTAAGCAAGTCTCACTTTGCTCTTTTGTGCCAATAATGATTATACAAATTAAGTTCTCAAATGAGTGTGCCCGAATTTTAAAAACACACCCCAAGCTCCAGTCCTAAACTGCAGGTTTAGGTCCTGTGTCTTCAGCGATACCATCACCTCATTGCCATAACATCTTCAGCCCTCCCATGGAAAAAGAAAAAGGAAAGTGTAGTTCCCTTACTCTGTGGTTGCCCTTACCTAGAGTTGTTCCTCCAAGTAAGGGGGAAAACTAGAAAGGACATTGGGGATATTGGCTATGAGAGAAATGCTTCTTTGAGCATTATAATGTTACAATGGTGCAGAGTACTCCACTTCAGTTCCTTTTCATTGGGTGCTTCCAGCAGAAGAGAAACTCCTAGTGTATGATATCAGTCTTGTTGTTGAAACAAAATGGGAGTGGGGAAAAGAAATACAGACTTTCTGTCTTTCATCCTTTCCCAGATAATATATTATATCTGGTCCTGCCTTTACCTGGTTATAGAATGTTCATTTCTTCAAAGATACTCAGAAAAATATTAGATATATTAAAAAAAAAAAAAAACACCTTCACTGGTGATCTGATTAGAATTGGATCACCATATTAATTCCTTATGGCACTCTTCCAATCTGTTCCACATGCTTCTCTAGGTATTTATTATTTATTTCTCTTTTCTCTCAAGGTTTTCACCTATTCCGTTTGTTTCTTGTGGCTACAATTCAAAGAACATACTTGTATTTTTACCATTTCAAAAAATTGTAAGTCATGATAACCTCATATGTCATCCTGTAAGTCCAGCACAGTTCAGTTCAGTTGGCTCTATACCATCACAAAGAACAAAGCAACAAATTATATGCATGTTAGCCATTTTTGAAATTGTAAAAAGCCATTAAGAGTCAGAGCTTCAGCTCTTATCCAATTTACCATATATCTGGAAGCTTAGCCAACACTATTATTGTGTAAAAAAAATGGAGAAAATTGAGAACAGGGCTTTGAGATTGTTAACAAAACATGACCCATGTACACACAAGCTACAGATTGCCAATGCCAGCAAGAATTCTTTTTGTATTTTTTTTACTGCCTAATTAACTGTGTCAGGAGTTCAAAAACAATTAGGAATTTGAAAGAACAAGGAGAGAAAGGGAAAAAAAGGGCATTGCCTAATTCCTCAGTACATAAATATTTCCATGTTATGCTGCAGGACTTCATCAAACTTAAAAGAGCACTTCAAGGTAGTTTTCAAAATGTTTTAAAATCTTTCCCTTTCAAAAGCTTTTTTGCTCTGTGTAATCACTCTTTGGAAGTTTGATGTTAAAATCTGTTTCCTCCTGACATTTAAAATGATCTGTTTGATTTTCCATGCCATTATAATGCATTTCTTTCACCCTGGCCCAAGCAAGTTCCAGCTAGAATGAACTTACGACTGGCTAAAAATAGAGGTGAGGAACCTGTGTTTACATCCTGACATGACAAGGGTAAGCATAAGCAACATATTAAAGTCTATTTCCCTCTTAATATTCCTTGTTATTCCTCCCATCATTTTCTCAAGAACATTTCAAGAATTAAAGAGCTGCAAGGCTGAAAGTAGATATGAAGGTCCTTAAAAGTCCAGTCCATTCTACTGACTACTTTGTCAAGGCTGCCTTTTTAAATGGTACTTTTAAAGCTAACTAGCAACCCTTGACCCATTGGGTTCACATTTCAGAGATATTTCCTTACCTAAACAGAGAAACAGAATGATCACAGGAGGGCAAAAAGGCAGTGAGAGTGGGAGCAAATTCCAACTTCCTGCCAGCTTCCCCACTGGCTTTCCTTGTGTGAAACTGGCAGGGAGCAACAGAAATCCTTCCTTCCTTCCTTCCTTCCTTCCTTCCTTCCTTCCTTCCTTCCTTCCTTCCTTCCTTCCTTCCTTCCTTCCTTCCTTCCTTCCTTCCTTCCTTCCTTCCTTCCTTCCTTGGCAACTAATGCACTATGGGCCCTTCTGGTTGTGGAAGCTTCAGCCCCAAACTTCAGCTCCAAACTTCAATTCAAATTATGCAAAATGATCCTCAAATCCATGATGCAATTGATAGATGATGATCCTCAAATCCATGATGCAATTGATAGATGATGATGATGATGATGATGATGATGATGATGATGATGATGATGATTCATATTTGTATGCCACCCAACTTCCAATGACTCTGGGAGGCTCACAACAACTAAAACAAGGAAAATACAATAATAGCCAAATCCAATTAAAGAGTAGGGCTACCAAATCTGTGTCACAAAATTCAGATGACCAATACATAGCAGGAAAAAGTTAGAGATCTTGGTATCTCTTTCCAGCCACCTAGTGGTTGTTTATTTCTTTGTTTATAGCCCAAATCTGATAACCCTACTAGAGAGTCAAAGGGATGAGAAGCACAAGAAAAACACCCTGAAAGTACTTTGAGTCACTGATATTCCTGAACTAAATTAAATGCATGCTGATTGTGTTGAGGATGGTGATACAAAGCTTTTTGGATAAAGCTCTTAATTTGATAGTAATTAGGATTAGAAACGACACATAGTCATGTGTGTTCTTGTGACTTCTTGTCTTGATCTGGCCCTAGATTAGCTTATTGTACTTTGATTCAGTTTGTATGTTATTTTTTTCTTGTATGCTTGATTAACTGGCTTGGCTGATTCTTGACTATCTCTAGACTATGTTTTCTATTTAGTCTTCTGCCTGCATGTTGGTTGGGAAAAGCTTTAGCCCAGCTAACTATGGTCATTTCCCCAAGAGTGATTTATACTGTACGTCCAGCCATTTCTGAAGTCATATAAACTTGGCAGTGCAATGATGTTGAGTACATCATTAGTGGGGGGAAAAGCTTAAATTTGCTACACTTTGCTGAGTCTGCTGACTGAAGCAGGATACTATCCTCACAAATCTGTGAGGAAGCCTATCCCATGATTCCTTGGAATGGCCCCTCCACAGTGGTTTTAGGAATAATTCTCAGAAAAGGACAAATAATTCTCAGAAGAGGACAAATAAGAAAGGCAGAAGATTTCCTCTCTTTGCAAATTTCAGTGGTATCCATTTGAATAATATTGCTACTGAAGGCAATAGCGTTCAATACAAACAAAAGATTGTGTAGAGTTGAAAGACCCATTCTGATAATTGAATTCAATTTCCTGCTCAGTGGCCTCTCCCCAAAATGTTTATCCAATCTCTGCTTGAACACATTCAGCAAAGGGAAGCTCAACATCTCTCTAAACTTCAAGCTGAGATTGCCATAAATGACCTTTATGACAACAATCTCACGATATTTTTAATATTTGTGATTGTGCTGGGATATTGTGCAATACCCTGAAATTTAAATTATTAAATACTTTTGTATAATGGATAAGTTATGTATGTTCTAGGATTGACAATGACCCTAGTGGACACTCTACTCTATGCAAATTAGTGACAGCACAGTAGTACAAAATTCATCTATGGGTTTGTGTGATGCTGAACTAGGCTTGCTCAGATTATATAGTTCAGGATTTCCCTAACTACGAGGTATACCCCCTTTGGGGAGGTGCAGACAGAGTCCAGGATAGGTGTGAAGAACCTTTTAGTTGTACGTTGTTGCAATGAATCCACCTTTCCCAAAGTTTCATTGTATTGTTTTCATTGTTCATTTGCATTCATTTTGGTGTTTTGATTTTTAGGGGACATTAAGATTATACTAAAGGGAGGTGTGATGGCAAAAAGTTTAGGTACCCCTGATATAGTTCATTGGAACAAAGGGCAGACAAATCTATCTCAATTTAGTTCTTCAAGATGTGTAGGATTTCAGTGCCCACAATCCTAATTCAGCCTGTTATGAATTGGAATAAAATGTGTGATAAAAGCAATAACTATAATAATTTCAAAGTCTTTTTCTTTTCCCAATGCATTGTAGACTAATTCAGAGAGAAAGAAAGTTTTGGTAATTGTTTATTTTTGATCCCCCTCTTACTTTCTAGTGGAGTTTTTTTCTATTTGAAAAATGGTAGGAAGAATATCCTTTTAGTCCTTATCAGTTGAGAGGATAACACATTCTCCACCTGTTTCTTTTCTATTGCAAATTATTCACCAGCTATCCTCCTTAGATTCAAATGTATGTGCCCTCCAAATTATGTACATAAGTGGGTTTATTATGGGCACTGGGTGCAATCTAAGACAAAGAGAGAGAGAGGGATGAGGAAAACATTATTCACTCTTTCTTGTGCTACCATTTTTAGGTTGAAATCAGTCCTTTCTAGAGATGGAAGAGAATTCTGCACATATCTATCTTAATAAAACATGTAGTTGGTTTCTAAGAACCTAATTAAATATATGTGATTCAAAAATATAATTAAATCCAAGACATAGCAGTATTCAATATTCAGCTATGTAGTTGTTTTCACAATGTGGTATCTGATTAGCTCCCTAATTCATTGAAGGAGATAAAAGACATTGAGCCTTGTATGGAATTACAAAGTCCTATGTCAGGAAACATGAGATTCAAATGGCTTTGCGTTCTTTATTGTCCCTTGATTATTGATGAATGAACCACAATATATGATACTATTTGGAAGGTGTCCAATTATTTATTCAGCAAAAAAAAAAAAAAACCTACTAGTTATTGGTTAGTTGTTGTTTTTTTAACAAATTAGAAAAGGAAAAACTTGAGTTAATTATTTTTTGTTCACAAATTTTCCCTCATGAAACAGAATGTTACGCTTACTTTCAGGGCACGGAGTATCGAATAGAAGACCAAACATCTACATCTTTTACTGTCTTTAGCTATGAGCCATTGTCACAAAACAGTGACCCTTCCTAATCATAACAAGGAAGATGTGGAATGCAGTAAGAGTTGTGAAATCGTTGGGGCTCTCTGAGCTTGGTGGTTTGCTTGCAGATGATTCATTACCCAGCTAGGTAACATCATCAGTAACAGTTTCCTGAATGGTAGCTGTATTAATGTTTTTAAACAAAACAACGAAGAGTCTTGTGGCACCTTAACTAAAAAAAATTATAGGATTAAGGTTTTGTAAATCACAGTCCACATCAGCCAAAGCACTGAAGGCAGTTTTGTAAAAGGAAGATTAGATATGCAGAGCTGTTTTTGGGAAAGAGGGAAAGGAGGGAGAAGAAACAGAAAATGAAGAAGGGGAAGACAGCAGGAATTACCTATGGTGACCATAAACACAGTAGTAGTTGGAATTCACGCAGACATTTTTATTAGGTTGTTAATATGTAGTGTGATAAGAAGCCTTGGTCTTTGTTTAATGGCACAGGACCAGGCTATTTATGGGACTGTCTGCCTCTGTTTTTGATTGCCCTACCAGATCTGGTTATGTTCCAGGACTTCTTTATGAAACAGTGTCATCTAATGGGACCCAGGAGATGTGCCTGCCCTATGGAAGAACTTTCCCTTCAAGATCCAGATGGCCCCAATCATGTTGGCCTTCTGCAAAGCCTTAAAGACCTGGTTGTTCTTGGTCCAGGATATTCAGAAAGCATGGTTTGTATGATAATTTGTATGTTTTCAGTGATTTCAAAATATGGCATATTTTGGCTGCTTTTATACTTATTTTACATATTGTTGTTATTTTATTGTTGTTTAGCTGCCCAGAGTCATGCAATAAGATGGGTGGCCATATAAGTCATAGATAGATAGATAGATAGATAGATAGATAGATAGATAGATAGATAGATAGATAGATAGATAGATATCCTTGAAAAATTGTGCTAAATCATCAAATTCATTGGATGTTTCACTCAAATGTTAACTTGGATGTTTCACTCAAATCAATCTGCAATTTCTTTTCTCAAGAATTTTTACTTTATGGAGAGCAATAGAGTATTGTAGGGAACTCCCTGTTTTTGAATACTGCAATTTCCAATGTCAAATGTATGTCCATTTATACCTTTGTGCTGAGATTGTCAAGTTTGTACAATGTCAAGTGTAGAGAAGCAATACTAACAGAATGTGGCAGATACTACAATGGAGGATGAATAACTGTAGCTTTCCTTGTTATAGGGGGATAATCTTATTAGATCCTGCAATAGAGCCACTGAGCCCTAGATTTCCAGTTTGCCCTTATATTTATGCTGCCATACATTCCTGTGTTTTGTAGTAGGCTTAGTTGCTGCTCCTTAATAAGTAATCTAGATTAGGTAAATCTAGATACCTTGATAAGTACAGGCATACTGCTCAAATCTTGTGAAAAAGACATTTTGCTGTCCAGCCACTACTGTATCTCATTCATAATACACTGGTGGCTTTATGTTGGAATTATAGGTCATTACAAGTGGTGTTCTGTTGTTTTGTCTTCTTGTCTGCCTATAAAAGATTATTCTTGGGAACCTATGGCCCTACTGGTCTGATTCTAATTGTATTCAGTGGGTAGTGTAGTTTAAGAAAAGTCCAGTTCAAATAACTGAATTGTCTGACTTTGTCAGGTAGATCCAAACAGATATGGTTATATCATACAGACTGCCGTAAATCATAGGTTTTGTGGAGTGTCCTGGATGGAAGCTATGTGCATGAATGCATGTGTAATGGTCAACTGGTTTCCTTTGTAATGTGTTGCTTATATATTTTATGTCACAGGCTTGTCCAGGAATGTAGCTATTTGTATGTACTGGTCTAAAGACAGGTTGATAGTGAGGTAAAAGTTACTGAAATCTTGATGAAATTGTTCCTGAGTCTCCTGAACATTAAAATACAGCAATAAAATATACTTCACCATTTCAGCAACCACCTCAATAAAATATAACCCAGGTGTGCAGAATGACCCTGGTGTGATGGGTCAAGGAAGATATGTAGGAGATCCTACATATGTGCTGGTATAAGAGAAGGGTCATTAACAAATTGATGTCAATCTCAGCTTCTGGCTTTGTGGCCTTGATCCTGGATCTTGGTGACTGGATGAGTGGTGACCTCTCAAGTTACTGTTAGTAAACTGCAGTGATGATGGACAAGTGGACCTGGCATGCATTACTGAAACTTGGTTGGGTTCAGGAAGTGATGTTACCCTCTGAAAGATCTGCCTACCTTGGAGGGAAAGTTGCATTGTTCCTAAGGGACAACTTATATGTGACTGGGGCCCTGAAGTGATCAGGTGTGGATGGCTATAGGAACAATTAATTTGGGATTTAGGAACAAGCTAGGTATCCTTCTGATGTACAGGTAGATCTCCTCTCAAGATCCTACACCTAATCTCTGGACTGTGTCGGAATCCTCTAGTATTTTGGTGTTGTGTGACTTTAACCTCCTTGCCTTTGGGACTGGATCAGGAAAGGCAACTTGATGATTATCATAGACTTGTCTATGTTGAACTTCATTTTTGTCTTGGAGCAATTGTGCTGTGATCTGGATATTGAAGGCATTCACCTAGCTCTTTGCTGTGCTCAATAACTTCCAGTCACAGAAGTTTTATTGCTACTGGGGACTTCCACAGGTTAGGGAAATCTGTTAAGATCTGATACTGTAACTCATGCCTAATTTGTTATTTATTTGGATCACTGCAATCTTCTGTATATGGTGTTACCTTTGTAGACAACTTGGAAACTGCAGTTGATTCAGAATGTAATGAATTGCTGGCTGGCTGGCACTCACCACCATGAACACATTATACCTACCTTGAAGCCCTGCATTGGCTACCAAATGGGTTCTTGGTGTAATTCAAAGTGCTGCTTTTAATCTGTAAGGACCTTTCTAGCTTACACTGGGTGCTTGCAGGACCACCTTCTTAAACCGGAGTTGATGCATCTGACATGATTATCCTGGGGAAAATTTGTGGTACCCCATTTTCATTAGATGAAGTTCACTGAAGCAAGATGTTTTTAATAATGTCTCCTTTTAGAAGCTATATTATTTCTGTGGTTGCCTTAGAGAAGTCAGTTAAAATAGAGTTCTTTGGAGGATGTTTAGGGATTATTGAGATGTTGCCATCCATGTTTGTTGGTTGTTGCTCCATTCATTTCATTTTTTATCCTTACTACTTTCTTTACCGTGGATGTTTTTTCTTTGGTTTTTTGGTTTTGCATTTACTTTGTTGTTAATCACTAGGAGACCTTGAGGGGTGGTATACAAATTTAATAATAATTTTAGCCTGCTGCTAGAAGAACAACAAAAGGGATTTAGATTAATTTTCCTTGGCAGGTTTTCCACAGCCTTAAAACAGCTACCAAAAAGTTCTTTTGTGATGATGACGATGATGACGATGATGATGATGATGAGAGAAGAGCCAACAACTGAACTAATGCTTCATAATTATAACATTTATTAATTTTCAATCCTCTGCTCCTTCCTTTCATCTTTCAAAATAGATAAAGATATTTAGATAGACAACAGTTCCAGGGCCACCAATTTGTATGGGTTCAATAAATGATAACCAGTTATTTTCTACAGACCAGCTATTTTTCACTGGGTTTAAATGCTAACATTACTGTTTTTATTTTTGTAGCCACACTGAAATCCAAGCATGGGAAAGGCAGACAATGAATTAATTTAAAGGATGCTACATTCTCAACAGTTCACATTACAGAAGTTGGATTTAACAGTGACTTGATAATTACTTGCTGATTTAGTAAAGCCAGAGTTGGTTGTCAAAGTCAATATATAATGAATGCCACTAAGGATATACTGTTTAGATGACTGATTCATAAACATTATTGTACTGAAGACTGGCCATTCTGCTTTGCTTACTTTTAGGGCTCACTAAATTTTCTTATCTCTTAACTATGGAAGGAAGATTGAAGATATTTGTCCAGCTACTTCCACATGAAATCTGATGCTCTCCACTTGATTTGATTCATCACAGTATGTCTCCTTTTCCTCCTCAAAATACTTCTTCAAGAAGGGAAGGCTTTTCCTGTGAACTTCCTAAGTCATTTGCTAGGCCCATGTCCAAATGCTTCCCACTGGGGAACTTAATCCTTTCCACTGAGTTCCATTAATCTTCTTTCCATTCATTCAGATTTCATCCAGCCTTTGCAGTAGTGCTGATGACACAAGCTGTTTTTTCATTTCAGGTTAACAATTTACATGGAAAAATCAGATTGCTCACAGCAGAGATGTTTCATTTCATTTAAAAAAAAAATCCCATCATTCAGACACACACATGCATACATATGTGCACATGCGCACACGCACACACACGCAAATTTAAGAACCAATGTCTTCAGTCAACAGGAGAAGAGGACTCATGCTGACATTAAAATTGGGGTAAGAACTCCCAGTTCATTTTCTCATGCACTGAGCTGAATCTAGATTTAATAGTACTTAAGGCATACCTATAGAAAACAGTGGGAATGAATACTCACAAATTAACAATGTCTTATAGATTTCAGTGGATCTCCTCTAATTTATAGTTTGGTTTGCTTATTTATTTAATCATTGATGTGGCCCCCCACCTTGCAGATGCAACTCTGGGCAGCTAACAACACATAACAACAGCTGCCTATTTCATATTTCTATTTTTGTGCTACTTCTTTAGAAAACAACCAGCAATAAGCCCTAAAAGATGTTTTCTGTAAAAATAGATAACATCTCCTTTAAATCAAGCTTAATGCCTGGTACTTCTTAGACTTATCAATGTTGTGTTGTAGCAGGAATGGAAATTACTTGTTGTTACATTCTTCCAGTACAGTTTTCCCTCCCCCCCCCCCACACACATTTTACTTCCCTATCTAATTTACAGCTATGGAATTTTTGAGTGTGGTCTCATCCAAACAGTAACCAGATCTGATTCTACTTAGTTTTTTGAGATCAGCCAGTCAGCTAGATGCTGCCACCTATCTGGGCTTTCTTAGGTTAGATATAAATATATACTTCTGCACGCCATAAAAAATGGGATATTGAGAATTGGGCTCACTGAAGAAAATTTAGACATAGATGTTAATGTAGAGAATATACATTTCATCAACATAAATTTAGAGAAGGTCTGAAGAAACCAAAAATGGGAAAGTATCGCTTGAAACTCCAGAAGGAGATACTTCAGTGTTTTCTGCTGGCTTAGATTCTATTGCTAAGACAAAGGACTTTAGAAAATTTTGTTGCTAAGAGAAATGATACAATAGCATTATCTGATTTCACAATGGTTCAAAAGAAAAACTGTTTGGTTTTAAGGATTTTTTTAAGAGTCAGATCATGGTATTGTCTAGCTTAGCTTCACAAATTGATAGGATTTTGTAAGCTTTCATACAAAAGCCTTTTGTAGTCCTCTTTGGAGATGCTAGAGATAGGAGTCAACAATTTAATTTAATTTAATAATTTAATTTAATTTAATTTAATGCATTTGTTCTTACAATGGTTCTACCAGTTCTTCGATGAAAGCGTCTTTGCTTAGAAATTCTTTTGAAGGAGAAAATAATTTCAGATAAATTCTTGTGAATGGAGTACCATACATTTATTTCATTTGGAGTTTGCCAAGAGGTGTGAGTGATTGTTCTGCCTTTCTTTGTACAATCAACTCTTCCATATTCTTCAGCCTCCCTGGCTTCTCACACTTCAGCTAAACCCCAAGTGTAGATCTCAAGAAGGATGTCTTCCATGGATTTTTTCAGTAAAGTGCTTCTGTTATTTCTAATAAAAATCTTGAGAAACTATTGAAGGATTTTTGTTTATTTATTTATTTTATATGGCCACCCATCTCACCAGGCAACTCTGGATGGCTAACACCCTAAAAACATCCATATAATTCATATCAAAAAATAATAAACACATAAAAATGTACCAAGCAAATAGCAAAGAATAGCATCTGAGGATAAACCCATAAACAACAAATCCAAACAACTAATGAGCTCAACTACCTCCTGACCCCCATATCTGGGATAAAAGCCAGGTCTTAAGAGTTTATGAAAGGCCAGTGGAGTCAAGACCAATCTAATCTCGGATGGAATGGTGTTCCATGGGGCAAGTGCTACAACAGAGAAAGCACACTTCACTCATCCTGCCAAATGACACTCTTTAAATGATGGGACCCGGAACATGACCTCCTACCAGATCTGATGGGATGAGTAGAAATCATTAAAGAAAGGAGGTCCCTTAAATATCCCAGCCCCTCTGCCCTTACTTTTGGTAAGACTATGGAAGAAGAAGAAACAAGCAAAGCAAGTTGTCATCTAATGAACTAAGCAAATTGTTCTTTCGTGAAAAGGGTGGAAAGGATTGATGTCTGTGTCTTGTTTATACCTTGGGCCCTGAGCATTTGAAAGTGCACATTTGGCTTGGTGCACTTCCCTCTGCCCTACCTACTTGTGACATACTCTTTATCAAAATAATGTGAGTTAATTCTTCTTCAGCATAGGAGTTTCAACTAGATTATGTTCTGGTTCTTTTTTTCAGTTTAAACATGATATGATTTAAAAGGTCTTTTTTCCCATCCCACACCTTTGATAGACAGCAATATTAAGGGTTTGACAAAGCACATTGAAATGAAATCAAAATCTCACCCAACGTATGTGCAACTCCCACTTCTGCAGACTTTGCTTGGCTGCAGCTGCAATCATATGCTTAACCTCAGAGGTTGAAAGGTTCTGCAGAACTGGAGAAAGTTCACCTCTGTCTTCACAGGGGATTTCTAAGCACTTTCTTGGCAGCCGGCCACCTCCAGGTGACCCACATTGAAACATAGCAGGCAGACAGTTCTGTGTGTTTATGCAAATATTCCCTCCTTCATAATTGCTATATTGTTCTGATTCCAATTTATTACAGTTAAGTATTTCTGATTCATAATACTTCATTTAGAAAAAAAGTATTTACATGAGAATATATCAACATTAGCATGTGCTTTTTCCTTTTGGTTGTATAAGCTGGATAATTTCTACCTATAGGCCATCTTTTTGAGGAAAACTATAATTTGCTTGAAATAATAAGGGTGATACATTATTGTAGCACAAGCTTTTATGACCTGGAATATACTCCATTGGATAATATGGAATCTAGTCCACTATAATAAATGTGTTAGCTTTTAAAGTCCTGTTAAGATTCTATAGTTTTCAGTGTAACACACTAACATAACTTCTCTTCTAGTATTGTCGAAGGCTTTCATGGCTGGCATACGATGGCTGGTGTGGGTCTTCCGGGCTGTGTGGCCGTGTTCTGGAAGTTTTGTTTCCTAATGTTTCGCCAGCACCTGTGACCGGCATCTTCAGAGGGCAGGAGCACAGACAGGAGCAGTTCTCTCTGTGCCCAGGGTTCTCTTCTAGTAGTTGATACGCTGGTTGCAATTAGTTACTGTACATACTTTCAATCCATTGCATAATAACTGATAATTCCTCAGTGCAATTTGCACTGTGTGCTAGAAGTGGAAAGAAGCTTCATTATTTCTCTTACAGTTTTCTAATTATTTGTTTGATTCAAATGAACCAGTGAATCATACAGCAATGAATCATACAGTAATTACAAATGAACTTAACAGGGATTTTGCCACATCCAGCTTCTCTTCTCATTCTAGTAGAGGAGACAGGCAAGAAACAAGAACCAGACCTTTGATTAATGTTGTATTTGGACAACTGCAGAGGCCCTAGCAACTATCATGATCAACCATAAATACATTTTCTTGGGCATTTTACATTTTTGCAATGATTTTGGTGTGGTTGGTCACTATTTTGCTTTATCCTCAATGGAATATAATGTTAAAGAAAATTTGTGGGTGGCTTTGTAGGGAAGAGAGCCAGTTTGAAGTGGTGGTTAAGGCACCAGGCTAGAAACTGGGAGACCATGAGTTGTAGTCCCACCTTAGGCACAAAACCAACTGGGTGACCTTGGGCCAGTCATTCTCTCTCAGCCCTAGGAAGCAGGCAGTGGCAAACCACTTCCGAAAATCTTGCTAGGAAAGCTGCAGGGACTTAGTCCAGGCAGTCACCAGAAGTAAATCCTGACTTAAAGGCGTATATGTGTGTGTGTGTGTGCATGTGTGTGTGTGTGTGTGTGTGTGTGGATGGATGGATGGATAGATAGATAGATAGATAGATAGATAGATAGATAGATAGATAGATAGATAGATATAGGGATGCAGTGGTGCAGCAGCTTAATGACGCTGAAAGTTGCTGGCCAGAAATGGTTGACGCTTCAGCAGTTCGAGTCCAGCCTTCACGTTAGCAGGGTGAGCTCCTGTTTCCTCCCCGGTTCCTGCAAACCCACGTGAAGTAGATAAAATGGGTACTCTCACTCCGGTGGGAGGAAAAATGCTGGCGGTGCCTTGCAAAAAGGAGTCGGGAGCAGTTGCCAGTAAGCGCGAAAAACCGCACACGCCCGAAAAGGGCGCAAAGCAACGGAAACCTCGCCTCCTGCGCTCGCCAGCTGGGCTCTGCTCTTGGAAGGAGGCACTGGCAAACCACTTCCGAAACACCTTGTCTTGAAAACTGCAAAGGACTCGTCCAAGCAGTTACTGCAGAGTCGGTAACGACTGAGCACAGATAAATATATATATATATCGTTACCGACTCTGCAGTGACTGCTTCCCTACATATATATATATAAATATGTATATATGACTGATTCCCTACATATATATATATGTAGGGTAACCAAAATGGTGCCTGGGACCAACTGGCATAGTGTCATTTTCACAACTAGGTAAGTATGTCAAGAGGCACCTCTGTTCAGATATTACTTTCATAAACCCCATTCTGTTGCTGACAGAAGTGAAGAAACGATTTATTTCAGGCTTGATTGAACAGAGACTTGAGCTGACCTGACTTTTCAGTATTTGTCTGTTTAAAAGAAAGATTAAAATAATTTCCTATAGCAAATAATTTGCCAGGTGCTAGATTCTAACATCTAGCCAAGATCCCAGAGAACTTGTGTGGAGTTATTTAGAACCACAGCTAAAATATTTGGCACCTGAAGGCTTTGCAGGAACAGCATGATCTCTGGACCCCTGGATGTCTTTCCTCAATTCTAGGTGTAGATCTTTTATTCTACTCTTCAGGAGCAGCTATCTTGAGAGAATTTAGCCTTAAATGTGGATCTCAAAGTGCAGTAAGGTTCATATGGGAAAAGGTAGCTGCTTATTTATTTATTCATTTATTTATTTATTTATTTATTTATTTATTAAATTTGTCCCTGCCCATCTCCCCCAGTGGGGGACTCTGAGTGGCTCACAATTCATTAAAAACAATAAACAAATATACAATTAAAAGCCTATATACACAATTGCAAAAAATAAAGGAAAAAGTCCAGGAGGCTGATGGTTCAAGGCAGCAACACCCGGCCTCTAAGGGGCTAGCCAACCCCACACTTGATGACTTCCCTCCTTGCCCCAGGCCAGATGGCAGAGCCAGGTCTTCAGATCCCTCCAAAAGGCCAGGAGTGAGGGGGCCAATCTCACCTCCAGGGGCAAGATATTCCAGAGGGAAGGGTCTACAGCAGAGAAGGCC
Source organism: Python bivittatus (assembly GCF_059951505.1). NCBI lineage: Eukaryota > Metazoa > Chordata > Lepidosauria > Squamata > Pythonidae > Python > Python bivittatus. The sequence continues at coordinate 38,272,911 of NW_028277034.1, read as the reverse complement.
TACCTTCTGGACCCCGCTAGTCGGAGCTCTTTTGCTGAGGGGGTCTGGAGCATGCCCTCTCTGTGTGATTGGGAAGGATGGGTTGAAGTCATGAGGAACAGGTGATCCCTCAGGTAACCTGGTCCCATACCATGTACCTAATGCAGCTCATGGAGCAATGGTATTATGTGGGTCCTTCTTCAAGCCCCAAAAATAGCTCACATGGCTGCATTCTGGACCAGCTGAAGCTTCTGGATACTCTTCAAGGGTAGCCCCAGGTAGAGCGCATTGCAATAGTCTAGCTGGGAGATAACAAGGGCATGAGTGACCATTTGAAGGGCATCCTGATCCAGGAAAGGGTGTAACTGGTGCACAACCCAAAGTTGTGCAAAGGCCCTCCTGGCCCTGGCTGCCACCTGCTCTTTGAGCAGGAGCCATAAGTCCAGGAGGACTCCCAGATTACACACTGGGTCTGTCTGGGGCAGTGCTACCCCATCCAGCACCAAAGATGACAAAGTCCCAGATACAGAGGAGCCATTAACCCACAGCCACTCTGTCTTACCAGGGTTCAGCTGAAGCTTGTTGTTCCCCATCCAGACCCTTACAGCCTCCAGGCACCGTGAGAGGGCAGTCATGGCATCACTTACCTCACCTGGGATGGAGATGTATAATTGAGTATCATCAGCATATAACCTATAGTGCAAGATATAGAGATTTAAAAATTAGACCTAAAACTTTTCAATTAGCCTGGAAAACAGCCCACAACTGAGTAGTATCTCCAGTCATGGTTCTCTCTGCGTGACTGACAAGAAAAAGGCAGGGAAACATCAAATATAACACTTCCCCTTAGCAGAATTCATTTTATCATACATAGCCTACACTACATCAGTAGTGTAGATTAGATGCAATAATGGGGGGGGGGGGGACTCAATCTTTCTTTGTAAAGCAAAAGAAAATATTGAAAGGAGCTCACACAAACTCACATTGTTGAATTTCATTTAAGGGCTAATGGACTAGCATCTTTTCTTGCATTTCTTGATTGTTGAACTAAAGAGAGCGACACCACAACCCCTCCCCCAAGCAGTGACAATGCCTGCCTTGCTCACAACTTGGCAAGAAGTGGATATTTAAATGGTGTAAAGTATTGCAACATATATTTCTTTTGGTTTCATTTACAGTTGGCTGCATACATTCTTAGGATTGCATGCCACAATTATGTGGTCAGTGTGATGCTCAGTGTTTCCACCACAACAGACTTCATGAAACTATCCAGGTACATTGGCTCTGAGGTTGCGGGTAAGTCTGCTAACCCTCGGCCTGTTAATCTTTTCAAAGATTTCTGCAGCATGTCAAATGTGAAATGCCATTGCTGTCACGACAGATCAAACTTCTTACACACAGTCCTTGGAGTTATTTTCCTTCTTTGTTACTAGGATATTATTTACATTAAAAAAAGTTTCACGTAGGTTGTAGCTTTGGGACATTGGAAAAATCTTTTAGCATCACTCAGCACATAGAACTAAACCATCTGTTATGAAGCTTCAGATAATTGAGTTTAATGAATTATCTATGGATTTAAGTTATTCCCAGTTAATTAAAATTACCACTTTCCAAATCTATTCTTCACCCCCTACCCATTCAAATTATTCTCTTTCAACCACTGTTTAGAAAAAACTGCTGGTTTGTTTAAGCTCTGAAACTAACTACTAAGGATTCATTATTCCTAGTTACTTTGACTAACCTATACATCTTCAGTAAAATGGAAATTAACCTCGTATTTCTCTGAGTGGCTGATGATGAGCATAAGCACAAAGTAAATGTTCTGTCTGTCTGTATTTCCCCTGCCTATAACACATATGTTTTAATTAGAGAATGTTCACATCATTTTGCCAAAATAAAAAGGATAATCACAGTCAAACACTGCCATAGGGAAGCGAAAGAAAGAAAGAAAGAAAGAAAGAAAGAAAGAAAGAAAGAAAGAAAGAAAGAAAGAAAGAAAGGAGGGAGGGAGGGAGGGAGGGAGGGAGGGAGAGAGGGAAAGAAGAGAAGAGAAGAGAAGAGAAGAGAAGAGAAGAGAAGAGAAGAGAAGAGAAGAGAAGAGAAGAGAAGAGAAGAAGCTATTAATTGGATGTAAAATTAAGAAGATTAGATGCATACTAATAGCAGGAAAAAGTGCAAAATTATAAGAACTGGTGCTGAAGTCCGTGCTGGATTTGAGGAGCTATCTCAGAATCCACTTCAAAGAAAAATTAAACAAACAGCTTTCAGCCCAGCTTTTTCTAACTTGGCCTAGCCTTCCAAAGTACTTGGAGGACACTAAGCTCTGGGAGGCTATTCTGGCCTACATTGATTAAACAATGAAATACAGGATACTCGCATACCTTTTGGTGTCTATGTAATTAAGTTAAGTACAAAAATCTGGCAGCCCCCTGTTTTTTAACTCGTTAAAATTCATAGGCTTCTGCAGGACCAAACAAAGGGAGAAAACGACAAAACATGCACCATGACACCTACTTGACTTCAGTACTTGCATCTGACATTTCTGTGCAAGCATGAAAGGCTAGGGTCTGCACAGCCACGTTGCATTGCATAGTTCATCACTGTTTCATTAGTGTGGTTTTAGTTTCTTGGGGGGAAAAGCCATCATCAACTTCTTTTCTATTATACCGCACAGAATTGGTTGTGTAAAACCAAAAGAATCCTTAAGCCTATCATTGGTACCATTTGAACTTTAATAATAACCAACCAGATCATGTGCCTCTAAAGAGGTTAATTTGCTTACTTACTTAAGGTAGGGTTTGGTCACCATCCCCTAAATCCATCCACATGCAGACTGCACAAGGGAAAGGACCGTATGCCCTTACTAATTCATACAAGGGACAATCCTTATTGGAGAAAACCTTTATCAATCTTTGTATCATTTATATTATTATATTATTTATAATCAACCCTTTGCTGCCATTTTAAACTTCATTATGAATTTTATAGATTTATGGAAATCATCCAGTTCCTTGGAATGTGTTCATCAGTTATGTTTATTAGTCAGGTTGTCTGTTTATATTAATGTTCAGAATAGTTTTTCTTTTTTTATGTCTGTGTGGATTTATTTACTTCAACCTTTTGCTCCTAGTTGTTAATGTTTTGTCAGCTAGCATTGTTAGCATTTCTTTAGAGGGTGATTGGCATATTTTAAACAGAAAATTAATGAAAAATAAATACTTCTTCATGACTGTTTGGGTAAATAGTTTTGATAATATTTATAAACTTTAAGGATTAGAAGTTTCAGCATTACAGATTTCTGTATCTCCAAGCTTCATCTCTGTATCCAGTTAGAAATTTTAGTTCAGTGGGCTTATTATGGAGAACAGAATTTCAATCTAATAGTAAGAGGGCACCACGTTCCAGAATAATCAGAGACCAGAAATTTATTTTTTAGTTTATCCATAAAAAACTGTCCATTATATAGTCAGAATAATTGTAGGGAATCATCGCTACACACAATCATGGCGTAGTAAGCTTATTATGACTTGCCTTTTCACAAGTCCAGTGACCTATACTACAACAATAAAGTCCTTGAGTCTGACAAAATCTGATATATTCAAATGTGGATCAGACCTTCCAAAATCTAGTGGTCTTATACTCATTGCCAAAAAAGGCAAATTAAAAAGATGATAAAAGAGATCGGTTTTCCTTATGCTTGTCTGTGTGTGTGTGTGCGTGCACACACACACACACACACACACACACATACATACATACATATATATATATATATATATATATATATATATATATTCACGACAGAGGTTTCCATAGCTTATATTGGCTGAAGACTTTGGGAACTGTACATTTTTATCTCTTAGAAGTTATATTGCTTTTTACTATGTATTTACTTGAAATAGGGCTCAATGGATCTCTGCTGCAAAAATCCAGATCTTCAGTAGATGGCAGCAAATAGAGGTTTCTGTATTTCTTCGCTGTCGCCTAGTGGTTGTCTGGATTTTTGCAGCCCAGATAGTAGCATGCTTGAAAGCAAGCCTGGTGTTGTGTTTTTCTTATTTATCCTCAAAATGGAAAGATAATTTCAGATTCACTGAGAAGACCGTCGTGGAACCAGAGGAGATTTTTCTGTCAAAGCTTCCTTCTGGGAGGATTGTCTTAAATTCAGGGTTGTTTTCATTCTGGATAAGTGTAGCACATCATGCACACATCTGCAGCACCTAGATGTCATATAGCCTCAAGGTGTTTTCATAAAAATCCAGAGCACTCTATGGAGAAATGCTTTTATTTTTATTTGCTAATTGAAATGCTTATGTTTTAAGAATCATCTCTTAGATTATAATGCAGCTGACTAGGCCAGTGGCCTAGTTTTGTTACGCTTTATGCAACATTGGGTCCAAGATAGTTGTAACTGCCTTGGTTACAGTTGTTGTGGAACAGAATCTTTAAACTGACTAAAGTGACTAGAAAGTTCAGCAGATATGGGTTAGAAATGAGAAATCTCTAGCCAATATTTTTAACAAGAAAGTTAGTGGACAATTGCAGAGTTACAGTCAGTAAACAATAGGACAGATAGTAAAGGACAGTTGAGAAATTAGTGGCTGTAACTCTGTCCCTCACAAATGACCCATTAACTAATCTCTCCAATTTTCTTTTGGAGAGAAAAAAATAAATAAGATGGCAGGAAATGGGAAGCCTTCTAGCCTTCTTTAAGACAATTAGTAGGGCTAAAATGTGATCATTGTATAACAGACACAGGGTGGTGTCCTGCCAGCATACAAAGATTAATTTATTGACTGGGTGAGTGGGTGGCTGGATAATTTGTGTTGGCTTGTATGAACCTTGAGGGAACTGAAGCTCAAAGCTGAGTGGAGAAACAAGATTCCAAAGAGAGAGAAAAAAATAGCTGGAAGGAGGCTTTGTGGTCCAAGAGTTGGTGGCTTCAAGCAGAGAGCAGCCTACCTTTAAAAGGCCTCAGAAACTTATAAGGCCAAGTTTTAAAAAAGAAAAAGCAAGTTTGGAGCAAGGAATGAGATAAATGGTATTATGGGAAGATGGAGAGCATCCACCTTTTTTTCTTTTTTCCAGAAAAGCAACTGATTTGAAATTAATTCAAGATTAGCACATTTCTTTGATCTAAGCTCTAGAAAAAGATGCAGCTTATGGTTGTTCCAGTGCCAGACATGGAAGCCTATATTTAAGAAACCATGTGTGTGTTGTGTGTGTACATATAATTAACTATGGGATTACAGCACTCACCGTGTATGCTCTTAAAAAATGTGTAATGGCTACCAGGAAAGAAATATACTAGGGAATAGAAGTGAAATTCTAAATTCAAATTTTGCAATGGACCTTCAAAATTGGTTTTTGGATTTTTAAAGAAGACAATAGGAACTTTAATTCCCTTGCTAGTTATCTTACTATTTTTTTTTTCAAATGGCAATTTCTAACAAATCAAGATTGGTATCCCTACAATTATTTCACTATATTAATATCTCTAGAATAGGTTAAGAAGCTAATTGCTTCAATCTCTAATGATTTTTAGTACTTATGAGGATGCAAAAACTAACAGCATGGAGACAGGCGTATCTTTGCTTTATTATATTCAAAACTACCATTATGAACTTTTATAGGCTTTATGATTAGCTACTGTATGATTTATTATCAGTGGAAACTACTGCAAAACTACTGCAATCAGTCTCAGCTCTTAGCTGGAATTCAGTTCTGCTTTGAAATTAGCTTTTCAGAAATAAAACTCTGCATTGGACTTTAACTGGGAAGAACGGAGTTCATATTCATACTGAGCTATGTGCCATGAAACTTACTGGGTGATCATCATAAAATCTCTATCTCTTAGCTTAATCTACTTTGCAAACTTATGGATTATCTTGAAAAAAACACCAACAGTGTAACCTCTCTTATGCCACCATGAGCTCTTTCAACTTTCTCATGTTTGACAGTTCTATATACTCAAAATACAGTAAGGTTTTCATCCCCCTCCCTTTTTTTTTCTTTGAAGAAGACTTTACAGAATCCAAAATAATTATTGGTTTTAGTAACTGGATGGCTTGATTAACTGCATTTTAAGACATGTTTATTCTTCCTTCTCCTTTTCATGTTTCGTACATTATGTATGTATTCTTGTGGTATTATTTCCCTGTGATGTTCTGCTGAAAGAATACCATGGAATCTAGCTGTATGCCGTCAAACTCATTTTCTCCCCAGACATGCATGGGGTCTGACAAACAATTTTGGTTTGGGGGAAGAATTTCTGCATGCCTTGAATTTCTCCTACCACATGCACAGGTGGCCAACACATTGGATGAAAAGTGTCCAGCCACAAGACTGTGTTCAATTAGGAATCTCAGAAAGCCAACAGTCTCATGCCATAGATCAAGTCACTAACTAGGCTACTTGCCAGGGCAAGCTGATAAGTGCTTGCTGCAAAACCTGTTATTCCTGGAAAGCCGTTATTATACATCTCTGCACCGCTGAAGGCATGGTGGAGAGGGCGGGCCTTTTATGAGGGAGGGAAATACAGGCCTCACATGTGGGATGGCAGCCCTAAAAGTATGGTGTTATAAGTTAAATAATCAGTTAGACTGACATTTTTCATTTGTGCAATAACTTTATTTAAATATTTTGGCTGTCCTACATACTCTCATTTACTGAGCTATTGGCTTCAATGGGGGGAAAAAAACAGTGGATAAAAAATATTACACTGAGATATGAGAAGAAATGGTGAGGGACAGATAAAATAAAAATTCTGCCTTTGGCCTGTCAAAAAGGCCCTGGGCAGAGGCAATTTATCATTTTCCAATGGCAGTTTTTTACAATTTTTCTTTTAAATTGGAAAGAATATAGATGGTGTGTGTGTGTGTGTGTGTGTGTGTGTGTGTGTGTGAGAAAGTAGAATGACATTTTATGGTCTGTTTTCTGTTTTCTGTGGATTGTGTAAGAAGATTCCTGAAAAAGATGAAGGAAAATATATCTAGTTCTTGTAAGTTAGAGAACAAACGGAAACATGCAGGCTGTGACAATTATTTAAAAAATAAAATAAGGTGCTTTAGAAAACAACCACTGTAATCCTAAAAGCTCCACTGAAGTCAAGGGAAGTTAATTCTGTTCTAAGTAGAGGCAAGCAAGAATTGGCTACTTCATTTTTTCCATGCAGGACAAACCAGAAAAAATCCAATTTCTTCCTCTGTAATTTCCATGCCAATGTAAAGTTGTTTTTTGAGTAATTTGCCTTTGTTGCTCTTTCTAAATATGTCACCTTGATTGGTGAGGTCTTACTTCCATTTTGCTGGTCTGCAAACAATAGCAAAATGAGTTCTGTTGATTTGCCGCCATGTTAGAAGGCTTTTTATTACAGCTGGAAACCACTGCCATTTCAGATTCATCACAGCTGTTCATTGTACAGTACAAGTCTCCATGCAAACATTAGTCTCTACCTTTTTGGTTCAGATTTAAATTAGAGCATGAACTTGCTAGAAGAACAGATTGATTTTATTTATTAAATTCCAGCATTTAATAGCATTAAATATATAATAATGAGAAAGACTGTTGGTTACAACATGGATGTGGTAAATATAAGTAGAATTTTCACTGTGTTTAACTATATAGATTAATAACTCTCATCCTGAAAATTCTACTCATTTATTACCCATAGTTGTTCGTTCACGTTACACCAGTGGCATTGGGAGTTGGGGGGCATACAACTTTAATAACTATTATTTCCATATATTTTTGTGGGCTACTGTCTGATAAAGTTTAAATTACATAATATTACATGCATCTAAAAATTACATATATTATAAATTCTTTATTTGACTCTTCTGTATTCATGTATGTGGTGATTATATTTTACCATCAGATTGTAATGTATTTCAAATACATTGAAAAGATAAGAAGTGCTAAACAAGGTATTATATAAATCTTTATTAAAAAATTTCCAGCATCTCTGCAGATGTTTCAGTTGTTACTCTGCAGGTGAATCACTGGAGCATGGCAGCAGGTCTTGAAAGTCCATAAAGTCTGTCACATGGATAATGGTATTGGCTATTAGTATGTTTAGTAATGGGATAAGCTCATATCCATATTTCTTTTATGATAGACCTCAAGGTGTTTATATGGAAAAGACTTAGCAATGTTGACTACCAACATGCCTCTTCACCATAAATCTTAGATCGGTGATGAAGCTGGAAGTATCAGAATATCCTTTGCTTTTATACTTCTGAAGTCTGTAATGTGATGAATCAGCTCTCTGAATAACAGTGATACTAAGAACCCAAGATATGTTGTAGAATAAACTAGGTCAGCATCTGTTCAGCTTGACCTGCAGGTAGTGGGTAGACATACCTTTCTCAAAGAGAAATTAAATATATTTTAGCAACAAGAAAACAAACTTACACTTTGATAACTTCTAGGCAAAAGTCCCCAGAACACACAGATATTACTTAATCCAATTCTATATTACCTTCTGCTGCTCTAAAAATACAATATAGCACAATATGTCAAAAAAGCAAAGTCTTTCTCCCTCCATGTAAACACCTTCACACTATCCTGTTACATTTCTGTAAGAATGTTATTACATGAATATCAATGATTTCCCCTTTGTTTCCTAAGGTAAACACACAGCTGTTTTAGCAATTTTAAGAACTCTTGGGAGTTATCTTGATGAGTCCTCCTAGGAAAAAAAAAAGCTTAAGACTAGCATCTCAGCTGCTGGAAATTTGCATCTTTAATGCTAATGTCAACAAAGAAATCCTGATGTATCCCAGCTAAGATTCTGAACCACATTTATTAACATATAATTTAGTTGTTTCGGATGCAGAAACCTTTTCAGGAGATGGAACACTGCCTTAAGTCCAGCAGTTCTATGACTTTCATGCTTAGTGTTATTCTATTCAGTGTGCATCTTTCTGCTTAGGTTTTTTTGTTTTTTAATTTTTAAAGGCAAATAGGCAAGGAGAAAATGTCTAATGCCATATATTGTTATAATAATGTAATAATTGGCTTACATATGAAATGGTACTACTAAATGATGCTACATGAAATCTACATGTACTAAGATGCTGCCAGGGCCTTAATAGCTGTTGACCTCAGAGAAAAGTATTTTAGCCTGTTCTCAATATGAACTCTTGCCTACTCCCTTCTTGCCCACATTTACCCACTTTCTAGCAAAGGTCCTCTTCTAGGAGCTGTGGAAAAGTAACAAGTGATATTTTGCTCTATACTGCTAAGACTTTCTTGATCCTGCCACAGTCATTATCAAATAAATGGAAGCTAATGGGTTAACAAAGAAACACTGATAAGAAAGGAAGGAAAAATATGTTTGGTGGATATAGTGGCTTCAGTGTCTCAAGACTATATTTAGGACTTCAGTGTCAATCACATACCAAAGTTATGCATGAAACTCATACCTTACAAGGCTTTGAAGGAGCATAGAGTACACACATCTCATTTTGACTCCAAATTCTGTGGTATTTTACAAAGAAAATCCAGAATGCTAATACTCTAAGGAAAATGCAATATGCAAAGCAATTCTGAGCCATCTTACTAAATCCTGTGCTATTGCAAAGAATAGTCCAAAATGCATTTTTCTAACGAAACTTTTCTGTTAGCAAAGATAGAAAAAAATGTTAATGATTTGTGTAGAAAAGATTAAAGCTGTGATTGATAGCTGTTTTTCTTACACTTCTATTGGTATCATCTTCAGCAATGAATGAAACAAAATTATAACACAAAGTTTTCTGACACTTCTTGAGATTCAGAAGCTTGACATCTGTTTTATTTCCTTGACGGAATGTTGGTTTAGCAGACTAACAAAAGATTAGAAAGCAGGAGAGGGAAACAGTTTGAAGAATATGCTGGTTACTGGAAGAGCAGACATACTTGCTTATGGGAGCAGAAAATATGATGATGTGATTTCCAGACAAATAGGTTCATCAGCCACAGGTGAGGGTTGGGTTTTGAAAAACGAGAATGGACTTTTGAGACTGTACAAAATCTTCTGCTCATATGTGTGTTACAGGGGGAAAATTGCTCTTCTCTGGACAGGTTACTTACCAGATGTGCCTTAGTACATCATCTGTACTACTGAGAAACCAAAATACATCTGGTGATTAAAACATCTTTATATAGTTGCATGATTTATTCAAAAAGTATGTTTGCAGCTATAGAAAGTTGGAGAATTCCATGTAAATAACTCTGCTCGAATTTCAGTAGAGATAACATACATAATTGGACATTAGACAAAAGTGCTGTTGTTTGCTGTAGAAATAGTTTGAAGTCATTACATAGAGCACAACCTTCTATTTACATTCTGCTGTTTAGGTATTTTCCTTACAGTCAGGGGATTTAAATAAACCTGCAGTCTCTGTGGATTATAGTTATGTACTGTTTTATACATACTGGAGAATTATAAGCCTGCAGGCTGAGATAACTGCACAATAAACATATATTTTATGAAATAATAACTTTAACACATGTTAGTTTGAGAAAAAGAGAGAAATCCTGAGTTTGAGAGAGAGAAATCCTATTCTTCCATATAGCTTCCACCTTAAACAACTTCCCACATGAATGTCAAAATTGATTTATTATATTTGAAAGTTGCAGAAGGAAGAACTAATTCAGACATTTTAGAAGTGACCTTGGTATAACTCTTTTCCATATAACTGGCCAAGGATCTGGGGACTTATGTGAATAAATTGGCTACCTATATCAGACCAAATTCCTTATAATCCTCTCTCAAAACTCAGCTTTGATGGTGCCCAGCAAAAAAAACCTGTCTCTCTCCTCCTGTAACAAACTAGGTTTTCAACCAGGGGGCAATTCTGTGATAGCTATTGTTTTTGTAGAAATTGGTGATAAAACTGGGCTGTGTATAGTTTCAGATTTGAAATGCAAACATTTATTCAGAGGATGCTCATACATGTTTCTGGCAATTACTAGGAATACCTTAAAACAGTAATATCCTTTCAGAGTGCATCTGGCTGATCTCTGGAGCTGACACAGGATACCTGGAAAAAAAACTCTTTGTGGGAGGTGTTTCAACAGGGGCAATGTGCATGGCACACCTTGCCCTTTCAGTCCTATAAAATAATATGCCAATTTACAATTGTCATTTGATCTCTCAGTTGTAAACATTCCCTTTGCACAAAACCCACCAAACCCCAATCCTATCACAAGGGAAACTATCACTGGAATTTGTCATGAGGATCAGCCTAAAATAATATTTAAAGGAATCTCACAAATCTGTTCCCCACCACCCCAAAAAACCCAGCCTCACTTATCTGAAATTTGGTGGGCTTCATCCCCCTGAAGGGCTGAATATTATGTTAAAAGTTTAAACTAGCATTTTGTTCATTTCAAATGACATGAGAGGCATGAAGCTGTGGATTTCTGAATCTTACCTTTGACTTTTTCCAGAGTTCAATCTGGTAGCCTCGAAATCACTCTGGAGCTAAGTGGACTGCTCCCAGTTGCTGAATTGCCATCCAAACTGACTCTTAAGGTTTGGATTAGAAAGAGCCTTAAAAGCTCACTAGCTGGATTTTATTTTACCTTTAATTTCGATATTTTTCAAAAAGGAGTGATGAACCTGGTATCTGTTGCTCTTAATTCACAATAAGAAGTTTATTTATTTAATGTTAAGAATCTGCTCATGTCCTTGCCATTTCCAACTGTGGGGACATTATCAGTTACTGGTTACGATGAAAGGAAATACTTCACCTCAGCTGTGGAAAATCCAGCATCTGTTACATTTTAGCTATTATCTTTGGCCAGAGAGTTATAACTGATCTCACAATTGAGACAGGAAACATATGCAATAGAAACACATTAACCCTGTCATAGCCATTCTGGTGTGTGTATATTCACACAAACACACACACACAGACTGTAGTGTATAAATTATACCATACAATTGAGTTCCAATCTTGATTTGGTGATCTGGAGCACAGCCCAATTTTTCCATGGTCTCATTCAACATGGAGGCCCAATTTGGTCTCAATTTAGAAAAAACAAATTTATTATAAAAATAAATCTAATAGTTTTATCTAACAGATCTAGATAAAATTCCCAGGAAGACAAACATGTTTAAGGAGTGTGTGTGTGTGTGTGTGTGTGTGTGTGTGTGTGTGACAGAGAGAGACAGAGAGAGAGAAGGCAATATTTCTAATTGATGGGGTTCAATATACATATATTTTTTAATCTATTGCTTTTTACTTAAATGACTTCACAATCAGAGAAAGTGCAATAAGATGGTTGTGGAACAAAAGTTGAAGCACCCAGTGCTATACTTTCCCAGACACTCCCAAACCAATATGTAAATAATATATAAGGCAGACTGTGACGTTAAACTCATCCTGAAATGTGCTACTTCAGAATTCATCCCACTCTACTCTCCCACTGGAAGACCCTATGACTGGAGAGCCCTGTTAAAATTTGAAGCTAAGGCTGCCGGTCAAAAACTAACCCTAGCCTACCCTGTTGCCCTCGTATGGAAATGTTGTTTACATGTTGGGTGATTCTCTAAATCATTAAAGAAGCTCTGGAGAACTGTAATACAATCTTTGCCCCTCCAACATACCTTCCATTCATGCAATATTTAGACAAGCTTGATAGACCCATTGCAGATTAATTTTAAAAAATAGCTAACAAAAATGAAAAAAAAATGCCTTTCATGACTTCTATTCTGTGGAACTAGAATTACCACAGAACTGGAAACAATGGAATAGTGTATGAACAGGGCAATTTGACAGAAAGTAAGATTACTTCTTAGTAATTATCAATATAGATTTATAATAAATAATTATGTATCATATAAAATTGATCCAATGTATTACATACATAGAATTTATAGATCCCTAATACTTCATAAGTGCTTGACAAGCTAAACTACTAATTCTTATAAAACCCTTTTTATTTCTTTCTGAGAACAGGTTCTAACCATGTTTTGAGGTAACTTCATAAGAACATGAAGTCCAGGATGAATGATTTAGTTGGTAAATACATGGGCCTCTTATACGAAGGTTTGTATAATGTTTGTGTATATGTGTGTATATTAATGTACAAGTTAAACTGCAACCTACAAACTGAGGAAAAGTTTTATATGCAAAGAAATCTGAATATAAAACTTAACACATTTTATATTCTGTGATACTACATTGAATTATGTAGCTTTTTCACTTATTTCACTATGCAAACATGAACTTATTTCTACATTTTTTTTCTCCATGTATATATGATTTGCAAGCTGTATGACATTGTTTTGGCACAGGTGAGTCCTTCTTAGATCGGTCAGCTCAAGAGGAAAAGAATAAAGTAGTGATGAGTGATCTTGCTTGCCTTTAGACTTGGAAAAACATCATTTCAAATGTAGTTCTAGATAATTAGGAAACATTCTGGCAATAGAGAATAAAAACTCTCTAAAACCCATTCCTCATTTACTCTTGTGGGTATCACATATATTTTCAAGAATATATTTCAAGAAGGACACGTATGCTATACATTGAACCGTCTTAAGAATTTCAGTTAGGAGTTATTTATGTTATGTTTTATTCTACCTGATGGAGATGATAAAGCTTTGTGTGGTTTCAGAAAAAATTGCTCTATAATTGTTTGTACTATTATATAAAGCTGTTTTGTATAACTTTTGACTACAAGATAGAATATAAATACATAAATGATAACATTTGGCTTAATTACAAATGGAAAGACTAAATGTATGTCAGAAAGTATTAATATCATTTAGGTTGGATGTGTGTAAAAGTAGGAATTCATTGTTTGGAGTATTAAAATGTTCTGCTTTGTGTTATAATAGAAGAACCAAGGGTGAGCTCTGAGAAAAAATGTACAATATTCTAAATGAATGCAATCAATGAGAAAAATATTCTTTGGGTGAAATAAATAGGGATGAGATGAGAAAATACAGAAAAAGGTATTGGGGTACTTGGAGACCCAAGAATGAATCAAAATGGTGGCTGATGAGTATTTAGAAAAAGACATGTTGGTTTCAAATATGTAGTTTTAACGTAAGTCCATAAGTCCATGTGGGAAAGGAATGAACAAAAAATAATGTATTAAATTGATTATGATGAAAGATTAAGAGAACTAAAAGGTGTAAAAGTAGCAGGACAGCACACTATCCCCACTGAGGTCCCAACAAAGTCCTCCAGGAGAGTAACAATGCTGTCTCAATCCCCATACATGGGCCTGAACTCTGACTTTGAAAGTCCAGATAATCTGCTGCTTCTAGAGTGGTTGACATGAAAAAAGGAGTAATGATTGCAAGTTATACATAAATGTAAAAAAAAAAAAAACCCTCTAAAACAAGTAGATGTATTTATGTTCCTTGGTAGAATGTTTACTGGAGATAAAAAATAGATTAACAAAAGTGAGTAACCAGTACAAAAGAAATACGTTTAACTGGTTTGGATATGTATCAGATTGCAAAACAAATATATGAAGAAAGAGCGAATGGGGGATAGGAAGGGAAAGACAGAGAAACTTCCAGTTCTGTGGAGCTGATGAGATCTTCAAAAGGAGGCAGGTGAGAAGTTTAATGAAAACATGCAATATATGATATGATGTAATGTGCATGGTGAACATAACGTGCAAGGATGGTTTGCACGGATAGAAGTATAGCGAATAGTGTTGTTATAAACAAATTTTAGTTTCCTTTTCTTTTTCTAATCTCATGCATTGAATTTCTTTGTTTCTTAAGCTTTTTATGCATTTTGCAAAACATTGCTTACCCTAAAGGCAGCTGTGTGAGAGTATACATGCATATAGGAGAGCCCTAGAGGTCTGCGTTCAATAGGCAGTGGCATTATTTCTCTGTCAGCTGGTTAAGAATCTGTAACATAAGATTAGGTGGAAAATTTTCTTTGTTGGTTCTTTTTTTTTTTTTTCAGTTCCAGGTATGTGTCTTTCTCCCACAGCTACCCAGAAATTTGGTGCTCAAAAATCTGGAGCTGTACCATCTGTCCAAGGTAACAGTACTGAGGTAGGTAGACAAACAGCGTAGCTAATAGTACCCAGCTATTTCCTGTGTGTCAGATGGAAATTTGATAAAACTGGGACAGCATTAGAAATCTCCATATACCACCTGGTGTTTAAGGGTTCACATTCTTAAATGTGATTTGGTTCACAATCAATGGTCATAATCTCTTTGAAAACATTGCTCTCTGTCTTTAGCAGCTCTTCCAATCCTTAGAGCAATTGGAAATCTCTGGAAACTTGGGTGGTTGGATGTTCTGAAACCAGCTTCTCCCCAGAAATCAAAAGAGTTTCATCTTCACTTTAATCCTTATGGGTGGCAGATTCCCCAGCCCAAATTTGTGAATGAAATAACGGATGCTGGAGGGAGAAAAGGGCTTCATTAGTGTAGTTTATAGAATAGAGGCCTATTATTCAAAACCAGGGAGGCAGTTTTATAAGGCCTAAGAGTGCACATTTCCCAGCCTGCTTCATCTTAAATTACAAAAAATGAGAGTGGGGGGTGGGGTGGGAGAAGAGGGAATACTAATAGTTTGATGTCTCAAGTCACAAATTGGATTGATGTACTGCTAAATTGCATTGTAAATATGTTTCCCATTATTTAAGCAATGAGCATGTATGACTGTTGTTGTTATCATCATCATCATCATCATCATCATCATCATCATCATCATTATGGAATTTGAGAATTTTTCAGAACATGGAGCTGCTTAAAAGACTTGAATGCAACAGGCCCAATACTAACAGATTATAACAAACCATCAGGAGGCAGATTCCCAAACTGTAATGCAGTCAACATACTGTTGTAGACTTTCATGGGGAGCATCAATCAAGCAGTAATGAGTTTTAGGCTGAATGGCCATAGTCTAGCTTTCTGGTGTCCTGATGTTTCACTGGCAGCTGTGGCTGGCATCTTCAGAGGCAGAGCAAGCTGCTTTGTAGTGTATTTCTCAGCAGTTCACAGATACTGAACAGGGACTAATCTGGCTGTTGTATTTGAAACTGGCAAACTGATCTCTGATTGGTGCATGTCTATTTGATGAGATTAGAATCTGCAGATTCTTTTTGTTGTTGAAGTCAACAGGAAGGAGAAAAGTTTGAAAATCAACAAAGTTGATTTTTCAAAAGTTTGAAATCATCATAAATCCCAGCTTTATGTCACACCAAGGTTAAACAGTCCTTAACATCAACAACAAAAAGAATCTCTAGCAGCCTCACCAGAAAGAACACCTAGCAGTACAGATAGTCCTTGGGTTACAACCATTTGTTCAGCCACAGTTCAAGTTACTATGGTGCTGAATGAGGGGGGCTTAAAATGGCTCTTCGGAGTTCCAGCCATCACAGTGCATTCCAGGGACTCAGTGCCCAGCTTGCAATTATGTCACCACAGCAAGCCACCACCATGTATCATGATTTCCAACATTCCCCACTGGCTTCCCAAAGCAAAAACAATGGGGAAGCTGGCAAGAAGTCAAAAGTTGCAATCAGGTGAGATCCTTGCTTAATGACCCACGTGGTGCTTGTTTAACAATGGCAACTGGGACTGCAGGAATTGCAATGCAGTCACATGACATTGCACTTTATGACTGTGCCACTTAGTGACAGAGTTCCCAGTCCCAATTGCTAAATTAACCCAAAGACTACCTGTAGTCTGGATCAAAGACAGACCTATCAGAAATCAGTTCACTTGGATTTCTCCAAAATAGACCAATTGGAAATCTACTTAGACAAGGAAACAATCAGGAATCAGCTTTCTTGGACTCACATGCCATTTATCAAACAGTAGCTTGAAACTGGTATGTGTATATGTGTTTCTGTATGTTTAAATACTTTCTACCATTGTGTTGAATGGATTCTCTCCTATTCCCAAAGCTGAAACTGATCCGATCAGCCTTGCCATGTAGACCAGACAGGAAACACGATAGATAAGCTAATTCTACTTTATTGTAAAGCTGCATTAACAGATTCTTGCAAGTCTGAAAGTACAGTTCTCCTGCCATCTCCTTTATAGCCCAAGAAACTAGGAAGGGCCGCTTCTGAGCCTCTATCCATTTGCTGGCTATGCTGTCTCTTATCTGACCATTCCCTAGGCAGCATCTCTTCACCCCATCTTCCAAGGTCTTTCTCATATAGCATTACATCCTATAACGTATTGAGCTAAAGTTAGTTTAATTATATGACTATTTAATTTTAAATTATATTGACTTTACTAGGGGTTACTCCTGGTAGATGGGCATAGAATTCATCTTAAGCTTTCATTTTTAGTACTGTGAGAGTGCTATGATATATTTTGCCACTATGACAAATGCATATTCATCTTTCCTTTTAGATTTGATATCCTACAAATATCTGTGGGCTTATTTTGAGATTTCCCACTGAATGACAAGGATAAGAGAACAAGGAGTGACACAGTTAATGGAGAAAGGAGTTTGTATCTCATTTAGCACAAAATCCAGAAGGTGCAACCCTGCTTTACTCACAACAGTGGATTATGCCACTGATTTCAGAAATGCAAGGATCTATCCACAATAAACTACTTGGCAGCCCCTACAAGCTAAGTAAACCTCAGATTTTATTTAACACTGGTTTAAATGCAATGAGATTGTCTTTTGTATTTACAGCTCCCAGGCCTGTTGAATGCACAGGCCCAATGCCAAATGAAAATAAAATTAAAAAATCTTGTGCTGATGATCTGTAATATTTCATCAGCTTTTAAACTAATACAGTACAATATTGAGCAGCTGAACCTCAAATCCAAACAGCACATATAGTGAATAAATTCATGCACTTTCCCAAATTAGATCCTTTGCTGAAAAGATTTACAAACATTTGTTATGGTTAGCTGGAGAATAAGCTTTGGATATATTAAAGTATTATTCTACTTTATTTTTCTATAAATTAGAAAAATCCATTTATAAATCCAATATTAATATGTATATTCAAATGATAGGTATGGCATAGATTAGTGGTGGCCTCTATACTTACATTCTTTCCCCTTATCTGCTTAATTTTAGAAGCTAATAAACTTTGGTAGACTGACATCTTTGACAGTAAACAAACTAGCATTCAGGAAGCATTGCGTGAATGCTTCTGCATATTTTCATAGAGACAGAACTTTTAGCTTGTTTCTACTTGGAATGAATTTGCACTGCACTATTAACAATAGTCTTATTATTGTAAGAAAAAAATGGAAGATTAAAATTTGGTATGTACAGTATGTTAAAAATAGAAGATTAATATTATCTGGGCAAAAACAAACAATTATTCCTTGTTCTGCCAGGATATGTTAACAAGTAGGACATCAATATAATTCTGTCCCAAGATGATAAAGATGATCCAGTGTATAACATCACTGAAAGCCATGAATAGGATTGTTAGTCATAGCTCCATTGTGAATTTGAAAAAGTGTAAACTATCTCTAAATTCATTTATCATCACGCTGTTCAGTAGCTAATGCCACTGGCTAAAAGGGCTATATATGATATTTTTTCTGGGCATTTATAATTCAGGCTTTAACGTTCTATTGAAAATTAAGCCCTGATTTAAAAGGATAAGAATGGTTTCCTTTCATTTTCCATCTAGGAAATTTAATAAAATGATCTATGGTATTCCCTAGGAAATGAAGGCAGGATGACACCTACATTTAGTAATCCAGGTAATTTTACTGTTTTCTGTTTTACGTCTTCCTTACATTTTTGATGAAAATGTAAGACAAAAAGCTTGATGAAAAACTTGTAATATCACAAAGGGTAGAGTGAAGCTCATTTTATTCCTTGCATATATTGTTTCATTAAAACAATTTTCTGAATGCGTTTCATTAAAATAATAATAATAATTTATTAAAGGAATATTGTTGAAAAATACTCTGCTAATGCCTGGATTCTGAGTGGTGGTATGTATATTTTTTCTGCATAACATTTCTACAAAATGTTATCTGCAATTCTTTGACTGTTTGATGCTAATATGTAGGATGCAACGAATATAATAAAAATGTAGGGTAATGTAGTTATAATAAAGTTCCAAGGAGAATTAGAACATAATGTTAATAATAAACATGGATAATGGACTTCTGTAAAATATTCTGAACAGCTGGTATATTAGATAAATTATGCAAGAACTTTCTGGGACCACAGAGACTACTTCATCTTCTTCAAGATAAGTTGGTAAGTGGATAAATATTGCAATACGGTAGGTAAAAGATGCACCTGCATAAGGGCCTTTTTGTTCTATTGTAATGACTAAACATGATGAATCTTACCTTACATTATATTATTCTTCCTTCTGCTCAGATTGCACCCATTACAGCAGACTGAATAATTGAAAAAGATTTTGAGACAATTTAGCCTCAGAACTGGAAGTGCCAAATTGAACTATTAAATGCACTGTTATAAGAAAGCAGAGAAGAGATGAAGAAACAGACAAAATTATATCGGGCTGAAGAGAACAGAGTTCTCAGAGACCATAAGGGTAAGATGGAATATACAAAGTTCAGCTGATCTGCAGGAATGGGTGAAGAAGAATGCTAATAAGGAAGAAGTAACATTAAAGGAGACCAATAGAGTGAGAGAATGGAAGAGTATGGAATATGGCAGGTGCAAGAGAAACACATGGGGAGATTTCATATCCAACAATGGTTAAAGTCCCATCCCTTCAAGTTTTCCAGAAAGAAATTATAATGAAAGCTTGCTTTGGTGGTACTTAAGCAAGGATAGAGTACTCTGCTTTTTAGTAAACATGGCAATGTGAATATGGTTGCTTTAAAAAAAAGAAATACTTTCTGCAGTGAAGTGCGTATAAATCAAATTCACCACCTGAACAGATGTCACAACAGTTTCAATGAACATTTCTTTATAACTGTTGGTCATCTGTACAGTATATCATTTTGTCAGAAGAATAGCTTTTTGGTGGAGTTGCTGCTTCTGTGCTGGGCTTGTTAATATACAATAACATTTCAAAGTCTATGGTCTGGGTCTGTGTTTCTCTCTGCAGGACAGTCACACACACTTTTACATAAAATTAGATTGTTCTGGGATTTGGATAAAGCTTGCTTCTTTATCACTACATAAGTTGCAATATTATTATCATGCAAGGCCATAGATTTTCGTTTCACTAGAAATACTCTCCTTTTCTCAATCTCTTTCTCTCTTTCTCTCTCATGTTTGTTTATTCCAAGAAAAAACTTATATTATCCGTATAAAATAGCTGATTCTTCAATTAATAGTTATTGAATGGGCCCAGACAGGAACTAGTGCAACTAGTACAGGTACTAGTATTGGGACTGAGTTAAAGAATGGGACATTTGGTTACATACATCTTGTTACATACAATGTACCATTCAACCTCTTCCTCTATGCTTATATAGCCTGTAGCTGAAAACAAGATAACAACTTTTCAATAAGCCATAGTCATGCAATCAGCTGATAATCATTATAGGGAAATCAGGGAAGAGGAATTTAGGAAAGGGTTTAAATGTTTAAATGTTAAATGTTTTCTGGATTTAGTTTAAATGTTTTAAATGTTTTCTGGATCCATCAGCCTTCCCAATGTGGTATCCTCCAGATATGTGAGACTTAAATTTCCATAGTTTCTGGGAGATGGTTAGAACTGTTGGAGCTGGTATACCCAGGTATATATTTATTCTTTCAATTCCTTTTTTTTTTTTACAAACACAACACAAAACTTTGCTTAAAAAATTCTGCTCAAGCCCCAGAAAGGCCTGCAAAAAGTAACCCTTGAATTGAAGGAGGTGAAAACTTAACACCTGTTTCTATTTATTGGGGAAGTGGCATAAAATACAAAGAAATAGAAAAGAAAGTTTGAAAGGAGTAGTAAATGATCAGAAATTACCAGGCATGCTGAAAAGTGGAAATATTGAATTTCTACAAATGTCTTTTAAAAATAAAGAGCAAAACTCTCTCTCTCTCTCTGTCTCTGTCTCTCTCTCACACACACGCACGCACACATTAATAGGCTGAGTGTAATGCAACCAGATTTCTTTCAGCAAAACAATTTTGCATAAGAATAAAGTTTGTTGGTTCAAATTATACCTCTGTCAACAAAAAGCAAATCCTAGTGAATCTTTGCTGATGGTTAGTGAGGTTTTGCTGCTTATTTTTGAGAGGAGGAGGCAAAGCTAATAAAGAGTCTTCGTATATGCAAGAATGTATTAAGATTTTAAAGCATAATTCTTTAGCAATTCCCTTTATAGCCAAATAGCACACTAATGTGAGGAGCAATAGTGGAATCAAATCCCGCTATGAGACAAAGAAAGTAATTTTTCTTCTTTTTTTAACTTTAGGAATTTAGCAACCTCCAGGAATTACATTGATCTACGCTAGGCTCCTACATTCTCCCAGAGAGAGAAATCAAGGGAATAATAACAGATGCTAGGCTGGGTATCAGTCTCATGTGAAATTAAAAACAACACTGACAGTTTTGAGTGGGGAAGGCTTAAATTCAGAAAGTGTTGGAAGATCTTGTTGAAGATTAGTCTTAAGCCTCGTGTGGGGGAATGGGAGAAGAAACCTTTTTCATAAATCATCCCAATACTTAATTTGATATCAAACATGAACCTTAATATATGTCACATAATCTGATTTAATACACCTGGGGCTTATTAAAATGGTGTGAGCCAAAAAGTAAAGTATAGTTATTTAGACAAGCCTGAGCAAATTGAATGAAAGGGAGAAAATCTATCTTAATTTGAAATTGCCTTGGAATTGTTTTATAGAAGAAAGGTGATAGAGAGAGATTGTACCAATTGTAATATTATGAATTCAGTCCAATAAGAAACTATGTAAGGCTTGCAAGATTATTCTGAGCAGCAGTGGCAATGAAATAAGCTTCCAAATATGGACAACTTCTCAAGCTGCACTGTATGTTGTTCCTGAAAGAATGGATGAAGGATCCCCAATATCCATGACCATCAGACCAACAGACTGATGTTCTATTCATTCATTTCTATGGCATTTGAGACATTATAGAACATTCTTTCTATTGGTGAAATTCAGTGTTGAGTGTCAGTGGTGTCATCTGAATACAAGAGGGAGACTTAGCAGAAACCTAACATATTCATAAGAACAAACAAGTTTTGGGGGGAGGGGGGAAACAGAATAGAACAGCCGAATGTGCATTCCATGATCAACGAATGTTAATTTATTTGGAAAAGAAAACTGGGGGAAGGTGATGGAATCTGCTTATTTAAGTGGCTAAGAAGCATAGCATGGCTGCAGCAAATTTATAGGTTTTCCATTATGTCACATTGTCTTTGCCTTTGTTAGCTATTCCTTCATTTCACAAGTTGTAGCTGTGTGAAATTAGCTGACTGAAACACAGCCAGAGTCCTTACACTGCTACTTATATATACTATACTTCTGGTTTTAGAACTAACAAATTTGTCCTGGTAAACTAATGGAGAACCAATTTGGTATAATGGTTAAAACAACAGGCTAGAACCTGGGAGACTGGGAGTTCTAGTCCCACCTTAGGCACAAAGCCAGCTGGGTCACCTTGGGCCTGTCACTCTCTCTCAGCCCAAGGAAGAAGACAATAGCAAGCCACTTCTGAAAACACTACCAAGAAAACTGCAGGGACTTGTCCAGGCAGTCACCAGGAGTCAACACTGACTTGAAGCCTCCCCCCCAACCAACAGGGGCTTGTATTAAAGAATGTGAAATTAATGTCCCATGATTCTATTAGAATCATTGAATATTCAGTATGGGTTAGTTACAATCACTTGCAAGATTGATGTGAGCTGTACAAGGTAGACCAGACCAAGAAACAGATGCCATTTGAGCCTAAAACTGCTTTCATTAAAATTGGCTGTAGTAACAGAATCTTGCAAGTTTGAAGGTTCTTCTCCTCCTCCTCTCTTTTACCTTCATGTGAAATCAGGGGTCTGTCTCAGACACTTTCATACCATTCCCCTCTCACCTGGGCTTCTGCAATGTTTGTCTGCTCATTGTCTTGGTAATGGATCTTCTGTCCCTCTGGCAAGGTCATTCTCTTATTCTGTACAGTATTAGAATATATCATGGCAGTACAAATTTTATTAACCTTCTTCACTGTGTTGTGCACAGTAGATTCATCCAGGTTAAAAGCTTGTCCTAGGTGAGGATCCTTCACCAGGCACGATGTAATAGGTGCAGCTTTGTTTCTGAATGTTAAAGCAGTCTTTTTCCTTCTCATTTTGGGTAAGGGGTTGGACAAAATGTCGATGGCTATTTTTATTTATTTATTTATTTAAAACATTTGTATAGCTGCCCATCTATTCAACCCAAGGCTTACAACCCAAGAGTAAAAACAATACATACAACAATAAAAGCCAAGAAGACAGTAAAAGCAAAACCAGAAAAACCTGGCACCACAGTCATGCTTCATTGATGCAACCCACCACACTCTCATCCTACTCTGACTTCACCCTATCCCAACACCTGCATGAAGATCCAGGTCTTGAGTGCTCGCAAGGGTGGGGCCTGTCAGGTCTCCAGGGGGAGGGTGTTCCACAGGGCAAAGGCTGCAATGGAAAAGGCATGTTTCTGAGGATCTACAAGGTGGCAGTGCTTAAGGGAAGGGACCTGGAGCATTCCTCCCCCAAACCACTTTGTGGGATGGGCAGATGCCCTCAGGGAGAGGCATTTCCACAGATAACCTGGTTCCGTGTCATGTAAGGCTTTAAAGGTGATAACCAGCACCTTGAATTGCACCCGGAAGGATACTGAGAGCCAGTGCAGCTTGTGCAGCAGAGATGTAATGTGGGTGAACCTGGGGCACCCAACACTGCGCACTGCTGCATTGTGGACCACTTGTAACTTCCAGGTGATCTTCAAGGGCAGCCCCATGTTGAGTGCATTGCAGTAATCCAAATGGGAAGTGACCAAGGTGTGAGTGACTGAGCAAGCTCTCCCAGTCCAGGAAAGGGTACAAAACAGTGAATATGCAATAAAGTGAAGTTGCATAAAGCAAGCAAAACCTGTATAATACCACATCACATATATTCATAGCAAAATGATGATTAAACTGAGTTATATTTGTTTTGGATCATTTTAAAACAATTCTCAATCCTCATTATTCAATCATTGTTCGCATATTATTTCATTATGCTTTACTGCTGAGGTTTCCAGATTGGGCTCCCAAGGATCTTGAGAGTTGAAAATTAGCCAGATATTCATCCATGAGAAAATCACTAATAGTGGACAGATCAGAAGAAAGCTTAATCTGTGTTCTCACTTTGTGGTCTTTCTTCTGCAGTTATATCTAAATATTTATTTAAACTCTATATTCTACTTTTCTGTCAAGCAGGATCAACAAGGTGAGATTTATAGCTAAAGAAGAGTGTTGGATGTACTTCAATACATTCTCTTAGTTCATGGGAAAAAATGAGAAGCCTAAATAGGCTGTGTTTTGTGATGATATGGTTTTAGAAGGCCTGTGGACAGCTTTGTAGGAATGTGCAACTCAGTGAAGCTTTGATTGAATTACCCCATTGAAACAGATATGCAAACTGAAGTGGGAACCTACTTGGAGCAGTGAATTGAATCACATGGCTTCAAAGCGTTTTATAGCTTTTCTAAATCCTTCACAGATTCAACGACCTTTAGGATTGATATGGGCAAAATTGCTTTTTCAATTCCATGCACAGAGAATGCTGATAGGAATTATGAATAATAGGCTCTTTAACATTACCATCAAAGCAGCCAGCCCATCACTTTAATGTCTCATTAAACACACTGCCCATCAGACCCTTTTTGGGATGACAAGATAAACATTCATTACTTTGGGTTTCATTCAGTTTCTCAGCATATATAACATGGCCACAAGCCTCAACTTTGCTGTCTTTTGTTGGTGCTGGCAATGCACCTGGGAGTGTAATTTGGCTCTCAGCATTCTGAATATGGGCTCAAGATCATTGAAAT
This sequence comes from Python bivittatus, assembly GCF_059951505.1. Taxonomy (NCBI): domain Eukaryota; kingdom Metazoa; phylum Chordata; class Lepidosauria; order Squamata; family Pythonidae; genus Python; species Python bivittatus. The sequence continues at coordinate 38,248,012 of NW_028277034.1, read as the reverse complement.
TTAATTCTCTTGACAGTGAGTGAAAGGAAGGCCAAGCTAATGCTTAAAGCTGCTGGCACAGACTTTTACTTTTAAAATAGAACATGGAGTGGCAAGGCTACCAGTATAACTTTCCCTTATTAGCTTCTTTCTCTGTGCTTGTGCTCTGTGTTCACCATGCCATCCTACATCTATACTCCAGAAACGTTAGGGATCAAAATCAGCAAAGCTACATAATCTTACAAGGCAAGCCAGCTCTGCCTAGAAATTCTGTCCAGAAGAGATCAGGTTTTGCCAATTTGCCTGCCATGTGTCAGCCCTACAAGATAGACCAGATCAAGAAACCAACTCCACAGGAAGACTAGAGCTATACTTTATTGAGATGGATGGACGGACGGACAGACAGACAGACAGACAGACAGACAGACAGACAGACAGACAGACAGACAGACAGACAGATAGATAGATAGATAGATAGATAGATAGATAGATAGATAGATAGATAGATAGATAGATTTATAAGACAATGAATCCAGGAGGAACCTACCTGAGTCTCTTCCAAATATGATCTTCCTTTCCAGGATTAAGGAATGTTTTAGCCCTCTTTGCTTATGGAACAGTTCATGCCAATTTCGCTAAAGGCCATCTACCTGATTGCCTACACCAGTGTTTCTCAACCTTGGCAGCTTGAAGATGTGTGGTCTTCAACTCCTAGAATTCCCCAGCCAGAATTCTTTCTGGCTGGGGAATTCTGGGAGTTCAAGTCCACACATCTTCAAGCTGCCAAGATTGAGAAACGCTGGTCTATACTGTCTCTTTCTTTGTGACCTGTTTATCTCTAGGGCACTATATTTTATCATGTCCTCCTACACTGGTTGCCTCTGCTAGCCGAGTAACATAAGAGTATGGGGAATAAGCAATAATTTTGATACAATTGAGTTTGGCCAATGGTAAGAGCATTCTTACTAAGAGAAGCCACATTCGCCAAAATAAGTTATACCTTCACTCCTGGCATCTTGGAAAGCCAAATGACAATCAGAAGCAGCAAAGTGCCCCCCACCACAAGGAGAAGTCAGTGGGTACCATTCAGTGTCATGCCAAAACTGGCACCCCAGAAAAGCAAGTGGAAGAATGAAAGTTTATTTTTGAAAACAGGTTTTAAATGTCTGTATGTATTCCACCAGCTTTCAGTAGCCTCTTTGCTAAACGGTTTGGAAGCTGCTGCCCTGTCCTGATATTTGCCATCTCTGCTCTGAAAGAAGTCTGGGGGGATATTTAAAAACTGTTAGTAAAGCAACCCAGCTGGAATTTGGCCAAGTTACATTTCTCTAAAAGGTCTATCCCTGTTGCTTTAATCCAATTCTGCCAAAAATGAACAGACCAAAGAATCTTCTGACACACACACACATACACACACACACTCCCTAGCATGAGATGTTTAAAGTGTTTGAGACCACCAAACTCCATATGTAAATATATACATAATATGGCCATACAATGTTTGAATAATATTCTTTATTTTCCATCATATTTATTGTATTTTAATAAACATTAATATATTATTGCATGTTAATAAACATCAATCATTGATAGTATTAGTTCCTTTGCTGGTACTCTGCAATTAGTATCCACATCTGGCTCCCATAAAAATAAATTTAACTTCAACTGTTTACTCTCTCCACTAGAAAGAATAAATTATGATATCACTCATATTTAGTAAATAGCAAATGTTTATGGTTGCTGTCACAATCTGTAAAAATAAAATTTTATCTTAATATTTTCCATGACTTTTACCACTGCAAAATGATTATTTGCTGTAAAATTCTTAATTATTTTAAGAAATGCTCCCAGGAAGCTGTCCACGAAGCAAAACAGAAGTACATGAGTTACCCCTAAAAGGAACAGAAATGAAATGGCCTCTTACATAACACATCTTCCAAAAAAAGAAAGAAATTGCATTTCTAAAAATGGTGATAAACAGATTTGCAGCAGTTAATTAGTACATTTACATGCAAATTTAGCAATACATACTATAATTTAAATATATAAATTGCCAGATTTATATATTTATTGCTAAATGTCATATGCATTGTAATAGTTATTGCTAAATATAGTATTTCTCACTCCTGCAGAGAAGACAGTGATGAGGTGGCTTGGACTGTCTGCTCATCTGGGTGCTGTTAGTGGACAATACTACAGTCTTCTCTTTTAAAGATTCTCTGTTTTTAAGCTATAAAATCTGTAATTGAGTCTTTCGTTATTTTTATGCCGTAGTGAAATGTTAAAAAAGGGGGGATTCATGTTGATATGTATTTGTGTAAGATGGGTTTAATAAATAATATATCTTATTAAAGAACCTAACATCTTTAATAACATGTCTTAGATGCTTTATATAAGGAATCCAGGTAAGATAGATCAGAGAAATAGGAGATGTTTCCAGCTATTATGTTTGGTAAAATAAGTTATATTTTCATAATGAAATTCTAACTCATGCTTTTATGCATAATCATAACCCAAATCAACCTCCAGGTTCTTTATCCTGACACTAGGCTACTTCCAAGCGGGAAATGTACAGGAGTTGTCCTTTAAGAAATCGCTTTCAGAGATTTGCCAGTGGAAATCAGTAAAAACAAATAAACATTAAATTCAAACATTGTAATCCTGAGATGATCAAGACATGAAAAAATAGTTTTGTGATAAAGAATCATGCGTTGTTGTTGGAGAACAAGTGGCATTTCAGATTACATTCAGGTTGTGCTAAGCAGAGTTAAGGCAATCAAATTTAATCACATTTCCAGAGATGTTCTTTTTCATTTTTGGAAACAAACTTCAGCCGACACTGCATTGTTCTTAGGATAAGGCCTTTAAAAGTCTCAAGTCTATAACAGGCCACAAGCACAGCTATAATTTCAGCATCTTTCCCACCACTCCAAATGATAGCAACAGACATTTAGGTTAAGCACTGTAATGGCAGATGAAAATGCGTGCTAGGATATATAGGAAGGGAGCAAAATTAAAAATAAAGATCTGTCGTATTATAACTAGGCAGGGCCATTTGGTGCTGTATTCAAATTAGAAGCAAAGATGGGTTTATTTTCTTGGAAATTGTCAAAACATCTATAAATATTAATAAACTGTATTAATGGATAAAATGCACTGGATGTCACCTGTGATTCTGACTCGTGTTGTCATGTTCTTCTAGTCATTTAAAAAAATGGTACACAGTGTATGTATTTTGCATTATGACATAAGTTCTTGTTGCTATGGAAGCACACAAACTGTTGTTCTAGTTGTCCTAGGAAACACAGAAACAGTTTCTGATAATGTCTGTCACACTGTAGCTCATTCCAGACCATTCGGTTCTCTGTTTTTTTTTCCTTCTAAAAAGCAGCATGCTTTGCCAGATAATGATCTACAGGAGTCACATTTTAACAAAGACTTTAGCAAAGAAAACTCAGCAGTTCCATATCATACGGGTAGAGACAGCAGATGGGACGCGTGTAGCTTCTAACATCCTTTTCTACACACAAACCCAAGGATGCACACTCCATTCGTTATTTACATCCATAAGCATGCATATCATTTGATCCATCCATCTAAAACCTGTTAATTCATATTAACGTGCACAGTCTCGCAAACAAACTCTCTAAGACTGCACAGTTGAAGGGGAATTGGTTAATGCATTTCAGTGGATGCAGTTCTGCAACCTTTTGTTCCCCTGAAAGCATCCATATAACTAAAGGGGAATCATTGGAGGAATCTCACTAGTGGGCCTGTGACATTTGAACAGATTGCTTTTTACTCAGAACGTGGAAGCTGGATATCCTAACTTGGTATTCACATGGTTCATATTTTTAGTTGATTCTCCATCCAGTTAGTTGGCTTGGCTGTGCATGCCATCCCAGTGTTAGGAGGGTTCCCTGAGTTATAATATTTCTTTCAGGCTGAGGAAGAGCTACAGTCATGATCTAATTCTTGTGGCTCTTCTGGGTGTGGTACCAGTCCCTGACTGAAGTTTTCAATGGACTTGGCATTCTGTGTCAACAGCACTTAGCCCAGCACATCTGTGTTTTCTGGCATTGGATGGTTGACTTATTACTAGTAGTTGATTACATCCATTTGGGAAGAATAAGGACTCTGCTCATTAGAGGAGGAACTCCAACAAAATATAGTGCGAAACTAAATCATCCAATTAATTTTGCATTATTTAACAATTGCGTTGGAACTAGCTTGTTTTCCTACTAGGCAGAATGGCAATTACTAGCATTACAGTGAAGTGCCCTTTTAATTCAATGGGATTTCATTCATACACTACATCATTCTACACCCAACATGCTTATACTTTTGTTTATATATTTATCTTTTAGTTAAATCTGGGAATGAAATACTTGATAAAGATTATATAGAATAGTAAAGCAATTTAAAATGATTTTATGCCATTTAAACAGGATGTTTTAAAATAATCGAATTACAGTAAAGTCAGGATCTTAAATACAAAGAAGTCTCAAATGTTAGTTATTAATAACTTCTAGAAATGTAATAAATAAATAAAATATTTATGATATATATATGAATATTTAATTTCCTGTCTTTCAGAATTAAAATCAGAAGCAGTTTACAAGTAATATAAGCAATCATAAGTTTTTAAATGACAATAAACATAATTTAAAAGCAAGCAATAAACTTCTAAGCTCCTTCCCAAAGGACAGTTGGTGGCAATAGCCCTTGGAAGTAAGAAGGAAAGGTCAGGTTGAATAGGGATAGTTTTCAACAATTAGAAAAGAAATCCTATTTATGTAGAGAGGGAAGATAGAATGCTTAGTTTAAATGAAATTTGAGTTCTACATGGATAAGAGCTTGGGTCTGCTAATTTGTGCCCATGGGGAGACAGGTCAAATTTGTCCAGATCATTTGTATTGTGTACAGCAATTGCCCCTGTGTCCAATATGTGTATGTGTGTGTGTGGGGATCAATGGATAAATAGAAGAAAGGCAGACAGGCCTTGGATTTATGATGGATCAGGCATAGCTAATTCATTTTCTCTATTGGGAAGTATGTATATATGTATTGTATGTGTGTGTGTGTGTGTGTGTGTGTGTGTGTATTACTTGAACACTGTTGAGAACAGCCCCTTTAGTTGATTTATCTTTTAAATTATTTTCAAAAGTAATATGAGGTTACAGGCAATAATTTTATAAATAAAAGCTCTTTGTCTAATATTTTTAAAGGATTAATGGAATGACATACATGAAAATGGGTACCCCCTAGTGGTTGCACAGTACCTCTACGATTTTATGAGTGTTTCGTCAAACATAAATTGCTGTTAGATTTCCAGAATCACATAGAGTAAAAATTGCCTTTTACACTGTTTCACCGAAGTTGATTATTCAAATTCATTTTATGCTTCCTGGTTTTCTTTATCACATTGTTGGCTTGAAGTTATCATTCCTGTTTCTTTGTCATTTACCAGGTCACTTTCCTTTCAGTTGTTTAATTTTCTATCTCTTTGTTTTTGTCCCAAACCAATATAATGTGTTATTTCAGAAGCTTAATTAAGTTGTGTTTCGAATAAATAGTTATCCCATTTCAGTGGTCCCCTAAAATTTGTCAGTTTCTCATTTACTTTCCTTTTACATGGGCAAAACCAGGCAAAATATCAAATTTATCCATGATGAGATCAATCTCTTGGCCCATGTTTCTTCCATCTCAGGATAAATGATTATATTTTCAATATGGTTATACTGCTCACTTTGTCAGAATTCAGTACTATAGAGAACTATATCTTGTGTTTATGTTGGAATACTATAGGTTGACCTCCACTGTGCTCAAAATATTGGGTATGACAGAAATGTTTCACGAGAAAATTGTTGCTTTATGCTTTCCTTTTTTTTGAGAGAGAGAATCTTAGGTGAATCTGGTCTCTCTACCTATTGGAGTATCCATATCATGCATTATGTAGCAAACATTTAGCCCAGGTAGATGTCTTGCCCTTGCCCCTTGGACTTTTCAGTGTATAGTGAGAGATTTTGAGGCATTTGAGATAATTCCTCAGTCAGAAGATACCATTCTTCCACTATTCTCTGCATCCCAGATTATCCTTCTTTTTCCCAGCCCTAGAAAACATTGAGACTGCAAAATCATATGAAAGGTATTTAATAATATTCCTCTAAGGAGCAGAGGAATAGCTAGGTTAGCTTATTATAAACTTCAGTTGCCTTTAGTGTCTTGCTGAGATCACATCTTCTTATAGTTGCCCTAACAGGAACCAGTTTAGCCAATAGTGGTCACTTAGAGGTGTCAAAGTCATGTCTGATGTGTTCTGTGCTTCATTTGTTTTGGCTTTGCTTATAATAGTTAGACTGAGAATGACTATAGTGATCCTGAAAAAATGGTCTGCAAAATTAGCACAATCTGAAAATCTCACAATACTTTAATATTTATCTCTAAATAATAAAATCCTAACATGACAGACTAATTAAAATGCCACTTTTTACTGAGATAACTATATCAGAGTAAATACCTTAGATTAAATAGTCATGAGATTCAATCTTATTATCTCCATGAAAATATGGTTGGGTATGCATTTGGCTATCTGTTCAAACACAGCGGATTAAAGTTTAAGCACTATATTTTAACAAATAGTGATTTCCATAAGATTTTAGTTTCTAGAAAACATTAGACAATATGATTTGGAGTATGAATGCAGAGTTGCTATAAATTTCATCACAGAGTGATACATTTTACTGAGTGAAAGATAACATCTTTGACGAAGGCCTGTAAAGACTATGTGGCAATTTTACAAGATGCACAGCCTGAAAATGTGGAAGAAGCTTTTGGAAAGGTTTGCTGCTAAGAGAACATTAAGCAAACACTTTGACCAAGACAACAATATCTCAAAGCTGCTACTGAGGGGAAGCCACAGACTGGCTAGAAGTTCTCACTAGTTGTCTTCATATCTTTTACAACCTCAGTTCTTCTATTATCCACTCTAGAAACAGAGAGTTAGAGATGGAAGTGTTATGTCTCTCTTGGGAGAAGAAACTTGAGATAATCTGCAATGAAGACTGGATGGACTCCGGTGAAATAACAGTGATGAGTTGAAGGCACAGTTCACCTATAGATGAGTTTAACAGTTGAACTCCTCAGGAGTACAAGAGTCTTATTTATGGCAATGCAGCTGGAGACTAGAAAATGTAGGGATTTTGTAGGCTTTAGTAATGGAAGTTTGCACTGACAAAAAGTTGGCCAGCAATGATCTTACAGGTACTTCAAACTGCCACATGTCTGACTTATTTGATTGGAAGTGGCCAAAGCTATTTAACATAAAAGAAATTCAAGGAATGGTTAACGGCTTGCCTGCACAATTCTATTATTTGAACAGGCACAAAATATGCCACCCAGAAGCTATTTGGTGGTCACTTAATAACAGGATGTTCTTTTTGATTCATAAGTATGATTTAATTTATTCCCCTTCTTTCTGCTTATATAAGTTCATAGAAGTATAAAAGTATAATTATATAAGCATGTGCCACACAATGAGTTATTAAATCTCATTGAGCTTTCCTCAACTCACCAATCAAGAATAAGATATTAACATAACTTTCTAACTGAAATTTAAATAGAATAAGCAGAAGCAAGGCTCTGGGGGAGTTATTATCTATCTTCCAGATGTGGAGGGTGAGGAAAATATGGGAGGAACCATACATTTTGAAAAATTAATATTCTAATGGCCACAATCCAGGACTTGACTAATGAGTTTGAAATGCTGTGGACAGAAGTTAAACAGGCTTCTAGATCCAAATCCACAAGGGAGCTCTTGATCAAGGACTGAAAAGGGCCAAAAGCAAGGACTGCAATTTGAAGCTTGGCTAGAAACATAAAAACCCACCAGATCTGAAGCTGTTGTAGGTACTAACAAAGTGAATATATCCCTAGGGGAGTAGGAGAGACAGTTCAAGAACAAATAAACCAAGAAACCTGATCATATGACCAAAGGGCCATATAGATGCAATTTTTGCAAGATATTTCTGGTATTTTATACATCCGTATCAAAGCTCTGGACCAGAAAAAAATGTACTGAAAGTCTGACTAAATAGGTAAACTTCCTCAGTATACAGCCATACTCTTTTCAATATTTCTGTGATGGACTGGAATGGAGGAAGGGGGGGTGAAAACGGTGCTCTAAGGGCACCGTTTTCACCCCCCTTCCTCCATTCCAGTCCATCACAATTTCTTTTCAATATTATTTACAATAGCTGATCTAGAGATTTAGACTTCTAGTTAGAACAGTAAAGCAATGCAGTAAAACATGGCTATTGGCTCCCTCTCAACATCTACTGAGAGATATCACAACATTCACACAGTAACATAAAATAAAATTAGCATATGCTACTCAGATCTTTCAATGTGCAGATAGAAATAGGACTGCCTCAGCTACAATTATTATTCAGATGCAGATGATGCCCTTCTACAAAAACCATGGCATTCAAGGTAGCATTCAACAATTCAGTATCTGTGTAGAGTTGCTATGTTATTGAGGCATCCTGTAAGTTAATCGAACAAACAAGTCAACTTATGTGGAATTCAATAACTCATACTGTTTCTGAAAACAGCAACACTTAGGAAGGAAGGAAGGAAGGAAGGAAGGAAGGAAGGAAGGAAGGAAGGAAGGAAGGAAGGAAGGAAGGAGTTAAAGTAGGCCATGCAACAGATATCATATAGCTCGGAAAAGAACTAAAACTCAAGCCAATAAACCAAAGCCCTTAAATTCAATGACAGGCAAAATATACTAGGGAAAAAAACTTGATCTGCTACCACAAATGCTTGCTGAAAATAGGGCCTGAAAGAAATGATATTACAACATAGAAATGAGTTGGAAGAGGAAAACAGCTGAATTTGTGCTGGGATCTGTTACATGAAAAGAGAAATAAGTGAAATTCTATTAACACATGCAGTTGACAGCTGTTGCCCTTAAATGGAGCGGCTGTCCATACTATTATAATGTAAATTACCATTTACCTGCATATGTGGTCATATGTGGTCAAAGTCCTTTAACAACTGAGAGGCATGCCTACAAGTTATGAATACGTTAGATCCTGCTCTGCAAATATAGTGCATTAACTACTTTAAAAAAAAAATTATGTTAATTTAGGATGTATAAAATCTGCATTCCAAAGAACACTCACACTTAGAAAAGCCAGACACCGGATGCCTATGTCTTCGTTTAAATTGATCTAATCTAACAATAGTTCAGTCTTTTTATTATGGGTTGACAGAACTGGGATGCAAAGGAAAAACAAAGTCATGCATTAGAGCTGGAGGTCTATAACAGCTGCCACTCCACCTCATGCATCAGACTTTGGGGTATAATCCTTCACTATGCTGCGTGAGATGGAAATAGCTGAATTCTGAAGAATTAATAAAAATAAAAATCTACTTTGGAGGACTAAATCATGGCTAAGATTAGGGAAGCGAGTATTCATTTAATCATTAAATAGGTAAAATTAGTTTACTAGTTAATGTTATTTCTTTTTTACTTACTAATGTAGTGAATATACCTTTTATTGTGACAACAAGCAGATCTGTCCAAAATTTCCTTCATATAAAGGGTCTTTCATACTGTTTTTAAATACCCCAAATTGGACAAGACTAACCTCTGAAACAGGTGGGTGTTTGTTAGCTTTGCCCCATTTCACACAACGGTTCACAGCCCTGGTATATCTATATGGCGCCAATGCCATCTTCCAAAAGATGCCATTAAATGTTCTGAAAAAATGCAAACTCTGAATGTGGATCTCCAGATTTCATATCTACTTGGATCTTAGAGATGAACGCAAAAGAATAACATGTTTTTTTAAAAAGAAAAATAGTATTCAGTGTAATCTTGACATGCAAATAACAATTTAAGTCAAGTTTATCAGGCCAAAACCAAAGCTTAGTCATAAGAAAAGCAGGCCAAGGATTAAAACACACTGCTGGTCATGGCATAATCAAGGAAGAGAGAAATCACCACACTTTCCTCTCCAAAAATTTGCAGATGTGCTTTCTCTAAGAAGCACTGGGATGGGCTGCAAAATTCCCAACACTGTTGAGTCAACAGGAGGTCTCAACTTATTTGTCATATTCCCTTGTGCAGTTATTCCAATGGCTATACAGGGCAAGAAATCATTTTATTCTACCAAGTAATAAAATTTCTGTTTCTTATAACATGTTTTCATTTTTGATAAGCTTGGGGGGCTTGAAGCTCCTTCTTTCCCATTGCAGGTCAACCTGACAATAGTGCTGGGAATGCTTCATCAACATTAAACGATGTGTCGGCACATTCTGGTTTTCATAGATTTTGTATACTGTTTTCAATTTCTATAAAATGTTTCAAAAAAGAGTGTTATTCTAACTAATTATTTTAATTAGTGTTAACATCCCTGTGAAATCTATGGGACAGAGATTGACAACCCTCTTTTGCAGCACTGTGGACACACTCACAAAACAGCTGTCATGGTCACATCATCCATTTGACAGAAAGTAAACTATGAAATGACTCCACATCAATTCTCCCCCACCAAGACCCCAATGCTATAGTAACCCTGTCTTATCTTTGACTTTTCTTCTAGGTAGGTAAGTGCCTTTCCAAACATGGTGTTATTGGTTACTGTCAGTCATAAAAGGAAAACTGATAAGGTTGCTCCCCACAATGTTCTCCAGTCCTCCTGGATACTGTTGATCACTTCAGCTTGCCTTTGTGGGTAAGGCTTCTGGTCAAGTGGACACATTTCCAAACAAAGTATTGGGTTGCAGCCAAAGTACTCCCATGGTTAAGTAGAAGGAACGCTTATAGAGTATATGTGGAGTTTACAGTATGTTGTTAATAAAGATGATGCAAGTGGCAGATACTTTGCAACCTACTACATTAATTAATTAATTAATTACTTTTTAAATTAAAATAATATTTTTAAAACTTTCGAGTCAGGTGGGCCAGTAGGATGACTAAGCAAAGCTGATTCATGGTCTTATTCTGGAAACCTGTATATTTTCCCCTGGAAATCTAACCCAGACTACTGAATGTAGTACATGCAGATTTTTTTGCCATCACATCATCAGAAATATCTCTATTTCCCTTGATTGAGGCTGGCTTCAAACCAGAACAGTTTGAGTGAAAAGCCACCCACCCTTTTCATAAACCACTCCATTACTTTTCAGTTTCTTAATGGATAATAATAATGTGATTTGCAAGGACATCTTTTCTTGCTTATGCATCTGGCAGGTCAAGATTGCACCTGTCTTCACCCTTTCACAACTGACAGTCATTTAATTCACAACTGCTTGGTCTTCATTCAGTTTGCAGTCATATTGCTTATATTTTCCAGGACCTGGCTTTAAAAGTGATATTCCAAACCAGCGTTAGCACATAACTGTCACGCATCATTTCTTCTAAAATATGTGAGCTGAAAGTTCCATCTACAATATATTGACTTCATCTAGTCCCGCAAAATGTAATTTAAATTACGGCAGCACTTTAGGAATATTTTAGAATCCTAGCTACATTAAATTCATTTGATGTCATGTGTTGGGAATGGCAGTTGTTCAAGGATTTAGCATCAGGTTGATCCTCAAAGTTCTCCAATAAGTGAAGCCAGTTGATGGCAAATGATGAGAAAAGATACTTTGGGGATCTGCAGGATGGCTAGCCACAGATTTTGATTTTTGCCAAAGGCTCAGTAGGCTGATTGCCAAACCACTGAAAGCCACAATAGAAAACTCGTGAGATTAAGTGTTCTGGCTGTACAGTCAAGTGTGTTACAGAATATATAATATTTGCACATTTCTTAATATCGTTTTCCACTGAATTGAATTCTCTTGTCCTCTGGCTGGAGGTGGAGTGGGGAATGACACCTGCCATGTTCTTATATTATTGTTAGAATGGCAGGGAGCACATCAGGGTGCAGTAGGGTAGGACAGGGTGGAGTGGGAAGACAGCTAGTGAAATAGCAAGGAGCAGCTAAACTCATTTGTCTTTTGTGACTGGCAGTGGCAGTGACTCTCTCATCATGGCTATCTTTTGAGAGTACCATGGCATACTCTTAAAATTCCAGATGTGCCCACTGCCCTAGAAAGGTGCTTTAGGTATTTCTATTTTTCCTGGCAAGGGATGGGCAAGACTTCCATTTTATATAAATACGAACTTAATCTACATCTCTTCTTAAACAGAATGGATTAAAAATAAAGAAAATAAAGAAACCAACCATGTGAAAAATTGCAAAATTTATACATTAATTATTCCGATCTTTACTCTGTCTTTTGTACCTTCTCAATCCATAACTGTGGAGCAAAAGGATGACTCTGAAAATTAATATCAACATCCTTGTGCTGAAACTGCAATCCACTTATTCTCTGCTCCCAAAAAGAAGATAAGAAAATCATTGTCAAAGGAAAACCACTCTAAAGATGAAGCAAAAATACAGTAGAAATAAACTTGGAAGCAGTTTGATTAGCAGCACACCAACAGCCCCTCATTATTAGCAATGATGCAAGATTCAAACAGATGGAGAAAAAGAACTGATTTTGTTCAGATAAACCATTTTAATGCTCTGAAGTGTTTTCAAAATGATAAACATAATTATGATGAATAAACTCAGGTTTTTTTCCTATTCTGCAGGCACCTCTGGCAAATATTCCAGGAGAGGTTCTGTACATAGAAGCTGATTTCTGGACACTGATCTCTTCTCTCTGCTTTGTGGCCAATGTCAGAAGAATATTGACTGTCTATAGTCAATCAGCTAAAAGAGCGTCTAATAAATACTACTTTCTTGGCCCACCAATGTTTTGGTACAGCACTTTTAGGATTTTGATCAGACAAAGCCTGTTGCTTTCCTGCCATTGCTGAGAGTGCCTCTGAAACAAGAAACCAGAAAAGCAATCTGATTTAGGACTGGGAAATGTATTTGAAATGTATCGTAATAGATTAAATTTAAAACCTCTTCTTGAGTTGCTTCCCTGAATGTAACATTGTGATGATGATATCTGAATTGTCCAATTCAACTAACTCTGAACAAAAATGAAAGAGAATTAAAAGCAGGGAATGTATTAAAACAGGAAAATAAAACCTTATTATTCACCCTTTACTTTAATGCAAGATGAAATGCATTAAAATGACTCAAAGACAATTTACAATTTTATAGAGAAAACATAGAATATCATATTATTTTCAGTTATCTTTTCTCAGTTTAGAACTCTTGCAATGAATTTTCCTTACCACTCTGGCTTTCTCATGGTTTAAGCTCAATGCAAATTCTTGGCTCATATTCATTTGAAAAATGATAGAAAGTGTTAGATGTAGCAACAATATTAAGTGATAGTAAAGCCACTTTTGAGTTGAGCTTGACTCTGGGTGTCTACATAGAGACACCTTGTACAGAGGTGGTGTTAGCTCTTTGTCCAGAAGCACAACCAGGAGTACTAGCTCTATCTTTATTGTAAGGTTACATTAACAGAATCTTGCAAGTCTGAAGTACCCTTCCCATCCCTCACTTTTACCTTCCCCAAAACTAGGGAGAAACTCTTCTGAAATGCTTTCTCTACTCTTCCTCCTCTGGACTCAGATTTTGTTTATCAGACCGATGTCTAGGCTGTGTCTCTTTCTCCTGTTTCCCAAGGTCATTCCCACATACCATTGCAGGTAGTTTTCTATTCTCTTTTTTTGGAACTTTCTAAAAAGTCTTCTGAGTCTAGCCTACACTCTTAGCTATTCCATGGTGGTCTCCCTTCCAAGTACTAACCAGACAAAGTTGCCACCTACTGAGACTGACTGGTGATAGGAACTGATAAATTAATGTGACATGAGGTTCAAGATCAATTTTCCAACCTGGTTACATTTCTCATTATCCTTCTAGCCTATAGAATTTAAAGAAAGTTGGGTCCAAAGCCTCTGCATTTATTTCTATGGAACTTGGCAGATTTGCTGGCTCTGAAAAGTTTATCCTATTCTGTTAAAGACGAAAAAGAAAATGGGACAGCTATCTGTAATTTTCCCACATTTGTCAACCAGAGGTATGATTCTCAGTTCTGATTCAGGTCCCAAGTTACTTCCAGTTCAAGTTGAGTCAGTCTATTTTCCAAAATCCCAATTCTGGCCCAAGCTAAATCTTCCAGTCAGCTCATTTCTCAAATGCAAAATCAGCTTTTAAAAAATACCAAAATAAAAATGCATATTTTCGTTTTACACACATCTAGAAATCTGTGTTTGTGTGTGTATGTATGCATTATATGAAAGTTTTCATGCTAATATTTTTTTAAAAAATCACTGATTAATGTGAAATCGGAATGGAATGGAATGGATTTATGAACAAACACAAAGCTGACATAAGTGAACATAGGCTGATACCCCCATCTACCCCAGATCTAAGCCATCTTTGGTGATTTTTCCTAAGATTCAACTTTAGACTGAAAACTGTCTTCTGTCCAAGTGGAAATGCTAGGAAGAGACAATCTTTCCCAGAGCTCTTCTGGCAGTCCTACAACCTTGGCTTGAACTGGAAACTCCAAAGTGCAGTGAAATGAAAACACTCTGGAAAAAAATAATTCACAGCCCTCTGAGTTATGCACACAATGGCCTGTCATTTTTTATTTTTTTTTTGTGAAAACAGCAGAATAGCAAGCACCTTCCATTCTTTTATCCTCTGAAAAACAAGCCTGTTTGGAAGAGAAGCCAGCCTTTTTTCCTCATGCATGCAAACTGATAGAAAAAGGCAATGTATACATTTAAGTAGACTTCAGAAAATAGTGTGATTGAATTCAATCTTTTGGATCCCATGGGCATCCCAAATTCTCTTACTGACAGGTTCTCTCTTTCTTATAGAATTAAGACAGAGGCTACTCTTTATGCAAAATTGGACAGCGAGAAGGAGAAGACACAAGTTGCCATATTGTGCAAATTAATTTTCCCCAGCTAATGGAGAGAGGAAGAATTGTGTGTGGATGTCAGTCCGTGCCTTGCAGTTTGAGGAAGATAATCACTTATAGATCCTGAATAAACACTGAATAAGCACTCCTGCGCCACATTCTTCAACTTATGGGTGTAGCAGGCGAAAGGGGTGTACCATAATACAGAGCAGTCATTCTGAGCAACACTTGCCCAATGTTTCAGTCCGTGATATATTTCCAAAAAAACAAAAAAACTCCCCCTTCCTCAAACACTTCCCAATTTCTCTAACTCAGGTCCCCAGACCATTTCACACTCTTTTTGACCTGAGCTTCATGATATTTGAGTGAATCACATGTACAAAGCCCAGGGCTCCATGTGGCTGATCAAATTAGAATGCAGTCGCCAGAACTCTTCCAAATGTTTCTGCCAAATTATCCTTTTAATATTATCCTTTAACATAGTAGAAAAGAAACTAATTAAATGCATGGTGTAATACCACATTTATATATGTAATATTAATCAAGTTTTACGTTTTAAAAAATCATGTCCCCTAGGAAGTCACTGAAAGGCTAACTGTGGCCTTTGGAGCACAAAATGTGGCACCCCAAAATTTATTTATTTATTTATTTATGCAATTTCTATAGTTGCCCATGTCAATCCAAGTGACTCTGGGTGGCGAATATGCTAGATCCTGTAATGTTTGTTGGAATAATTCTTATCTGGAAAAAAGGGGGGGGAAATGGGAAAGGGTCATGCACTACATTTATATTTCACGGATAGAGCCAGTGTGGTTAAGCGTTGAACTCAGCACCAGAGAGACCTAGATACAAGCCTACCCTCAACCACAGGAGCTCACTACTTTGGGGAAGCCATGCTCTCTCTCTTCAACCTGCCACATAGGACTGTTGTGCAAAAATGGCAAGAAAGTGTGCTGCGTATGCCACTTTAAGCTCCTTGTGGAGTATAAATCTTACAAATAAATAAAGGGGAAATAACTTGTGCATATGGGAGATCTAACTACAGAATTGGGAAACAGAGTTATGAATTGGAGAGGCTTTGTTGATGGAGGCTGTAGTTATTAAATTGGAAAAGAACTTGAGGGATGAATGTGGTGAGAGAAACTAAAATTGGTTCCTGCTGAAGCAGAATCCATTGCATTCAGATTTTAGCAGAATATGACTTTGCTGAACAGGCTCTTGTTCTTTCCATGAGTGAGAAGGAGCAATCACTGAAAACTACAAAGAGAAGATGATGTTTATCGATGTATGTTTTTGTGTTTACAATGTTTGTTTCTTGTTTTTAATGCATGCTGCTCTGTTTATGCTTTTCTGCATGTGTGCAAAGTGCTGTATTACATAGATGTCACAGTAAATTCATTTATAAGGGCTAGATATATTTGTTTATTAACAAAATGATGCAGAATGGTTCTCCTGCACTAGCAACCTTCAAGCAGTTTAGGAAAACATCTATGAAAGAAAAGAAATCTAGATGGGTGAATGGAATTCTTCCTAACATTAGAGTTTGATTTTAGAAGAAAGCTTGCACATCCTGTCTGTATAACCTGGCTTCATTGTTACTTCCTGGGTTCAATTTTCTAGTTAGACCAGAATATTGAATTCACTAGATTGGAAGTTGAGAAGTAGCTTTTATTCAAAGAAAGCATTGGCGGTTCACTTTTAGAAGTGAAGGGAAATGGCAACTTCTTCTTTTCTGACTCAAAATAATTTGAAATGATTTTATCCTTCTTTTGAGTAGGTGAACTTATGCACCAGTATGATTTATGAGAATGAATGTACATTTCATGTGAATGGTATTCCATCTGGAGAAAAAGGACTAATAAATTATAACCTAGCACTAAAACAGGAACATATTTACTTTTTTTACTTTACACATTTCTTGTTTTCTTATATGAAAACCAAGTCACTTTACTAGAACTGACTTCTAAGATAGAATTGCAAATTTCTAGTCCTGTGTATGGTTACTCAAAATTACTCCCACTGTATTCAGTGGCTCATATTACGAAATGATTATCTTAAGAATTTAAGTTTTAGTCATGTTTTGCTTGCATATAACATTTAGTCATGTTTTGCTTGATTTCACTTGGTTCCATTCTACAATCCTGCATAGATTTACTTAAATGAATTCCCAAATCTATATCCACTGTAACATACAACTTTATGCTTTCATTAGATTTACAGTACAAAGAGAACACAACTGATTGCAGTGAGAGATTAAAACAAGTATGCTTCTCAGAGTTGGCTTCACACATTACCAAAATTACATACATGTATAAATTCCCACATGAAGATCATATTTCACACATTTGCAGTATTCTACATTTGTATGTATGATTGCCACAAATAGTGACATAAATGTAGGATTTGTTTAATTTTCTACACAGAAATGGGTTTTCACACAGGATTTTTATAATGGGTGTAGGGTCGTCCTTCTTCACAAAGCACTCAAAAAAGTATCAACTCCAGAAGTTTAGCATCCTTGTGCAATGATCATAGGCATGCAAAATTCAGTTGTCTCTGCAATTAGGTTATAAGTTCAAATATTTATGCTAACGCAACTTCATTTTAAAAATGAAACAAGTTGTGTTGGTCTGTATGAAAATTCTGAAATACACAGCAAGGCCATGTGCATAAACATTTGGGAAAAATTCTGACATCTTCATCAGGTAAGATTATAGAAAATCAGATAGCTGGAGGGAGGGCATGGACAAGGCTCTGTTTATATGGAACGTATCAAGAATGCATGGTCAGAGTCTTGACAGAAGTGAAGAGACATCCAGACATTGGCCTGCAGGGAAAAATAAAGAATTCACAATGATTGAGTTCTCTATTTCTGAAAATGTATAATCCTATAAAAAAAGTATGGGCTATCTTCCAGGACCTATGATACTTCCAGAGCCATACAATTCTGTGCATTCTGTAAAAAAATTCTGGCTTGTGGAAATAGTTCAAACAAGTGGCTACATTATTCTGAAAGGAAATAGAGAAAAAGGAATCCAAATATATTATTGATTTATATTTATCTCTGGTTTTCCATCCTTCCTAAGGGTATCAAGTTGACTGACACACATCAAGGAAAATAATATATATCCCACTAAATAAAAAATGAGGAATTAGGTTTTTTGAGTAGTCATCAGTCAGATGTTCAGATCACAAAAGGCTGAGATGGGCGGAGTAATACTAAGCAAAATGTAATAGTTTTGGCAGCATACCAAATGCCACAACAGGGACCCAGACAGATTTCAAGACCAGTCAATTGTTGGGAGAAAAGAAAAAGGAGCTCTTAATTCACCTCTTCCTTGATGCTTTCTCTTATGCTAAGTAAGTAAGGAATTATTGAGAGTCATGTACATTTAGTGTGAAGAAGAGATTGATATAGACATTGAGATTGAAATAGACATGATCAATATCTCAATATATGAAGTGGTGCCATGGAGACAGAAACAGAACAATGCCAGGAATTCCAGCTGACTCTGATTAACAATAGACCATTGCTTACTAATTCCGATAAATTCTGAATGTGATGTATCACTTTTCCTACATAGCTCCCTCTTCTGCATTCCCCTTTAGGAGATGGAGAAAAAAATACAATGAAAAAGTGTGGAAAAAGAAAGATTTTAATATATTTAATCTTATTATACATTTCTTTCTAAATTACAAAGTCAACAAGTTGCAAGTATAGTTTGCTACAAAGCTTTCTGTAGGAAATCTCTTCTATAAGAAAATACATCTCATTAAACATTTCCTGTAAATAAATTACTTCAAATACTAGATATGGGGGGAAATAAAATGGGGAAGGCCATGCAGACAACAGTTCAATGAGTCAGGGATGTACTTTGTAACTGCTAGCTGTGCTGAAAGAGCAAGGACTCTTTCTATAGTCTTGCCAAAGTAAAAGGATGTCAGTTACCTGCTTCCCTTATTTAAGCAAAGGAAGTGATACACTTTGCCCACGATCATCCTGTTTTCATTGTAATGAAGTAAACTGAATAGAGTTTCTTGTAGTAAACTTCCAAATCAGTTCTTCTTAAACTTTAAATAAGCTCTCCACTTAAGCTTCTTATTACTGAGAAATATTAAATATTCAGTCAGGTGCTTCAGGGCTAATAATCTGTTTGCAGCAGAAACAATTAATGAGCTTCTTTTAAAAAACGGTTTTCTCATTTTTTTCCCCCAAGCTGCTTTTCTGAATGAAGTTCCAGTGAGAATTTTGCCAAAAGAAATACATATTAGGAACATGGATGGATGTTTTGGGAATATTTTGAGCAGAACAATCACAAACAGGCAAAGCTAAACTTGCATTGTTTCTCTACGATCTGCCAAAGCTACTTTTCATTTTAAACAATTCTGTCTAAAACAAATTTGCATGTAATATCCAATTTTCCTCCTAGATCATGTACATTATAATAAACTACATGAATAGTATGGGAGGAAATTAGAACATAGAGTAACCTATGAATATTGGAATAAGGAGTCTACCAACTATACTGTTAGTACAGTTTTATGGCTTTTCTTGAATTCCATATAATTTTGTTTCTAAAGCAAAAACAGAGAATTATCAACACCTCTGCCAAAATCCAGTTTCTTGCCTTTTTTGTACAGAAACTATGAAGAACAGGTCCCAAATAATTTTACCACTACCATATGCCTTTAGATAATTTTAGGTACTTTCTGAAGTTGCAGTTTGGCACAGAAATTGAAAATTGTTTGACAGTGTTTTTTTTAATAGACATGAAAAACATGTAGCATTTGGCTGATATTTACTCAGAGGTTTGGAAATATAAATTAATTACAGATAAACTTTAATTTTTGTAACACATGGTCATTTAATGGCCTCAGAAAGTCAGGGGGAAAAAACCCTTGCCAGCTACAAAACACATTGTTGTTACTGTTGTCTTGGTTAGCTTTGATTGCTCCATTTTAAACAGATATTACAAATGACATATTACCCCAGCATATTGAACTCACATCAAGTAGCCCCCAGAATAAAACAAAAATCAAGAGAACTTGAAACACATACAAACTTCTCTCCCCCCTTTAAGCAAAGGGGAACCATCCAGCCTTCTAAATTTAACCCAGATCATACCATGGAGATATCAGCACAGTGAGATGCTTTGTGTGGGGAGGGAGAGAGCAGAAATCATTGTCCATTTTTCCCAGCCCATTAATATTGCTGTAGTGAACTCCACTGCTGTCCATTGATAAATGTACAGCAATCCAGTAGTGGAAATGCCAACCACATTCCTAAGGTGCATTTGAAATATATTCACCATATTCTTATGACACACCTCCGTATTAACCTCAGTACTTTTAATGCTTTCACCATTATTTTCTTTTGTCACTGCCATATCATGCTTCACCATCTGACCTAAAACCCTTACTGACATATGATTTAGTAGAACAGATTTAATGTTCCTGAATGCCCACTTTAGGGGAAAAACTGAATAAGTCATAATGCAAACCTCCATTCTCCAGTATTTACAACTAGCAGCTTAGCATAACTTTCCATTTAGGATGTATCAATGAACATCAGTTTGCTTTCTCTGTTAGCCTATGTGGCTATCAATAAACCAAGATAATGGAAGCCTCTGGGTACAGTAAATGAAGAAGGATCAGTTCGAGTTATGAAGTCTAAATGGTTATATCATTATATGAATCTAGATCGTCACCCTTGCTTAATTGCCTCTATTCAAAGTAACATATATCTTGATGGAGGCTAAAAATCCCTATGCGAGTGAGAGCCTTGGATTGTTAAAAGATAAAGTCCATAGTTACATATGCAGTAACTTCCTCCTTTATTTCTACTGTATATACCTTTAGTTTACTGGGGACTTTTGTTGTTGCTACTCAGTACACAAGAATGCATTGATAGAAACATATTTTGGCAAAGTCCTGCTTTGTATTGTAAATATATCTTATTTTACAATCAAAGTGGGAGAAACTAACTACAACTAATATAGAGAAGTTGCAAGACGATCAGTCGAGCTTTGTTGTAAATCTTGGCCCCACTGGTATAATGGCATCACACTAAAAACAACAGCCATCTGCTCTCATCTTTACTTTCAGGCAGAATTATAACTTGTTTGGGAATGATGCTTTTTCCCTGGGCCAGTCATTTCTTATTTACAATGATTTTTTCCCACCCCACAGCAGTCTATGCAGTACAGACATGTCAAGGCCTGCCAATGTCAATCTTCAGATCCCCCATCAGATTTTCTGGCACACATGAAGTCTTGCTTTTGAAGAGTAAGTGGCATCTTTCCAGATTTTACATGATAACCCTTTGGCACAGTCACATCGCTGGAAAATCTCCAAGCCATGGGAACCTTTCTTCCGCTGTTTGGTGCATACCTCTCCTTGGTGTAGCACAGGCTTGCAAATTTTGGTCCAAAAATGACGAGCGCAACAAAACCCCTCTGTGCAATCAGAGGACCTTAAGCAAGGGTCCCCCTCATGACCTAAAAAAAAGCAAGTGCATTAGTTAGTAACCCTAGGAAGGGCAAACAGAGCAACTAAGTATCTATTTTCTAAGTATATTCTGATAAATATAAACTTGTTCAAATATATCTTCGTTCATCTTTCAGGCCATATAAAGAGAACTTTCTATTTATGTTACAGAAGTCAAATTGAATGGCAACAATATTTTGAGAACATTCCTTTCCCTTAACAGAATATATTCCATTCCCTTATAAGAGTTTTGCTATCCAGTCATGCCCTCTTCCAGAATACAATAATCTGTAAGCCAGGGTAGAGGATCTGTGGCCCTCCAGGTGTTGGTGAACTTCGTCTTTCAGGAGCGTGGCTAATAGTAAAAATGGCCTGTTTAATGAGGTCTCTTCCTACATGGGATTGCAGCCTTTGTCAACTATCTCTATGAATTATGCAGGAACTCCCAAGTAATCACAGGTTTCACTGTTATCTAGAGGAAGGAAGATGCAATGTCTACTAAACATGTAGAAAAGTCTTTCATACATTTTTCTCTTTTGGTTTTATCCAAATCAGATATATATTGGGATGGGAAACCACCAGGAAATATCAGGGCTGTGATTTAGACTGGGAAGTTGAAAAAACTTCCTGGAAGATAGCAATAGCAAAATGTGAGAATTTTCTCACACTATTTTCAGTAAGACTTAATGTTGACTAACTTGTTTGAAATCAAACTTTATTCAAACCTTATTTACATGACCATTAGCCACTAGTTACATATTAAGAGAGAACCCAATGGTGCCACTCTTAATACATCTTTCATACTCTGTACACTTCTCAAATCTGTTTCAGGGGGTTGGGGACCTCCAGAACAGATTTGGATAAGAAGGAATGAGCTCCTCCTATACATAATGAACTCCTATATATTTTGTAACAGAAGAAATGTGAAATCTCTGGTGTAGCCCAGAGATCTATATTATGGTGATCTCTATTAAATAAATAAACAAGCAAATAATTTATTACATATGTAGCTCAATTATGAACATTTATATAAGAACTACTAAATAAGTATGTTTAAGACTATGGTCATATAGAAAAATTCCAAAATGAGTAGCATTGGCTGAAATGAAGACACCTCCCTTTCCTAAACTCTGCCATTTATTGTGGAACTTGCAGAATACTGGTGGCCATTTTTATTCCTTTCACCCCTTTCTCATTGCTTTAAATAAGAAGGAATTTGCTATACAACTCCTATCTGAAATAGTTGCCAGTGTGTCAATATATAAATTAGAATCCCATTGTACTTTGAACACACAAATTTCAAACTGATTATTCCTGAGGAATGTGGTCCTCAATGAAAAAAAGTTTCCCAGTATTCAGAGTTGGAGAAGATGCCTTCAAACAGATGATCTTTTATAAAGCTGGGCACAGGACCAACTCAGAGGATATAGAAATGGCCATTATCAACATTCAAAGAGATGCCATTTTTCTAAGTGCCTCCTTGCTCCCCATTCCCCAAGTAAGACTGGCATTAAAGAGATTCAAAATGTTAATGCACAAATCTACTGCTTTTGCAGGAAGATGTTCTTCCCTTTTCAGAAGACCTTTTTGGGACTGTTTATGAAGCAGACCATCCTACCTTTTGCGTGTGTCAGTTTAGACTGTCCTTTCCCTAGATTCTGCCAGCCCAAATCCTTGGTGGTATAGCGACTATTTTTTTTGTTGTGAGGTACTTCCAGAGCTGGGATATGGGGTGTGAGAATGCTCTCAGTCACTGCTATACAAATACCTAAATCAATGAATAAAACAAGTCAGAACCTATCAATTTTCATAAAGAAAGTGAATACTCAGATCATTGCTTGTTTGATATCTTCCATGGCTGTCCCATACAACATTGGTTCATTTTATTATCAGCAACTGCAGTTGGGGTACTTAGGCTGAGGCTGATCTTTAGCAGGATTCCTTACCTAGAAACTTCAATCCTATTCCCAACCAATATAATTCTGGGATTTAACACGTCCATCAGTCATTAAGTTGAGGAAGAACAATTTGAAGGTAAGGTTGGACAACCTGCAGCCAGTAGATCCCATGCATCTGTACAGTCTCATTTTGCAGTCCCCAGACCACCCCTGGAATGGGTAGAATTAAAATATTGAGCCCATTTTTGGTTTAAGGGAAAAAAGGACAAAACAAAAGCCTTAAGTTGAAGAACCATCTGACTACTTCAGGATTTTATGCCCTGCCAATGTTACTTTAAAAAGCAATTCTGACTCAACACAATACATTTAATTACCTTAAATCCAAACTTCAGTAGAAACTATCGTACAGGAAATTAGATATTGCTAAATATCAATGGCTGACAATAGTTAATGTATTACACTTTTTATTCCACCCACATGTTTATATATATATTTCTAGTCAGCAAGATGTTTCAGATGATGAAGCCCAATTCACCCAGTATTTGTGTGAAGGTAACATCTTGCCATTACTGATGAATTGATTCTCAGCCCTTTCTCTTTATGTGCTTTCTAGCTAGTTTACAGGTGTGCGCTGTTTATATGCAACAGTTCATCAATTTCTTTCAGGCCTGCGGCATCTCCCCTCAAAATCTGCAAATGTAGAATACTCATCCCATTTTGGGGAAGAACGGTGATATCTCATAAGATTTGGAGCTATTAAATTCAATTAAATTCTTATTATGATAATGATAATGATTAAATTTGGGGGCATTCCATGGATATTATGTTGCTGATTCCAGATCTACAAAGTAGAAGTAATGATTTTCATATAGGATTCTATACCAGATCTCCAATCATACTGGTGTCCCAATACTATGATAGTCCCAGGGAAAGCACTATCTTGTAGCACTTTTTTCTTGTAGCAATCGTTCAATTTGTTGAAGGAAAAATAAGTATAGATTTTATTTCAAAGGACGTGATCAAAATTAGATGTTACTGCACTTATTTACTTGCAAGATAGCCAAAGCATGGGTGCGTATCTGGAAGAGTGAGAGAGAAAATGTTGCCTCATTTAACTCCCCGCAAATTGGATGGAGAATTCAAAAAGTTTATTTTTGCACAGCATGGAAGCCTGTGCATGAATAGACTTCTTTCCTGAAGAGACTGATACTAACACTGATGTCTGTAGGTTGGCAAAACAGTATGCCCAGTGTTGGAGCAGGACAGAAGTCCTTTTCATTGGAGTAGTGCAATGCCTCTCAAGCTCTGTAATATCATTCCCCTTAAAATGATAACATTATGTCTGTGACCTCCATGAATAAAATTAATGATTTTTTGAGGCTGGACAAGAAATAAATATACCACTTACTTTTAATAATTAAATTTTAAGTTATATATCAAACAAAGCAATGATATGACCTTGCGACCTTACTAAAAAAAATAATTGGAAATAAAGAAATTTCCAATAAAAATTAAAACCATATCTTTAATAGGAAGGATGAGTTTCAATATTTTGGTGTAACTCCTGAAATCTGGGTTTTATTTTTGAAGATAATTCTTCACTCTAATTCATCAAATGAGGGAGGGGAGCGGAGAGAGAAAAGGTTATTTCATGGCCTTCAATAAGTTTCTCCTAAACTGCTCTTAAAATGTGCAAAACAGTGGCAGGCTGTAAGTAACTTTTGGTGCTTTTCCCCCCAGTATAGCCACACTGAGATAACAAACAGCTCAGCTTCTTTCCCTTCCAGCCTGGGGCTTGATGGTTACAAAATTCTCCCCTTACTCTTCTCCTTGCTGTAACTTATCACCCCTTCTTCTTCCTCTCTGTTATTTTTCCCTCTGCAGGAATGAGTTGTGAGATGGTCAGAACTTTGCAAGGAAGCCTCATGTCCTCCAGATACAATCACTCCTCATTTGAAAGGAAAATGTGGTGTGTTAAAAAGACCAGAAAAGAATTTCAGTCTTCATGAAGGGCTCTGAAACCATCTCATGCATTTAGTATGCTTTTGTATCAACCCGATGCGCTTGCCAGGAAAGCACTCTGGTGACTTTGTATCCATTGTCTTGTATTAATTTCTTGTAACTTCTCTAGTAGGTGCAACTGCTGAGAAACAGTGGAGTAATGGATTAAGAAGGAATGCATGTGTCTAAGTCATGTGGAAGCAAATTCCATGGCAATTTTGATAATCCATGAATTCAAAAGGTCAACTCTTTCTGCATCTCCTTCTCTCATTCTAGGGTGACCACTGATGTCTCCAAAATGAATTCTCTTTCTACGTGGCAAGTCTTGAAGAACAAATATAAGGATCAATCACTAAAATACTTTACACTATTCATGTGTTTTTTTAAAGTAAGAGCAATGTAAATACCATTGTTACAGCGGTTTCCAGGACAGCACATGCCATCTCTGTGGCAACGTTTTTTCTTCCTTCTACAAACCATGCAGGCAGATGTAGCTTGATGGGGACTATGGCAGTACTTCCCAACTTCACATTCTTTATCATTAGTGCAAGGATAAGCCTGTGGGCAAAGAATGTCATAATGAGTTAACAACACCTTGTAAAAGTCAAAACAAGTGATAGTGCAGGCATAATTTCAGATACCCACATGAAGGGTTTTCATACTTGTCAGTATTCAATGATACCAAAACTCCTAGATTTATGGTTTTCCAATCATTATTTGCCATAACTGATAGCACATAAATTATAAATTTTCTGTGTATTAGAAGACTATCATAGAGGTAGAATCAAGAAGTAGGGTTAGTTGGATCATTTCCTCTATTGCTAATAATATGCATCATTTGAATCTTTCCCTTTAATATTCAGATGAGCAGATTACAAAAAAGTAAATATTATATCTTATAGGACTCAACTGTGGGAATAAACAGACAAATAAATAAAACAAAAGTCAATTTTTCCCATGGCAAAATGTGAGAACCTCACATGCCACTGTATTCATGGTCCTTTGGTTAAAACTGAATCTCAGCATTCATAATCAGTTAAGCTGCAACATTTACCTTCTTTGGTATGTTTAGAGAAAAATGCATCTTATTACTCTCCCATAAATCTTTCCTTCTCTAAGGAGCCATGATTTGGTAAATAAGTAAATAAAATAAAACCTACAGTTAAAGCACTCAAGGAAATTTACTGCAGCCCCTTTGACCTTGCAAATTTGGCATGAGAGCCATCTTGCTTTCAGAATCCCGTGAAGGCACTTCTTAATATAAGACAGCAGAAAAATTACCAGGAGTGTAAAAAATAAAGATATTACAAATAAGTAGGCATCTCTGTCTATAGATTAGTTTCCTTTTTTAAAAAAAGTATTTTATGAGACAAAAAGAAAACATCATGAAAAATCTTATCTTTCCATTCTAGGATTTTTTACTGTGCCTTATCTGGAGAGGTCTAGATTGTCAGTGTCCCAACAATCGGTCCATTGATGCTGAATTTAAGAGAATCAGCTGCTGCTTGGTGCTGCTTCAAACTTCTCCAAATTAATTAATTTCTCAGATGCTTTTCATATCTTTACATAAGCACAGAGCATACATTGTTCTATAAGGTGGCAAACCCCTCTTCCAGATGCCATTGCTTGACACAGGTGTTCTGGGTAATTACTGACCTGATACAGTAATACCTCGGTTCATGAACGCTTCTGTTCACGAACAATTTGGTTCGCGAACAGCAGCATTCACAAAATTTTGCTTCCATTCGCGAACTCCGCATCGGGTGATGAACACGACCTGTGGCCATCTTCCCCGCTCTGACATGTGGTTGTGGCTTCCTCTAGGCGAGATCGCGGTTGCAGACAGACACTTGCTGAGAAGCTTTTTGGTGTCACCTCAAGCAAGGTTAGTGTTCTCTCTCTTCATCGTGTACTGTACTGTACTTTGTTTCATATTTTTGTGGTTAAAAAAAAATACATATGGTTCAGAACGGATTAACCTTATTTACATTGAACCTTATGGGGGAAATTTTATTTGGGTCATGACCAGAATCGTGGAACAGATTAAGTTCGTGAACTGAGGTACCACTCTACTTTGCAAAATACTTTTCTTGGGGTAGAAGGGCCTTCTGGAAGAACATAGGATTGGGCACAAGGAAGTCTGCAGTGGAAGGTTAATAGAAAAATGTAATAATCTTGCCCTCTGTGAGTAGTGTTTTCCATTCACAAAAGCATCTTAAGATTCAAGCATTGTGTTTATGCCAACCCAAGATCTAGTGAAATCTCATAATTCATAACCCCATGAATGAACCTATGCACATATAGTTGGTACACTGAATTAAACAGTTGAAAAAATACTGAAGCAATGGCAACTTAATTGAAAGTGATTCCATTTCTCAGTCAAAACGTAGCTTTGAAATTGACAGTATTGATTTCATTCTTTTCACTGAAATCACCATTGCAATTTTCAAGCATATCACTGTTGGCCATGTCACGTCACAGAAATTTACAAAGTTTAAGAATACAGATCCTGTTACAATAGTAGAGTCTTTTGGGACTTCAGAGGAAGCAATGATGGACTGAAGATGACCACAGCAGAATGAGAAGCTAGCAAACGGTTTGTCCACTATTTGTCCACTCCATACAGAGGCTCCCCATGAGGAGACCATAAAGCAGGTTTTAGAGCTCTGGGAGCTGGGGGAAAGCCATAGTTCAGAGCTTCCAAACGGACACTGGGTTTGCCCACTTCCTTTCTTAATCACTTCTGGAAGTTGCTTGTTAACTGCTGTTTGGATATTAAGAACCTCCAGAATCATCACACCAGGTGATTCTCCTTCAACCCTCAGCAAAAGAAATTTCATGTAAGTTTAAGGACTTAAAACTTTTTTATTTTGAAATAAACCGCAAAAGGGTGATTAGAAAATTGAAATCTTGCTGGTTGTTTAAAATCCTAGTTAAAATATATGATCATTCTGAATTGAAGTGTAAGAAATCTTCCCATCAGAAAAGGTTGTGGATTAGAGAAAAACATGGTAAGAGGAGACTCTGAAGGCTGAACACTAGAGGCAATCAGAAAGAGCTAAAGACTGTAATTAAAGCACCCACTGATACAGAATGGAGAAAAATATTTTAACTTTGGAAGAATTTAAGGATATTTGGGAATGCACTCAGAAATTTCTCTTAAGATTGCCTGCTACCATAAAAATGAATTTTAAAAAGGAGATAGAAGAGGATATAATTGAGAATCTGGTTGTTTTGGATTTGGATTTAAAAATGACAAGTTACAAGAATGATATGGAAAAAGATGTTACACTGGATTTACAACTGAAACTGGCTGATGTCTTAATAACTAAAAGGAACACACAAATAATAAATCAGAAGAGTGACTTGGACAACTTTCTTATCTCGGGAATGTTACACTTATGAAGGAATACCTGAGAAAAGACAAAGAGAAAATGAAAAGATCAGTTTTTGGGATACTATTTAAAGGGAATAAACATCAAGATTTTTGAAAGCAAAAAGAAGGAATATAAAGTTGGCTTATTTGATCAAGGTTAAAATATATATGAAGTTCTTTCTAGTAGCTTTTAATGGGCTTTTCTCAATCAGGACTGAATGATGAAGTTTTAAAGATTTGTTTATAGATATGGGAAGAAGAGATTTTTTTGCTGTATTTTTAGAGAAAGTTATAAGTTATGGTGTTAAAAGGAAAGGAAAGGAATACAAAGTTGGCTTATTTGATTAAGACTGGGTTTATTTGATCAAGGTTAAAATATATTTGCTGTTGTTTCTGGTAGATCTTAATGGACCTTTTTTTTTTTTTAGTAGGACTGAATGATGAGGCTTTAAAGATTTGTTTATAGATAAGAGATAAGAAATGGGAATTTTTTTTTTTTTGCTGAATTTTTAGAGAAAGTGATAAGTTACTATGTTAAAAGTAAAGGAATATAAAACTGATTTATTTGATTAAGGTTAATTCTTTAAATATTGGGGAACCTTTTCTCATTGAGGACTACATTCCTCAGGAATAATCAGTTTGAGGTTTGCATGATCAAAGTTTTATGGGATTCCAGGTAATAACTTGACATGCTGGCAACTATTTCAGATAGGAGCTGTATAACAAATTCCCTCTTATTTAAAGCAGTGAGAATGGGGTGACAGGAATAAAAGTGGTTACCAGTATGTGTTATTACTTCTGGTAACTGTTAATGGACTTTTGCTGATTAGGACTGAGCGATGAGGCTTTATAATTTGTTTATTGATAAAAGATGAGATATAGGAAGAAGAGATCTTTTGTTGAAATGTCAGAGAAGGTGCTAAGTTACTGAAGTACTTGTCTTGGAAGGGGAAGTCATTTCTTCTTTTCTATTTATCTTTTTTCTTTATTATTTTTTCTTTTTCTCTGCACCTTTTATTCTGTTTTCTTTTTTCTATTTTCTTAGTTTGTGTAGGTTTTTGATCTTTGTATTTTTACAAAGATAATTTTTTCTTTGTAAATGAATAATTTTTTCAATAAAAATTATTAAAAACATTAGAGTCTTTTGGAGTGGACAGTCATAATATATTATTATTATTATTGTTGGTCACAGAGTCAGCCAGAGGTTTAGACTGGACTTGGCATTTTTGTCCAGCTATCGAGTCCTTCCCAAGGACCTGGGATAGGCAGAAGTTGTTGTTTGATGGTGTTAAAGGTATCATTGCAGGATATAAGCTGCTCCAAGTAAAGCTGCCTTTTGCAACTGACTGATGGTGACTTTGTCAACATATTCCATCACAATGGAAGCTAATGGTAGGCTGACGTGGCAGCAGTGCTATATAATCAAAATAGGGGGCAGGCTTGTTAGATGTTGTTCATTTAGTTTACTTGACTGTAAAATGTTGAAAAAAGCTATAGAAAGAGAGTTTTTATCAGAAAAAGATATTTGTACACAAGAAGTGTGAATAAGCCAATTCTGTAATACCTTCTGCTGCTCTTGAGCTCCGCAAAGCTCTTTTTCAACAAAGCCACGTGTTGTTATTGCTAGCATTTCAAAGTGGAAAATGAATGGCTTCATTTTACCACAGACCGGCTGCTGCTTGCATCCCGGATTTCTGGCTTTTTCTTATGACTTTACAATTTCCTCTGAGAAATTGTTATGGTTCCTTCAAAGCCTTTGGGATTACTAGCACAATTTTAGACACTATTTGGGGAGGTTCTTTCTTCATTTTATGTCTATGCCTCTTCATAACATGGCTGGCACATAATAATTCTAGAGGAATGGTCCAAGAAGAACTTGTTATGGCAGAAAATGAGAGAATTTTCCAAAGAGAGTGCCTAAAAAGCTTTTCCTTGAGATCTCTGCAAAGTATTTTAAAACAATCAGCTGCATGAAACCTCTTTCTCTCTTAATCTAATAGAGGAAAAGTCAACAACATACTTAAACCATTAATGACATACATTCCATCTTTAAACACTGAACTGAGATCATACTACTAGCCCCTTTACCAATGCCAGTTAAAAAGACAGACACATTTCCAACAGAGTTGTGCAAAACATTCAGAAGAGATGCTTTGCACAGTGTTAGTGCAAATGAAACAACTCTCTTTGAAACATGAAAGCAGTCTTTTCTTTTCTTTTTTTTGGTTAGTTTCATATGACTGCTTTGCAAGTTGTCCTTGGCTATCTCAGCATGTGTGTACATGTGCAGACATTTCCACTGGGACTATCACAAAGCCAACTAGCTTTGGGTACATATACATGTAGAGACAGCTGGGACATTTTTTAAAACAGCTACATGGGCTTTACAAAAGACACAGCTTCTTTAAAGCTTTGAACAAAGGGGTTTATTTATGCTAATGTCTTGGTAAGGTACCTTATTAAGTTCTCCATGGATGATTATTATTATTCAAGTTCCCCATGATTATTCATTTCTCCATGGATTACTTTATTGTTTATTGTCTCCTAGGTGAACCTGTCATTTGAGTGTGGCTGAACTTCCAGAGGTAGAATTCACAGTCCAGAATAGAAAATTTTGTAATATTTTAGAATACCAATTCTCATTCAGTGTGTGATAGAAGAGAATTTGCTTTTATTTTTCCCCAATAGAGAAGAGTATATAAATTAATGAAATATAAGAAATAAATTTGATTCCTGTCGATAGCTGCTAAGATTGTGAGGCCAATCCATTTGAAAACAAAAGTGCATTTTTCCTTCATTGGATTAGTGGTAATTAAAACGTAAAAAAATGTTTTTCACTTAATCCAGCCATCAAGTAGTCTTAAGAAAATCTACAGTTATCCTAAATATTTTTCCTTAATAGACTAGCTTCATGTACAGTATAACAATATTATTCTTGGTACATATATTGAATACAGATGTTTAAAGTGTTTATAAGTTTTGTTCACTGAAAGTTTTGTTCTCAGCCTAGTTTTCATCTTGATATTTTCTTTCACCTATTAAAAAAAAGGGAGGGGGAACCATCCCACAAATTATATTTTTATAATTGTGCCGATTCAGTTATAAACTGGTCAAGCAGTACATATGTCTATTTTCTAGTTTCCTGTAAAACCATCACCATCAGTCTGCAGCCTCCCTGGCTGCCCACATTTCCATTAGATCCCAAGGGAAGAAATGAGGAATTCTTCCCATGGTGTTTTTCTAGAGAGACAAAGAGACAGAGAGGCTTCAGAGAGATGGAAAGATCTGTGAATAAACCAGAATCAGCAGGAACATCTTCTACCATTTCCAATAATAAAGTCAGTTCAAAATTACCACCAACAGAAATTATCAAGCCTTTGAAGAATAGGAAAGAAAACAGCAGCCTCTTTTGCAGAGGAAGTAAACTTTTTGAGAAACTGCAACACTGATTTCCACACTGCATGAAGATATATGTCCATTACCTAGAGGAACACAGATGAGGATGCAATCACGTTTCTTTCGATTCCAACACGTGGGCGTCGTCTGCTGAGTTGAGAATGATGGTACTGCTTATTTTTCTAATTATAGTTTTAACTGTGTTTAAAACTGAGCTATTTGCTTTCATTTGCTTCTAGCACTTCAGTTCCATATATTGATAGAAAACTGGGTTATAGTTAGAGCTTCAAATAAATGAAGAACTGTCATCAGCTTTGGCCAAATGTAATTACAGACTCCCTTCAGACCTTACCTCCATGTTAACCCAGAAAAATTAAGCATGGAGGGATAGAGGTGACATGTGTGTTCCTGTGCCTCCTCTGTGCTTAACATTTTATAAGGATGAAGAAACTAGAAAGAATATAGTTCATAGAAAAGAGGCAGAGCAGTTTTCATGGCATTTAATTCTTCTCCACAATGAGTAGAAGCAAAATGACATAAAATTAAGCAAATATATGTGTTAGTGTTCAGTTTGCATAATTGATTCCAAATTGCCAAATTCAGCTTTAAAGCCTCAAAGGAATATTTTTAATCTCTATTATAGTCCATGGGAAAGTGCTTTGGGAGGTTTTGCTATTTATCTTTAGTAGATAATACTTCATCCCAGTTCAAAGTATTCTTTCTGCATATCTTTATTCAAATCTTTAGACTATGATGTTATATACATGTGAACAGTTAATTTGTTTAAAAAGATAGAAAATAATCACAATGAGCTAGTACATTATAAAAAGGAAGGGCCTCTGGAGACATAAGTTAATATATTAATTCAATGAAAATGATCCTGATGATCTCACTTTTTCCTCTAGTGGATATCTATTCCAGTCATAAGATTTCATTGCTCCTCCTGATGATCTGCAGTTATTTCCTGCTTTCATTATATAGAAATAACATGTTTTTTGTGAGTCAGTACTGAATGGAAACTATTATGGTTCACTTAACTCTTATTAGCAGTATGTGAAAATTACTTTGCCCATGTGTATTTTCAAAATGTAATTCTAAATGACAAGCAAAAGAAAAACAACTGGAGGAAAGCAAGAGAAAAAGCAAATTGGAGATTACTGTATTCAACAAGATACCAAAAATTAGCAAACTAGAAGTCATATTCTTTGCATTCAGCTCCCACCCAGCTCTTGAAGCTTCAGATTTGAATAATTTGCAGGTTATCAATACCTCTTGAACCTCCTTCTATACTCTGAAGGCATGGCTGTCTCCTGATTAGCAGTATTTTCGGTAGCATCTCTTCTTCTAAAGTACTAATCAGCCACAGGCTATTAAGGATTGCAGACAGCTTTTAGGACAGGGGTGGAGCCAGTGAAAGGTCAGTTCCTGTTGGCCTTTTCCAATATTTAAGATGATTCTGGTTCTTCAATGAGGCATCTTTCTATCATTCAGCTAGCAGAACCCACTGGG
The DNA here is from genome assembly GCF_059951505.1 of Python bivittatus. NCBI lineage: Eukaryota > Metazoa > Chordata > Lepidosauria > Squamata > Pythonidae > Python > Python bivittatus. The sequence continues at coordinate 38,214,472 of NW_028277034.1, read as the reverse complement.
AACTATCCAAGGTCCTGATCATTGCTCACAGGAACCAGATGTAACTATGCAAGTGAGAAATTGACTCACCTTGATTGGATTTGTTATTTACTGATTTATCCCAACTTGACTTATTTTGATGTGAACTACTTCATTAGACTTGAGTTACCATAACTTGGTTCACACTGACCTGCCTTGTTATATTCTTATTTTCTTTAACCTGTTTTACTAACTGCACCTGATTTATTTCAACCTGAATATTCCTGGCACAGCTAGTCTCTTTCCTCACTGGCCCTAGGCCCGGATGAAACAATTTATTAGTATAAAACTGAAGAATGTGTGTTATACAAATAGTACTTTTTAATTTTTAAAGGGAAAAATGCCACATCTTATCATTCTTATTTACAATGCAGTTCAAAGTTGCATTCACACTAAAGTCATACAGGAAAGATATCCTTATATCGAATGGCTACTTCTAATGGTCACTTAATTAGACTAAGGCTGAAAATAAACATAAAACAAAAAATTATATTGGATGTGAAGATGTGGTCTTCACATCTGCTAAGAATGCCTTATTTTAAAATGTACCGTATTGTGCTGAGTCAGAACAGGATGTCCACCTATACCAGTGATGGTGTGGAGTCCTTGGGGTTCTCTCAGCTTGGTTCTTTTCTTGAAAACATTTCATTACCTGGCTAGGTAACACCTTCAGTGTTAGAATGGGATGGGGTTTACCAGAAACAATTTTAATCATAGCTGCTGCTACAAAATCATCTTCTTTAAAGTGAAAAAAAACACAAAATGCACTTCTTTGGCTTCACATAATTAACCAAGCCTTTTTACTTCTGACAGCAATGAAATATCATATCTAGGTATTTAAGACTTCTAAATGTATTAATATAATTATCATTAATACTTTTTTTATGTATCTTCAGGGTTTTTTTAGCAAAGCCATAATTGCTGCACTTTTGTAACTGATTAAAATGCGAGGAGCAGCACTGTACTGTTTAAGGAATCCTTAAGACAAATAGAAGACTGTGGTAGGACCATGGCATCATCAGTGCATAATAAGATATGAACTGGCTAATTTCAGGGCTTAGTGGTACTGCTCTGTAAAAACTTAACTAATCCATTAACATACAAACTGAGAAGATATAACCCTCTTTAAGTCTCTCTGTATTAGAAGAAGGAATTGACTTTGCAGATTAGAGCTCATCCTCAGGTCATGTAATTGATATAGGAATAAGAGTAACTACCAATTTATTGATGAACCCTTATGTTTTTCTCTATAGGATTTTTACCAAGATCTATCACAAGCAACCCTGAAATCAACATAGTGCATTTTTTGTCTGGTGGGATAGTTTTTGGCCAATTTTGTAATGCAAGTCTCTGGTCAGAAGTGGACAGACAATTGTGAATCTAACTGGTTCCTCCTGTAATATATTTTCTTAATCCAGCCACTCTCATAATTTCCAACTGGAGTGCCAAGCATAGAATGTAATTGTTCATATATGGAATTAATTAATTACTTTAATCCAGTCAGACTCTAGGCAGCTTATATTCAGAAGACTAATGGGCCAGCTAATAGTAGAGTCAGCCTTGTCCCTTAAAAAAAAAAAAAAAAAGGAATTATGGCTATGCCCCAGTGCCTAGAAAGAGGGCAGTTTTCTCAAAATATGTGAAAAGAGATCCCAGGAAGGCTTCATTAATCAGCATTAAACTTAACTGATTCTGCTGGCATATATAATAGTTTTTCTCTTTTCACTTGGTCAACCTTTTTTAATTTTTTTTATTTCAGAGGCTAAGATTTGCAGCCAGTCAGTAACAAAAGTAAATGGGATGAAGTAATAGTGACTGAGAATAGGCTTCTACTAGGGATCGGATAGGTTGCTCAAAGTATGCCTAGGCCAAGCTGATATTCAGCAATTCCTAAAACTGGCTGTCTCCCTTGACTCCACAGAAGAAATCAATTGCCTCCATAATTCCTGGAGAACAGCCTTCTTTTTATCTTGCCAAAGATATTTAAAGTTCAGATCTAGTAGTATTTGGATGGTATTTGGATGGAGATTAACTTCATGAGATCCTTTTTTACTTCAATGTACTCTTGATAAAACCAACTCTTCGATACAGAAGTGCCTAGGGGTGGCCAGCCCTATTATATTTTTATAACAAATATTTTTAGGCTCCGAATAAGGATGTTATCATGATCAGTGATAAAGGTGCTTGAAAAATATGTTCCTGCCTGTAATACCTAGTAAATGGTCATCATTCAAGGTAAGCTGTTCTATGATAATCCCCCACATCCAATACTCCATTACATCCAAGCAGATCCAGAAACACCTACCATGTTAGCCCTAAAGACTACCTTTGCCTTTAGGGATCCTTTTGGGCCCTACCAAGAAGACAATTATTTTCCACTGATGCTATCAGAGCAAGGCCAGCTTTGTAGCATATACCATGATTAACAAGTCAACGAGAACAAAATGTACAAGCAAGGATTGATAATTTGAACTCCTCATCCACAACACTATTTAGAAAGAATAAGTCTAACTGAATTGAGAATTCAGTCCCCAATCAGATTTCTCTTGGTATTCCTAAAGGGATGTATTACTATGCTTGCAATGCCTTCAGCATTTTGGAGCTGCTATAAAGATTAAGCTATATGTCTAAATTGTTGATTTCTATTCTGGCATCTAAATCACCTATTTAATTAAATAATTTATTAAAGAGCCATCATTCTAGGCAGAGTGATCAGCTTTGCCAACACCCAATAAGCATAAAAATCTTGGGTCTATCCCCTTTTTCATGAAGGGAGGCATAATTCAAACATGAATGATAACCATCTATACTCAAATCTCCTACTGCCCAATTTCCTGTAGAAATAAAACATGAAATTTGCTAGTCTTTTTGTTACTTTTGGTAATATAATCCCAACATTAATTAATTAATGTTTTTTGGATATTACTATTTTTCTTTTAATTTGTTTTTATGTACTGTTCTTTCTGTATTTCTTTTAAAATTGCAATAAAGATAGATAGATAGATAGATGATAGATAGATAGATAGATAGATAGATAGATAGATAGATAGATAGATAGATAGATAGATATGACAGATGACACTGTGATCAGAGAATGAAAGAGTCAGATTGTAATCCAAACTGATCTGTTGTGAATGGGGAGACCTTCCAGATATTTGTTTCCTCTTAGTTTTATGCCATTTCACCTAACCATAGCACAGTCTTGCCCAGACAGCATCTATTTCCTCAATTATCCCTATGATATTGCCTTCATCTCATCTGCAGCCATTGAGAAAGGCCTATTTTTTTTCCAGCCGTACTGGTGTTAAAATAGTTTCCCCTCTTAAGCTGATGCTAGCAGCATTTAGTGGTAGTTTCATGGTACAGAAACTCTTAAAGGAAATCAGTGACTTGAAACAGGCAGGAACAGGGTCAGTAATGGGGGCAGCAAATTAGAGCAATTATGCTTGCAGTTTTCTGCTGATTCAAGGATGGATGGATAGCACTTTAACTCAGCAGTAAGAAAAGCCCTCTTAATTTATAGCCATTTTATTTATGGCCATCAAGTGGGGTTTTTTCCCTAGAGGATCTTCTATCCAAAAAAGTTTAGTTCGCTGAAGGTACAACCTTATCAGTACTGCTCTGTTCCTTTTCATGTAGAAGCCACTGACCACCTATGGTTAAATCTGGGAATGAGTCACAATTAAGTTGGAATGGTCAACTTCTTGTGGGCATAAGTTGTTTTCAAGCATGGGCTTACACAGAAAATTTGTAGCTTCATGTCTGCTAGAAGGCAAAATGTTGTCATCTTTGTATGGTAATAGAGAAGGATGTTCTGCACTTCAGATCCAAAGGTGAAAAGATGATCCAGAATGGATATAGGCATGCACCCTAGCTCCTAAAGAAGCTGCTTTTTTCCTGCATGATTCCAGGAAAATGCACATTTGAGGAGGCACTGATAGTGTGGTCGTGCCAAAGTACTTTGTTGCACCTCACTGGTGCCTCCTTAGTGCAAGTCTGTATTTACCTTTGATCACACAACCCCTTCCCACTCCAAACACTTCTGTATCCAAAGTCCAGCTTTTTGCTTCCTATTATTTGACCTTGTGGGGAAAGAACAGCTTTATCTCTATATAGTTGAGAGTATTATCCTGCATTTTTGCACCTGCTTGTAAGTTGTTGATCTTATCTAACTTGGAAGACTGCACAGTGTTTACCCTTACTTCCTGTGAAAAAAAGAAGTATGTGCATTTTCAAACACTTGAACATATTTTTAAACACATTAACCTTAAAGGTTTGGAATCTCAACAAATAGTACACAGAAAAAGAGTAATAAGTAGTAAGCCAAAGAAATTAGAGACAAGGAAATAAAATCCAACTACTGTTTATCCAGTTTACACCAATACTGTTCACTATACTTGTCAGAGTTCCATTAACAACACAAAATTATCACAGAGTGCAGAGATGTAGAGAATGTAAATATGCAACTGGTTTCAGTGAATGGGTTGAGTGAGCATTCAAACAGGCAGACCCACAATCTATATAGAGGAAAAGGATGAAGAAAGAGCCCCAGAGAACTGAAACTGAATTGGATACAACTTTTATACCATCTTTCCTATTCACTCTGAGACTGTCAATTTGTTATAAGGACTTTCTTTCCTATATTCCAATAAAAACTTAGTTCCAATCTACATTGATCCAAGTCTCTTGGGACTTTCTTGCCTAGCTTCTATTTCAATAAGGACTTCTGCACAAGCATCATTTTCTCAGATTTCCCACTCCCCTTGACCATTCATTCTTTCTTATAATTTTATCATCATTCAGTCATTCTATATAACCAAATCATACAACATAATTCTTTTTGTACTGGTCATTCATATTTGTATTCTATCCATATTTATTTAATACCCTTTCTTTCTTTTTTTGATTTACCAATTCTTAGATACCTCATTCCCATTGCATTCAGTTCTAATCCTATGTTTCTCTAGACATACTGAATTCTCACTTCCATATAATAGTGAGTAAAAGCACATACTTATGCACAGCAATTTTCTTTGCAACAGACTACATACCACATATTGCCTTTCTGCCTAGCATTTGTACAGCTTCACTTTTCTCCTTCTTTCTAATTTGTATCCAATATTACACCAAGCTACATAAATTCATCTATGCGCTCTAATTTTTCATGGTTTATGTACAGCTAGCAAAATTTTGTTCCATTTTTCTGTCAAACGTAACTATCATCAATATGAACTTTCAGATTTATCTATATTTCTTGTTGCATCATACAAATCATTTGGATTCTCAGCCAACACAGACATCAACACACATCCACATCCCCAACTAACACACTATGTTTTGTTAGCCGTCCAGAGTCACTGGTCAAAGATGGGTGGCTATATAAATTGAATAAATAATAATAATAACAACAACAAATTATATTATTACGAACATAAAAACAAAAAAATTAAAAGTAATTAGTAAAAGTAAAAATGAAAAATGAAAAATCTGGATCTGTTAAATATTAAGAGAACAAGGATGATACTAACCACCATGCATAGGGAACTCTCACCTGATGGTGAAGAAGTTAAAATTGTAGATATCTTTGTTTTCTTGGGCTCAGGAATAAACAGACAGAATAAAATAAGCATGAAATGATTAATTGCACGGAGGAAGATCTGAAGGATAAAGTTAATTTTATGAGAACAAAGACTAAAACATTTTAAGGAATTGTACTTTTAGTGATAACATAGCTGTAAAGAAAAACAAGAGAAAAACACCTTCAGAATATGGATCTGGAGACAGTTACTAGGAGTTTCATGGACTGTAAAAAAAAACACCTAATCAATTAACCCTGGACCAAACCGACTGATATTCCTTGAGGCTATGAACAAGCAAAAACTCATGTATTTTGGGCCCATGATGTCAGCACATGATAAACTAGAAAAACAACAACTGTGCCGTGCAAGTTGAAGAGAAAGGGAGTGGGTAAGGTGGACAGATGGGATCAAAAGGTCATTGGAAAACCCTTGATAGATCTACAAGTTAATTAATTAAAAGCAAGCATGATAAAATTATAATTTTATTTATTTATTTATTTATACATTCAATTTATTCTCCGCCCATCTCCCCCAATGGGGAACTCTGGGCGGCTCACAAAGTATATAATCCTAACAGTGACTAACAATTCTTACAATTACAAATCTACAGTGATATATATATATTACACTATGTGACCAGCAGTGGTCGCTAGGGGGTCATCCGGGCTTTTCCTCCTCCATAGATCTTTCTCGCCGCTCGCATCAATCATCGCTCGTGCCAGTTGCATTCGGGGTTTGGTCCAGCACTGGTATTTTGCTCCTCCACGCAGCACCGCCAGTTCCTCCCATCTAGACGGGAGTCCCCATTTATGTACTCGCAGATGGAATTGCTTTCGAACTGCTGAGTGAGCAGAAGCTGGGACGAGTGACGGGAGCTCACCCCGTCCCACGGAGCCGGGCCCGAACCACTGGAGTGCCGACCATTTCTGACCAGCAGACTCCAGCATCATTAAGCCCTGTACCACCGCGTCCCATTACTGAAATAATACATAATTAAATGTATTATTTCAGTAATATAAATATTTCATTTAAATGAACATTTTTTTCATTTTATTATGATAATTTTTTACCTTCTTATTGCTCATCCTTAAGATGTTTTGGGGTAGACATTTCAAGTCCATTCAATGAAAGAAGCAAAAAATGTTTGCCCATAACAAATGACCCATTCTGACCTCCACTTCAGCATCTGCCTTGTCTTGTTTTACAATAGCTTTTTGATCTGCTTCAACATCCTTTCTTGAAAAAAATTTTTTTAATTTATCATGTAGGAACCTCATCTTTTCACTTGGATGTCTTAAAAAGTAGTCAGTGTTAAATCTTTTCCTTTTCTGTTCCTTTTGTTTTAAAACACTAAATCCTCTGGGTTTGGCATAACATCAGACTAAAGGCGCTTCTTTGTAGAATAAATATTCATTAAAGGTTTTTTTTGTTTTGTTTTTCACACTGGTCATCCTTTCTTCCTTGTCAAGCGGGTGGCCCTATTGTCCATGCAGCTTATTGTGTGTTCGACCCTCAAAGATGCCTACAAGAACTTGGCAGCACATTTCTTTTTTGTTTTCTTTAAAAGTAGAAAAAAGGTCATTGTGTTGTAATTCTATTCACATGTGAGACTTGCTAAAGATGCAAGGAAATTTTAATGGGATACAAACCATATCTGACAATACCATCAACAGTGTTAAAATTATGCATCTTCTTTGAAGCTTTCTTCACACTAAAAACCAAAATCTATTTTTAAGTTAGTAATAGATTCCAAAGATAAACTTGCTTTATATTGTCTGAGTTTTCAGAGCTTTCAGGTCAAGAATAAGAAGCACCATAGATTAAAAATGATCCCTATGGAACAATGAACATATGAAGAGTTCAAGAGTGCTGAGTTTTGAAAGCTTAAGCCAACTTGGCAATCTCCAGATGAGATACTGGAAATACTACTTCTAAAAGTTATAGTTAAAAACTAGAGAAATTTGGAGCCATAGGTTTGAGAAGACTGGTATACATTATAATGGACATTTATTTTCATGAATTTTATACAAAAGACATTCATATTCAAGTGCTCTGCAAAACTCCTGAAGACAAAAATGTTGACAATTATCTCATTCCCCCTCAAAATGAATGGGGTCAGCAGAACTCCTAAGTTGAAAATCACAGTCCTTGTTAAAAAAAATTACAGTATTACAAGAACGCAAGATTTAAACGTGATGTTTTTGTCAACCTGACCATACTCATGAGGAGAAGAAATGAGTACCCAAATTCCAATCTCCTTCTGATCTTTTCTCCAATGATGATTAATTATGGACCGAATATTAATATACTATACTATACTATACTATACTATACTATACTATACTATACTATACTATACTATAATAATATTGTTATAATTATGCCATAATAATTAAAGCAAATCTTTATAAAATCTCTTGCCACTTCTGAAATATACAGAATATCTCAGGATATTTTGAGAAATATATGGTCTAAGGAAACCTGGACTACTCACTTGTAGTACCCAATGCTAAGAACAGTTGAGATTCCTTCCAAACTCTGCAAACTCCAATTTTGACATCGTTGGGAGACTTGGATGAAAGTGAATGGATGCTGCCACAAAGAGGAAACTGCTCTGCAGCTGCTGCTGCTGCAAAGCACATCTGTAAATCTTCCTTCAGCACTGAATGTCAGATATCAGGATTCAGGTTGTACTAAAAGACACCTGCCTTGCGCAATTTATGTGCATCTGTCTCATGCTATACGTGTGGTGCCACTGAGTGAACCACTGATTGCTGGGTGGACAGGGACAGAAGACACATTTATAAACTATACACGAGGACTCTCTTGTCTTGGATACTCAGTAGAACCAATGTGAAGCTGAGACAGGATGCTACGGGTTCCCTTTCCATGTACAAAGCTATCTAGCAGCTGGCAGATGACTCTTTCTTTACATTGGCAATGGGACAGCATTCTCTATGGCAGGACATTCGCTTAGGGATTGCAGGGCAAGCATTGTGGTGCACAAAACTTTGCTGCCACCTTTGAGCATCTACTGCGCGAACAACTGCACCATTCTAACAATAAAGCCTATTCCAATATTCGACCCTTATCTTCCTTTGAAACTTCCTGGTTTCACACTCTTATATATTTACTTTTTATTTAGGATCATAGATTTTAAATCTGTGCTTAGCTTAAATCCTGCTTAGCACAGGAATCTACTATAAAGCATTCCTTACAGATGGGAGTCCAGCCTCTGTTTCAACAAATCCAGTGAAGTGGATCTCTCTGGGTAATTAATTTTATCGTTAACCTTCCCCCGAATCAAGCTGAAAATTGGTCATTTTGTTACTAAATTTTCACCATTAAAAATTGGAGTGAAATCATATCACAGCCTGGCACTTTTCTTGTTTTTATATTTATGTTCTTGTTTTGATTCCACTTTAGCCATCCAAATTTATTTAATTAAAGTGGGCTTGTATACAAATTTGAAAAATGAATGAATGAATGAATGAATGAATGAAGCTTGCCACTGAATTTCAGCAGCTGATCTTGAAAGCTTCAACTGCTACAAGATGAGAATGTCAGGGCTGTGTGTTGTCTGCAGCCTAATAGTGCAGCATTAAATAAATGACAATAGATAATTCCTTTTTAGCTTGGTCATGACACATAGTCCTATAGTCTTGTTGCTCAGGAAGTATTTTAACTTTCCCAGGAAAAGTCCATTCTTTACAGGAAAAAAGGAAGGACTGCTTCCATACTTCATTGCAGCTTCCTTTTTTAAGTTATTCAGCAAACATCCAGAAATAACTTATGTAGAAGGGGATGGGGAAGATGCAATTATTTATGGTTTAAAAAGCAACATAACCCCTGGATAAATCCTTCCTCCATTCTTGTTCTATTTATTAAATAATGATTAGGCTTGATTTCATCATCATCCAAAACATATGTATTTGGAAGTGATTCCCATTGACTTCAATAAGACTGTTCTTTCATATAAGTGGGGTGAGAATCACAGCTGTGGGGTGGGGGAATTCATTTCATTTCCTTCTGTCTGTTCGAAGCCATTTTCTGTCTCCCCCCTCCCCTTTTATGAGCTACCAAATTACATATGACCAAATGTACCTATTTAGTGAAAATGGGTTCCATTAGTTTGTAACTTTAGCCAAACGTTGTTTTCATTTGAAGGGAGATAATGGAGAACAGGTGGGGATGTTTAGCATCAGGCTGCTGTTTCTAAAATTACATATCTTTTGGGAGTCGCCAGCAATTTCTAAAAGCTGTCAGAAGAGCTCAGGAACAAGTATGTTCCAGAACACATTCCATACACGAAACCCCCATCAAAAAATAAGTAGGTGAGACAGGAAAAAGCTCACTGGCTGGCAAAAGGGGTTTAAAGCTATCCTGTTAAAGGTCAGGGCTTCCTTCTCTGCCCCAAATTAACTTAGCTTCCAGGTATGCAGAAGAGTCAGGCTACTCCTAACATCTTGGAGAGGAATTGCTCAAAAACATATTTTAATATCTTCCAGTGCTGAATTTTAGCACTCTCAGCAAAATCCACACTGCTTATATAAAGGCGATTAAACAGACTACCTCCAAGAAAGATGGGGTATATGACAAAAAAATAGTAATGTGCAAAACAATCTCTCTGAATTCTTACCTTCTCCCAAACTGGTTAACACATTTGAAATTCTGAGTTTCATGCATGTTTTCACAAAATGGTTGCTTATGAGAACTCTATTCCCCAAATTACTATTATGATGCGATCCAAAACTGCCTCTTTACCAATAGGAAAACTAGCGTGATTAAAATAAAAGACATTTATTTACATTTAATAATCTACATTCAAGGCAGAAGCTGGATCTACATTCCAAATGATGGAACCACCCTTCTGAGTCATTCTTTTGGCTAAATTCGTGGAAGGTGAAATAATGAGTCTGAGAGGTACTTTTGGAAATAAAGTTGATACAGAAGCCTGATACTTTTCAGCATGTTAGCCTGCCAATTCTAAAGTTTTAACCATCAGGAGAGATGAAGAATCTGGCAGTTATCAAGAGAAGAGTCTTGAGACAGGAGTTTCGGGATAGGACAGTATTCAAATTCTTAACCATCAATCAATCCAGAGTAAAAAGTCTGCACACACACACTGGTGCCCATAAGCGTGCTATGGGAGAATCCAGCTTTAAAAAGGACAATATTTCAGGCACAAGACTAGTGATGTGGATATACGCTATGAAATCTCCATAATGGGTGGCCAGATCTTTGAACAATGCTTTTTTACTTTCTCCAAAGCCTTTGGCAGAGCATCTAAAGATCTGTGGGAAATATAAGGTAAGATGATAGCTCAAATCCATCTGCTACTACAGCTGCAGGCAAGTCCACGGCTGGAGACCAACTAATACAGGAACCAGCCTATTAGAAAGCTTTTTGTTAAGGATCCCCTAAAACTATAATATGAACCTAGATATGGAGTTCACAATATAATAGAACCAGCGTATTCCACAAATTAAGTTAAATGTTTTAAAATTAAGGCTAACAAGTTGATGATGTTGATGATTAAAATCTATATGCCATCCAACTTTCAATAACTCTGATTCTCATGAAGGTTCAGTGTTTTCATGTGAAATTACGTGAGATTTTATCATTCACATTTGTGATCTTGTAAAATTTCAATCATTTTTCATTTAAAGTTTTGGTGCCTATAATTTCAGGAAATGACAGAATCTGAAAAATTATTGATTTCCACTCTAGGTACAAGTAAGAATTTAGAGCATGATCCAGCCAAACAAATCCAAATAGCCTTCTTCTATGGATGTGAAAAGTGGTTACAGCAAATGAAGATGGGAATAGTTTTTTCTCTGATCCAATTGCTAATCCTGGGCGCTTCTTTTGCCTGCCCTTCTCTCGCTTAGTTTTCTTACTCTCTCAGAGGTTCTTCACCACGTTGGCCATCTGTCCTATTATAGAGTTCAGAGTTTCTGTTTAGATGTACCCTTTATTTGAAGAATTGTCCAGCCCAAATCAACTTCAAGACAGAGACTCATAAAGGAAAGTATTGGGACTTAGATGTTTTCTTTAACAGGTTGAATACATAGGTACCAGACCACATGCTTCATCACTATATTGATGTATTATTTTTGTATTGAAATTACACCAATCCTTTCTAACCCTGCAACTATACGCAGCATATTTTGTCTCTTGATTGCAGTTTGTAAGTGGCCATTCCATTCCCCTCTCTCAATATTCCTAGTCTTATGTCATTCCCTCTTCTCACAACTGCTTTTTTACTCTTAAATTCTTCTGCATATTTGCTTCTCTCTAAAACTAGAGAAATCCAGTGATAAAAGCTAGTAATATTTCTACTTCTCTTGCCCCTTTGAGACATCATGGTACATCAACCCTCTTTTAGGCTTCCTCATCAACAGTATAATCATTATCATTTCAAAATCCTTTTGTGCAACTTTTCTACCTAAGAGTTGTCCAGAAAGTCTTGGGTTACAACCTCCAGAATAAATCATTTGGAATATTCTACACTGAGGAAAGCAGTTGTAGTTTGGGTTATTTTCTCAAGATGCATAGGCTATTTTAGAACAAAGATCTTCAAAATAGGGTAAAAAAGTAAAATAAAATAATTCTTTACTCAAATAAACAACACAATATACAGTGAATGACATATTTGAAACAGTGTAGGTATATAGCAGCATAAAGCAGCAGATAATCAATTGCCAGCCATTTTGGTCACCTACAAATCTCCCTAAAATGAGAAGTTTTCTGGATCCTACAAGAGTTCATTAAACATAACTGCAGACTTCTTTCCTAGATGAATTACACAATTGTGAGGCTGCAACTGAGGAAGCCTGATGATTAGTAGATGTCAATATCCCTTTTAATGTTGATGTTGGTATCTGTCAAAAAAGGTCCCAAGGAGACAAAATGGACCATATCCGTAGGTAGATACAGTATCCAGATTCTAGAAATAGACTAAAGTCACAGCAAGAATTACTTGGTGAAGGCTGAAATTTACCATGGCTGATGTATTTACAAATTGCTGAAAGAATAAAAAATGATCTCAAGAAAGAAGGAGGGTTTTTAAGAGAAATGACAGAATTTGAAACACTTATACAGAACCAAGAACACCTACTAGGACATAGATAAAAATTGTTATTAAAATATGACACAGAGAATGAAAAAATAAAAGACTGTGATAAAAGTTATGCAAAAAAAAAAAAAGGAAAAACTCAATAAAATGTACCCCACTCTATTATTTAAGAGAAAATTGGCACAAAATGTTTTACAGATGGTATCTAACTCCTTCCATAATTGCAAAAATAGATAAATCATATAATAATAAACATTGGAAATGTGATAACAGAAGGAATATCTTATCATATGTGGTGATCATGCAAAAAAAAAAAATTCAAAAGTACTAGAAAGAAATATATAGCATTATTCAAAATTTTTAAAACAGCTTGAATTGAAACCTAGATTGCACCTCAATTTTTTTCTACTAGGAATCTTTCCAGAACCAATAAATAAATATCACAATCTATTAAGATATATGCTGATGGCCACAATGACAGGTTTGGCCTAACATTGGAAAAGAGATACTTTGCCGACAATATCAGACTGGGAAACCAAACTTGGGGAATACACAGCAATGGCAAAATTAACAATATATATCCAGAACAGAAGTTTGACTAAATTTAGCCAAGAATGGATTCCCTATATACTGCAGGTATATAGGGAAAACTTAGATTTAAGTATCTGAGTATAGCTTTTAAGGGGAAAATAATTGATGTAAAGATAGTAACCAGAAGCTATTTTAATGTTTATAAATAATTTGATGTAATCACCAGTTGGGTAAAATGAGAGGGAATTTAGAACTTAATATTGTTATTACTTATTGTTTTTAGTATTTATTTTTATTTTTCAGGTTTTGTGGTTTTTTTCTTTTTATAAGATCATGTACATTTATTTAGGTAATAATAAGTAGTGATGACATCAATATAAATATCATTGTTTAGTTTTTCAGTGATTTATAATTATTTCTCAAAACGATACAATGATTTTGATCTTATATATTTCATTATTTAATCAATAAAATAATAAATTCTAAATTTTATGACAATTGTACATTCTCTGTTTATCCTGATATTTTATTTTCCAGCCATTATATCTTTTCTTATTTTTTCCTTTTTTTCTTTTATGAAGTTATTTATTTTATTCTTTCAATATTTTAAAATAAATGAAAAAAAAATGAGTGCAGGGGAAAAAAGAATTAAAACAAGAAAAGAATAATGCATTAAAAATCTAATGATTAAAAAAAAACCCTATGGACACACTTTTGTTAATTTTGTGGGGTTGGTTTCAATGTCATTAGAGAGCCATATTAATAAATAATTCATGAACTCTCATATAATGTTCAGTTCCATACCATACAATGTATAAGGATACTGTTATTACTACTATGTTAGAGTTATGTGACCATGGTGCTCCAGGTCTTCTTGCTAAACCAGAACAATTCTGTGCACTATATATATATATCTAAAGATGCTACAAAAACATGTATATGCTAGATTACTGTCTCCTGTGGTTTAATGTTAACATAAAATGATAAATTAAGAACATAGGAAGGCCATTTCCCCATCTAGTCCCATATGATGTATATCAGCCTTACCCAAGGGCATAAGTTCCAGTTTGGCTAAAGTATACCTCCATCATGCACAGCCTGCAAGATCAACACATCCTAGGACAATCTGGGTCCGAAGTTGGAGAAATTTTGCCTACCCTGACTGGGAATAGCCCTGGAGAGCTTTCAACAAAGGTTGTTCCTTTTACTGTCTGTTTAACAGGGATTGAACTGGAGTCCTTTCATGTTCAGGGCAGACATTTTGTCACTAAGCTAAAAAATGAAGCAATGAAGTCAGAAAAACTTTTGTCTCACCAATGTTGACTGGAGTTTCTGTGGGTTATATCTTGTGGAACAAAACAAATTCCAGATAACCAAAATAGTTTGTGTCCCTTGTTTTTCAGTTTATAGTAAAATATCAAATGGATATTTTTCTATGTCAAGTGTTGTAAACTTCAAAGCCACAATTTCAATAAATATTTGAATGTTAGTAAAGAAAAGATTATGTTAAATTACAGTCCTGAAGTTTAATCTACAAACTATCCATCATTAAAAGTGGATAGTGAATACATACATATACACATGTACACATACAGACGCTGGCATGATTACATTCTCTGGCCTAAATGTTTCATAAACAACTCAGCTTGGTTCAATATGTCATATTATTAAAAAAAAAAAACATAATGCATCAGCGTTTAAGGGCTTTAGAGAAGGCTACAAAAACCTTCAGGGACATATTACAGTTATGATTTATTTATTTGATTTGTATCCCAACTTTCTAAAGATGAAATCTTCATGTTATATCCCACAGCAGTTTTTCTCTTTAAATTCCATGGGCTTTGGCCATGGAAAGTGGATTCTGACATCAGGTTCCATCTCCTACTTTCTATTGGCCTCTAAGGAGGAAGAAGAGAAATCAGCAGCAGCAGCAACAGCCACCAGAAGTGCCATTAATTGATTTGTTTAAGAAATAGGGTGATATTGCAGTTTTCTGCCTAAAAGTGTTCTCTGCTCTAATTTCTCTGCCAACTGACACAGACTAAATCAAATATTCAGGAGTTTATGAAGCAAACATTGGAGAAGTCCTAAGGAAGAGTTCCAGGTCCCAGACAAGAGTCATTTCCAGTATATTGCTATTGTCCAGAAAGCACTAATTACACCAGTGTTTCTCAGCCTTGGCAACTTTAAGATGGGTGGACTTCAACTCCCAGAATTCCCCAGCCAGTATGCTGGGGTCCACACATCTTAATGTTGCCAAGGTTGAGAAATGCTGAATTACACCATAATGTGGATTAGAAGGCATCCTTCTCTCTTTGATCCACTTGTGACATTAACACAGTCAGGGAAAGATGCCCCATATTGCAAAGAAAATACTAACTCTGTCCTAAGAAAAGGAACACTTAGCAAATGTTGCTATCAATAAAAGCAGAGTAGATCTCCAGAACTCTTTTTTTAGACTTTGTCATTGCAAGCTTTTGTGTATGTCATAGCAGCTTTCCTCATGCTCCTATGCAATTTCAGTTCAGTCCTTTGCAGCTTCAAATTGGGCTTCTGGAAAGCACATAAAATTAATTTGGTTTTCCAGTTTTGACCTTTTAGCTATTTTTCTTATTGTATTATCCTAGCTTGCTTGCATATTCATGGAAGTTAAAAATGACAGGTCCAATTGCTCCCTCCCATTATGAAATGAAACATTGGAGAAAGTACATCTACAATGTACCTACAAGTGCACAGACAAAACAACCCCTGATTTTTAGCTACTAGTATGTCTGCAAATAATCCTCTCTACATATTTATGTTCAGTATTTATTATCACTTAAATATCCACCCTTTCCTCTAGGACATACTTATTCTCTCTGGCTGATCTCCAACTTCCAGAATTCCCTAGTCATCACAGTATCAGGGCTGAAGTTAGCAAAGTCAGCAGAACAGGAAGAGGGAAAAAATGGGAATAGAAAAATCCATTATAAAAAGTAATTAACTATTATATATTGATCTAGTCTGAGTAAAGGATGGCTACCAGTCTTTAATTATACATTCTGATTGGCCCCATTTCTGTACCATTTTAAAAATATGCCCAAAAAACAAATTGCATGAAAATCCATACATTTTTGTGCACATTATGTTTTCATATATATATATATATATGTGTGTGTGTGTGTGTGTGTGTGTGTGTGTGAAAACATATAATGTGCACAAAAATGTATGGATTTTCATGCAATTTGTTGCATGCACACATATATATATATGTGTGTGTGTGTGTGTGTGTGAGAGAGAGAGAGAGAGAGAGAGAGAGAGATTTAGCACTACAACCGTCTCCAGCAGTCAACCAGCTGTTCCAATGAACCTCTTCACCAACCAGGAAAACTAAA
This sequence comes from Python bivittatus, assembly GCF_059951505.1. Taxonomy (NCBI): domain Eukaryota; kingdom Metazoa; phylum Chordata; class Lepidosauria; order Squamata; family Pythonidae; genus Python; species Python bivittatus. The sequence goes on along the minus strand of NW_028277034.1, from coordinate 38,197,892 downwards.
CACAGTTTACTTTCCACTGTGTCCATTGGGAACAATCAACAAACCCTGATCATCATCTTAAAAAAAAAAAAAAAATCTTGTCAAAAGGCAGAGACATCATTTTCAAAGGCCAGCTGCCTCAAGGTAATGCTTAGTGGACAATAAACACAAACCAAGCCCCCAAATAAATGAAAGAAATGAAGCAATTTGTTTGGAAATACCTGTTGAAGCTTTGACAAAATTGTGGAGGAAAAAGGATAACTGTTTTGGAAGTTGCTCTGAATTATAGAATTTAGCATAGGTTTCTTTTATTTCTGGGAGAGCTCTGCTTGTTCTGAAATGAAGGATTTCATTTCTTTGAAGTATAGGAAGAAATGAAGGAAAGAAGATGATGAGATGATGGAAGAAGCAGCACAAATTGATTTTTTCCCTGGAATGGTATGTTTAATTTTCTATTTACTTCTTAGTTATGTTTCCTTTACAAGTGCAATATCTTTTAAATTGGACGTTTCTGATAAAAAGCATTTGCTTCCAACATGATTCATTCTAAGGGGTTTCTTAACAATCTGATCTTCTGAAAGGAGAGAAAACACAGCCCATTCCTTGGGGTGACAAAAGAACAAGCAATTGATGACAATGAATGCAGTCAGCTGAAGTCCTATTGATGTCAGAGGGGGAGTTAAGCTTGGGCCCTGTAAAGAGATTGTTGGGATGAAAACACTCTCAAGAAACTTGATAAAAAATGGAAGTGATGTTAGAAGCAATCACAACTGATTTATTCTGAATCACTTCGGTCTGCTCCCAGCCTATGAATTGTGCTCCTTCAGGAAAGGCCCTTAGCTGCCGTTCACTCTGCCTTTATAAAAGAAGGCACCAAGTATTGTTGACACTGTTTTATGAATTAACATTTATTTAATTATTGTGCAATTTTTGTTTTGCTTTTTAATCGTTTTGTGTTGTTAGCTAAAACTGATTGTTTTCTTCAGATGGACAGTAAAGATATAGTTCATCTAACTTGAAATCTAATGAAGCAAGACAGTTTTTGTTTGTATATCCCTTATTGGGTCTGTCTCCTTCTCCTGCTCCTCCTTCGTCAATGTATTGTTGACAGCGCTTAATAATTGAAGCATTAACTTCAACTAGAAATTATAGTGATCTTCCAGAAAGGGAATTTTGCTACCTTAGTAGGAACTTTTCTCTAAAAACTGATGTTGCTTCTTTCTTCTTCTAACAAAAACCTTATTCCCCTTAGCAACATGGTTACTGTTCCTTTGCAGTCTGCATTCCTTCTAGCTCATGTTTGCTCTGTTAATCTCAGCATGGACACCATCTAGCGGACACTATGAAAATTTGCAATGGCTAGAAAAGAATTTTGAATTTTTGGTTTCCCTAGAATTCAGCAAGTTGACTGCAATTATTAAAAAAAGGGGGGGAGGGGCTAGCACATTTTCCATGTCCAGTAAAGAGACCTTCTGAAGAGTCATGGAATATCTTTTAAAATTTGGGAAAACTGTAATTTCTTGTTCACATTTAACAGGACATTTACAAGAATTCACGAAAGTGTTGCCAAAAATATTGTAGCCCTGAAGGTTTGGCTCCTGAATACCTTTGATGCTGCTTTCTCAGGCAGAACCAGTCCATCTAATCTGCTCAGCTCAAATGGAACTGTTATGCAGACCATGTGAGGTGAGGGTGAAATGAGGTCAGTGGGTCCCCAGAGATGGTGTTCTTTTGGTAATGGCTCACACCCTATGGAACATCCCCCACCCCCAAAGTTAGACCAGTAAGACCTTTCCACAGGAAATTTAAAAGCAGATGTCACCTTATGCTGGGAGATTTTTTAAAGGAAGTCTTCTTGACATTGGTGGTATATACATTAAAAAGCTAAATAAATGACTGACACTTCCATTGTCAGCCTATTTAATAGGACACATGGAATTATTTAAAATGTCTTTATGCAGCAGGATATCTTGGAAAGTCATTTTCCTAACTAGAATAGTGATAGCTGTATAGTGGAACAATCGCAGTTCTTTCATCTCAGAGGCAATGTTGGTGCCTAAGAAATACCTATGACTTGTAGGCCTCTGAGAAAGCCTGCAGTTTGTTGAAGCTTCTGAATGACCCTATGTGATGCTGGATACTTTGGGAAGAAATCTGAATTAAGCTAAGTTTGCAAGAGCATAAGGAACTGCAGTCTAAAACTGTGTTTCTTTTAATTTTTCTTACGCATGCAAGTTTATTAAAATGTCGTTAAATTACCATATTTCAATGTTTTGAAGTATAACAATATTTTGAAGCTCATCTTTAAAAGTGGTGTTCATAAACTACCTATGTTTACAGTACAATGATGCACATGTTAGCTCAGAAATCCTATGCATGTTTACTTTTAAAATCTTATTGATTTTAATAAGATGTTGAGTGGAGACCTATTTCACAGTTATAAGGGAGAAAGTACCACTGAACTCAATAATGGTTATTTCCTGGAATAAACTGTTTCACAATTTTAAAGCCAGTACTGGTGTGTGTTTGTTTTTTTAATTCTCTTTGCAAAAGCATTTCCCACAATATATCCCTTTATATACATTTTAACAATGCTTTAGATAAAACCAACATCATAAACTGGAAAGGTAGGAAAAGAAGAACAACTTTCAAATTCATGTATTAATTTAGAAAGTGTCATTTGAGGTAGTACATCCTTAAAATATGACACAAACTCATATTTTCACATATCCTCATTTCTGAGCAGACAAGATGAATTCAATGAAATTGTAAGGTGTTTCTTTTGCATGAAAAATGTCCTATTGTTAAAAAAAAATGCAGCTGCCACTTTGAAAAAAAGTAGTCACAAATCCTAATTTATCCTTTTTTCTTTGACTTAGAGGCACAAAATGAAAAGATACAAGTTAAAACATAAGTAAAAGAACTAGCAGTCAGAACCAAACTGAACTGTAGTTTGGATCCAGACTTTCTCTTTTGCAAAATAGGACTCTTTGAATTTGCAGATAAGATTGACAATTAAGAGAAGGTTCTTCTTGAGCAGGGGTCCCCAAACGCTTCAGCTCATTGGCCCCTTCCTGAAGTTTCAGATTGTTCATTGACCCCCAAACATTTATTATATGAAAATAATTTAATAAATACTGCCTTAACTAATAGTACTACGAATAACAACAGCAACAACAATGACAACTCAAGGCCGCTCTCACTGGTAGTTGACCATCCAACCCTGGGTAACACTGTCTCACTACTAGCACCTCACATTCAGGACTAGGGACAGATATGGAGCTCTACAGAGACTCCAAAAGATTAATTGATCCCAATCAACCCTTCATCATTTACTGACTACCTACTGACCCCCAGACATTTACTGTCCCCCTTGGATAGTCCCATCGACTCTTGGGGGTTGATACTGACCACTTTGGGAGACCTTGCTCTAGAGGAGTGTTTCTCAACCTTGGCAGCTTTAAGACATGTGGACTTCAACTCCCAGGATTCCCCAGCCAGCCATGGCTGGCTGGGGAATCCTGGGAGTTGAAGTCCACATGTCTTAAAGCTGCCAAGGTTGAGAAACACTGCTCTAGAGGAAGGGAAGGGAATTAGTTTATTTTCACCATTTTCTTTGCAAGCAACCTTTTGATATATCACCTACCTGGTTCACAAAGATATCTAACATGAGCACGACTGGCACAATGGAATCCATGGAACCCCATTTTTTAACTTGTAAATTTCAAAATTTCAAAAATCTCACACAATCTCCATATTATCATTAAAGATCTTGTGAGATTTGGCTATTTTTTCACTTTTTTTCGTTGCTTTCATTGTTAGGTATTTTTTAATTTCTGGATGCCCCTATCGGAGACAACCCACTGAGTAAAAAACGTGCTTTCTTACACATGCTTACACATTGAAAACATTCTAGAATATTACACAAAACTGTGAACAAAAAGCATTCAACAAGAAGACACAGAATAATCAAGCAGTAAAAATTTATTTCTGTCAATAAATTGGTTTTGCACTAGCATCAAAATGATTACAATATTGGCATTTGTCAGAAAGAGGAAAGAGAAAGAGCTTGCCAGAGAAAGATCGACACTGCAGAAAAGGCCTTTTTAGCATTAAAAAGGGTCCTCCAGGAAGAAATTCTGCAAAAGATGTAGTGATCTAAACTGTTATTCAACAGTTTTAAAAACTGCTTTTGTGCATTGTTTATGAATTAGTAATATTTGGGATAGGGCTACCATTTTCAATCAATTAATGGTTAAAACAGAGAATTTCAAATGGACCACTGATTTTCATACAACAGTACAATCTGCTAGACACGTATTTGTCAAAAAAAGGTTGCTCATATTGCATATCCATGCTATTAAAAGGCAAAAGTATTGCTATCATAAGCACATAATGTAAATGCTTTATCAGACAACAGCAACAGACGTTTATGAAGTGATCCATCCAAACTCTTCCTACATTTGTCAAGTGGCTCGTGGAAAAAGAAGTGGCCTTTGAAACCTCTGGGTTCAATTAATCATCTGAAAGTTATGATTGGCTGAAAAAGAAAGAGGAACCTCAAGTTCAATTTATTCAAACCAATGTAGGAGGGAGGTGTTCATGTGAGCAATTGAGACTATGAATTAGCATAATCAAAGGCAGTTGCAGATGTGGTTTTCGCCACGTTTGTTACAATTTGCAACACTAGTATTGTCTATCTCACCAGGGGGCTATTTCTCAAACTCCTGCCCATTTGAAAATGCTTCCTGTAGGGGATCCTTCTGGAGTGATTCCTCTTATTCCTAGACTGCTCAGAGTCAGCCCTTTTTGGAAGTTCTTATTAACAGCCCAAGGAGGCAACAGCGCCTGCCTGGGGAGAGAGCCCTGGAGCAGTTGGATTTTTACAGTGGAGTTTCCTTGTAAATAAAAGCTGGAAAGAAATGTGCCATTGGGCTCAAATCTGCAGCTGGGAGTTGAGGGGGTGGAGAGGGATTCTATGGGGAACAGCAATTGTTATTTTCTCTTTTTTTAAAAGGAGGAGGAGGAGGAGGAGGAGGAGGAGGAAGAGGAGGAATTAACATTAACTTGTATGTATCATGGCCCCATCTGGAAGGAGAAGGGCATACGAGCAAATTATTTTTTAATTATTTAATATATTTATTAAATCACAACTTGTAACAGGAAACTACAGCTGTGGGAGGGAATGAAAAGAATGTTTTATTTTTTTCAGGCCACATGCAAGCATTTGCTTTCAATCGGCATAGGAAGCCAGTCCTTTCTGATTCAACATCAAAGTAGACAAGGCTCTCCTTTAAATCCATAGTAACCATCCATCAGCATTCTTAAATTTCCTGAATGCTTGCTTTAATGATTATAACAACAGTAATGAGAACAATGAAACAACAAGAAGATGCAATCATAACCTGGGAAGAGGACTCCAGCCATCCAGTGCAGGTATTGGTTCAAAGCAAGGTTACCCTGCAACTTTCTCCAAGTCTCTTCCATTCAATCTGGGTCATCTAGAGCAGCGTTTCTCAACCTTGGCAACTTTAAGATGTATGCACTTCAACATGCTGGCTGCGGAATTCTGGGAGCTGAAATCCATACATCTTAAAGTTTCCAAGGTTGAGAAACAGTGCTGTAAAGAATAGTTGAGCAAGGAAAACTGTAACATCAAGGAGTATTGCTGGACTAAGCTAAAGATCCATCTACTCCAGCGTCCCACTTTCCATAGGTGCCAACCAAATGCCTCCAAGAAATTTACAAATGAATACTTTTTTCCTGCTGGTTCCTCCCTTATGGCTAGTGCCTCTCCAACAGCTGGTATTAATTGGCATAATGTTTCCTAAAATGGGAGGTTTATAAAGTCATTATCTCTAAACTTCTTTTCAAAGTGGCCATTGTTACATCTTGGGGCATCTAACGTTAAGAATGTGAGATGTAACGCATGAAGAACAGTCAGAAGAGTGTGTCTTCAGACTGAATTCTGAAGCTGAAACATGGAAAACTGCTTGGTTTAGAAAAAAACGTAACTGAAGACATTCAAAGATACAGAAATGGTAGGCTTGCAAGTAGCACACATATGCATACGTTATGTTCAGCACCCTTTTTGCAACAAAAAAATTCAGTTCAAAATCAGATATCCTGCACTGCATCTACTTACTAGGCAACTATACATAAAGTAGCTGCACATTCATGATACTACTGCTATATATTTTAAGACTTTCAGCACAAGTTACTAATTTCATGCCTTTGCTATTCCAACAAGAATCCATTTTGTTTTGTCTGCCAATCAATATCACTGAATAATCCTTGAATTAAACTATTATGGAAATTAGCCAGACTGTATGCCTTTGAGGGCAAATCAAACCAAAACAGTAAATATCCAGGATCACTAATAAGCTGACCTGTGAAAATGTCTTTCTGGTTCCAGATATGAAATTCACTCAACATCCTACTTAGACATGGTTAGACATAATATATGGTTGATCTATCTTCCAAGATGGTAGTAAAAACTCCAATTAGGCAATTATTTGGGGCAGTGTGTTAAACTGGAGTTGTTAAAATCACTGTGTCCCCCTTTAATCCAACATTTCTTCTTATATAGCTGTGTTTTTAAAAGAGAACTATAGCATAAAACGCATGTATGAATAACCTTACAGCTTACTTGATGATCTCTGGTGGGAACAGGATAGGGGTGATCCATCTATTCTGACCCTTCTTTATCTCTCAGCAGCCTTTGATACTACAGGTAGTCCTCATTTAACAACTGCAATTGGTTCCGGCGAAATGGTTAATAAGTGAACCACGTGACAGAGAGAGAGAGAGAGAGAGAGAAAGAGATGCTGTGATGTGATGGAATGGAATTATGAAGGCCAGGCTCAGGGAGATAAACATTTTCTTAGCTCGCCAGAGAAGCGTGGGAGGAACAAGAGGATGAGACTGGCACCTCCCTCAGAAATTCACACTGTTGTGACTGGCTGGCTGACTTGGGAGCTGGGGTTTCAGTCTGGGAAGATTCTTGCTAGAGGTTGTAGCTAAAAAACATAGCTGAACTGAATTTGCATTGTCTCTTGGAGTTCCTTGGGCTAGGCCTGACATGTGATGATCACTGGTTGCTGCCGTCTCATTCAGATAAAGTTCTCTTGTGCAGCAACACAAGCGTTACTCTCACTCCACTGTGCATGGTTGTCAGGCCAGAACATTGGTCGGAAAATGATTTTTTTACTACTGTTTACTACTGTTTATTACCATCACATTTGTGAACGGCTGCTATCCGAGTTGCTAAACAAGGACTACCTGTTTGATTATGGTATCCTTCTAGCCTGATCTTGGGAGTTGAGAGTAGGTGGAAGCATAGGGTTGTGATGGATTTCTTTCCTCTTCCAGGGTTGGTTCTGGTCATGGTGGTAGAAGAGGAGGGATCTAGGTCTAAACCCCTAGTATGTGAGGTCCCCCAGGGCTCTACACTCTGTTCTCTATTTAACATTCACATGAAGCCACTGGCTGAGATCATCCATTGGCATTGGATCAGATACTGTAGAGAGAAAGGAAGATGACCTTGCAGAAGTATACAAGCTCCATTGCCAAGGTGACAAGAGGTAAAACAGGTACCATCAATATACTGATGATACTCAGTTGTACTGTACATCTCTAGCTCAGGCCAACCAAGTGATGATATCCTTATTCAGCGTCTGAAGACTATGGGAAGAACAAGCTTTGGCTTAACCCTAATAAGACCAAGTGGCTGTGGGGTTTGGGGCCTGGATCTGGGGATTCTCCACCTTTACTTCTGGATGCGTAACACTGCCTCAGAAAGACCTGCTATACATTTGGTGGTCCTCTTGGACTCTCAGTTCTTGCTTGAAGAGCAGGTGGCACCATAGCCAGGAGAATATTTACACAAATCCATCTTATGAACCAACTGTGCCCATGCTGTGCCCATGCTCAAGAGGCCTTACTCACACTTATGCCTTGGTCCATCCCTGTTGGACTACTGCAATGCGCTCTACAGGCAGCTGCCCTTGAAAACGATTTGGAAACTGCAACTGAACTAGAATGCAGTGACCCAGGTAGTTATGGGTGCACAATGGTACACTTACGTAACACCACCCCTTTATGAGTTGCACTGACTAGGCTTCTGGGTGCAATTCAAGGTGCTGATTACCACTTATGAATCCCTTCCTGACACAGGGCCAGATTACTTGCAGGACTGCCTATCTCCAATTGTTTCTTCCCATCCCATGAGATCCACCCTTTCTATAAACTAGCGTCATCTGGCAAGAACCAGGAAGCACACATTCTCTGCCGCATCATCTATCCTTTGGTACAGCATACCCCCATCCCACCCAAGACTCAGATGAAGACCTGGCTTTTCCCCCTGGCACTGGGCCAGAGCACTGAATGAGCCTGTCTGTAACAGCTGGAACACTAAATGGTTGTGGGTTGGCATAGGTTCATGCTATGTTTTCTTTTTCTTTGCTGGTTTTGTTTTAATCCTGTGTTAGCCACCTAGAGTTGTAATCTGCAAGTTGAGTGGCCATATATATATCAACTAAATGTTGTTGTTTAGTCGTTAAGTCGTGTCCGACTCTTCGTGACCCCATGAACCATATTGCGCCAGGCCTTCCTGTCCTTCACTGCCTCCCTGAGTTTGCTCAGTTTCATGCTCATTGCTTCAGTGATGCTATCTAACCATCTCATCCTCTGCCGTCCTCTTCTCCTTTTGCCTTCAATCTTTCCCAGCATCAGGATCTTCTCCAAAGAGATCTCTCTTCGCATTAGGTGACCAAAGTATCTGAGCTTGAGCTTCATTATCGTTCCTTCCAATGAGCAATCAGGGTTGATTTCCTTTAAGATTGACTGGTTTGACCTCCTAGCAGTCCAGGGGACTCTCAAGAATCTTCTCCAGCACCACAGTTCAAAGGCATCAATTCTTCGGCGCTCAGCCTTCATGGTCCAGCTCTCACAGCCATACATTACTACTGGAAAAACCATAGCTTTGACTATGCGGATCTGTGTCGGCAAGGTGACGTCTCTGCTTTTTAATATGCTAATCAACTAAATAAATGATAAATAAAGGTTTATAACCATGAATCATCAGTAAGAGTTGTGGCAAAAATGTTGATATACCAAGCTGATCTAATAGTAGTGGCTTTCTATGAAAGTGATGTTTGGGAACTCTGCATTTTCCTGCTAACTGGATGCTCTTCTTTTCCTGCAGCCAAGTCACTGATGAAAGATGAGCCACAGAGATGCTATGCAATGAAATACAAAAATGGAAACCAGGAATATGGACTGCATAAACCTGCATTTTCCATTCAGCAGACATAACTTATCCTGTATGAGGGGAGTTCCACCTCACACGCTGCTTCCATTACCAGCATCATATCCCTGGTCAATGGGAAACCACTTAGATGCTTCTCTGGAGAACAACACGGTGCCGGAGCTTCTGGAAAGCTAAAGTCAAAACAGACACAGAGAGCTGCCTGCTTGAATTGGCACCACTTTCCCAGCTGCAGAACACATGAGGCACCAGTCTGTCTTCTTAGCATCAGCAAGGCCAGGAAGGGATTCATTAAAGAACCAAAAGCCACAACTTGGCTTCTAACATCCTTGCATCCCTGTCCAGTTTTATATAGCAAACATTAGATCAGTAGAGGAATAAAGGATTATGCACAGAAAGGAAGCTTCAAGTAGATGAAACACATCCTATATCGCTATTATCTTTCAGCTTACCAGTGTGCTGTTTAAGAAATACTCCACAGACTAGTACTTGGTAGAGCAGCCATGAAGTCCTTGGAAAAGATATTCAGATGCCATGATGTGTCCATACCAACAAAGATCAAAACAGTGCAAACCATGGTATCCCCTGTGATACTTTATGGAAACAAAAGTTGGACTCTGAAGAAGCAGAATAGGAAAAGTATTGATGATTTTGAACTTGGGTGTTGGAGAAGACTCCTGAGAATGCTGTGGACAGCCAAGAAAACAAACAAATGGATCATCAAACAAATCAATCCAGAGTTCTCATTCGAGGCACAAATGAACAAGCTCAAATTATCCTACTTCAGACACATTATGGGAAGACCTAGCTCCCTAGAGAAGGCTCTAATGCTGGGAAATGTGGAAGGAAAAAGAAGAAGAGGACAACCAGCAGCAAGGTGGATAGACTCAGTTACAGTGGCAATGGGTGCACCACTGGAAAACTGAAAGACCAGGTTAGGGACAGATCTTCATGGAGAAAACCTATCTAAGTGGTTCCTAAAAGTCAACACTGACTTGATGGCACATAATCAATCAACCAAAGTGTACTGTAAATTGGGTAGCTCTTGAACACTGCCTACAAGACTCAAGCTGACAATTGACTAGAATGCATAGATACAGAAAAGCTTCCATTTCTTTGTAAAAAGAAATGCAGAAGACAGTTGAATAATTTGGTAAGAAAGTGTAAAAAAGTTACACTTATGAGTTATTGTTTTTTGTTTTAATTATAGAACTGCATTACAAGCCTTATGATTCCTGGTGGCAAAAGTGTTGTCGGATTGCTATCCACCATGGCAAGTCTCTATCAATGGCTACTTTATCCCTCTCTTTAAAACAAGTCTTTTCCCCTCTGGAGAAGGATCAGGGAGCAACAAGAAGAAGCCTTTATACATGAATAGAATCAATCTAGCTTCTCCCAAAAACTTTAGCAAGCAGCCCTAGTATTTTTCCAAAAGTACTTTTTCTCTTGATTTCATGGTTCCCATTAACCTTCAGAGCACATATCTTTTTGCTGTTATTTCATTATTTGATATACATTTGTATCTTCAGTATCTGAAAAATGGCCTTCTAAAAACATGAGCATCTCTAAAAACCATCTTCCTACAGAGTCCAGACAAGGTTTTGTTTTTGTTTTTTACAAAGTGCCTCAAATAGCCATATAGAATTTTAAAGGTGAAAAATCAACAGGTTAAATTGTGCCTAGAAGCCACTGCAAATATTGCTGCTCTTTTAGCATAAAATTATCTTGGTGGCATGTATTGGTTTGCCTCCTTGCTGCCCATTTTGCATCAAGTCGAACTTCCAACAGATAGGTCCTGTGTAATAGTTTAATCATGGTGAAACCAAGGCAATAAGAACAGTTGCAGAGCCAACTGATGCAGTAGATATAATTGTGCAAATTTGATCTTTGCTACTGCTACCTAAAAGTCCAGAGCCAATAAAAATTAAGGTGAATTAACACTATGGATCTGTTTTTGGGGTAGAATGCAATCCTATCCAGAGGAGGCTAAAGCTAATACCAGGACTTGGTTGCCTACTTCCATCTTACTTGACTTTAATTTCAGCATGTTCACCTTCATCCAGCGCATGTTACTTTAGCATGCCTTACTCAGGAAGCTCAAGCAGCAAACAGATGGTAGAACTTAGCTCTCTGAAAATGTTGTCCACATACAGGTAGTCATTGTTTAGTGACCACAACTGGGACCAGTAAATCCGTTGCTAAGTGAAGCGATCACTAAGTGGGAAATCACATGACCGCAACTGTGCTTTTCTGTTCCTCACTCCCCCACCCTTTGGAATTCTCACCAAATAATTAGCAAGAAGAGATTTAACATTTCTATTTACATTCATTGGAAAGGAAGGGATTACAAGAGAGTAAGCAGGCACACAATGGGGAATACACTGGGTTGTTGTGTAGTGCACTCCTGGTTGCTGACACCAGTGCCCTGCTTTCGATGTGTATTCTCCAGTGTGTGTCTGCTTACTTTCTTGTAATCCTTTTCTCTCCAGTCTCTCTGCTCTGCAAGGGGGGAAAAAGGGGAAAACAACAGCTCAGGCACAGATTAACATGTACTGACTAATGGTGAGCACATGACTGAGGGATGCTGTAATGGTTGTAAATCCAGGCATTGGTCATAGTTATTTTTTCAGCACCTTCATAACTTCAAATGGTCACTGAATGAGGCAGTTGGCAAGCAAGGACTACTTGTACTCAAAATCCAAAGTAACAAGACAAGGATTTGTTAAGTTTTTATCACTATGATTTGGACCAACAATGGACTTCAAGATCCAGTTATCTTCTTCTGTGAAGAATACTGCAACTGCTTATATTGAATTACTAACCTTCTAATTCCTTCTCCATAAGTTCCCAGTAAACTACGGAATTGATTTGATTTGAAGCCAGGGCTTCAGCAAAATCACTGAAAGACAACAGCTGCCATTTTAAATCAGCTGCCATTTTAAATGGTCATGTCAGCTAGCAGTCTAAAACAGCCCTAAAAGTGCTATATTCATGACACTCAGATCTCCATCTCTGGCTGGGCTAAACACCAAAGCAAGTGGATTCCATACCATTTGTCCAGGGCCAGTCTGTCATTGGGAGAATTCTGACAAACTTAGCATCCTTGGGAGTGATGCTGAAGTCCGTCAGGATAAGAAGTCGAGGGAAATTTAATGCCATTCCTAAGACTGCTTCAGCAGCACTAACAAAATCCCCACACTATCCTATATTGCCTTAGCCACTCAACCATAGTAACATGCACTCAAAATTAAGTGCACTATGATGTGAAATCCTTGGTTAACAAGATGAGTTCTTACAGACTTCTTTCATTCCATAACTCTACTTAGCTTGTTTTACTATGAAGTAACCTAGTGTACATAACTGGGAGAGATTTGATTGTTTGTTCGCTAACTTAATCTGCAGGTTTCTATGAGCAACATGTACCAACCTCAGTGAAGGAATGGAGCAAATTAAGACTCATCTTCATGACCATCTGTTATGTTTCCAATTATTACATCTTTGCTGTCTTCCACATTTTTTGTCCTAATGAAGTCCAGTAGCATTTAAGGAGAAAGGCAAGAATTATTGAAAGTTTATGAATTTCTCACAGAAGGACAGGTTCAGATGTGGCCTATATATGAATGAACTCTATAGGATACTTTTAAAACTTTCTTTGAAACACGAGAGATAATGAACAGCTTTACAAATAGTCCCACTTGTTCTGTTTTGTTCACAAAACCTTAAGGTCTAATAGCCTGAGAAAAAGGAAATCAATCCTGATTGCTCATTGGAAGGATCGATAATGAAGCTCAAGCTCAGATACTTTGGTCACCTAATGCGAAGAGAGATCTCTTTGGAGAAGACCCTGATGCTGGGAAAGATTGAAGGCAAAAGGAGAAGAGGACGGCAGAGGATGAGATGGTTAGATAGCATCACTGAAGCAATGAGCATGAAACTGAGCAAACTCAGGGAGGCAGTGAAGGACAGGAAGGCCTGGCGCAATATGGTTCATAGGGTCACGAAGAGTCGGACACGACTTAACGACTGAACAACAACAAAGCCTGAGAAATTGTCATCCAGGTTATAACGCCCTTATTTACTTGGCAATCCATACCTAACGCTCCAGCTGAGGCTAAAATTCAGTTTCAATTTGTTGCAGCTGCTGTGGTAAGGACCCCTTGGAAAAAAAAAATTAAGAGTATTCTTCTGTTAAAAAGTCATTTCCTTACACGGGAAGTTGGGGAAGATGGCAAATGTGGAGAAAAAACAAGCCCAGAATTTTACAAGCAATACTAAAAAGCATTTTGGAAATGCTGTATTAACAGAAACAATGGCAAAATCTCTTTTTACTGACTTAAAAAGCAGTCAATTCCATGAAACTTTTACTATAGAGTGAATTTTTATCACAGTTCTTGACAGACAGCTGCTGTGCTTCAGGGAACACATTATCTTTAACAAGATTCACATGCACTGAAAAGCACCATTAGATTTCACTCTGGGAACCATAGAAAGGGAGATGTCTGGTCAATTCCTTTGTTGCTCCTTCTGGAGATTAATGGAATCCAATATCTGCATGCATACTAATTATTAGATCTATGAAGGAGGATGTGCTTCACCTCAGTGAGGTGCATCATGTTAGGGAGATGATGGAATTCTTCACATCCAGGTACAGAGGTGACAGGCCTCCTCATTGAGGTCACACATCACTAGAGGCCTCATCCAGCAGTTCTTGTGTGGCAGTTCTAGATTCAAGGAAGCCTCTTCAGTTGCTCCCAGTAATTGATTGCATGTTCAGTAGATTTTTTCAGAAGTCCTCCCAGCTACTGGAACTACCAGATGAGGGGGTCAAAGCAATCTGCAGAGCAAAGCAATATGGCTGCTTCATTTTGCATTTAGAAGCAGGGGAAGACACAGGTTGCAACTTCAAAAGGGTGCTTTCTGTGAACCTCCTTTAAAGTGAAATGGCTTTCTGAAGCTTAGCACAATCCTACTAACTATGGGATATTTAGCCATGGTGAATTTATTCTCTGCAAATCAAACTTGTTGCAGATTGATTGACGTGGTTCTTCATGATAAAACTGTGACTTCACTGTTATATCATACAGGGAAAAAATCAGCATATAAATGAATAATATACATTGCTGTGACACATATTGATAGCTTAAAAACTGGGATTTCATACTGATTAATGAAATCACATGGTCTGAAATCTATTTCCTGGCTGGCTGAAGAACTTCTAATGCACTAAATATTTGTGAAAAAAATGAGAGAAAGCTTCCCCATCTCTTTTATGTTGTCACTGCAAACATCTGGGGTTTCAATATATAGGAAGGTCTCTTTCCATATGTTCATATGTAACTAACAGCGTTAAATCAATTAGGAAAAAGTCTCCCACAAAGTTTATGGTGCTGGATCTCCCTTTTCAACAGTGAAGCTCTGCTCTGCTCCTGCTCTGCTCTTTGAGGAGAAAATTTGAAAAATCCTGCAGTCCCTGGGGTGCCCTTGCATGAAGCTTAGATTTACCGCTACATTTATATTCAAGACTGATTTAAACAGGGACTTCCAGGGAAGAAATGGCAAATTGAAGACAGGTCTGCTAAAAGCGGAGCTGACATCCATGGTGGAATGAAGAGCTGGCGAGTAGACCAGCTCTTCATAATTCCTCTCTGGACAAGGAGAGGACTTGAGAACATCCACAAGTGCTCCAGACAGTTGCTCCTTGTGAGGCGACTGCAAGGCAGCAGGTTTAGAGCTCTGGGAGACGACAGAATAACCGTCTTGCTGAAACCACAATTGGCGCCTTCAAAAAGGACACTAGGGTTCACATACTTTCTTTTCTAATCACTTGTGGATACTGCTTATTAACTGCTTTTCAGCTATTAGGAACCTTTGGATTGAAAAGCACCGGGTGAGTTTCCTTCAATCCTTGGTGAAAGAAACTTTTAAATACATGTTTTAGGACTTTAAAAAATTCTTTTGTAATAAACAACAAAAGGGTGATTAGAACTTTGATTTTGGAAAGTTATAAATGGACTGAGGGTCCAGATGGATTTGAAATAAGATTTTGGAATTAATTATAAGAATCCTTCCCATGAGAAAATGCTTTTGTTTTGAATTGTCTTAAAAAAAAAAAAGATAGGATGAGACTTTGAAGGTTGGACACTTAGAGGGAACCAGAAGGAACTAAATATTACAATTAAAAGAAAAGAACACTTAGATTTGACTTACTAATACAGAATGAAGCAAAATGCTTTAACACTGGATATACTGAAGGATATTTTTGAACAATGGACTGAGAAATTATTTTTAAGAGTATCCCCCTCTATGGATAGACTGTGTTTAAAAGATGTTATGAAATGGGAACAAGTTCTACCTGACAAGATCGAGACTCATCTGAAAGTGGATTTAAAAATGACAGGCTACAAGAATGACATGGAAAAAGATGCTGCACTGGACATGCAAAAAAGAAACAAAAACCAGCTGATGTGTTAATAATTAAAAGGGATATACAAATAACAAACCAAGAGATTGACCTGGATAATTTTCCTATACTGGATTTACAAAAGAGGCTTGTTAAAGCTTTGAAGAATTTTGTGAGAAAGGACAACGAAAAAATGAAAAGAAATCAAATTCTAGGACATTATTTGAAGGGACTACAGATCAAGATGGTTAAAAGTAAGAAGAAGGGATATAAAGTTGGTTTATTTGATCAAGGTTAAAATAGATATGTTGTTACCTCTGGTAACCCTTAATTGACTTCTGATGATATCAGGACTGAAATGACGAGGCTTTAAGGCTTTATTTATAGATAAGAGATGGGATATGGGAAGAAGAGATAATTTGTTGTATTTTAAGAGAAGGTGAAGTTACTAAAATTGTTTATACTTGTGATGAAGGAGGAAGTCATTTCTTTGGATTTTTCTTTTCTTTTTATTTACTACATTCTTATTTTTTCTTTCTTTTCTATTTTTCTTCCTATTTTTTTCTGCACTTTCTATTTTTTAATCCTTTTTTTAGTTTGTATTAGTTTTTATCTTTTTAATTGTAATTTTTAATAAAATTACTATAAAAAAAGACTGATTTAAATAGGGATCTAAAATATCAGCCCTACTTGGATGTTATATCACTTTGTGCAATCAAACTCAGAGCCATTGTCTGTTTTCTCACCCGTTCTACCATGGCATTGTATTCTAAAAATGTGGTGTGTTCCAAAAGGGAAATCATTATCATACCAACTCTTCCAAATAATCTGTGATTATTTCACAGCATTACTGTTTTGAATTACAAAAATAACCATTCAAGGATCATCTTAAGCTAATGCCTTTTGTACATGGCTCAGTCTTGAAGCTGGTCTTTATTATAGTAAAGATAAAATAGCGTATGGTATTTTGCTACCCCCCTTTCATGGTAGCATATTAAAATGCAGTAAATCAAAGGCGACTCCATATGACAAGGGCAAATGGGGAAGGGAGAGGGATATGAAAACAAATGGAATACCAAGCAATTAACCAATGATTTGGCAACTTCTTATTATAGTACATTTGTGAATACCTGTTCTGTCTGCCTCCTCAGAAGACTTAATCGGTGTTACATAGTTTTAATTGCTCACTGGTTGTTAAGCATTCTTAGCTCAGCTAGGTGGTAGCACTTACTGTAGCCATCTCCAGCTGATTGTAAATAACTAAGTAGGGCTGAATATAGTTATTACTTGGATAGGACAACACTGGGAAATTCCAAGGCTGTACACTAGACTGGAAATTAAAAAAAAAACTGGAAGAAGGCAATGTCAACCATATGTATACTATCACATAGTTGCCAAGAAAGTGACATGGGTGTGTGCATGAAGTCACCAGGTGTCAAACTTGATTCAAAGGAGATTTTATATCAGAAAGCACCATCTAGCTATTTTCTGAAAATGCTTCCATCTCAATTTCAATGGCAACTTCTAATGTGGGAAATCTTGGTTTGCAAATGGTCCAAAAAATCCTTTAACAATAGAAACATTTCAGGTTGGATTTAAATTCTCCCCTACGCAGTTTTCTCAGAACCTTGCAATTTGGGTGATTTAAAAAAAAATAAAGAAAATCTATAAGAAAGACTGCATGCTATATAACTCATCAGAGAACTGAATCATTTGGCCTAAGATTATAATACTAACATTCCATATTTCCACATCTACCCCCTGCAATTAACTCTTTGTTCCCAGCAATTTTGTATTTGGATTAATACTTTTGAAAAATTCATGATTTTAAATAATTTCTGCCAACACATTTTGAGCTTACAGTGAGATTGAAATACAAGTTCACCAAAAAAGAAATCCTGATTTTTTTAAAAAAAATTCTTTCTAGATTGATACACCTTAGAGCGGACATACTGTAATCTGTTACTATGTTATTTTGTCACAAGTAAGACAAATATCTTTTATACTTGGAGAACCACATTGGTACAATAATTAGAATGCTGTTCCACTCAACTATGATGCTGTAAATAAAAAGAAAAGTTTGCATATATAAAATAGCATTCATGAATGTGTATATAAAGAAAGTTTTACACAGAAGTTTCATTAAAGGATTACCATATTTCAGTATAATTATCCATACAAAGTCTAGATCTGTAAGCAAGAAGTTCATAAATCACAAATAACATCAGGACTTCAATCTATTCAGCAATGTGAATCATAAATTCATCTTTCCAGGGTTCAAAAATAAATCTCTTGGAATAAGAATGGCAAAATGAAGCCATTTCCATTGTCCAGCCATCAATTTCCTTGTAGAACATATGGAATTCAAAAGAATATGGACATAAGCAAATATTAAAACCTTTGTCAAAGTTAAATTAATATATGGAAAGACTTCTTCCCAGATTATAACAATTTTAGGACATTGCAAAAATGCATGCTTGAAAGAAGCATTCTTCTCTGTCTTTTCAAGAACATGATTTACTTATTCTTTTTTTTTTTAATACAAACACTATGAGGTTCAATAAATCTGAAATATTATTTTGTTGTTGTAGTCTAAGATCTACTGAAAATTTTGATAGAGATATCTCCAATTTCTTATTCCATTCAGTATTTAAAATGTGCATATCAAATTGATTTAGCAACAAAAAGTATTTACAAAAACTAATTGTAGGATTTTTAGTCTTACAAGTTTTGTTAATTATCGTATAGGAGTCTCTATATTCTATTAATTTAGGTATCTCTGAAGCTGAAACTGCCGCCAGTCCAAATTGAGATGTCAGTAAATGTTAGCAGTTGTAATTATTATCACTGGGCAGCAAAAGACAAGTGATATTTTATCCTTTAAAATAGGATATGATAAAGTTCATTATCATTTGATTATCAATCTAAAGTAAAAATCTCAGCATCCATCCAAATCTTCCATATAACAGGGTTTTTTAAAGTTTTAAAGCTGAATTAATCCATAACATTGATTTATCATGAGATCTAAATGCAATTTTCCAAAAATTGTGTATCCAAATTTTAAAATCAATACAAGAGTAACAGACGTCTCTAATCGCATATATTTTTAACCCAAAGCAGTCCAATTAATTAAAGATGCTATGTGTGAATATTCCAAAAGTGCCTAGAAGGAAAATTTATACCAAATGAAGTCATCCAAAATTTAGAACTAGTCAGAAGTGTAATTCAAATTTGGAAATTTTTTAAATTAACAACTGCATATTTTTTCATGAATATCTTTGGAACTGAATAACCCCACAGAAATTAATGGGACAATGTATTGACTTTTTGAAACTGTTTTTGCAGGGATTCCATAAAAAAAAAAAAATACAAAACATGTTGAGAATTTCACTCTGCGATGATTTACCTACCCAAGCTTTAAAGACACCTATCTATGAATAGCCACAGAACCTTATTTATTAATTATATATCTTATTCATATTTAATGTAATTCTTTAAGAAATATCACATGGAATAAAAATATATAATTAATAAATAAATTCCGCACTCATATAGCAGTATTGAAGGCCAGTTAACTGAGTATCTCACAACTTGCTCAACTGCGTCAAAACTGGAATCGAAAAGGGTCAAATAAATAATTATCATCATCCTATAATACTAATTTACACTCTAGTGAATGGTGAGAAAAATTACAGATAAGATCTTGTCTAAATGCACAGGGTGATGGTTCTAAATACATATTTAAAAATTATAGCAGAAAGTTTACATCTTTGTTTAGTATTTTCCTGAAGTAAATGAAAAAATAGCCATTGATCCTCACTATAGATTTGGGGCCAGATACAAAATATGTCCCTATTTTATAAATCCTTTGGGAAATCCAAATTTAGCTTCTCTATATTTCCTATAGATTTTATTAAAAAAAAAAAATCTGCATCAAGTGACAATATTCAGATCAATCAAATCCTCTACCAACCAGTCATTATTTGATTCCTATCTAGTTTTGACAAATCCAACTTGACCATTCTTGAAGCCTCCTCCACCCAAAAAAATCCCTAGGGTGTTTCATATCAACCAGCTGACTGAACTTGTATAACAAGTAACGTTATACATCTTACCTGAAAAAAGTCACTCTAAGGAATGAAGCTTGTCTTCTACCAACCTTTCTGGACACCAGGCATGACCTGTGACATGTTCACTTACATCAACTGGGGAGACCAGCTAATCAATTCCTTTGCAAATCTCTTCCATAGCAATGTACAGAGCCCTGCAAATGAGTCTTGATAACCTGACTATAAAATCCAGATCATCATAAAAGACAGGTAACGTCTCTTCTGAGTCAAGCTCGGTTTTCTTGGCAGTCATATAGAAATGGAATGAACCTCAACTTCCCATTTTCACCTACAGCCCCAGTATTCCCTGGTAGTCTCCCATCCAAGTACTAACCAGGTCTGACCCTGCCTAGTTTCTGAACACAGACAAGCTTAACCTGGTGCACATCCTAATTGACTAGCAATAAAACCACTCATATATTTCAGGAAGTATATAGAAAAGCAGATCACTGAAAAAGAGACCCTCTGCTAATAGGATGGGTCACTCTTTAGACATCTGCCACTAGCAACCCTAAGGTAGGATAAGCAAAGCTCTTATTCCCTGGCTGGGGATGCTGAAGGTATTCCTTTCCTTGCTTGATTGCCAGTTTGCAATCCAGAGAACTGTTAGCACAAAGATTAAGTCTGCAGCTGTGGAAACTTCTGCCTGGTCTTTCCATGGCTGTTCTGTTTGTTATCCAAATCCCTCACTGCCTGCCTCAAGCTGTTGTTGCTGCTGCTGCTGCTGCTACAATACAGAGAAGCATCTACTCCTTGGCAGGACAGATAAACAACAGGAGGAGAGATGTGTAGCCAAAGATATCCAAAGACCAATGTCAACACATCTTCCATGCCTATTCATTTCTTCAGAAAAGTATACAGAAGGCTAGGAAAAAAGAAACATACTTTAGGATGTTCCCCCTACACACACACACACACACACACACACAGAGAGAGAGAGAGAGAGAGAGAGAGAGAGAGAGAGAGAGAGAGAGAGGATATTTCAAAATTACAACTGCTACAGCCTTCACCATCCTCATGCTTGCTGATATTGCTGGGAACCGAAATCCAGCAGTATCTGAAGGGCAACTGGTTCCCCATGGCTATTGTAGGCTGTTCTAATCATCAGGGAGAAGAGAACTGGAGAGCCTTCAGTTTGTGAATATATCAGTCTACTCACTGATGTATATTTTTAATGAAATCCTTTTTTAAAAAAAACTTGGTGCAGCGATGGAACAAATACCAGCCTTTTGCTCAAGTCCAAATTCCACTCTTAGAGGACATGTCCTGACAGATTACATGTCCAAACTACATTATTTAAATACATTATTTAGAAGAATGTGTAGAAGGCACTCCACCAAGTGAGTCTCTCTGCATTTATGGAAGAGTAACCGTAGAGCAGTGTTCCTCAACCTTGACCACTGTGTGGACTTCAACTCCCAGAATTATTCCCCATGCTGGCTGGGGAATTCTGGGAGTTGAAGTCCACACATCTTCAAGTGGCCAAGGTTGAGGAACACTGCTGTAGAGGATCTGGTGTGCTTCCTATGTCATTGCCCAGTGCATTAGAGAACAGAGAGGGTAAATTCAAACTAACATAGACAAATAATTTATAATCATAGCCTGTAGTTAGACAGTCCCAGAAAATGGAGTTACTTGATACACAGGTAATCTCAGTGTTAACATTGGTGAGAGTCCTCTAAATAAAGGTGATGAGAGAAAAGTAGTTCCTTGTTTTGATTATCTGAGTTTACATTTCTGCCCCATTTAATGTTTTTTACTGTATACTTTTTCCTCCAAATGTTTTAAGTGAGTGAAAGGAATCAACTTAAATGAATGGAACAACAGATTCTTGATATTCCCTCTTACTCTGGATGAGCCTAAGGGTCTTTCCAAACCAATCCTATTTAAAGACAGATTCTCCAAATATGGTACAGATACGGTTAGAGGAAATCCACTAATTTTCACACACGCACACATATAAAGCTCTCTTTCTATGTATTACCCTTCCCTGGGCTTATGATTTTTTTTTATGTTATAGATAGCATTATGGATATTGTTATGCAGTTCTCTGCATACATCTTTGCACCCAGATGTATTCCAAAATATGTAATGCAGCATGCATGTAAAGAATGCATAAAGCTTGAGAAGAACCAAGTTTAACAGCTGCTAAAAGAAGTTGGGGACAAATTGTGAAAAGGTGAATAGGTTCATTGCATAGGTGCTGTGGCACCAATTCAGTATGAAAGAAATGAAAGGCCAGTTCATGAAGAGGATGGGCAGAATGCTGGTTACAAAATGGAAGTGCAAAAGAAATCTGCATAGATTCTATAGTAGTTGCACAAATGAGGTCTTTAAAAAAAATTTTTTTTTTAATTCCACAAGGTTAAATCATGTTACTTTTTAGCTCTGTATTAAAAATTCTTAACTGTATGCTTAAAACACTTCTAAGTGTATATCTCAGTTTAAAATGATACTGGAGCATCACGATTAGCTGCAGCTCCCTCTCAAATATATGTTCAATGGAAAATCTGTATGTGTTGCCACATGGGCTGCAAAATAGCACCCCACATAAACAGAATAAGAGTACAAAGTATAAGAGATAAGAGAATATTCTGTATATGAGGCCCAGTCCTTGCGTGCTTTATTAGTAGCATTTTCAAACCAAGTATGAAAAGTTTCATAGGCAAATCGATTCATCCCAGCAAATACTGTGAACTTTCCTTCTACGCACAGATTCATTTTTAACACGTAGACCATAATCATTCCAACTGCACTTTTATTAATATACAAGGAAGTCAAGTTTTGAGCTTTGAAATAGCAATCAAAGCTATATATCGTTTCTTTTGTGTCTAAACAACATTTAATGGCTCAAACTTTTTTCAAATTCAGTTCTCTCATTTTAAAAAGAGGGAAGTATCATATGTAGATATAGTCTTTTACTTGGATTTTTTGGCAGTAATAAAAATTGCATTGCATAAATAGAGCTATAGGTATAGTATTTACAGCCTTCCTTTTCTCAAGGCAGCTACATGGAATCACCCCTCATTTCAACTCCAAAACAAAAATCTGGCAAGGTGGGTTGGACTGAGAGGCAGCAGGATTACCCCAAATTCACACAATCTGTTCTGAGCCTGGTTCTCCTGGGTCCCAGTCCTACACCTTAACTACTACCACTCACAGACATTCGTGTAAATATTGCAGCCATAAAGGTCAAGGGGGGGAAAAAGGAGAGAAGGGGAGCGAGAGAGAGAGGAAGCACTGCTATTTTACAATTTCCTGTATTCCTCAAAACAAATTTTATTTGTCTAAACAACTTAAGAACTACTAATCTAGCAATGGTTTGTTTAAAATAAAATTGTTATGTACTAATTAGCTAGAATTCATGTAACCATTATTTTTCAATACAGCAGATTTCATGCTTTGACCCGAGAAATTTCATCTGAGCAGGAGTCCTCTTTTAAAAAAAATTAAAAGGTATCAGCCATGACTGAAAGTGTTTGCTCTGCAATCTTCACTGGAAGAACCAAACGCTAATGTTTCCCTTATAGCACTGACTGTGCAGAATAACAGGAGATTGTGAACCACTCCAAATTATTTTGTGTCACAGATTTACTTCCTTACTTTTCAGTCACAATATGTTGAAGTCATTAACAACACAAAAGAAATGAGCTCTGATTTAGTAGTGGACTTTGCCATTTCTTTCCTTTCCCCACATGCTTTAGTTTATGTGGCGATGAAATCTGCTTTGCAATTCTTCAAAAGTTCTCTTCGATTCATAAAGAGGCTTCTGTTTTTCTACCTTATTCACAGGGTGCTTGAAAATTTCTCTCAAATTTATCTGGGTGTTTTTAACCTGACTTTATTACTTGGAGAAGTGATGACTATTACTCTCAACATTCTTATTTTCTGCTACACATCTTTCCATCAGCAAGCAAGCAAGCGCAGCAGCAGCAGAGGAAGAAGAAGAGGAAGAGGAAGCTGCTGCTGCTGGAAAAATGATGATCATTTATCTCCTGTGCAGAAGCCCATCAAATTTTTGGTTGCATTCCATTTACCTATAGATGAGGCATTTGTTTTCTGAACTACGATTCAGCTACATAATTTAAACAAATTCCCTCAAAAAGCACATTGTGCTCAATTTGTCCACAAACACCCTAATGCACTAGATGGTTTTGTTCTGCCTGTATCTTTATCCATGATATACAAAGAAATATAATTACTAAGACTTAGATCCAGCCTCAGAAATAACTTTAAATATCTCGATTTCAGTAGATCAAACTTTCCATTTTCCCATCTTTTTAATGCCTATTTTTATCTTCATTCCAACATAAAATCCCATGTTAAAAAGAAAGAAAGAAAAGGTTTTGGTTATTGTTCAGATGTAGAACTCCTGTCATCACTCTGAAGCATAATGTTTTCAAGTACTGTTACAGAACTTGGTCAGATTGTGCAAAGAATAACCTAATGCTGTATATTTTCATGGATCCTTTGACACTTGAAGCCAGGGTGTGCACACACGAGAAGACAAGCACATTCAAAGCAATTTGGACAGTGGAAGTAAACGGGCATAAAGAGGATTTATTCGCTATGCTGCTTTCTTCCGTAACTGCTAACCCTAAAACAGAATTTGGAAACATTTGGTTGAGTTGCAACCGTAACTGGCCTACAGAGTTTCAGCAGAGGCCCCCCACTCTCCCTAAAGTCTCTCAACCAGAAGTCACTCAGAATAAGAGGAATTAATGAATTCAATGCAGCAGATTTCATGCTTTGACTCTAGAAATTTCATTTGAGCAGAACTCTTCTTTTTAAAAAAATTAAGAAGACTCAGTAACAGGCATGACTGATAGTGCTAGTTCTGCAACCTTAAATATATCAGCCGTCACTGGAAGAACCAAAAGCGAATGTTTCCCTTATAGCACTGACGCTGCAGAATAACAGGAGATGGCGATTTCTTGTTGCATCCTGCATAGACCATTCTATTCCCTTCAGAAGGAAGTGGGGAGAAGCATTCCCCTATACAGGAAAATATGCTCCGTGGAAGAAGAGGCAGGGAATAACCATTTGCCTCTTTCTAGGCAGGGGAAAGTGGAAAGCAATTATTCCTTTTCTCTTACTGCACAGAGAAAGTCCGCTGTATTTGAGTGGAGGCAGGGAACAGTCCTCTAATCATGACAAAATAATTAGCCCTGGGTAGGCCATATGCCGAACATACAAAAGATTATGTTCAAAGTGCCCAGAAGGTTTATAATCTTCATCACACAGACATCAGGAGTTAGAAAATGATCCCTGCTTAATAGGAAATTAATAGCAAATATTGAAATATAAGAAAGGATTGCAGGGGAAAACAAGGTTCCAGTCCACCTTCCAAGACTGATTGGATGAAAGCAATACTTAGAACACAAAACAGAAGAGATAGACTTACTGATGAACAGAATTTCCGCTTAGAACATGGCTTTGCACTGAAGTCACACAAAGACACGATTAGTCTAGTGATGGGCTAATTAAGACAACTTATTTTGCTGGCTATAGCGAGGTCTGTTCCAACCACATGGGGCAGCATGGGGTAAGACATGGAGATGTGATGGGAGAAGGAGAAAAAAGAAAGTCACCATTATTTAGCTTGCAAACAAATAAGTTCCTTTTTCATTGTGGAGAAATTAAACCTAGGTTGTCATAAAAATTATATAATATAGATGGGTTGTAGCGTTTTATAGTAATACAAGGTGTGGGTAAACCACTAAACTATTTTTCTATTTTCTATTTCTGATTGTACCCTAAATCAGAAATACAGAACTAATGAAGGGCAGAAAATCTCAGTAGACAGTCATTCCACTGACTGCTGTTTTCTAAATGTAAAATATTCTACCCTAATTTCTAGCATTCCTTTATTCACACAATGAAAAAAAATAAACCAATTAACTCTTGATACTTCACCGCCAATATAAACCTTCAAATTAATGCTACCTACGTCCAGATTGGATATTCAAAATGAAGGATTCTGCATTTCCTTGCTTGAGGACGCTATGTTGTTTACCATGTTAATGGGAACCGTGTTTTCAATGACTATATATATTGGATAGCTTCCTATTAAAACAGACATCAGTTACTGTATCTTTGCGGGAAGTCATGGAAATGTCTTTTCATTTAGCGAATGGATTTGAGATCAACTGACTGGGAAATGGTCCAAAAATCAAGCAATTGATGGATGCAATATCTCCTCCAGAAATATACACTGGAAAATGTTTGCTTCATAACAGACTTTATATAAATTATATATGAGAGTCTATTATTTAGACTTCTTAAATTTAAAAAAAATGATCTGATTAGTTGCATATTCTGTATCAACTTCTGAAAGATGTTTGTTACGAAGAGAATTGATGCCTTTGCAGCACTGATTGAATCTAAACGATTTGGTTGTTGCCCATTCAGAAAACTTGTGACTCAGTAGTGTAAGGGTATTCGAGTACATGACAATCATGCAGGTGTCCCACTCCCTTTCAAAAAAATGCATAAGAGAACCTTTTATATCCTGTGAAATCAGAACCCTTCAGTCATTCAAGCCAAATTAATTAAAGATGCAATGATTCTAACCAACTCCTGAGAAGCCAGAATGGAGAAGAAAAGAGGGGGGAAAAGAAGGCAGAAGGGAAAAGACCCTGGGACAATTTTGTGATTTCATGTGCCTATTTTGCGACCTTGAAATAGCCTACTATAGTTATTCACCATATAAAATTTGGAATTATTCTTAAGGCCATTGCTATTATCACTTTTCTGACCAGCATACTTAACAAGTGATCGAGTTACCAATTTCTCTTTTCTGCTTTCTTATCACAAAGATGCCTAAACTATAAGCAAAGAAAGGGCTAATGTAGAATGCCACAAGATTTCACAAAACTTTTTTTAAAACTTACAAGCAGCTGCAGGGCAGTGGGAGATTCTGGACACAAATTGTACCAAGTTTATGGAGATGTTATTTAACCTGCTTAAAAACAAAAACAAAAACTTGAAACCTATTAAGCTACTTAGTGCAATGTTGAGGCATGGGGAGAAGTACTTCTATGGCTGTCCAGATGTCTTGGGCTACAAGACCTATTAGCCCAGTTAGTTCTAGTCAAACACATTGTATCTTCAGGACATCTTAGAGAAACACCAGAGATTTCTGAGACATCATAAGGATTGATGACTTAATTATTCCAAAAAGTCTGTGGATCACAGTTGGTATCTTATACTATATTAAAGTTTAATGTGCCATAAGTCTCTTTGTTGCAAGAGACGAATATGGCTACCCTATGAAAAGGATATTCTGCCCATCTTTATTTCTATGATCAGGCTAGTAGGAGAAGAAAAAGAATGAAAAACTCCTTTTTCCAGCTCTTCTTTCTCATTTCCACAGCTGCTTCTAAGTTTTTGCGGGGAGATCTGGCCACAGGTCTCTGGAGTTACATCTGTTCTGATGCTAAAACTCTGGTTAGGAGCTAGTATTACTGGAGGAGATTGAAAAAGTTCCATCTCACGTCCAATTAATAATTCCTCATGGGAAGGAAGGAATCTCCTACTCCTTGGGGAGTAGGCTTGCTGGTCTCTAATTTGAAATTTACTACTTCCACACTCATCCACAATGGGAATTGCATCAAGTGTTTTATTAATTTATCTTTATTTTAAACACTAGCCCTCCTCCCCCAACGTTGAGTTTAAAGACTACACTGAAAAGTCCTGGCTGTGATCTTCCCAGAGCTAACCTACTATCCCCACTGTGGTTTCATCTGAAACTTTGACATTTTTTCCCCACTTTCTTTTCAAACTTGGTGCGTTTACTCTACAAACAAACAACAAATTGCTGAAAATGACCCTTTGGTGGTCATAACAGTAATACAATCATCTCAATTACTGCTGAAAAAAGGTATCCACAGAGTGCTAGAAAATGGAGAAAGTGCTACCTTTCATGCTACCTTTATTATTATTGTCCAAGACGTATTTCAGAACTAGACCCTCTCTAGAAGCAGCCTACCTCTGAATGATAGGATAGCGAGATACAAATCTTAAATCACCAGATACAGTTACGATTACCTTCTTGAGGAATCTATACATATCTGAGGTTACTGGTAGTTCAGCTGCAAGGAGAAGAGGAAGGAAGGGCATCATTACTTTGAGGGGGGCCCGGATGAGGTACCCCTACCTTCCTGGCCTACCCTTCCCCTCTTCCTTGCCATTTGCCAGGGCCACCTGTCCACGATTCACCATCCAGCTGCGATTACCGCCCACCCCCAAAGCATGGAGCCCTAGACCTGCGCCCTTGGTCCATCCTTGCAGGACCCTCTGGAAGGAAGCAAGAGGGGGGAAGCCAAGGGCAACGTGGATGCGCCTTACCTCGCCTTGCCGGTGATGATGCTTGAGGCCTTTGCCCCCCGGGCCCAAGAGCCGGCCTTTCTTGCCGCTCCCCAGAGGCAGTCCTTGGTGGAAGGGGGCCGACCTGTTGGCCGCCTGCGTCGGCGCCTCGCCCATGAGGGTGGCCTTGATCGCGTTCGCCTTCGTGCCGTCGAGCTGGGAACTCTCCACCACCAAGAGCGCGGCTAGGAAGAGGAGAGGGCGGGAGGAGAACCTGGTCCAGCTCTGCATGATCGTCTCTACCCTCTTCCTAGGCGTCTTCCTTCCCTGGGCTGGGCTGGGCTGGGCTGGGCTGGCGGCGCAGGTTCTGCGAGCCCCAGGCGTCGGCGAGGGAGGCGAGCCCCCCCGGCCGTCGGAGGAGCGCAAGCAAAGGGCAGGGCTCCCAATCAAGGGCTCCGGGGCGGCATGGTGGGCGCCCCGCTCCTCGGCAGGAGAGCCAGTCACGGAGGAAAGGAAGGAGACGGAGACCTGGTCCCGGGCGGGAGGCGGCGGCTGAACCCGGGGAGGAAGCCTCCCACCCGCGAGGCTCCGCTGGGACTTCGAGGGCAGGAAGCAGTCCTGGATCGCTTCCCGCGTCCACGCCGCCTCTTGCCGCGGGACAAACTCAAGCCAGCTCTGCTCCAAACGAGGACTGGCCTGGCGAGCGAGGACTGACAGCTCGCTCGCTCGCTCTCTCGCTCGCTGTCTAGGAATCCAGTCGGCCTTCCACCTTCCGCTCGCTGGGCCGGGGCATCCCGACAGCCGGCAGATGAAAGGCTTGGACGGAAGATCGGGCGTTCAGCTTGCCAGGCGCGCAGTCTGCCCTCCCATCCTCCTTTCGTCCGCCCGTCCCCGGCAGCCTCCTTCTCCTCTGTTCGTCTTCTGCCCCCTTCGCTTTTATAGCTTCACCGGCGGAGTTCTCTTTTCCTCCGCCCCCCGGAGCCGCGGAGTGACAGGGAGGGGAGCTGACTCATTCCTGAGCCCACTCCTCACCGTCCTCCGTCCCCCTCGGCACCTTCGTTCCCCTCCTCCCTTGCTCTCCGATCTCTTGAAGACTCCTGGCCCTGGAAGTTTGCGTCTCTGCGCAGGGAGTGCCTTCCCTTAAGTCAAAGTCTCCTGCCAAATCTGGAGGATGGTGACTGAGGATGAAAAATGGTGAGGGTCCATGTCTTTGGATCCCGCTCTTTGTCTAATTGATTCAGGATGGCTAGACTTGGTCATCCCAGAACATTGTCTCAGCCTGGTCCAGAACTCTGCCTAACAACAAAAAGTGTGGAAAATTTTGCACATTTAGATCAGGAGGAGCAGGAAGAGAAATAGGAGGAAGTAGGCACTCTCCCTCTGTCACTCGCACACATAAACACAAATTTGTTGCCTGGTTTTCCCTGGAATTTAAAATACTTACTAGCAGTTGCAATCCCATTGAAGTTAATAAAAAAGTGTTTCCATTTAAACTAATTTTGGAAAAAGTCAACGGACTGGTGGAACCCATCCCTAAGTGTTTGTCAATTGTATAGGCTGTAGGCAAACAGACAGGGTGTTACACTTATTCTGACCAGATCTGATTATAAATGTAAGCAATGAAAGGCAGGGGTAATAATCTGCATCACTCCTATACAGCTATTAAAACACGCATGCACACACACACACACACACACACATATCCTTCGAGTCAGTGTTGACTCCTGGCAACTGCCTGGACTAGTCCCTGCAAGATGTTTTGGAAGTGGTTTGCCATTGCCTACTTCCTAGGGCTGGGAAAGAGAGAGGGACTGGCCCAAGGTCATCCACTGGCTTTGTGCCTAAGACAGGACTAGAACTCATGGTCTCCCAGTTTCTAGCCGGATGCCTTAACCACTACATCAAACTGGCTTTCTTAAACATATATAAAAAAGGACAAAGGGAGAAGAATATTTGCTGCAGCAGCTGCCAGTGGAGGTCATAGGATGTGTTGGCTACCATCACAACTGATAATATAAGGTAGTTGGTGCAATCCAGATGTGTACCTACTAAACAAGACCCACATGCTGTTAGCCAAGTGTGCAGTTGTCTAGAAAAGCTTCTCTCGCCATAGTATCTTTCAGCTGCCACCTACCTCTTGTTCTGCACTGGAATATATTGGGGCAGGAAGAGACAGAAAAAAGACTTGGCTGAAATCAAGGTGGTTTGCAATAGATCAACAGTAGGGTCTCAAAATTGAGCAAGATTAGAAATAGGAGAGGGAGAAGAAAGAGTTGTCTAACTGTATTGCTGAAATGAAGCAAGCTGGAAATATCTTGGACTGCAGTTTTGTAAGGAAGAATTGTGACTTCTTGAGTTCAGTTTGGGGCTCAGGACAGATTTCTGGGTTCCTAACACTTTAATTTGTCATGATATTTGATTTGGTTTGCATTATGTTTTGGTGAGTGGAACGTGAATATTCAGGAACTGAATAAACAGAAAATGAAATAACAAATCCTGTATACCTAAACTCTGTCCATTCTAAGGCTTCTGCCAGATGTAACTGCAAATACTTGAACAGAGGCCATACATTTCTTTAAAGCCACCTATCAGAGGATCACAATTTTTCCCTAACTGGTTTTTATTAGTTCTGAAGAAGAAGCAGGAGCTTAATGGTGCTTTTGTCCTTTTCAAATTCGTCTAGAGGAATCTGCCCTTGGTGCCTTCAAATGTTCCTTCTGCATGTGCTCAAAAATGTACCTTTACTCTGGATTACATAAACCATGCTGGGATGCTAAGTTAGGTCCATCAAATAAATAAGGAAAGGTTGTTAATTATTTTTTTCTCCTTCCCTGTATTATGCATTTTCTCCTTTCCCTGTATTTTGGAGTGTTTTTAAAGAGAAGAGTCATGTTTATCCCTTGCAGCAAAAAGCACAGAGCCTTAAAAGGGACGCCTTAATTTGTTATTGCCCATTCAGTGATTCAGTGATAACTGTGTTGGTCTTTGAGAATTCATAAAGCTGTGTCTTTATAATAATTTTACATTTATGGAGTTGAAGAGAAAGTGGAGGAAAGCTTCATGCCCTCCTTGGGCTAAGTAAATAACTAGTGAAAACAGTTCTTGCCATTCTATCCTGGGCTGATCAAAATGAGCACAACAGGGACTGATGCCTCTGGACAGATGTTCCTTCTTTTCAGAGCACAGCAGAGCCCACATTTCATTCACACTTAGATATTATGTCCCATAACTCTTATCATCTTTATCTAGCATATTCCAAAAGTCATGGGTGCAATGGTAGCCAAACATACTACAGGCTTTCAGGGCACAATCACTCATGCCCTTGTTACTTCCTGTTTGGATTACTGCAACATGCTCTACATGGGGCTGCCCTTGAAGAGCACTCAAAAGCTTCAACTGGTGCACAATGTGGCTCCACAGGGAGTAAATGGTGCTGGATATGCGGCATGTGTAACACCACTACTACGGGAGCTGCACTGGTTACCAGTGTGGTTCTGGGTGCAGTTCAGGGTGCTGGTTGTCACTTTTAAAACCCTGCACAGCTTGGGACCGGGTTACCTAAAGGACCATCTTCTCCCTATTGTTTCCACCTATCCAATTCAGTCTAGTCGATTGGACATGCTGCGGATCCCGTCAGCCAAGGAATGTCGGCTGGTGGGGACCAGAAGGTGGCCCTTCTCAGTAGCAGCTCCTGCCTGTGATGGAATGGACTTATGAAGGCCATGCTCAGGGAGATAAGCGTGTTCTTAGCCCCCAGCAGGAGCGTCGGAAGTTCAAGAAGATGAGGCTGGCACCTCCCTAAAGAATTCACGGTGTTGTGGCTGGTTGGCTTGGGAACTTGGGTTCAATCTGGTGAGATTCTGTCTTGAGGTGGAAGCTAATAAATGCAACAGAACTGTATTTGCATTGTCTCGTGGAGTTCTTTGGGCTGAGCCTGACACTGCCCTTTGGAACACTCAGGATGGCCCCAACCCTGCTAGCCTTTCGTAAGGCTTTAAAAACTTGGCTATATGCCCGAGCCTGGGATCCCAAAAGTGTTAAGGGCCCTGTTACCTGGTTGCACTGTTGATTTTTATGGAATTTTTATGATAATGATCAGCTGCCTATGTATGTAATTTGTAATTGTTTTGATGGCTTTAATTATTGAAATTGTTCCCCACCCAGAGTCACTTGGATTGAGATGGGTGGCTATAGAATTGCATAGATAGATAGATAGATAGATAGATAGATAGATAGATAGATAGATAGATAGATAGATAGATAGATAGATAGATAGATAGATAGATAGATTTCATCTAGGAGGCTACAACATATATCCCGAATTGTATATGAGCACATACATGTGGGCTGGGTATGTGGCAAATAGTTAACGTTTGGGATAATTTAATTTGGATTCCTCCACTGAGACAGAGTTGGATTCAACTCTAGGATTCTATGTAATACTAGCAATCTGATGTCTTAACCTGAAAGCTAGATATAGTCATTTTTTGGGAACATAACTTTAAATCAAGATAAAACACTGGCTCTTTTGGTCCCTCATTACTAAAACTAATTTTTAGCAGCATTTCAGGGATTAAGTAGGAGGTTTGCAACTCTACCAGTTGATGCAAAGAACTGATCTTTTATATCATTATATAAAAGTACTCATCACACTCAACTTGGTTTTTATTGTATTTTTTTAACCTAGTACACCATCTAATGTTTCTCCAGCTTAGGACTGTCTACACTACTCTTTATACAAGAAAACCAAATTATCCCACTGAAGATTATATAGTCATAACTTGAAAATCATTTAGGCATTTTCTCTTTTCTTCCCTTTTAATTTTTTACCATCTTCTCTGATGTAGGGCAAAAAGCTTGCACATTGTTTAGTGAATGTGAGTTGCTGTAATAGAAGTATTAGCCAACACAGATATGGGATTTTTAATATTTGTAAAATATGGTTGATTCAGAAGTTATATGAATCATGTTTCTTGTTCACCTTGCATGGATAGCTCCTATGCTATGAAATTATTATCATGTTTATCTGGGATGTTCACAAGTCACTCAATAAAGTCTTCCCTTTCCTTGAATTGAGGAAATGTCTCTTCACACATAAATAGTAGATGGTTGAGAAACTGGGTAAGAGGCGTCAGAGAGAACAGAATATATTTCTATCTGATCCAAAATAATATTTCACATATGGTATTCATTGACCTCCCTTCTACTGTTATTTATATTAGACAATCATCTTAGAACTGAGCAGTGTGATTTAAAGGCATATTTTGTAATTATTTTGTTCAGACATTGACAATTCAATTCAAAAGCCTCTTAAAGCTGCAGGACTGAAATAGTGAAGATGCATTTGTAATAGATAAATAGTTTCAACAATTTTAGATAGCTGTGAAAATATGAGTGACAGTTTCAAGAACAATCAACAGGTATATTTCATCCTCTTGGTCTTTCCTTCTTCTTTTTAGTGATGTTTTTAATTAAGGTTTTATGTATTTATATATTTTATGTTTTTAATGTTTGTTGTGAATTGCCCAGAGTTCTCCCATTGGGGGGAGATGGGCGGTTGAAAAACTTAATAAATAAATAAATAAATATAATCTGCATAAAGTTTTTGAAATATGATACAAATTGAATTGTTTTATCATAACTAGTTCCTGAAAGGCCTTTAAGGTTATTTGTACTTTAAGACAATTAGCCAATTATTTTGAAACTATATCTGTTTGAAGGCAAAAATAGCAGTAGAATTCACACAGAGACATGAACCCCCATACCTAGAGGCAATTTTTTCATCAAATCTTAAAGTTAAAACACACAAATGGACCTGTATACACTGTATGTAGTGTGAAAAGAGGAAATGCTAAATATATGGCATTTTTTTACACAGTTATCATATTGGATTGGTTTTTGTCAGGATTTTGTAATGATTTATTTTCTCCCATATCTGCCCTACTGTGTGCAAACAGTTGTGACCTCTAATTATGCAGTAAGAAGGTTTTATTATTATTTTTCATTCAGTTGTATGAAAAGGAGGTACAGTTGGTCATTAGCCATAACAGGTAAACCATATTTATGTATGATGCGGCTCGCATTGTTGGAATTGGCTGGTGGGATAATCGATACTGCTCCCCCCCATCTTCTTCAATTGTATCTAGTCTTTTTAGATAGAATTGTTATTAGTTAATTTTAATATGGATATTTATATTTTTTATTGTTTTTACTGTTTTGGATTTTAATTGTGAGCCGCCCAGAATTGCCCTCTTGGGGAGATGGGCGCCATATACATTCAATAAATAAAATAAAATAAATATCATCTATTCACTTTGATATGCTAGGTTTCTACTTACAAGGATTTATTTTCCCATTTTCCATGAGAAACATTAAATGTGGCCTGCTTCCTATGTGATCTAAAATAGAACACACTAATGTACAGTCACAGGATTCTACTATTCTACATATATAGATTCAGTTACATTTCAGTTGTCTCACCCTCTCTATCTCAAATGCTTTTAAGTCACCCATTTATAATTCAAAAGGTGTGAGAAGGCATTTTGAGATGCTCCCTCTTTCTTTAATATTATCTGCACTTAAAATGAAATGTGCGCTTAATTCTATACAAACCTTTGCAGGCAGTGACAGAATGAAAGGCATTATATAAAAATAAGGCATTCATGCTCAGAATCCAAGAATTTCTGGCTTATGTGCAAAGGAATGCAACTAACATTTACTTGATACATAAAAAGGAATTCTGTGCATCAAATTCACTGAGGATAATTATAGCAGCCACCTCAATTCAAGCATTTAAAAGCAGTCTTCAGAATGTTGTTCTACTGAAAGAAATATTCCATTGACTAACGCATCACCACTCAGTACAATGCAATTGTTAAACAATTTAAGATGCTCATAGTTTCATTGACAAGCCAGCTAATCATGACTATATCTCAACTCTAAATCTTAGTGTGAAGGTATATGTGACTCATCCAGGATGACTATGCTAGTCTCATTGTAGTGATAGGTATATACTGGTTGACATTCAACTATTTTAATTTACTTATATTCTGTGTTTCAGTATAAGTCCTAAGTTTTAAATCCTGCTGAACACACTGGCGTATGGTGTTATTCTTAGCCCTCTTGTTTCAATACAACCAACAGGCTCTGATACAAGCACATTGACTTTTGCTTAGCGCCATACCGGAAAAAAAAATCTAGTTTTTTTTTTTAATTAGATGCTACTCAGTCTAATGAAAGAAAAATTGCTTTTAAAATGTATTTCAGATATGGGGCTTAGGGAAATTCTCATGATGAATATGTGGTGTTTTGCTTTAATAACAAATGGCCAAAGGATGTATTCTGTTCTAGCTCTCACTGCATCATCTTTTCTCCAGTGTGTGCAGCGTCCCTGGCTTTCCACACTTCCATTAAATCCCAGGGTGGGTATCCTTTTTAAAAGGAAGAGAGGGTAGCTGGGAAGACTTTGGAGTAATGGAAAGATGCACACCCGACATTAACCAAATACCACCAATAAAAAATGGACAGAAACATACAGTACCAGAACAGAAGCCTCTTTTTCAGAAGAACTTTGAGAAATTTCAAGGCAGATTTCTCATAACTGGTTCCTGTCCAACTATTTTTTCAGGGGAAATGAGATTTATTAAATTATAATTATGGAAGGTTTATGCACAGGGGAACAAACTTGTATTTTAGGCTAAAAGTGAACGGTGGAAGAAACATGGGCCCAAGTCCTCCTCCAGCATCCACCATATGTAAAACCAACACATGAATGTTCTAACAACATTCCAATAAACTAAAGGATGAAAAGTAGACATAATTTGTATCCAAGAAGGACAATATTATTGTAATATCTTACTTGCTTTTCCATTAACACTTGCTTTACCCTTTCTTCATTCCTCTGTGGTTTTTGTAATATATCTTTTCACGTTTTCTTTCATCCTAATCTTCATAGTCCTCTCAAAGTATAAAATGAATGGGACATCAGAGAAAGCTGGCTCAGTTGCCTAATTGGGGAAATGGTCCATATGAGGGGAGAAAGAGGAACCAATTTACATCAGTCTAGAAAGATACAGTTTAGGAGCAACTTGAAATGTCACTAGAAGTTTTAGAGCAATTTTTTTTTTTCAAAAGCAGGAAAAATAAAACGGAATGAAACAGAAAACTGTGACAAGCTGAATAAAAAAAAGAAATCTATAATAAAGCTGGTCAGGAGAGATCTTATCTTTAAATATATATCACTCTTGCTGTGTGTGTGTGTTGATATATTAGTTTCTCAGATAAATATTTCAGAAAATCTGAAAGGAAAAGAAGCTAATAAACAATCCCCTTGAAACAACAGAAATGTGTTTTTAAAGTGTTCTCACCAAGATTTTTTTAAAGCATATATTTCTAACTTTCAGTAAGATACACAATAAAGGTCTACTGGTTATCATCAAATGTCTTTAGTCAAGAATCCTATAGCATCTGACCATCAGGGCTTTAATCCACAAAATCGTATGCCTCAGTGAATTTGTTAGTTTTTAAGGTGCCAAAGGAGATGGTGGCTTTTGCAACTACAGACTAACATAGATATGCTTCTGGAAATTTTCTAAAGCTGTTTCATGCTTCTTTGGCTTTCAAGCAAAGCCATTTAGTAAGGTAATCTGTTGAGGAGGAGGAGGAGATCAGAAAAGGAGAACTATAAGTATACTTTTTCATCTTTATTTGTACGTATAGTAGGTCAGATGATCACTAAAGGGGGTTTGGGGGTTTGTTTGATTTTTAAACAAAGGATTGTAGTTGATGGAACAATTGGTCAAGGAATGCTTAAGTAGGAAGAACCAAGATCTTATTTGTTATTGGGGAACTGTCAAATTCATTGACTTTTTTATTAAGCCTATAGATATTTTTCACCCAAAATACAGCAGAAGACTAGGCTGTTGCTCTCCAGCCACATCAAAAAATATATATGAAAGTGCTATATGACAATTAGAGATGTATCAGCTATCTGATCTCATCTAACATTATAGTGATTTGAATGTAAAAACTCTGGACAAAAGGTTTTTCATTAAAAAAAATCAGTATATAAATAAATTTCACTTATCTTCCCTGGAAAATATTGGTAGCAGATGAGAAAGGTCAGAGGTATTACACTAATTTTCTTCTGAAATGCCAGGGACAGGAAGGATGCCCCCAAAGCCTTCATCTTAGCCAAGGAGGCACACTTGTTTTCAGACAGGCCTCAGATGATCTTGAGTAGTCATCTGGAACCCATACATCAAAAAATTAGTAAAGCCAGGACCAATTTATATTGACATTTAATTAACATGAAAGTTATTATATGTAATCATTCTTCCTTTGTCTCATAAAAATCCAGGCCATTTAAGGACATGAAGTATAAAATGCTCCTGTTGTGTTTTTTGTAGGCTTGCTTTTTGGTCTTGTCTAATAATCCAGTTCTACCTTTTGGTTTGTCCTCCAATCCTAATAGTTCTTCAGGCCCACCTTGATGATTTCATGCTGGCTGGAACTGTGGTTCAGTACATCTGGAGAATATCAGATTGGGGAAGGTTTATGCCGTTTCTCCACACAACCTTGCCCCACCCTCAGTTCAGCAAGCTGGCTTAGGACTTGAACATGATGGGTTTAGATTAAAAAAGAAGAAAAGAAAAAATATTTCAAGGGAAGCCAAAAGGCATTCTGAGGCAAAGGTCAATAGTGAAGTGGCAGTTGTCACCAAGTTTTCTCTCACAAGCTCTTCCCCAATAAATCCAACTACAGAATATTCTTGTACAATTGTATATTCTAAATTATTCTTCTGGGAGTGTTTTTATTTAAGAGAGTTTTTTTTTTTTAACAACACCAGAAAGCCTCTGCTTCATCTGATGTTAGTGTTTAAGATCACCAAATAGATAGATAGATAGATAGATAGATAGATAGATAGATAGATAGATAGATAGATAATCTAGGGTGGGCTCCATCAGAAAAAAATTGTTATGCAGGGTGAGGGTGGGGCAAGGTGCTGGGGATTGCTTCCATGATCCATTAATAAGAAACAGTTTGGCACACTAGATCACTAAAGCATGGCTAATCTTGAAGCCGAAATGCACACATTCTTTGTTTTAATTTCCCAGCCTTCTGGAATTTTGGTGTATGCAAACAAAAGAGAGGAACTAGGTAATTAAAGCTTTGGAAGTAAATTTAATGTTGAGAAAAACTGAAATAGGATTAAAACATTGGATTCACCCTTTCTGATGGCAGGGCAAAAATAAGGACATGCTTGTCTTTCTCATGAGAGTAGATGTTTATAAGTTACTGAAACAGGATGTTCCAAAAATTGATATAATATACACATATTCTAACTCCTTGATGCTTTATTCTATAGTGCATTCCTTCTGCAACTCACATGACATCCACAGGTTCAAGGGAATATTACTAAAACAATTCATATGAATGTGGCAATGCACATTTGCCGAGGTGCTGCTTAGGGTATTTCCTTGTAGCTGAGTATCCTGTTTTCTTACTGCCCATTATAAAGCTGCACAATCTGATTTGGGGGGAAGGGGGTATTGAGCAATTTCCAGTTTAGACTGCACCCAGCACACTCCAGTCAATCCTTACATCCAGGTGAGAGCAAGCAGACATGCCATTTAGTTCAGCTAGCAAAAATATAGCTTGATGTTTATTTATCTAACATCAGCAAACATCTAAAATAAATAATTGGCAAAATAGGACAAAAGGCAAACAAAAGCAGGGAGAAAAAAAGAAACATAAGCAACAGGCAAAAATGTTCAGTTTCTGTATCTCTCTCTATAAAAATGACCAAATTTTCCAGAGCCACTGGAAACAATACTGTGGGTAATTAGCATGAACAATCCCAAAGAGAGTGGCCTTTGATTATTCCAGCCTTAACTCTTTTATCTACAGAATGGAAACAGAACAGAGATGAAAGTAGGGTGCCAAGTGATACTTCCTCTATTCTGCACCTTGAAAGAAACCATTTGTGTATCTAACATTTGGTCCATGAGCAGCACCCAGAGGTTAGGACATTTCCACACAGGGATTCACACTAATCTAAATGCTGTTCTAGGCCTCTGTTTTCTAACAATATTGACCGTGTTAGAGTGAATCTTACTCCTTCAGGCTTTTCAGCTTCAAGCCCTGCAAGGGAAATAGTAGCTTTGACAGCTTTGCAGTCCTATTGAAAAGTCCAGGTAGAAGGAGCAACACTGAAATTGGCAAGAGTTTGGTAAGTGTCCCACTTCTCTTCAACCTGAGAGAAGATGTTTGGGTTCTTCCCATCCCAACCATTTTTCCCCTTCCTTTTGTGTTGAATAGGAGTTAAGAGATTTTTGTTGCAGCCAGACCTGAGGCAGCTAGGATTTCCTCGCAATTTCTTTTAAGCATTTCAAGATGGCAGAAATAAAGACAATTAGGGACAATGGTAGTCTGGAAGTATCCTTGTGCTAGTGCTCAAGTCACTTCTCAGTACTGAACAATCTGTATTACTTCCTCTTTCTCTTGATAATATGATAATGTAATATGCTGGTTTTTACCGATAAACTCTATACCAGTGTTTCTCAACCTTGACAACTTGAAGATGTGTGGACTTCAACTCCCAGAATTGCATGGCTGGCTGGAGAATTCTGGGAGTTGAAGTCCACACATCTTCAAGTCGCCAAGGTTGAGAAACATTGCTCTATACAGTTAGGA
Source organism: Python bivittatus (assembly GCF_059951505.1). Taxonomy (NCBI): domain Eukaryota; kingdom Metazoa; phylum Chordata; class Lepidosauria; order Squamata; family Pythonidae; genus Python; species Python bivittatus. Next base: position 38,158,135 of record NW_028277034.1, on the reverse strand, counting down.
CTGCCTGCTCCCTTACACTCTATTTCAAGTGCCTTCAGATTTAAAGCTGAAATAAGTGACAACTGTATATAGTTCCTTTTTAATGCTGGTAGTCCAATTAGAAAATACTTTCCCAAAGCATTCAGCTATATTGGATGTGGATTATGGAAACTGAAGTTCATAATCTTAGAGGTTGCCAGATTATAGAAGGCTCTTATAAAGTAGAAGGTAGAAGTGATTTTCCTACCATGAAGTTATAACTGTACTCTGAGGAATGTCCCAGGCTCTTCCCAGCCCACGTAAAAATAATTTTAGGAGACATATATGATCCATTGACCACTAGATGGCCATACTTGATTTGGGTTGGGTAATATACTTGTCAAATGCATTCATTTATAGATTGATGTTAATTTTAAAAAGCTTGAAGTCATTTACAGGAAAGTTGCAAAACAAGAGCATGCCAGACAGAAAGCATTAGAATCTTTCATTAATAAAATGATTAAAAGTGTTAGCAAAATTTGAGAGTTTCTGGCTCTCCCCAATTAGGATTCAGTCCGGCAGAAGAGCAGACACGAAAACACCAACTGAGATTTTAAAGTTTTATTGAAAGCAGGCCAATTGAGTCAGCTGGGGTCTCCCCTTAAGGCAGAGAAGAACCCCGATCACACCCAAAGAAGAAGATTTTATAAAACGTTTCTTACACAGAGATACAGCAATTAACAAATTGATTGGCTAAAATTGGCATAAATTTGGGATCCTCCTTATTATTGGGGGAAACTTATCTTCCCAATGACCTATTGGTCGCTAGTCAAAGTTTGGGGCATCCCCTTTGATCTTCTGGTATTTATTGTTTCATGGAATGCAGAGGTATTGCCAGAGCGGCTAAAAGGTGTTCTGAAGATTGGGGTCACTTCCTCCCATATATTTATGGCTTCGGCACTTAAGGAGATGGGATGTCTGCCCAATGTCTTTCAACGATAACAGAAATGAGAGAAATGTGTGAAGGTTCATGAACATTAGTTTCCTTGTCATCCCTTTGGCTTCCAAATGTAAGGAAATAAAGATGAGAGAAACCAAGAGCCCTTTTTCATAAGGTTTCAGTCCCCCCTTTTTAAATTCTTAATATTTTAAAATGAGAATTTAAACTCTGTAAGGAAGGGCTCCCTGTACCAAAACAAGGTACTTATTTTTCTGTAGAGAACTGGGTCGTGTACAGGTACTACATGCGGAAATAAAGATGGGAAAGCAATAAAGACGTGCGCAGATTAATAAATCACAAACAATGACAACTACCAAGCCAATAAAAAGATAGCACAGCCATGAAAAATCAGGCAGCCAGGAAGTTAACCAAGACCAGTCCCATCTAGAATTGTTCCAATCTTCAACATAGCCTTCTCTATCTTTGCGGAGTTCCATTACAATTTGAGCAATCTGTTTATGGTCCATCAGGAGACCTTTTGTCTGGTCATGGAACATGCAACATGAGTGATTAATATACATGCAAACACCACCCTGACTATTCAAGATCATATCCAGGGCCATCCTATTCTGGAGGACCACTTCCTTAAAGGAGATAACTTCATCTTGCAAGCGTTCCTCCAGATTCAATGTAATATTCTCTAATTTTTCCAAAGCCGTAGAAATGTTGAAAACAAAGGAGGCAAGTTTTTGTATGTAATTTTAAGCAACTCCTATAGCAGGGAAGAGACTCCTGCCAATTAAGGTCCTTGTAGACCATTCCAAGTGTTCTACCCTCCTTTTCCAGTGAAAATTATGTCTAGTAGAGTATCGAATGGCTTCCACTGTCACCATATGAATGCCCCCCAGCCATAACCATCCCATAATGCAAGTCCCTGACCAGGCAGGTGGCATGACTTTAAATCCTTCATTGCTACACAACCACCAGACTCCTGAACCTAAACAGATCGGCTGTTTAGATGTTAAGAGCTGTAAAATGATCTTGAGAGTAGGAAGAAAGGTGCCTGATTTAAAGGAGTACTGGGAAAAAGGTTTTCCAGCCATTGAGTAAAAGAACCATCAAATATAGGAACTGATTTGTTAAACAGCATCCATCCAGTAATATTCCATGTAAACCTATACACACACCCCCTCCAGTCCCCCACAAAATCATTTCCCCGCCTCTTCTGAAAACAAAAGGGGGTATCGGGTATGGGGTGGGGAAACCAGAAAGGTTTAAGATCCCAAGAGCCTGAGTTAAAAATCTGAACGGAGTAATTATACCATCTATCAAAGCCTAAAGGTATTGGCAGAACGACTAACCCTTGCCGGCTATGAGTAGGGAAATAACTGCAAATCCAGCAAGTAGGAGGGTTAGTCTCATTAATAACTAAATTATGAAGTTGTATCAAAGTATTATGTGTCCAGTCAGCCATTACACAAGTAAGAAAGGAAATGAGAAACAGAAAAGAAAGAGTGACATGTTGATGTTCAAAATACCTCCCCCTTCTTATTTTCAATTCCATCCAACAGATCCTCCAGAAATGATCAGAGCAAGGAATTTCCCCACAAATCAAACACTTAGCAGAAAATTCACACTGTGAACCATTAACACCCATAAACTGATCCAATGTCATTAGTGTCCCTTTGAAAAAACAAGCTTGAGTCCGTCCAGTCCTTTAACCCTCCACTGGTCCTTTGGCTTCCACCGCTGATTGTGTGATGGGACAACGCTGTCACCTGGTGGATAGGCAGCCTTCGCCCATTGGTAATGCACCCACGCTTGAATACCCTCAACTTTCAAGCTAGATGGGCCCCTTCCACTATTCAGACAGATGGTCAGGGCCTTTGGTCCATGCCTTTACATATACCCAATCTCTGGGCTGAAATGAATGCAGAGGTTCAGATAAGGACTGGAGTTGTTTCTCCAAGAGCACCCGTTTATTTTCCTGCAACAGAACAGAGATTCCCATTAAATACCCCTTCAAATCAGCCTCCCCCCTTTTTGAGATCTTCCCTCTCCTTGTGCCCTGGTGGGGAACTGACTATATAGGGGCACCCATAGACAGCTTCAAAGGGGCTGATTGCCAATTTTCCTCTGGGCAGAATTCGAATCCATAACAAAGCTTGTGGAAGTAAATCTACCCAGCCCAGTCTAGTCTCCTGTGACAACTTCCTAAGGTGTGCCTTTATTATTTGGTTCAGTCTCTCCATCTGGCTCGATATCTGCGGCTGATAAGAGGTGTGCAACTTCCAGGGGACATCAAGAAATTTTGCCACCTCCTGAACCACGGTAGCAACAAAGTGTGGCCCGTTATCTGACTTCAGTCCTTCCCAAGGGATTCCATGTCGTGGTATAATTTCCCTTAAAAAAGTCTTTACTACTTCCTTAGCCTGGTTGGTCTTACAAGGGAATGCCTCAGGCCACCCAGTTAGAGAGTCCACAAACACCAGACAATACCGATATCCTTTATGTTTGGGCAATTCAGTGAAGTCCACCTGCCATTTGGAACCGGGAAGGTGGCCCCTGGGTTGAGTGCCCATGGGTCCCTTCCTGATTCCTGTATTTGGATTATTCTTGCAGCAGGTCACGAACAATTCACAAATCTCCTGAGCCAATGTAGTGATTCCCTCAATGGAAGCCCAGGGCTGTATACACCGAGAGAGTGCAGATGGGCAGGCATGTGTTCACTGGTGCATTTGCTGCAGTAGCAATCTGGATAAGGCATGTGGTATCACCAGTTTACCATCCTTAGTTTTTAGCCAGCCAGAGTCATCCCAAGTTGCCCAGCCCCCAGTGCTCTCCGCTTCTCCTTTTTGGAATATCTAGGGTTCAAAGGTAGCTCCGCACATGGGGCGGGAACACAATTAACCACCATGATCGCCGCTGCCTAGGATTCTGCCCCTTTCTGAGCAGTTTCATCGGCTAGTCAGTTCCCATTTCTTTCAGTCTGTTCAAAGGCCTTTCCATGTCCCTTCACATGCATCGCAGCAACCTTAAGTGGCAGATGCACAGCTTCTAAGAGGGCTTGAACTTCCTTTAGGTTTTTAATCTCCTCCTCTTCCATTGTTTTAAATCCTCTATTCTTCCACATCCCTCCAAAGGCACGAAGTACTCCAAAGGCATACCTGGAGTCTGTAAAAATATTAGTTTTCTTTCTTTTCCCCAATTCTAAAGCTCTTGTGAGGGCAATTAGTTCAGCTTGCTGAGCTGAAGTACCAGGAGGGAGGGGTTTAGCCTCCACTACCTCCCGTTCCGTTATGACTGCATACCCTGCTCGCCGAACCCCATCCCTGATTATGCTGCTCCCAACAATGAAGAACTCACAGTCAGCGTGGCTAATGGGGACATCTCTCAAGTCCTGTCTACTAGAGAATTCCTGATCTATAGTATGAATGCAATCATGTAAAATCAGATCGCCATCTGGCTGTGGTTTTGGGAGTAAAGTAGCCGGGTTAAGACAATTATTGGTTACCAATCGCAACTCAGGGCTGTCCAATAAGGCTGCCTGATATTGCCCTAATCGGGCATTTGAAATCCACAGACCCCTTTTTTGCTCTAACACCATTGTGACGGTGTGAGGCACATGAACTGTAGTTGGAGCACCCAGGGAGAATTTCTCTGCCTCCATAGAGAGTAGTACGGTAGCTGCCACCACCCAAAGGCACGTCGGCCAGACTTTCGCAACCTGGTCCAATTGTTTCAAGAGATAGGCAACCGGCCTCCGCCAGCTCCCAATCCACTGAGTGAGGACCCCCAGCGCAATTTCGTCCCTCTCATGTACAAACAGTTCGTATGGTTTCTCCGGGTCAAGTAATCCTAATGGAGGTGCCGAAAGAAGCTTTTCTTTCAATACTTTGAAAGCCCGTTTCATTTCAGGAGTTGCCTCAACCTGTTCGCTTGGTCCCTTCAAAGCCTCATATAGAGGTTTAGCAATTATGGAATAATTGGGGATCCAAAGTCTACAAAACCCCATCATCCTCAAGAAAGTTCTCCACTGCCTTTTTGTTTCTGGTAGCTCCACCCGGCAGACTGTTTCCTTTCGTTCCTGACTCAGTTGCTGCTGTCCTTTGGAAAGTACAAATGCCAAATAAACGCTCTCAGCCAACACGATCTGTGCCTTGTCTTTTGAAACTTTGAACCCTTCATATCCCAAGAAGTCTAAGAGACTTAACATGGCTAGTTTACAGGAATCTCTGTCCAAAGTACACACCAGAATATCATCAACTTATTGGATCACTCGACACTCTGTCGGTGGAGTCCAATCCTGAAGGATGGTGCTTAAAGCTTCTCCAAAGAGGGTGGGTGAATTCCCCCCCCCCCCCCCCCCCGTGGGAGGCATCATCAGGAGTACCTTCCAGAGGGGATTTCCTCACAGCCAGGAACTGCTTCCCATGTAAAAGCAAAAATTTTCCAGGATGACTCATCAAGTGGAATAGTAAAAAACACATCCTTAAGATCCAGGAATGAAAAATATTCATGAATCCCTGGGATAAGGGTTACCAAGGTGTATGGATTAGGAACTACAGGGATGATATCTTGTGTTAACTCATTAATGATCCTGAGGTCCTGAACCAAATGATATTTCCCCTCCCTTTTTGGAACACCCATGATTGGCCTATTGAATTCAGATTCACAGGTTACCACTAAATTGATTGCAATAAGAGATTTCAATACCTCCTGGAGACCTTTTCATGTTCCCAATTTCAAGGGATATTGTTTTATTCTTACAGGGCCTCTCCCAGGTTTCAACAGTACTTTTACTGGGGTGGCTCTCTTTGCCCATCCTGGAAACCCATCTGCCCACACCTAGGGGACAACCTGATCTACAATTTCATCTAATCCGGTTGAGCACAGCTGATTTTTAAGTGTTAAAATAAAATTGCATGCCTCTGGATTCCCAAATTGGACAGTACAGCCATCCTCAGGGAACTCAATTTTTGCTTGTAATTTCATCAATAAGTCTCGCCCCAAAAGACTGGCAGGGCATTTGTCCCTATAAAGGAACTGATGCTCCAGCCTCTTCCCATTTACTTCTATGGGCACAGACTCCATCAAATCCACCTTTTCCGTTTTTCCCGAGGCATCAAGTACTGTTTTCCCTTTAGCCATTGACAAAGTGGGTTTTGTTCAGGGAATTTCAGTCAAAACAGAATATGTGGCGCCGGTATCTATTAACAGTTGAGTTGACTGTTCCCCCACCATTAATTCTACCACGCGGTTCCCAAGTGGTAAAGCAAAGACCCTGGACCCTGTCAGGGGCTGTTCCCAGTTCTAAGGGCTAGCTGGGCACCTCTCTCTTTTTCCGGGCAGTGTCTACCCCAGTGCCCCGTCTTTTTGCAGATCCTGTGCTGATCTCTTCTTAGGGAAGGTCTGCCTCCTCGGCCTCTGCCCCTCCCTCTCCCTCTTTCTGCCTCTTCATCAATGCCCTGCAAGGCAATGATGAGGGACCTCTTATCTTTTGCCCATTTCTTTTGTTCCTCCTGAGGTCTGTGATTAAAGACTTTAAAAGCCACTTCAACTAAAGTGTGTATAGGGGCAGTTAAAGCCCCATCCATCTTATTCAACTTTCTGTTAATAACAGGGGTCAAATTTTGAATAAATGCAGAATTAAGCATGGTTTTCGCCCCTTCGCTGTCCAGGTCTACGTTTGTACACTGCTGGTAGGCTCACATAATGCATTCAAGGTAATCAGCTGGATTTTCATCTGCTTTCTGAAAGACCTCATAAACTTTGTGGCTAGCCAGCTGTTTTGGGAAGCCCTTTCAAAGCCCCTGCACTCACGGAAGCAGGACAAAACCCTTTGATGTTCTCTGGTCTGGCCCTGATCCCAAACCGGCTTGGAATCTCTCACTATTTCTTCCACTGGTATATATGCTTGGTTATCATTAGTCTTCCATTTATCTTTCCCATACTTCTTGGCAGCCTCCCAAATTAAGGTTCTCTCCGCCTCCATCAAGAGAACATTCAATAAGTGCATTACATCTCCCCACATTGGATGTTGAGAGAGCATTATCCCCTCAAACAATTGAGCCATCCGTACTGGGTCATTAGAATATGAGGAACTATGAGTTTTCCAATTAAAGAGGTCTGCCATGGAAAAGGGTACATATACATAGGCTTTAGAGATTTCACCATTAGGTTTCACCACCACCTGTTCTCTCAAAGGGAGCATTTTCGCCCCCCTCTTGTTCCACTCCTCCTCACTTCCTGATCTATCATTCTCCTCCTGTCTCTTCTTTTCCTTAAGGGCCCTTTTACTTCTGGTAACTGCGGGAGAACTAGTCCCTGGTTCCCGCCTTTCTTTTCCTCTCTCCTTCATTGCTATCTCTTCCCTGGAGAAATCTAAATCCTCCGGGGGAAGTGGAAAATCTTCCCTGTCCATACAACTGGAAGAACCCCACCCCACCCACATTCCTGGTCTCTCTGACTGGTAACTGTGTCACATTGGGGGGGGGAGGAGGAGGAGGAGGAGGATGTCGAACCCCCATGCCTGAGGTACTCGGTCCTACTCTCGCACTGGCTCTGTCCCATTGCTGGTCCATTAAGACAGCCTGAGTCGGGGGTGCAGTTGGGATAGTGGGATATGCTAGCAGAATGCTTTCAAGAGACCCATAAAGGATCTTTTTCAGCTCCTCAGAGCTTGCATCCCCATATGGCTTATGGAATTTTGGAGGGTTTTGTTGAACCATTAGCACAGTCCCATCACTGGGGTATCATTTTGGGTTCATCATTATTTAGGCAAAGCATCCTGCATATGCCAAGTCTCCTCTTTCTATTTTGACTGGAATTAGTCTGCACCAATCAATCAGCGCCCCAATGTTCTCTGCCTCTAAGCTTCCCTCTTCCAGCCACAGAGGGGAAATTTCCTTTTGAAATGGCCAAACTTTGTTACAAAGATAAATTAATCTCTCTTTCATCATTCCAGACTCGGAATCTCCCAGAGCTCACCAATTTTTAATTACACACACAAGAGGCATCCCACTGTGAGGTTGTGGCTTACTGGCACAGCTGCCCATGCCAGAAGTCTTCTGTACCCCTAGCACTAGGATTTTTATCCATGGGTCCGGCTTGCTTTCAATCACACACACATACCGTCACTCGCAGCAGGGCAGGACAAACTACTGGTGAACGGAACACACTGGTTTTCAACTCTGGTAGTCATTGGTCTTAGACCTTGTGCCAAAATTGGGGCCTCTATGCTCCATTCGCTGAGCAGTCCTGGTCGCCCCCGGGAGACAAGACAATAGACACACACACTGTTCCTTTCAACTGGACCACCCGATTTTTCCTTTCAACCGGAAAAACCTACTCGGAGTAACCAAATGTATTCACCCGTTCTGGTGCAGCTCAACGGAAATTCCCAGGCAGGAATCGTCAGATCTTCCCTTTGTGGATACCTTAGGGGTCACCAGGCCCCAAAGGGCCTCCCTTCTTTCAGGATCACCGGACACTTAAAGAGATCCCAGACGAGCCCCCATTTCTGTTAGCAAAATTTGAGAGTTTCTGTCTCTCCCCAATTAGGATTCAGTCCGGCAGAAGATCAGACACGAAAACATCAGCTGAGATTTTAAAGTTTTATTGAAAGCAGGCCAATTGAGTCAGCTGGGGTCTCCCTTTAAGGCAGAGAAGAACCCTGATCACACCCAAAGAAGAAGATTTTATACACGTTTCTTACAGAGATACAGCAATTAACAAATTGATTGGCTAAAATTGGCATAAATTTGGGATCCTCCTTATTATTGGGGGAAACTTATCTTCCTGATGACCTATTGGTCGCTAGTCAAAGTTCAGGGCACCCCTGATATTTATTGTTTCATGGAATGCAGAGGTATTGCCAGAGCAGCTAAAGGGTGTTCTGAAGGCTATCAGATTGGGGTCACTTTCTCCCATATCTTTATGGCCTCGACACTTAAGGAGACAGGATGTCTGCCCGATGTCTTTCAACAATAACAGAAATGAGAGAAATGTATGAAGGTTCATGAACATTAGTTTCCTTGTCATCCCTTTGGCTTCCAAATGTAAGGAAATAAAGATGAGGGAAACTGAGAGCCCTTTTTCATAAGGTTTCAAAAATACCTAAAATCCTTTAATAGAAAATTACCCAGTCTTTTTACATTCTGCAATAAACCTGTAACAATCCTTCAGCTGCTCATAGAACAATTCATCAGTTTCTAATATTATGATCTGCTCATTCTGCTTCTGTAGCCATGTAAAAATGTAGGAACAAAAAAACAGTGTGAAGGAAAGTTCACACACATTTCTCTATACACTTCTCTGAGCCAGTGTGGTAAAAGGTGGTAAGGCCTTGAACTAAGACTGTAGAGACCCAGGTTCATCACCATCCTCAGTCATGGAAATTCCCTATGGACCAGTTACTCCCTTTCAGCCCAACCTATCTCATGGGGTTTTTGTTTGGGATAAAAAGGGAAGTCTCTGAATAAGGTTCTTTCAGCTCTCAGAGAAAGGGTAGGATAAAAAATTAAAAAATAAATCAATAAATGTTTCCATGTGCTTGTATTTCAAAGTCATCTAATAACCACAATTCTCCAGAATAGCTAGAAATAAGAATAATAGTGCACAATAAAATGATAAAATAAAGAGCTGTACTTCTTGCCTTTCTTTCAACATCCTGGAGAGTCTGTTCAACCGGCAGGACTTTGCTCATTGGTAAAGCCTCCTCTTCAATCTAGTCCAGAAGAGACTCTTCATGCAGGATCCTTTACTGGCTCTCTATAAGAGAAATGTTTGGTTTTAATCTGTAGGTCCCTGGGGTACAATCTCCATCTTATCTTTCTTTTCTTACTTTTTGGCATACTCATCAGGTGACTCATGCAGCCTCACATTCACTTCCAATAGTAACTTCTCCCTCAACTTCTTTGTGTTTAAAGCTTTTTTAGCATATGGCCCCTAGGCCCCCTTTTAACTTATTTAAGGATTTACTTGAATTGGGGGTGTTGGGGAAGCAGAAAGCAGGATAGAGGATATAAAAAGTATTAATGTTTTTGAAACTGGTGTTGGAGAAGACACCAAGTAATTGCCAAAAAAGCAAACAAATTGATAATTGAACAAACAATGCCAGGACAATAAAGTTAATCCAGGTAATTAGTGACATTCAAAATGTTTGGATATTCTTCAGGAATATGAGAAAATGGTAGATCATGCCTTTAGCATTTCTCTAAAGTCGTGAGGTCTAGAGAACTGAGAGAGAGAGGTTCTCTGAGAAATACTCATTTTTTCTAGGAATTACTATATCTCTAGAGATTTAGGTCCACAGCATGGCCTAGGCTATTTAGCAGTGCCTGCCCCTTGGAATGAGATTCCTCCCAAGATCTGGATGGTCCCCACACTACCCCACACTACCACACTACCTGGCTCTTCACCTGGGCCTTTGGTGAGGGAAAACAAAGATCTTTTGCTTTGTCCATATACAGTCTGTTACTCTCACCATATTTTATTTTATTTATTTTATTTTATATTATTATTATTATTATTATTACTACTACTACTACTACTACTACTACTACTACTACTACTGGCTGCACAATCAGCCAGTTGCTTAGACTGGATTTGGCATTTTTATCCATCTATCGAGTCCTTCCCAAGGACCTGGGATAGGCAGATGTTGTTGTCTGATGGTGTTAAAGGCATCATCGCAGGATATAAGCTGTTCTAAGTGAAGCTGCCTTTTGCAATTCATTGAGGGTGATTTTGTCAATGCCAATGGTCTTCAAGTGGCGCTTCAGATGTTTTGGGATTGTACCTAAGGCACCTATAACTATTGGTACTTACTTTGCTTTCTTTTGCCATAGTGATTCTACTTCTATTTGCAAGTCTTTATATTTTGTGATTTTCTCCACATCTTTCTCTTCTATTCTGCTGTCTCCAAGTAGTGCAATGTCCACTATCCAGACTTTTTTGTCTTTCTTATCAACAATTGTTAAGTCTGGAGTGTTGTGTGGCAGGTGTTTGACTGTTTGAATTCTAAAGTCCCAGAGCATTTTAGCTTCTTCATTTTCTATTACTTTGTCTGTTTTGTGGTCCCACCAGTTCTTGCTTGCAGGCAAATGGTATTTCTTGCAGATATTCCAATGCACCATTGTTGTTACCTTGTCATGCTGTTGTTTGTAGTCAGTGTGTGTGATGTTCTTGCAGCAGCTAACTAGGTGGTCCACTGTTTCTTCAGCTTCTTGTGGAGGTGGCATTTGCTGTCTGTTGCTGTCTTCTCAGTTCTGGCTTTATATGCATTTGTTCTTAAGGCTTGGTCTTGTATAGCCAGAATTAGCCCCTCTGTCTCTTTCTTCAACTTTCCTGCTCTAAACCATTGCCAGGTCTTGTTGTTATCTGCTTTGCCTGCTAATTTTTTTGTGTACTGGCTGTGTAATACTTTGCCTTGCCATGTCTCTTTTCCATTCTTCATTTGATCTTTCTTATAGACCAGTTTGGTTTCTCTGGTTTTTCAGTAAGCCTTCCTGGTGTACTAGCTTCAGTGCATCTTCTTCACTGTCCTTCAGGTATTCTTCCAGTGCCCTTTTTTCTTCTTCAACTGTCTAGTGTACTTGTAACATTCCACGCCCACCTCTGCTCCTTTGTAAGTAGAGTCTGTCAACATCACGGTGTGGATGAAGGGCATGATCCATTGTCACTATTTTTCTGGTCTTCCTATCCAGGGCTTTTAGTTTGTTGTTATTATTATTATTTGGATATTCTTATATCTCCTTGTTTTAGTTATTGCAAGCCACCGACTTTGATTTGATTAATAAATAAGTAAAAATGAAATAAAGGTTTTATAAACTGAATGTCAACCTCTGTATATATATAGATTAATGTTTCCCTGTCAGGACCCATTGTGCCCTAATTATGAAGGCACAATTAAGATATCTTTGCAAAGCCATTGGTTCCATTCTTCTACTGTCCCAGATCATTTCTAATTCTTTTCTGCTGTTATTGTTGGCCAGTGTGGTTTTCACTCAATTTTAGACACATTGAATTTATTCTGCTCTGGCTTCACTATGCGACAATAACATGTGACTGGATCTCTGTACCTTCCCCCTAAAATAAACAAACTGTATATGACTATTCCAATATGATAATAATCAGTATTGCATATGTTTGGGCTTTGAACATTTGTTTTCCATGTGCATTTCCTTTAAATGTCAAATATCACATTTCCAGCAGAAAATAGAGTTTCCTAGACTCTGGTTTCCCATGCTACTGTGAGCTAATTTCTCAAGAAGGGAGGCACCCAAAGATAACTTTCTAGTAAACAAAATGTAAATATATATTTTTAATGCTCCACAATCAGTTGTGTGCTGACATTTGAAATTTCATTTGTTGCTTACATCTGTCGTACACAAAGGTAACTTCTCACCCACATACAGCCCAGCTCCTGATGGTTTCATGATTTGGACTTGCCTTCTTTCAGAATGTTTTTTCAAGTTCCCAGACTAGCCTACGACCCTAGCATTTCCTGGTAGTTTCCCATCCAAATATTAACCAAGTATTAATTGGTACTAATCATCCAAGTACTAACCCTAGTTAGCTGTTGGAGCTGAGTCGGGGTCTTGTTCTCTAGTGTATATCCTAGCTCACAAATTGTCAGCAGAATACTTACATCTAGACATCTAGCTGGTGGCCCAGGGATCACATGATTCCATATCTGAACAGTAGAGGACTACATTTGCATCCTGAAGATATGAAGTTCTAATCCATTCAGTAAAAGGACATGAAATTACAGGACGAGAAAATATCACTTTTCTTGTGAGCTTGATGTTCCTCTCCGAATCCAAGTTGACAATATTGGGCTAACAGGGTTAAAATAACAAAAATCTTTTTATCTAATTGGCTATTCAAGGACTTGAAGTTTATCCCAACTGGACTTCATGATAACGGTTTTTGAAAATTCGGTTATAAGATTTATAAAGTATATGTGAATAGGTCAGCTCTAACTGTGGTTACTTTATGACTAAAATATTTTGCTGGTAGTCTGTCAGTCATTAGTAAAACCATTATTACTTTACAAAAAACTATTATTAGCATTATTTTAGTGATTCACAGCTTAAAAGGATTTTAAAAAAACAAGTTTTGATAGGTCAGTTATAGCTCTTTTCCCTTTCTCCTTTATATTTATAGGCAAATCAGCTGGCACATATTGAAAATGTACAAGTCATTGTTCAGCAGTTCTTGACTGAAACTGCGAAAGAAGCGGTTCCAAATTATTAGGAATCAGTTGGCACACTATGGTATGCTGGTCAGTGGAAGTATCAGCAGAAGAAGAGAAAGACAAAACCCTGAATGCTTAATATGTGAGAGCTAGCCAGGAAAAAAAATTCTGAAGCTGGTTCCTCAGAAGAGCTTCTGGCCAGATTTACAGCAGAAGGCAGTCAGTCTCAAGAGGCAAGGGGTTGTTAGAAGGAGCAACTGGATTTTGGTCCTGAGGGAATCACTAGAAGAAAGGCCACAGGAGAAACTGAAATAGAAATAAAGAATTTATTGTGGGTGACAGCTGAGGATCTGTGTTCATCTTGGTATCCCTAGGGCAGTGTTGTCCAAACTTGGCCACTTTAAGATGAGTGGACTTCAACTCCCAGAATTCCCCAGCCAGCATGGAATTCTGGGAGTTGAAGTCCACTCATCTTAAAGTGGCCAAGCTTGGACAACACTGCCCTAGAGGGTGCAGGACTACAGAGGTACAACTTTACCTTGTACTTTATGTCATTACTGGAGGATTTAACTGACCTGGGGATAAATTGGATGTGAGAATATTTTTCTAGAAATAAACAATCAATGTATAGCAACTTCCTCTTAATGATGGTTCACAATTGTTTTATAATGTTTTGTAATGTCTCATCTATTCATCCCATTTCTGTCTAATATGCTGATATGGGATGGAACTGTGAAATTGTAATGAAGTTTTAAGGGATGGTTTTTAAACTGGCAGAAAAATTCAATTCAAACCATAATATGCTTTGCCTAATTTACCTAATGTAACTTATGAATCTAGCAGTTGTAATCTGTAAATCATGATTGTGGTTTAGTATTATGTGGGAACCAGGCAACTCTGATTATTTAACAATACCTGATTAGACAAATGATGGCTTAGTGTGAACCAGGCAAGTATAAGGTGCTTCTTATGTTCATTCATTCAAATCTTTATGTCACAAGTTTGAAAAGGAAAGCTGCACTGATATGGAATATTCCCGTTGTTTAAAAAAATGGTACAGGGATTACTTTAAAAAGTAGAGAAAAAGAAAAGAAAAAACCCCCCACACAGCTGTATTGTTGAAAAGATTCAGGAATGAATTAAAACAACGTTGTTATCTCACCCTTGAAAATGTTCCTGCTCATTTCTGTACAGAGATGGCCTTGAAGAGTGTATTCAATAGCCATTATATAAACAGCAACTTAGCCCTGAAAGGAAGGAGGGAGAGCACATGAAACTCAAGATTGCACAGCCCAGTGCTCTGTACTACAAGATGTGGGAAAGGGAAGGTCTGTCAGCCTTTTAAGATTCTGTTATTATATCCTGCAACAATAAAGTAGAGTTCCAATAGTCATTATGGAGTCTATTTTCTGATCTGGCTAGCTTGAAGGCCTGGCAATTTCAACCAACAGCCCTTTTCCAAAGGAAGCCTTTTAAAATACCTTTGCAAAAAAATGGTTCTACCTTCATTATGTATGTTTTATGTGCTTTCCAAGTAGGCATAATTCTTGGAAGAATATTTCATCTGAAGAGTCAAATTTTCCAGTGCATGAGAGAGAAAACCAAGTTAAGACATTGCACTCCACCACTCTTCCCCAATCCAGTGCTTCCCAAATATATTGGGACCAACTTCACTAAATCCACTTAAACCAGGAATCCCAGGAGTTGAAATCCCAAGCACCATGTTGAAAAGTGCAGTGGTAAGCCTTAATGTGGTTTTCTTGTTTACAACTTAGCATGATGGAGAAAACCACACATTTATTACTTAGCCAGTAAAGATTGGTTAGATTGACCCTGCCTCCATGGATCACAGTGAAGGGATTAAACCATAGGAATCACTGTTGGTTTGTTGACCAGAAGCCAGATTAATTGTAATGCACAGCCTCCCTTTAAGGAGGCCAGCACCTTCGCATGTGTGAATAAAACAGCCATGAATGTGCCAGCAGTGCGCAGTTCCCAGACTCCATGGTGAATGTCTCCAAAAACTTGCAGAAGTTTCCCATTCTTCCTTTTTCTTGATTGGTGAATCCATGATTGAGTAGCTCTTGTCTCAAACTTATTGCATTCATTTGCTCTGCTGACTGTCTGATTTTGGCACTATCTCTGACGGCCCCTAAGAACATCTTTTTGCAATTTTCTTATTTATGCTTGTTTGAAGATTTGCACTAAGTGACACTGGCACCATCTAAAAGTTCTCTTCCCTCTTTTGGCCCTGTTATTGGATTAGAAATTGGATGCCTTCCTGGGATCACAGGAATAATAGCAAAAAAGCTACAAACCACTAAGTTAATTTTGAAACCATGAGTAGCCTGACACCATGAACATTAAGTTTATTATAAATAGGTTGTAGTGAAAGAGCCATATATTATGTGAACTACCAGTTAACTACTAATCCTGAAATATATCTAACAGCACCTAATCCAGCCATTATTGGTATTGTTGAACTAGAGCTTCCTTATCAATCTAACTGTTCAGGGTATGGGATATTCCAAGTTGCCTCTTGTTGGTCTTATGCAGTAGTCCACTAGGGGGTGAATTGAGGAAATCGTTATTTCCCCTGACATAGTTCCAATAAAACGTCTGTTGCTGTATTTCCTTTCAAGGGACCCTTCAATGGTATCCATGGGAACTTTT
Source organism: Python bivittatus (assembly GCF_059951505.1). Taxonomy (NCBI): domain Eukaryota; kingdom Metazoa; phylum Chordata; class Lepidosauria; order Squamata; family Pythonidae; genus Python; species Python bivittatus. The sequence goes on along the minus strand of NW_028277034.1, from coordinate 38,142,362 downwards.
TCACATCAGACCTTCATCACTACATCTCACTGTATCCAATGTTGATATTTTTGTCTCTTCATTTTTTTTCCACTATAGTCAATGGCTCAGAAAAAAAATCAGAATGTGGGGAAAATAGGTATGTGCAAAAGATTCGTTCTAGGGAGGGAAAGTTCTGGGGAATTCTGGAACATTTCCTTATTCTTCTGAACCAAGCTTATCCAACTGTACTGGCAGTTTTCTAGCAATAACTCTTCTAAAATAAGAAATGTTTCATGGTCTTCCAGACTGACGAGTTTTATTGCCTTCAGTACAAAAATAAATTGATCCATTTGATATTTCCATATTCTGAATCAAGAGGAGAAGATAATGGGTGCCAATCTATTTTTACACTTCAGTATGAGGAGAAAAGTCTTTTGGCAGAGGTAATTGTAAGAAAAACTAGACCAAGGAAAAATGGTCAGAGCAAAACAAATATCTTTTTTTGCTGCATTGACTTCTTTTTTCAGATTGAAGCCTTTGAAAATGAATTTTTAAGAAAGAGAGAGAAGGAGAGACGGGGGGAGCGAGAAAGTGTATTGACATGGGTTAAGGCTGGGAACTGCATGCAGCTGAACATCACATGTAGTTTGACCCCAACGTGTCTGGGTTTCTTTGGAGTCAATGTCATGTGATTGTCTTCCATGAAAGAAAGATTATTTGGAAACACTCCTCTGTTTTTCTTAAAAGCTCTAACCGCACTCTGCCACACATGTTCAAGTTCTGAAAAGTTCTCCCTTCACCCAGAGCTTGTGCAACGGATAGAGTTATTGAACTCTGATCTTTTTGTGATCTCAGTTTCTGGAGTTGCTTTCCTTTACTGTATTTATTGAATTTTAATTTTGGCCCCAGAGGCAGGCAGTGTTTCATAGGTATGTAGGTAGATAGACACATATGCACACATGTATTCTTACATTTGTTGTTTGGGAATTGCTGGTAATCCATTGTTGTACATGTTGTACACTGACTATGCATTTTGCAGTTTGAAACAGTGTTTATTTTGACATTCTAAGACCTCAAGAAATGACTTCAAACAGTCTACATGTACTTGGAGGATAAAGAAGATACAGTCAAAGCCTAGCTCTAAACCAATCTCCAGATATATGGCCTCACATCCAATAAACATCCTCAGAATACAAGCTAAAAAGTATCTAACTGAAATACATCTTCTGGAGAAACAAAAGCACTAAGATCAGCTCTAATCAATTAGATGTGGGAACACTCAGGCACAAAGAATTTGCATGTGGTTATGGCAGCTAGAGAATAACACACAGAACTGGGAACTCCAAGCTTTTTGAGAGAGACTAGAGGACTATAATGATCTCAGATGTGGCTTTTTCAGCTCAATGGTGCCCTTGTATTCAGACCTCATCTTTCTCACCTTATTACTGCACATGTTAAATGTGTAAGGTTTGCCCCGTTCGACAGAGAAACTCTCGTGACACGTGTGGTTCACAAAGAAGGTTTACTCATGCGTAACGTAGTAGTCACAAGCAAAGCCAGGACTGGCTTGGTACAATTGCTTCACTTGTTATATTCCCCCCTTCCCGCGCTTTTTTCCCGCCCCGCGATCACGTTGCAGCTGCGGATTATGGGCCCCCAATAATCCCCCTTGATTGTTCATGATGGCAGGATCGGTCAGGGTCTATTGTCCTTGATTGCCAGTCCCCCTCCGGCTGGGTTGGTTCCTCCCCGTTACGTGCAAGCCCGTGGGTTCTGTGCTGCGTTGCGATCTTGTTTCGCTGCCTGCGGCCCCGTTCATTGCTGACTCGTGCCGTTATCAGTTTATAGTTAAAAGCTTCCGCTGCGGTTTTCCGGTTTGGCTGGGCGCAGGTGGCCCGTTAATTAGCGGCGCTTTCAGTTCCTCTTTTCCCCGCTAGCTACCGTCGGTGGATTCCGCGTGGTCTGGCTGCGAGCTTCCCTGAAGCCCCGTGCTTCCCTGAAGCCCCGTGCTGACCGAACCTGACATACCGCCCCCCTGAAGACAATTCCCCCCCCCGGCTCTATTTCGGCTTCCCGGGGTATTTCTTGTAAAAGTCCCGCACTAGGTCCGGTGCCCTTATGTGGGTTTTACTCACCCATTCGCTGTGGGACTTGGGAAAATGTTTCCATTGCACTAGGAGCTGGGTCTGCCCCTTGTGCCTCAGGGCGTCCAGTATCTGGTTGATCTCGAAATGCTGCTCCCCCCCGACCATGATGGGTGGTGGCACTCCCTCTGTCTTGTGCCAGGCGTTCCCCGGCTGGTGCAGCTTTAGCAGGCTGCAATGAAACACCGGGTGGATCTTTCTGAGGCTTTTCGGGAGCGTCAGCCTGACGGTTACTGGATTGATGACCTCTGCAATGGGGAACAGCCCCACAAACCTCGGGCTGAGTTTTTTCGATGCCTGGTGCGTTTTTAGGTTTTTGGTTGACAGATACACCTGGTCCCCCACTTTCCACTGCTCCTCGGGGAGCCTCTTGTGGTCCGCGTGTTTCTTGTAGTCGGCTTTGGCTCTTTGCAATGCCGCGTGCGCCGCTCGCCGGGTCGCGTCGATTTGGGCGAACCAGGCGTCCAGGGAGTTGATCTGGGATTCCGGCTGAGGCAACTTCGGCATGGGGACGAAGTCTCTCCCAGTGGCTACTTTGAACGGAGAGAACCCGGTACTCTTGTGGATGGCGTTGTTGTATGCCACTTCCGCGAATGGTAGTAGCTCTGCCCAATCGTCCTGTTGGTGCCCCACGTAGCAGCGCAGGTACTGTTCGAGCCCCCCGTTCAGGCGTTCCGTGGCTCCGTCCGTCTGCGGATGCGCCGCGGAAGAAAGGGCTTGTTTCGTCCCCACCCGCTTCAGGAACTCCCTCCAGAACCGCGCGATGAAGTTGCCGCCCCGATCGCTGACAACCCGTCGGGGCACGCCGTGGAGCCGGTAAACATGTTGCACGAACAGTCTCGCCAACCCGTCTGCCGTGGGGACTCGCCGGCACGCTACAAAGTGCGCTTGTTTAGAGAATAAGTCCGTAACCACCCAAATGGCGGTCTTCCCCTTACTCTCCGGGAGCTCTACTATGAAGTCCATGGCGACCTCTTGCCATGGGCCGTCGGGTTCCGCTACCGACTGGAGTAGCCCTCTAGGTTTGCCTTTGGCCCCTTTCGCCGTCGCGCACACCGGGCAACCCCCCGACTACGCCTCCACGTACTTACGGAGCGTGGGCCACCAAAATTGCCGCCGGATTAAGTGGAGCGTCTTTACGAAGCCGTAATGCCCCGCGCTCCGGCTGTCGTGGGCTCTTTCCATGACCTCCCGTCGGCAACCCTCGGGCACGTACAGCTTTCCTTCGTGCCACCACAACCCCTCTTGGCTGGTTAGCGCCTCTCGGTTCTGCTTGAGCCAAGCGTCCCGCTCCGCCGCCTCCGCGAACCCTTGCCTTACTTCAGGCGCCGCGTCCCGTCGCTCCCCCTTGGTCTGGCTTCGGGTCACCGCCTTTGCAGCCAGTCTGCTGGCAGGGATGATGGAGTCCACGATCTCCTCCCATAGGCTGGCGTGCTGGGGCATGCGAGACAGTCCATCTGCTAGGAAGTTGCGCTTCCCGGGGATGTGTTTTAGTGTGAACCTGAACCTCCCGAAGTACTGGGACCACCGCGCCTGTTTGGGGGATAGCTTACGCGGGGTCTTCAGGGCCTCGAGGTTCTTATGGTCCGTCCACACCTCGAACGGTTCAGCTGCCCCCTCCAGTAGATGCTTCCACGTGGCCAGTGCCCACTTGACTGCATACGCCTCTTTCTCCCACACCATCCACCTTCTCTCCGTCTCGGTGAATTTGCGGGAGGCGTAGGCGCATGGGTGGATGGCCCCCTCCAGGCTGGGCTGGAGCAGGACTGCCCCCGTTGCCACGTCTGACGCATCTACTTGGATTATAAACCGCCGATCTGGGTCAGGATGGCGCAGGATCGGCTCCGCTGTGAACCGCCGTTTTAGCTCCTCAAACGCCCCCTGGCATTCTGCAGTCCACACAAGTGCCATGCTGGGCTTGGGGGGTTTCCCAGTGCCCTTGGTCTTCAGCAGGTCAGTTAGGGGAAGGGCGATTTGGGCGAAGTTCGGGATAAACTGTCTATAGAAGTTCGCAAACCCTAGGAAGCTTTGGAGTTGCCTCTGGGTTCGCGGCGCTTCCCAGCCCAGGACATCCTTCACTTTCGCCAGGTCCATCTCAATTCCCCGGCTGGATATTCGGTAGCCGAGGTAGTCTAGTTGCTCTCGATGGAACTCACATTTCGATAGCTTCGCGTACAGCTGTGCCTTCAGCAGTCTCTGGAGCACCATGCGCACCAGGCTCACGTGCTCCGCCAGGGTTTCGGTGTAGATGAGGATGTCGTCCAGGTAGACCAGGACGCCCCGATAGAGTAGGTCATGCAGCACCTCATTTATTAGCTGCATAAATACCCCCGGGGCCCCTTTTAATCCGAACGGCATCACGGAAAACTGGTAGCTTCCGAGCGGCGTGTTGAACGCCGTCTTCCACTCATCTTTTGCGCGGATCCTGACTCTGAAGTAAGCTTCGCGCAAGTCCAGTTTTGTGAACACCCTCCCCTTAGACAGATGCGACATCAAGTCCTTCATCAGGGGGAGGGGGTATTTGTACACCGTGCTGATTGCGTTCAGCCCCCGGTAGTCCACGCACATTTGAAGCGAGCCATCCTTCTTCTCCCGGAATAGTACCTGGGCCGCTAATGGCGACTTCGCGGGTTGGATGAATCCCCGCGCCAGGTTCTTGTCTATGAACTCCCGCAGAGCCCCCATTTCTCTCCTTGACAGGGAGTACATTTTCGGCTTAGGCAGGGTCGCCCCTGGCTCTAACTCGATGGCGCAATCACTGGGCCGGTGTGGTGGGAGCTGGTCGGACTCCTTCTCCCCGAACGCTGCCGCCAGGTCTCGATACTGCCTCGGGATTCCGCCGCCCGTCGTGGGTTCCCCGGGCCCGGCCTCTCTCTTTGCAGTTGTCTCGCCAGTCGCCGCTGCCTCCCCACGCCTCGGGATCGTTGCGGGTCTCCGGGGTCCCGGCGCTGCTGCTGCTGCTGCTGCCGGCCAGGTCTCAGGCTCCGTCTGCTCTCGCCCCGTCTCCCGGTGTCCCGGACCCTCCACTTGCCCGTCTGTGGTTGCGGCCGCACCCGTCTCCACGGCTCGGTCCCCTCGGCTCCCGCACTTCGCCGGCCTGTCGACCCCGAACCACACTGCCTCCGCTGTCCAGTCGACCCGTGGGTTCCGTCGTCGCAGCCACGCCAAGCCGAGTACCACCGCGTAGTCGGCCACCGGGACCACCACAAATCTCAGTTCTTCCCGGTGACTCCCGATCGTCATCTGGACCGGCTCGGTGTAATACTGAGCTGCCCCCCCCCGCCAGCGTGCCGTCTACCTGGCTGAATGCAATGGGCTCCCGGAGGCGCCTCAGCTGTAGTCCGAGCCCCGAGACCACAGCTGGGTGCATCAAGTAGTGGGTGCAGCCTGAATCCAGTAGCGCCCGCAGCTGTGCCTCCCCTCCGGATCTCACCCCCCGGATGTGTATTCTCACCCGGAACGGAGGGCAGTCCTCATCTCCTATTGGGTCCGCGCGCCTCGACTCCCCTGCTCGCACTGGGACGCCGTTCAGTGCGAGCGCGCCTCGTTTCCCGCCGGCTCCGAGTCCTCTCCAGAGGACGCCGGCTCCGGGGTCGACCACCCCCCGCGTCCTTTCTCGGTCACCGCCGCCACTGCCCCCTTCCGCGGTCGGTCGCCGGCCCTTTTCCCAGTCGCACACGGGGGCTTGACTTCAGGCCGTGGTGGGGCTCCTTCCCGCTCCGTCGGGCACTGCGCCGCTCGATGGCCTCTGCCTCCGCACCGGAAGCACAGGTTCGGGGCTCTGGTCGCCTCTCGCACCCCGGTGGACTGCCGACTGCTCCGCCTTTCCTCGGGGGTTCTCTCCCTCGGCTGGTCCCTCGTCTGGTCCCGTCGCCTCGCGCTCTGTTGGATCTGCCGCCATGCCGATTCCGCCGTTCCGGCCAGCCAGATCCAATCTTTCACTGTGGACGGGTCGTCCCGCCCCAGTGCCCGCTCCAGGATCTCTGGATTGAGCCCCCTCTTAAAATACTTCACCCTCAGGGACTCCGGCCAGTCCGTGAGCTTCTCTGCCAATCTCCGGAACTCCAGGGCGTACTCTGATACCGACTTGCCCCGCTGTCTGAACTGCAGGATGTCATCCTCCGCCCGCTTGGCGCTCAATGTGTCCTCGAATCTGTCCCGGAGCGCCTGCATGAAGTCCGGGAAACTCCGTAGTTCCGCCGCGTTGGCATCGTATAGTCCGATCACCCAGCTAGCTGCTTGACCATCTAGCAGCTCGGCCACATAGGATACTCTATCCTCGTCCCTAGCGAATAGGTGACCACCCCTCTGCATGAACCCCCTAACGTGCGTCAAAAAGTGCGGCAGCTGTTCAGGGTCCCCTGAGAACTTCCCAGTGATACCTCGAAGTCTCAGGGCGTCTGCCGCCCGTCGGTCCACCGACCGGGGCGTCGTGGGCGGTGCCGGCTGAGGTGCCGGACCGCCACCCCTGTTGCTCGCCCCCTCGCTCACCGCAGGTGGTCCCACTCTCTGTAGCAGGGTCTGGAGCATCGCCTCCATGGCGTCTAGGTGCCGCTCGACTCTCTCCTCTAGTCGGGCGAACTTCTCGTCCCACTCGCGGTTCCGGGACCCTGAACCTCGGGTCATCGTGACGCCTGAACCGTCTGGCCCTTGGTTCACGCCCATCGACCACCGCTCGGCTGGAGGGCGCCCGGTCCTGGCCGCTGTCCCGTCGCTCCCGGGTGGCTCCGACCGTCCCTCCTCGAGCCTGGGTTCCTCGTGCTCCAGCTGACCCACGGATTCCTCGTCGCTGGTCATGCCTGTATTGGAAAAGGAAACGCTCCTCGGTGGTACCGGGTAGCGCTAACGGTGAGTCCTGGCTTTATGTAAGGTTTGCCCTGTTCGACAGAGAAACTCTCGTGACACGTGTGGTTCACAAAGAAGGTTTACTCATGCGTAACGTAGTAGTCACAAGCAAAGCCAGGACTGGCTTAGTACAATTGCATCACTTGTTATATTCCCCCCTTCCCGCGCGTTTTTCCCGCCCCGCGATCACGTTGCAGCTGCGGATTATGGGCCCCCAATAATCCCCCTTGATTGTTCATGATGGCAGGATCGGTCAGGGTCTATTGTCCTTGATTGCCAGTCCCCCTCCGGCTGGGTTGGTTCCTCCCCGTTACGTGCAAGCCCGTGGGTTCTGTGCTGCGTTGCGATCTTGTTTCGCTGCCTGCGGCCCCGTTCATTGCTGGCTCGCGCCGTTATCAGTTTATAGTTAAAAGCTTCCGCTGCGGTTTTCCGGTTTGGCTGGGCGCAGGTGGCCCGTTAATTAGCGGCGCTTTCAGTTCCTCTTTTCCCCGCTAGCTACCGTCGGTGGATTCCGCGTGGTCTGGCTGCGAGCTTCCCTGAAGCCCCGTGCTTCCCTGAAGCCCCGTGCTGACCGAACCTGACAAAATGCATATGCTGTAATCCAATGGATAAATCAGAAGTTAATTAAATGTATATTCTAATTTGCATAAGTCTATAAAAAGGTACTGTTACCCCTCCTCTCTGGAGACTTATGTTAGCCTCCAATACCAATCAATAAAGGTGCACTGGTCTCCGGTTTAAAGAACTCAAAAGACCTGCGTATGAAATATCTAAGAAGTGTGTGTGTGTTATTCTTATAGTACATTTAACAGACTATGATGTAAATACATTATCCATATTATATTTACTTGTTATATTTATACCCTGCCTTGCATACTTGCAGTCTTACTTGGGCGAAGAAAAAGACTCAGTACAAAGCAAAACAAGACAGACAAGTAGCAGAAATAAAACAAAATTATTCTAAAGGAATGATGAGAAAAAGAGAAATTAAATAGAGATTTAAATAACTTAAGAACTGCACCATAGGTCAGAGAAATAGAGGTAATGACAGATAAAGATAAAAAGTTGGGGATGATGGGAAAAGTATACATTCATATAAGAAACAGCAAATTGGATTTTAAAAGGGCATCAGATTCAATCTTAATATTTTTCTTTCTGCCTCAATCTACAAGCTAATCTGCCTAAACAAATTCTAGCAGAAGAATGAGAAACAAAGGACCAAGCCATTCTCCTTCAGGCACAAGAAGAGGTGGAGTTTGGAGGTGATAAAACTCACCGATTATCAGAGAACCCATAACACTTCTCAGCACCACTCCTCCCATCTCCTTCCACATAGGAAATGTCATATTTGAGAGCTTTCTCATCTAGTCCAGAGCAAACTGAAAACATCTAATGTGATTCAAAATCACCCTGGAGATTCTATTCAAGGATTCAGTTCAAAGGAGTGATTCAATCAAATCTCTTTTAAACTGAATTACATCCTTTCAAGCTTTATACAGTCTTAATGGTTACCAGATATATATTAAATCAATTGCAAATTTTATGTACTTATTTATTTATATTTCAAATTTAGTCACCACCCATCTCACTCTCACTCAATTATGTTTTTATATCTTCGACTGCTTCAAAACGGGCTTTGATAATTTGTTGATTCAAAAATTATGTTTAATTGAAGACTTCCAGTTCATTCACAGCATTAAGGGAGGCCCAAGAAATCTGTGTGTGGGAATGGGGGTCGGGGGAGGGAAAATTTCATTCAGGTTGTTGGATCCCCACCATTAATGGCAAAAGGATCACAAGTCATTTAAAACTGACTTGTGAACAAAAGATCAGAAACAGAGATGGTTTCTCAGAAGAGTCATTTTATATGCCCTGATTTTGGCCTCTGAAGCAAGAATATGGCTCCCTAATATTTCACTTCTGCTTTCTAAGAATTCTTTTGTGGGGTGGGAATGGATTGTTATCTTTGAAGTCTCACAAAGGATGACATTTTAATTTACACCACAACATAGCAAGCATGTTTCTCATTTGCTGATTGTTTTAAACAGGCTGGTATTGATAACTTAAGCATGAGGGACATGTTCTATAATAGATACAATTAATTTTTCTTTGTCACTCTTCTTCACTCAGTATTCTCTAGTGATGGAGACTTCATGATGAGTCATATCAAAAGGATTTTGCTCTGGATTCAAAGGCAAAAGGGTGTTTCATTTGTCTACAGTTCTTTAAAGCAGCTACATCATTTCCCAGCATTGTGCAGCTGCTACCCACAAATGCAGTGGGCTCCCAGAAAAAAGATCCCATTTGGCCATCTTGTCATTAAATGTGCAAGAATATCATACCCTGCCACAGAAATTGTACTGAATTTAAAAGAAATGTCAGAACACAGTCTTTCATCAAAATGACTGAAAACATGAGGAAAATATATGATTTTTTTCCTCCACTGCACCAGGAAAATACCCAGTATTTTCTCCTTTATTGCTAGTCATTTTTATGTGAACAATTTAGCTGGTTGGCATATGTTAAGCCATCTGGCACATTGTCTGAAGTTCTATGGCTGGGCCATGTTATAATTCAATGCCTTGCTACAGTGTTCTGAAGAGTGGGAGTAGTATAAATAATAGTAAAGTGTTTGTTTATTAGGCTTGTACTGTGCTTTAGATTCAAAGATAAAAAGTTGCTTTTGTGAGCAAAATAGCCTTATGTGCAGCTCCTTAAAATGTAACTTTTCCCAGGATTACACTCTAGGCAGTAGCATAATCCTAGGAAAAGACACAGCTGCTTTGAGGAGCTGCAGCTGGGCTGGTCTTGCTATGAAGTGAACTGAGGCAGGTATCTCAGGTGCAAGACTATGGGTGTGCACCATTAGGATCCAGAGTGTAGAAAATTGTGTATGCTCTGGTATGTGCATTTTTTTTCTGTTCTAGATGTACAGATATGGTGAGTACCATTCTGTAAACAAGTAAACAAAAGATGTGACAGTAGACAGCAGAGAAGAAGAGCAGCAGATGCTACAGGGTGAGAGAGAGAGGAGGAAGAATGACTTTGTATCTTTCTAGAATCCTCAAGAACCTAGACAGATTAATGCCAGCTTGTCAAGGGAGTTTTCTGTTTCCTGCTGCTTCCCTTAACCCACTTAAGGAAAATAGGAAATTAACTGATCAGACAGAGAGGAGGAGATACTAGTAGTACCCCGTTAGGCCTTTAAGATGCTTAGATCTTCTCTCAGGTCCTGCTACTCTGCATACTTATTGTCTCATTCAACTGAGTCTCAAGAGCCATTATAGATGCACAGAGCAGCCATCTTCAGTGAAAGAAGAAAATGCTCCTCTGAGGCAGCATTTGGAAAAAGATAACAAGCAAAGGAAGTTTTTATGTCTAAGCATCAGATACATCGACTCAGATGTGAGTCTTATAGTGAGTCTTCCATCTCCATTGAGGACTTGAATGATAAGCAGTGAGATATTCCATGTACCCTAAAGAAAGTGAAAACAAATTTTCTATCCATTTCTGTGTATTTGGTGTAAAACTCAAAAGGGTTACAAAGTGGGGGCTATGGTTTATAAACCCAAAATCCAAGAGTCCTGTGTATTGTTTTTGTTGCAATATCCTCCATTCTTCCAATCTAATCTACCAATCACATTAGCTATAGAACAACAAAGACAGTTTGGTCTAATGGTTAAGGCACCAGGTTAGAAAGCAGGAGACTGTGAGTTCTAGTCCCGCCTTAGGGACAAAGCCAGCTAGGTGACTTTGGGCCAGTCACTTTCTCTCAGCCCAACTCACCTCACAGGGTTGTTGTTGTGGGGTAAATAGGAGGAGGAAGGAGTATTAGGTATGTTCATTGCCTTGAGTTATTTATTAAAGTAATAAAGGCGGGATAAAAAAAGAAAGGACTGGAAAATTCAGACTAGAAATCTGGCATTCCATAAGAAGAGAGCAAATCAGATTCCACAGGTAAATAGATCTTGAGATAAGAATGAGCAAAAGGCACCATAGAGAATCAGCATCAAGAGATTCTGCAAAAGATTCTGGAAAAGAGTTTTTTTGCTATTGTGAGAATGTTTGATACCCCAGAACTAGAACTGCATGGCAATTCAGACCAACTTTATGGGCTAAGATTAAAAACTTCCTTAAAATATTATGACTGATGGCTAAGCTTGATGCATTATCCAGAAGCATCTAAGAATAATCACCACCCAAGAAAGTCACACTTAAGTGCCATCTTGAAAAAACAGTTCAAAGTGAGACAATGCAGTTATTGGCAACAAAAGTCAAAGAACAGATTGTGGGAAACCTTGACTCAGATACAGTATCTGTTATTCAGGACTGCACACTTGACATCAGCCTTATGGAACAAATTATTTCATTGGTACATAACTTAGTGAAAACATTTCTGCAATGCTGACTGTTAGATAACATTTTCTGGAATGTATTGCCAAAGATGATACAACAGAAGTTATATGACAAATGTGCTTCTCAAAAATTCAAACCATCTATGCGGATTTCTCTATATCAACTCATCAATAGCAAATTTTGAAGCAACATCTGGAAGGATCCTCTCTGACACTGAAACCACTGGGTGGCAGACAATGGAAAGTTGAGAGAAGATAAGACATATCAAACACCAAACTGGGACAACAGAAGATTCCACCATTGCCATTAAGGACAATAATGCTTTGATAGGAACTGTTCCCAGTGACCAAGGGAAATAGAATCATCAGAAACATATGTAACTTCACATTTCTGTGCGGCTTACAGTTGTAATATGAAGCAAGAAATTCAAAAATATTGACCAGGATGTTCATGAAACAGAAAATATGCTTTTATTTCAAACCCAGATCAATCCATTGCATTCCAGAAATTCTGCTAAACTTTTTCAAGTCAGCTACAGATTGACAGAAACAAAACCCAGAATACTTTGGTTCTTCTGGAATTTGGACAGAACAATATCTGGAGGGATCCTGGAATGATTTTAATAGGGCAAGTAGGGTAGAGTAGCATATATCCTTGCATATATAATAGCCCTGCCCTCATCATTCCTTCCTTCAGCAGCTCCCAGCAAAGCATACAAAACCAACTGCCTCCGATCTTCCCAATGCTTTCCCTTCCCTTCCCCACATTCTTGCCTCCCCTTAACCACTGTTGATGATGTCTTTGGCTTGTTCCATAGTCATGGAAGAAACAGAAGTGAAAGAAAAAATGAAAGTATAACATTGAAGGAAGAGAAAATATATGAAAAAGAACCAATGAATTAATAAGACTTATAAGGTTGCTCAACATAAACAGTGTGACTCTGGGTGGTGATGTGATTCTGTAATTATGCTACACAGTGCACAGAAATGTATGAAGTTATGTTAATGGAAGAATGAAACAGGATGTGTGATGCTTCTATACGAGCAAGATAGATGAAAATATTTATTAAAAAAGATAGATTTCCAAAAATGAAAGAATATTTGAAACTGAATGAGCCTATTAATGCTTGTATGTTTTAATGCCTTTCATTAAAAAAAACACCCATGGATGAGGAAGGAAGGAAGGAAGGAAGGAAGGAAGGAAGGAAGGAAGGAAGGAAGGAAGGAAGGAAGGAAGGAAGGAAGGAAGGAAGGAAGGAAGGAAGGAAGGAAAAAAGAATAGCAAGTGAATAAATTATTGACAAATCTATTTTAAAAAGATGTGGTAACAGTAATTAAAAGTAACACTTAAAAACAACTAAAAAAAAAGTAGGTGTATTGGCCATTAAACAATTAGCAATATTCTCAGCAGACCCAAGTCAAGATAGGAAGGAAACATAAACAAAATAATTATTATTCCACTGTTTCTTTCAACCAGGCTTAGCCTTTGAATTCAGACTTGGTTATAATGATCCTAGCTCAGACCAAAAGTTTTGTGTGATGAGCTTTGAGATTTAATCACTTTCTAAAAGTTGTTTTAAATGTACAAAAGAGAGAAATAGATGAAAAATAAAAAGGGGAAAAACACAGAAAAAGGAAACAATAAAAATTTAATAGATTAAATATAATAATCATTGAGACTAATTTTAAACACTTCATTAAACAGAATAATATTGATTAATATTTCCATCAGAACAAAAGAGAGTCAGTTCATAAACAGAAATTGAACATATATCAGCAGTCTAGGCTGAAAAACTGGGATCATAGTATCTTTCCAACTTAGAAGAATTATATTTTTTGTTGTCAGCCATGCTTGAGAAATCCAAAATTCTTCATATATAGAGATACATTTCAAATTTTGGGTATATAATTTGAAACTACCTTCACATCTTTAAACCTATTGACCTTTGTAATACCATATTAACATATTTATGGATATTAAATCCAAAAGGAGCATAGTGGGATAAGTCCATATCATATGATTAAATGTCCCCTCACCCATATCACACTTTCAGCATAATCAGGGTGACTAGCTGACCCCTTTAATACATTGCCCAGGACATCCATTAAACATGAAGGAGAATCTTTTGTTGAATTAGTGTCGCCTTAAAATTGTAAAAGCATACTTAATTTCTTTAAGAGCCTCAGCTACTGATTTGGTAATATGGGAGATTGCAATTACTTATTCCAGAGTTCATGCAAATAATTAATAGGTGTACTCTTTCACTGATCATTAAAAAAAAAAAACTATAGAGTTAGAACGATTCAAAATACATTTCAGTGTTAATTTGTATTTCAGCAGTTTGGACACCACTAATCTAGGTTCAATCCCAAGTAGGGTTACAGTTATTGTTATATGTTATGTTATGTTGTTATGTTATGTTATGTTATGTTATGTTATGTTATGTTATGTTACGTTATTATTTCAAAGTTGTATGTAGCTACCCATCTTATGCACCATAACCCCAGGCAGCTTACAAACAACAATAAAAACATCCCCCCAAAAATCATACAGTCATCACAAAAACTTCCAATGCTACAGAAATGACAGTCCCCCATACATTCAACTTCATTGGGCTTCAGTCTTACCCTACACTAATGTTTGTGGGAAAAGCCAACTCTTCAAGGCCTTTCGGAAGGCTAGGGGTAGGGGCCTGCCAAATCTCAGAAGGAATAGTGTTCCAAAGGGCAGGGGCCACTACCAAGAAGACACACTACCTAGGTCCCACTAGATGGCAACATTTAAAGGATGGGACCTAGAGCATGCCCACCCTATCTGAGCTGGTGGAATGGGCAGATACCTGAGGGAAAATTAGTTAGAAAATACTCAGCCATAAGGAACAGTGATCAGATTTGATATAAACTTCATAATTGTACTTTATTCACAATTATTCACATACAGTAGCTATAATTTTGCATTCAAGACATTCATCAGATTTTACAGGTGAGCAGATTTTTATATCATTATTCTTTAATATCTTTTTTTCCATTAAGAATGAAATGGGTGCTGATAGCAGTTAATTCCTGTGTATCAGTGTGAACTTTTCAACCAGTTAGACAAAATACCACTGGAATAAGGATATCATATGCAATTGGCTCTTGGTTGTACTGTAAATGTTTGCTAAACCTCATTCTTAACCCTCCCTTCCCTCCCAATTGAGATATTAGTCAGAATTATGCCTTAAAGGTAAAGTTACATCATACATTTTTCATTTAAATATAAGAGCTGCCACCTAAAACACTAGGCTGAGATACTAAAAACATGGCTTTGATCTGACCTGGCAAATGCCTGATCTCATCCTGTGGAGGGAACTTTTTAAATGAAATATGCACAATATTCAAAGCTGACATTACATATTAATATGTAGTGATACTGGGCTGCCTACATCTGATATTTGCCATGTGTGGAAGCAACTGTAAATCACTCCATATTGTCCTACAGTGAGCCACATTTGATGATTTAATCATGTTAATTGGATGAAGGGCAGGCAATCTAGTGCCCTCCAGATGTTTCAAACTACAACATCAATAAACTCTTGCCATTGGCCATGCTGCTAGGGTTGATTAGTTGAAATCCAAAACATCTGGAGGGCACCAGGCTTACTGCCCCTGAATTAAATAGTTATGAAATCTAAATCCAGTCTTCCCCAACCTGGGCATCTTCCAGATGTGTGGACCTCAACTTCCAGAACACTCAACAATGACCATGCTGGCTGGAGAATTCTGAGAGTTCATTTGGAGGGCATCCAAGTTGAAGAAAGCTGTCTAAATCATTATGTAGAAGCAGAACTCATACATATGCCAATGTAGTGTAGTCATTGCAAACCATTGCACTCTGCTGTAAGTTCCCAGTTTGCTTTCTCAATTACTGCATTTGTAGTGACCATACAGGCAGTATTTCAGTTTCAGCATAGCTCACAGGAGGACAGCCCCACTATACAAGCAGTTACTTTATTTGCATTATAAGTTTATACATGATCAAAAGACTACCATGTGCACAAACAGCAGAGGCTTCCATTATATTTTGAGAAAATATAGCTCTGTAGGGCTATCTCTTCCAGTCCTACAGCAGCACTCAAAGCCACTACATTGCAAATACAGATGTTTCAATGGAACCGGGTGTATAACTCATCAAAGCTAATATCCATTGTAGATGAACATGAACCATCGTGTGTACCACTCAATTGTGATAACATTGAGTATCTTCATGAAGACTACCTGGGGCATTATGGAGTGCTATCAGCAGACCTACATTTAACATTTCAGTGCTGGTGCTACAACTGTTTTGAGAGGCAGAGCTCTTGAAATCTTTCTATCTGCTTAGGAGGTTTCTGCCAACAATTTCTCCTTCTCTCCATCTTGAGCCAAGAAGGACTGTCAAGAGCTCCAAGAAATCTACATAAAGAGACAGAGACCAGACAGTATTCTCATCCCTTTAACAAAGATAGTTAGGGTTATGGTGAGGGTTAGGGGTTTCAATAATAAAAAAATGAATATAAAAAAGAAAAGGAAGGAAGGAAGGAAGGAAGGAAGGAAGGAAGGAAGGAAGGAAGGAAGGAAGGAAGGAAGGAAGGAAAGGAAAGGAAAGGAAAGGAAAGGAAAGGAAAGGAAAGGAAAGGAAAGGAAAGGAAAGAAAGAAAGAAAGAAAGAAAGAAAGAAAGAAAGAAAGAAAGAAAGAAAGAAAGAAAGAAAGAAAGAAATATCGCTTTCCTTTTATTTCTCTGGAGTATATGTATGTAAGTTGAACCCATGCAGTCTGTCAGGAGAGAAGAGGAGAGTCTCTATTCAGAACAGAACTTCAAAAACTGAAGCTCAAAACATCAATTTCAGATTAAATTATTTATTAGAAGAGTACTATGGGATGGGAAAAGAAAAAAGAAAACGCATATAGATACATGAAATTCAAACAAATGTTAAAAGATGGCAGGGAACATTCTCATCAATTTGACAAGCCATAAACCGCAAAGCCAAAGGGGTGGCTTTGGGTTTTTGGACCTCCTGGTTCCAGGGAATCTCTATCTATCTTTGGCTTTGGATGGGCTGGCACTGCCCCAGACAGTCCCAGTGCACAATCTGGGGGTCCTCCTGGACTGGCAGCTCTACGTAAGGAGCAGGTGGCAGCCATGGCTAGTAGGGACTTTGCACAGCTTTGATTTGTGAGTTAGTTGTGCCCATTCCTGGACCTGCTCACAGTCACTCATCCCCTTGTGGCCTCCAGATTAGACTATTGCAATGCAATACATGGGCTGCCCTTGAAGAGCATTCAGAAGCTTCAGCTGGTGCAGAATGCAGTTAATGGCAACTTTTTGGAGTGCATGTGACACCACTGCTCCATAAGCTGCATTGGCTTCCAGTGTGTTCCAGGTACAATTCAAGGTGCTGGTAGTTACCTTTAAAGACCTTCATGGCTTGGGGCCAGGCTACTTATGGGATTGTCTCACCCCAATTGTTTCTACCCATGCCATCTGGTTGGGCGTGCTCCAGGTGCTGACAGCTAAGGCATGTCCTCCTGGTGGGGCCCAGGAGGAAGGCCTTTACTGCTGTAGTGCCTGCCCTGTGGAACATCATTCCACCTGAGATTAGGCCCTGCTGGCATTTTTCAAGGCCCTAAAAAGTTAGGCCCCAGATGTGTAATAGAGCCCATCTCTTGGCTTTGTTGATGGTTATTTACGAAGCTCGGCTGCTATGTATTTTTATTTTATATTACTCATTTTATTGCTTTATCCGTTTTATTGTAAGCCACCCAGTGTCACTTATGTGAAATGGGCAGCTATATAAATCAATCAAACAAACAACAAATTTTAGGGCAGCAGTTATTTTATTAATGATAACCCAACACACATAGAAACCAGTTTGTGGAATCACCCACTAACATTCAACAACCTCAGAAGATTGTGAATCCTCCACCAGAGCTGAAATAAAGCACTGGAGACTTGGCAAACAAAGGATCTATGGTTAGTTGATGAAGTGATACATTAATAACAATCCATCTTTTATATTTGATCAGAATGATTAGGGGCGACCACAAAAGTAGGACATCTCTGTTTAAAAGCAGAGTTACAAAGAACTCTCTGTAACCATTTGAGAGACCCTCTGAGCCAGAAGATAGGGGAATTTTGGTTATGCTTAGAAAACTTCACAAGGATTCCCATTTAGAAGATATAGAAAAGTATACTCTATAGTACTCTACAGATGCCAACTAACTTGACCAGGTATGGAGTTCAGCTACCTTGATAGAACATGCTTGTCATTTTCAAGAAATAATTGCTTAATCAATCAATCAATCAATCAATCAGTCAGTCAATCTATCTATCTATCTATCTATCTATCTATCTATCTATCTATCTATCTATCTATCTATCTATCTATCAAATTGCTCTATTTCTCAATAATCCAAAGAAAACCCAGGATAATTCTCAGAATTTTTTTTCAAGCATGTCAAACTTGACATCATTTCCTCTCTCTGGCTACTAATAATATATTCTTTTTGGAAATACATCTTGTGGTTTAGTGTAGTACACATCTACTATTTCTTTGGGGACGGTGATGTTTTTAAAATAGATATTTCTGCAAATCTGGTCCCAAAGAGCAAAACATTTGCGGAGCTGTTTTCAATTATAACATTCAACACAACCAGTTAAAGCCAAAGCTTCTAATTTACGACAATGCTTGTTAATTTGCTACACTGAACTTGTAGCGTTTAAGTAAACATTGTACTTCTGGATGACAGATAGCTAAACACTGAAATAAAACTACAGAAACATCCACTACTTCTAGAGCTTTGAAAGAACTTCCCTAGTTTCAAAAACAAACCAAATTCAGATGGCCAACAGGCATTTCCATTAATATGTGTTGAACTGATAATATGAGAAGAAGTACTTTGAAACTGGTATACGGAAGATTCATTAAAACAAGATAAAAGAAAGATTCATTAAAACAAGATAAAATGGATTT
This sequence comes from Python bivittatus, assembly GCF_059951505.1. Classification (NCBI taxonomy): domain Eukaryota; kingdom Metazoa; phylum Chordata; class Lepidosauria; order Squamata; family Pythonidae; genus Python; species Python bivittatus. The sequence continues at coordinate 38,124,064 of NW_028277034.1, read as the reverse complement.
GCATAGTATTTGCAAATATTAATTTACATATACACAACAGATGCAGACTTGAAAATAATAGTTATTTCAATGGGAGTCCTATACATCTCATGATTATGGGGAAAAAATGTGATTTGAGGATGTATATGTCTGCAGAGCCTGTAGCCCAAGTGCTAACTCTTGATAGTCAGTCTCAAGAGCCCCAAACTTCATTGTTATGAATTCCTTATCTTTAAACTTTAAACCAGACATGGATCAGATAATATCTCCAACGAAGATTATTTTCTTTCAATTTTGACTTCATTAAATAAGTTATTTGCAGCAAAATGTACATGTGTTAAAGTGTTCTTTCAATATCCAGATTAAAACAAAATACTTAAAAAAAAGTCAGATCAATTACCTACTAGGCTGTTCATTTGTGTTCCAGCTATCTTGCAGTAACTGTCCATTCTCTTATAAATCCTCAATCCTTGTGCTTTGGACAGTGTTATACTCAGATTCAAAACAGAGCCACATTGTGTTCAATAGGAATCCAGTCTAGTCCAAGCTAGTACGACTAGGGTTGGCAGGCTACTATGAATTCCATAATTGAAATGGATTACTATGCTGAGTTTTTCTGACAAAAAGTCCAATTATGACAGATATCTGACCCACCCTTTCCCTACTGGTTTACAAAGGGCCATTAAACCATGGTTCTAATGGAGAGCATTTGGGGCACTAAAGATTAACCTATCGCCATTTTGTAGTGCATTTAGTGGATGTTAATTTGATCAGCTTCTAATGGACAACATGTTTTTAATCCTATGCAGAGGTGGATTGCTGAAAGACCTTGGTAACTGTACATCATAGAAGCTGCAGCAAACACACACACAAACAAAAATGTTAAATTTCCTGCCATTCTGAAGGTTCATCTGTTGCCATTAACAAGGAGCTGAACTAACTCCTAGTTAGCTTTGGCCAACTATGAAGACCTTAGATTTAATTCATGACTGAACATTTGTATTGACCAAAGTATCATACAGTAAGTGAGCATTAGTGGGCAATGTTTTATGGATCAGTGGTCATTTTTATAATTTTGAGACCATATTGTCAGCACTCTTATTACATTTCTGTGAGGGATAGAGATAGTCATTTGCTCAGGGGAAAATTGAAGAAAATATTTCCTGAGACCTGTTTAGTCACCCAAGATGTTTACTACCCAGCTCATTTTATCTTTTTTCTGGACAGGTGAGCATTCTAGTAAACAAAGCTCTAAGCTAAAACCACTTTTGGGGCAGGAAGGGGTAGAATTTCAGTGGGCCCAGACATTAAGATGTGTCCACTTTGGTTTCCTCGGGCACCAAATTGACTAATCTGGGGTTTAGACCCAACTGGAACTGATCGGTAATCAAATGATATGACTGGTCTTGTGTTTAGAATCAGTTATAAATAGCACCAAATGTTAAGTCACAACTAAAGCACATAACCAACAACAACAATAACAAAAATGGTAATTATTAATGATTATGCATTCACTTACCTACCTACAAGGTTCAGGGCAATATTTCTACTACTAGTTGACAGAAAAAGTGGTAACAGTCATTTTTAATTCTTTATTTTTTTCTACTTCTAATTAAATATATTATTGATGTCAGAATCTGAGGAAGAACTCTGAGAAGTAGTTCAGAAGTTATAATAAACTGGGCAAGGAGCCACTGACATTTACAAATGAATAAGGACAAGCTCCAGAAAATAAAGTGAATCTGTTTCATTTTATTCATGCTTCAATACTGCTATTCCCTGCCACAGAACTGTGCCCAGATTTGCCTTGATAGAAACAGGACTTCATTCACATATTTTTGCAAATGCCACTAGGGCAATATGGATCTATACAACCCAACCTATTATCATCATATGATAATTAGATTATTGGGTTTGCACACTACACTAAGTCAATAATGGCTGATACATCATAAGGTTTGGGTTCAAATAAATGCTAAGATAAAGCACATTCTGGTTTAACATGAGGTATGGGCCTAGATAACATTTCTAGTCTTAAAAACATGTCTTGCTTTGTGAGTCAGAATAGTGGGGGACTAAAATCACAAAAGGCACTGTATCGTTCAAATTATATCCAGACACTGTCTTTCTTAGATAAAACTGTAACTACACATACTTCTTCTAAATCACATTACAATTTACTTATTTTACTGAGTATACTCTTCTATAGCCAGTAGAGCAAAGTCATCTTGTATATTCAAATGGGTCAAAAGTTGTTACCCCACAATGGTAAATTGTCCAGAGAACCAAAGTAATTCTAGTGTATAACACTTTTAAGTAGTTCTGTAGTCATAACTTCCTGAAGCAAAGGAAAGATTTGTTTCAAGTTGGTAATCAGCAATGTGCTCTCCCAATATGTCCTTCCTTGTCCTTCTTGTTTGTATCAGATAAATCTGTGTCCCACTGGTTCTCTCTATTTCACCAGATTTCAATCCTGCTCATATTGATGCTATTCGTAAATTATATAGTTCTCATTTTGCTCCTGGGGCTTCCAGCACTAATATAGGAAGACCAATATCTTGTGCCTCTTGCCCTGTTAGTATATTTGAAAGAGTTGTTAGATATCAGCATAAGGAAGTTCCTCTCACTGGCCTGAGGCTAGGAGGTTTTCTGTAGAGATTCCCCTGGGCTTCTTTTAATCAAGAAGTTTCTTGATAAAAGGTTTCTTTTGTCTCCTATCTCAATTCTGATTTTTTATTTCTTATACTAGCCTTTTATTTCTTATACTAGCCTCTCTGATGTTCAACCAATTAGCATTACTCTTCTTGCCCCACACCCATGCTTGCTGTTGTGACAGAAGGGTAAATTATTAATTTTATGGAGCTTAATTATATCAACCTCTTAATCTTAGTAATTAATGTAGAATTGAATTAAACTAAATCAAAATTAGTTTTGTTCTAGTTCTAGCTTTTTAGAGTAGGCCGTTCAAGTGCCAACTGCAGCCTTCAGATCAAAAAAGTTGCATAATTGTCAACTAGAAAATTGTAAATGAAAGTCAAGTAGACCTTAACACACTTTTCAGATGTGATAAATTTAAACTCCTTCTCAGACAAACTGGAAGAACTCCAAAGAAGGAAAAGAAAAGATGAACACAGGACTGGGAATTAAGTCCTTCAAAAAGAGACTGTATATGTTTAGCTTAAGAAAAGATGACTGTGAGAGGAAATAATAGTGGTTTGTACATCCTTGAAGAGTTGTCACAGAGAAGAAGATCAAGACCTGTTTTATATCATCCGAAAGTGCAGGACAGGGAATAATGTGCTTAAGTTACAGGAAAGCAGACTCCTGTTGAATGTTTGGAAGCATGACCTTAAACAATAAGAGCAATTCAAGAGTGGAACTAATTACCTGTGAGATGGTGGATTCATTTTTGCTGATTGTTTTACACCAGAGGCTGAATAGACATTTTCAGGCTGCTTTAATTTGGATTCTTACACTGAATGATTTTGGACTTGAAGCTGTAAATCTCCTTTTCCACCAGGTGATTCTGTAATTTTAATCAGAGTAGATTAGATCAAAGTTGACAAAGATTCTCCTGGTCTTCCAGAAGGCGGTGAAGATCTAGCTTTACCCCCAAGTGGTGGCTCAGATGTTAGATGAGCCCAATGTAGGCATGGCTTGTGTAGTTGAGTTTGATGTACAGTGCCTTGGTTATTCTATTATGATAATTTGTGTGGATGCTTGATTTCAGTACATTATTGTTGTTGATTGGCATTGATTGGCATTAGCCACCCAGAGTTCATATGTAAGATGGGCAGCTGTCTAAATTTTCTAAAATAAATAAATAAATAACATAAATAAAGAAGGCAAGGTGCTCTACAAAATATAGATCCTACCTTCCAAGGGCCCTGTCTCCTGTTCCCACTGGTTTGCTTTGCCCAGTTCACTTGTCACAGAAAAGATCCAGGCTGCCTGTTCTTAATCAAGCATTTCAACAAGGGAGCAAGAACCATATCCAAGTAGCAGAAACCAGTTGCTTCTGATAGGCAATGGACTGACTGGAAGGAGAAGGCATCCCTTCATTCTCTTGCCGCACCTGCCTATGCCCCTGAATTTCAGAGTTATATCTCTGTATTCCTTTTTAAAAGAGCCACAAGAATTTTCTTGTGCTCATCTGTTTATTTATCATTTACTTATCATAAACAGATATCCTGTTGCTGAGATCATAGATGGAGGAACTTTTTTTTTTGGTGACATCACAGGGACCATCCAATCAGCACTGTGTGCTTCAAATGTTTAGTTTAAACATTTACAGTTCCAAAACAATCTGAATGCAAATATTACATGTCTTCAATTCACCCACTGTGTAGCTTTAACAATAAAGTCTGATTAAAGATTTGGTAAAAATTAACTGTAAATAATTTCCATTCTATTAATAAAACTATTTGACTTTCTCCTTACTTGACTTACATGAACACAAGCAACAAATCTACATACATATTTAGTACCAATCAAAAGACAAAAATGGTTTCTTCAACCTGCATTTCACATACAATTGTTTTAAATATTAACAGGAAGTATATGAGAAGCTAAGCATTTCCAAAGAATTTCAAGCAATTCCTTTGAACAAACCCCTCTCTGACTGTCCTTTCTAACTTCCCAGGAACAAAACAAAGCTATATTGCTGATTTCATCTTTCCAATACCATCTCCCTTCAAGGCCATTCAAAAAATATTCCCATTGACCTGTGGTTAGGAATAAATGATTTAATATTGGGTGACAAAATGCTGGCAGATGAGATAGCATTCACAGAAGGAAAAGTGGTATAGATGAAATTCCATTCCTGCCTCCTGACGGGATCAGAATTCCATCTTCCTGGAGTCTGCTTGCATTTATATTCTCCCCAACCAGGTTCTGAATATCCCATCAGAATCCACATTCCATAAATATATCACAATGATACTAACATGTTCACATGTTTGAGGAAGGACAATAGGCTAGAGAAAAAATTATATTTATTGCCTTTTACAAAGCAGGCCCAAAATAACAGCATGGATGAAAGACAGAAAATGTTTTCTAAAAATGCCAATGTAGTATTAGAAAGTACTGTAGTTGCCTAAGTTATAACTAGATCTTTAATTGTGAAACAAGACCACAGTGGCAAATCTGTAAAGCTTCTTGTTTCCAGGTTGAGTAAAAGTATTATGAAAGTATGGAATCTTTGTGTCTCTATCAGCCCTAGTTTTATTCTTCATACCCATGAATTTATGACCACTTGCATGCTGCCAACTCATTTTCCTAAAAAGCTTTTTACCTTATATCTGAAAAATTGCTTCATTCAACTGGTATGCATGATCCAGCATTTAAGGTTGTTGCCCAGTGGTATCTGGGGGTGGAGTGGGGAACAAGGGGGATCAGACTGATGCAAGGAGTCTGGCCCTTTTTGATACGCATCATGACATTGCAGGCATATCCAAAAGTGCAGAGTTTGTGGTACATATGCTGCTGTTAGAGCATTCATTTTTTTTTAATCCAAACCATAGTACAAGATAGTTAAGATCAAGTTACATTGATAGTTACACTGGCCAGGAAAAAAGCACAATTGGACCATTGGCTGCAGATGGCAAAATACAGGTGGAGCCACCAGCATCTAAAGAGCCAGTAGCCTCAAGCAGAAGACCTGAACTCTTCAGAAAAATGTGACTCCTTACATGACCTGCTCTGTACCTTCTCCAAGTTCAGACTCATTCTCAATGATCAATCTAGGTAGGATTTTTTTCCCCCAAGATGGCACTGAGGTTGGGTGTGTGTTTGCCGAACAGGTACCAATGATAGTAGGTTTTTAGTATGTCGCAGCAGATTGGTGGTGTGGAGATTTGGACTGAGAGGAAGTGGTGGAGTTTCTGTGGATTTGAGTTTTTCCTCCACTGGATCTGGTTGATGTGCTGTTGATACTGAGCCCGTGCGGTTCGTATCCCTGTGTAGCGGCTTGGGACAGAACTGCACATAGTGCCTGGAACTTACCTTCCTGTCTGGATGGTTGCTGGCTGCATTGTCGGCTGGACCATTATCTTCCCAGGACTGGCAGTCGGATGACTGGATTGCTGGATGCACTGGGCATGCGGAGCAGCTGCAGCATGCTGATCAGCTGTTGCACACGGAGCAGCATTTGGCTGTGTGGCAATGTAGAGGGGAGCAGTGGCAGCGGCCTTTAGCCGGCTGGCATGGAGGTGGTGAGCTCCAGAGTAGTGGTGACAGAGGCGGCGGAGGCAATTTGGGAGCTAATATTGAGGGCATGTAGGGGGTAGGGAGTGGGCTGCGGCAGATGTGAGGATAGGCTGACAAGACCATGAAAATAAGTAGCCCATCCCACATGGCTGCAGGTCCATGCTTTGCTCACTAGTTTACTGATGCTGAAAAGAAGAGAGAAACTTCTCAATCTCCTAAGTAAGGACTATTGAAGGGAAGCTGCAAAGCATTGAATGGCATTTTCCAGGACTTGGGACTCAGGAACTGAGAGGAAGGTGAGGTAAAATCAGGGGCATGAGAGCAAGCCAGAACTTTATCAAAACGTGTATCATGAGGCCTCGATGCAAGCTATGTCCCTTATACTTGCATGCAATGCCATGTTGCAAATATAAAAGGGGCAGAGTTTGTGATACAACACACCTTTCATCATTTGCCCTCCCCTTGCCCCCTCTGCAGGTGCCCACAGCAAGTTTTTTCAATGGGAAAATAAAGCCACACCTTTAAAAACCCTACCTTTGCAGTGGTTTTAAATATATGATATCTGAATCGGAAATAAATCAGTTCAGTCCTGCAACATTACTGTCATTGTGAAGAAATGAAAGTCTGGAATTGCTTTTGAACTGGTTCAGAATCCTTGTTGCAAAGAACTCTTATTTAATTTTCATTTCACATTTTTTTTGTTATGGTTCCTATTGTTTTATTATGTTCTGTAATTTAAAATTGTATCTGCCTAGAAAGAGTTGACTCATACATCTCTGAAACAAGCAAGAGCATATAAGAGATTTCATCATGTTAAAAATAATAAATCAATCAAATTTTAAAAAATAAAAAATTCAATTATGTCCTCTAAAATTCCATCTCATCTTCATCCCCACGCCTGCCCCCTATTTATTTATTTATTGGTCTTCTGTACTTCTGATTTCAGAAAGGCTCCCAACAGTTTGTTACATACATAACACAATCAAACATCCACGATGATCCGTTTAAAAATTAAATAAATAAATTCAAATGAAATTAAACTGTTCTGTGTGTTTATACGCAATAAATAATGAAAATGGTTTCATACAATAAACAGGGCATCCTGGCACAACAGACCATATCATTGAATTAACCACCAAAGACCCTCTGGAACAGTTCTGCTTCTGGGAAGCAGGCAGTGATGGAGGCAAGTCTTACTTCTGGAAGTGATCTTTTGCAATAAAGGAGTTTGCAAGCTGCCACTTGACTCTACCAGAAAAAAAAATATGCATTTTATCATCTGCAGAAGAGAATCAGTTATAGTCTAATATGCTTATGAAGAGTTAAAAGACAGTGAGAATGAGAAATAAACTACTCTATGGAGTACTGACTATCAGTCTAATTGTTCTGGAATAGTCATAAACAAAGGAAAATGTTAGATAAAATTACTGGCCTTGAATAAAGGGACAGTCATCCAAATGACATCAGGGACAGCATCTGCTTTATATGATTTTTATCTTTCCATTTTATGTTTAAGAAATATATGCAACAGAAGCATCCTCTTAGCAATATGATGGCATCATCATCTCCTGAGTGGCAGCTGCGATAATATTGAAATGGTCCAGCTGCTGTGGGAGATTGACCACAAAGTTCCCAATCACGAAGGAGGCAGATCCTATGGGAAAAGCCACACTACTGAGGTTGACTGGTTTTTAAACCATTGTCCTAGCAGTGAGGGAGTCATTTATGGAAAAGCATGCAGATAGGGTAATGTCTAAAGGGCCCCACCATTACTCACACCAGTTGAGTGATGAAAAATGGGTCAGACTTTTTAAAGTTTTCCCTTTATTCATTAGTTTTCATCAAATAACCAAAAGCAACTCAAACCAAATGTTGGCATGATTCATAGACTAAGCAGTTCCAAAGGCCTCCTTCCCATAAGGTTTTCTTTTTTAAGTTAAATAAAATAGATACAATATGGTAGTTAGGTTTGGTGTAAGAGTGGGGGGGGGGGGAAGGGAGCCAAAGACATGCTAAATCAGCTTTCACCAACTTGGTCATTCTGGAGAACAGCCTTACCCCTGAGTGGAAGGTCTTCTTGGCACTGACCCTGACATCATTATGCAAGACTGTTTGACGTTCTGCTGTTTTGATTGATTATGTTGGTGCCTATGGTTGTCCTTGAGCATGAAACTGAGCCAACTCAGGGAGGCAGTGAAGGACAGGAGGCCTGGCGCGATATGGTTCATGGGGTCACGAAGCGTTGGACACGACTTAATGACTGAACAACAATGGTTGTCCTTATTACTGATTTTATATTTCTCTTCATGAATAGTTTCAATTCTACACTTGGACAGTTTTAATTAATTTGTGCTATTTTCTGTTGTAATCCTGCATGAGGAACTCCAGATTCAGCCATATATGAGCTTAATTAATAAATAAATAAATAAATAAATAAATAAGCAAGCAAATAAATAAATAAATAAATAGCTCCCGGAAATTGCGGTCAGCATGACCATTGCTGAGATCTGTGGATGTTGAAATCCACACACCTGGAAGACATCCAGATTAAGGAAAAGTTTATGAGGTAATAGCTTCTCAATTTGATGAAAAGAGTTTTTTTTTTTAATGTGTCTCTGTCTTTCACCTCTCCTTTTCTCCCTCTCTCATCCCTATCATTACATGTTCCATTTTTAACGTTCATGTATGTGTTCTCTCTCTTAAGGGAAAGAAGGCACACAAGGAGCCATATGGAAGATAAGACATTTTGTAAAACCTGCTCTTCCTTCAATAACTAGTGGGGAAGGTGCACTTCAGATCTTCAGATCTGAAGCAAGAGTCTATTTGCATCATCTTATTGCCTTAATACCACAATTTAAAAGACTAAAGGCAGGAAGGATGTCCATTAAAATCAAATCACTCTTAATATGAATTTGGTTGTTATACATGTGCAAAGCATTCAGTGTTCAGAAGACTTTACGCCTTCCACACAGAACCTGTTTAGCTGAGATCTCTTAAATTAAGATTTTACTGTCCAGAAAAGAGTTCCATCTAGACATCCTATTTCAGATTGGTATTGTGGCATTTTTAAAACTTCTTTTAAATCATCTGATTTTCTTATCTGAAATTTGTTTTTTGGGTACAGCATAAAAGAAACTTGGATCATTACTGGAAAGTTCATAATTTTTGTTTGCTTCCAATTATCATAAAATCCCCAAATAGATGCACAATGAACTGATTATAGCAAGTTTTGCTGCTAAACAAACATGATGTAACCTTTACAGGGCATATATCTTAACTCTATGAGCAATTATGCAAAAGGAGTCATATGAATGAACTACTGTACATTTCTCCTACAGCCCTGTTTTACCACCATTCTTAAGCAAACAAAACTCTTAAACTGGTTTATATTTATTATTAGATTTCTAAAAAAGGAAATGAAAAAAAGCCTATGGCATGAGAAAAAGATTGGAATTCGATTCAATTAATTAAGCTGTTTCATTCTTCTTAATTTAGAAATAAAAGCTTAGAAGAGATCCTAGACTTATCTAGTCCGGTGTTTCTCAACTTCAACAACTTTACAATTTTAAAGTTACTGAGGTTAAGAAACATTGATCTAGTCCAAGTCCCTGCTGTAGTGAACAGAGTGTTGTCTATACCTGGAGTTCTGGATTTAAATAACTTTTTCTTACCTACAATAACTGAGAATGTAATGTTATGTATTACTTTTTTGGAGCCTCAAATTCACAAAATGGCCGCCATAAAGGCCTCCTTATTTATAAAGTGCAGCCATGGTTACTCACAAAATTCTCAGTTATGGGAAGGGTTATTGATAAGGTTACTCCCTCCAATTTGTCTAGATTTCAGATTGCTTCCTAATATCTAAACTAACCTTTATCTTTTTTTCTTGGGAAAGTGGTCATGCTTTTAAACTAAGCTCTCTCTGGATTGAAATAATTTTTTAAAACAATTTCCTGAGTGTGCTTAGGTATCCTCTGTGATGTCAGGGGCTTATATGAAAATAAAAATAATATTAGCCATCATTGTTTTGTTTTTACTACGCCAATAGCTTCCCATTTAATTTTATCATAAAATTTAACAAATTCTTTTAAAAATTAAAGTTGCCAAAAGTTAAAAATACCGTGAATTCTTTGGTAGGAGAAAATGTTTGTATTTTAAGGACAATTTCTTTAATTTCTGGTCATTAATAAAAAAAGGTTTTTTTAAAAAAAAAACTGGATCAGCTGAAAACAAACTGTAAATTGAATACAAAATGCAAAAAGCAGGGTTTGCTAGCCTTTTTAAAAAATGTGAGTTAATGATCTTTTTCCAGGTTTGTCCCAAAATATTTTTAAAAGTACATTGTTCTTAACAGTGATGAAGCTGACATGTCCAACACATCTGTTTTAGTACCGTATTTTTCCCTAGTCTTAGCTATTTGCATTACAGATAAAAATAAATTGGTGAAGAAACAATACAGATAAAAATCCTGTGATTTAATACCCTACAGAAACCCAAATATAGCTAATATATTTTCAGCTGGTGCTACTCTGTCTTTTGCTTTGAAGACAAAGTTATCAGTTAGATACAGAACTCAGAATAGTCCATGTTCAGAAAGAGGAACCTGCCAATCCTAGAGTAATACTGAGATTAGGAACATCCACAAGGTGCAGGAGGGGGGTGTTCTCCAAAAAGTCAAGATGGTGACTGCCACTGCACAGTTCTGGTAGCCATCTTGACTTTTTTTGATGGGTGCTCCTAGTTGAAATGCAACTTCAGGCTTCGGTTGGCATGCTTGTTACTGGGATTGCAGTTGCAAGGCTTACTCTTAAAAACTACTCCCAGTTGACATCAATTCTGTAATTTTAGTAATGAAATACAGATGCAAGGTTGCCCACTGACACCTAAACCTCTGTCAAGGGGAAAGAGCTGATGAATAAACAAGTCTCCTTTCATTTGAGCCGAATATAATTGAGAGGGGTTTGGGTGTGGGTTTTTTTTTTAGTTGTTTTTGTTTTCCAGCACATTTATTCATTCATTTATTTATTTATTTATTTATTAATCAAATGTATACACTGCCCATCTCACTATACAAGTGACTCTAGGCAGCTTACACATAAAACATAACCAAAAACAATAAAAAAAATCTTTACAAAAATATATAAATACAGGGTTAAAAGATGAGGGAAGTGACATCAAACCATCAACCACACCCAGAGCTGCAAGCCCCCATTAGATCCCCATGCAAGTTGGCAGAGCCAGGTCTTCATGGCCTTCCAGAAAACCAGGAGAGTGGGGGCCAGCCTCATCTCAGGGGGCAAGATGTTCCACAGGGCAGGGGTAACAGTGGAGAAGGTTCTCCTCCTCTACCCCACCAGTTGGAATTCTTTAGCAGATGGGGTCTGCTACATGCCTTTCCTGCTGGACATTCACTTGTTTTTAGGGAGGAGCATTAAATACAATGGGATTTACTTCTGAATAAAACATGAACAGAATTGCACTGTTAACACCTGATAGACAATATAAGGTGAATTTGGAAGTTAGTTTTATACACGGACGCTTTCATCTGGATTTTCACCCTGAGCATTCATTCATTTCTGACCCACAACAGTTCTCTCACCTGCACTTTCTATATTCATTTGGGAATTGATCTATGTACATCAGGATGCACTACCTAAAATTCCAGCACTCCACTTAGGTATTATATTTGTTATCAATTTATAAACCAATTCATTCAAAAGATTCTGAGGGGTATAGACTGGCTCTCAAAAAATGTTGGAAACAACCCCCAGAGCCCTTTTAAATGTCACCATGAAATCATAATTTTTAACATGAAAGAAAGTGAAAGATATCAACTACATATGAACTGGATTTTGTTAATTTAACTTTAATTAAACTGAAATAATAATTCAAATCTAGTTTTCCTCAGGAGTCCAATAACAACTACTAATTCTATAACTAGAGAGAGCTAGTTGGACTATTGGTTAAGGCACCAGGATAGAAACCAGGAGACTGTGAGTTCTAGTCCCACCTTAGGCACAAAGCCAGCTGGGTGACCTTGGGCCAGTGGCTCTCAGAGCTATCGTGAAGGCAATGGGAAGCCACTTCCAAAAATCTTGCCAACAAAACTGCAGAGACTAATCCAGGTAGTCACCAGGAGTCAACACCAGCTGCAAACCCCACCCCCATCACCTGCCATTATTATCTCCATCTTAAAGTTGTGTACTTATGCATGACCCACATGCATAAGTACACTTCATACAGAGGGCTGAGGAGTGATTTTCTAGTCTGCCCATGCTAAAACAGAGCTAATTCCTCATTTCAGGTTAACTCAGGGCAGTATAGCTCCTCCTCAAGCAGGGAAACATCAATCTGAAGACAAGAGCTTCATGAGTGACATTCAGAAGACTGCTCTTCATTGCAGTGTGAAGATCAGCTTATGAGAGATGAGAAGATCTTCAAAACTGGTCCTCTATAGATTGCTATGAAACCAGATCATCCTTCCTTTTGATTGAAAAGTATTCAACATTCCAATCAGCAAAACATCATATATACATTCTTTGGAATTCTATATTACTTGATGTAAGAGTGAGTCTCTCTCTCTCTCTCTCTCTCTCTCTCTCTCTCTCTCTCATGTTCATTGTGTGAAGTAAACACTGACACCCAGTGGGAGGTTGACTAAATGACTCCTACCTATTTTAATGTCACCTATTAACAGATAGATGACATGGTATCAGTCTACACCTACCTTGAAAAGCCTGCACTGATCATTGATTTATTTTTTTTTATTCTCAACACAAAATGTTAATCATCATCTCTGAAGGCCTAAATCATATGGACTGGCAAAAGCTTCATTTTGGCACATCTGCTTAAAGAGGCCATGAAGAGATAGAACCACAAGCAGCCAGGAGAGAAGCAGGAGCCTTGAGGTTGCCTGACAACAGTTGGCACTATCTTCCCCTACCTGGTAACCACCAGATGAGCTGAGACTATGACTCCCAGAAGTCTCTAGGGCTTCTAGAGCTAAGGACTAAGAGCTTCTCCACATTTACAGTTTGCACTTTTGCCATCTCCCTGATGTTGACGATTTTCTACTTCTGTAAAATTAAAGCAAACGGGACCCTTTTCTTTTCTTTTCTTTTCTTTTCTTTTCTTTTCTTTTCTTTTCTTTTCTTTTCTTTTCTTTTCTTTTCTTTTCCTCTCCTCTCCTCTCCTCTCCTCTCCTCTCCTCTCCTCTCCTCTCCTCTCCTCTCCTCTCCTCTCCTCTCCTCTTTTCCTTTTTTTCCTTCTTTCTTTTTTTGGACTATCAGGACTTCTGGGAGGTTTGTTTTTCAACTTGCTTTATTCTTGCTTCACCATACCTCCCATTTTCTATGTTCAAGCAAGCTGTTGTTCAGCATCTGCTACAACCTAATAATACTATGGAGTGTACAGACAACCCAATCAGCAAATTTGATCTTAATCTTTCTAGTCTGTTTTACCTAGTGTCACAATCCTGATAAACTTTCTGGCTTCATTTTCACTGATTCTACAAGTAGGACATGCCACATTTTTGTCTCACCCGTCTCCCAGACTCTGGACTAAACTGAGCTTTTACTATTTCTCCATCCAATTCACACATATTACATTGCATCCTACAACTATAATTAAAACTATTTTTAAGCAATGCATTTGCTTTTTAGGGGAAACAGTGATGTATAAGTGGCAATCTCATTGACCTGCCATTACATGAAAAACCCTACATTAAACTTTGTTCTCAATCCCATATCTTTTAATTATGAACAGAATTATGTCTGTGCACCATTTCTGAATTATGTCTCTATATGCACCCTATAACACAGCTTGTGCACATTCTTAGGACTTTTAAAGTCAAAAGCCACTGCATATTTTGCAGAAAAAAATGCCAGCAGACAGACTGCCTGGAGCATTTCCCTGCCAACAATATTTTTTCTCATGTTCCTAAGCATGTTGTTTCCCTTCACACGCAGAGATGCCCAAGTGATCAGGATAGTTCTGCTACCACATACAAAGATCAGTGACCATATAGCCTTACACAAGAGACTGGAATTGAGGCCAACCCGTATGTATTTGTGAGTATTAAGGATTAACGTGCTTCGGAAAAACAGAAGACTTTGGCTTGTCAGTGAGCTTGTGGATACATCCAAAAGTCATCCCCTGTTTAAAGATTGAAACTAAATTTTAAATTCATTGCCAGCTGCCTAAGTGAGCAACTTTTTATTTATGACCATTGGCTTAAGGATGCATATGGTGATATATTTATGCATCTCTACTGGGAAACCTGAGTCAGTCTACCTTCTTCAGATTTCCAGCATTTTTGGAATGGTAGAACTCACTGAGTCTCTAAAGATAGCAAGAATGGACTGGATTTTTGCATAGTCACATCCTCTCATCCAAATGCTGTCTCAAATTAATTGCGTACTAAAGCTGAATTATCTGCTTAACCTCCTAAGAACCCAAATCTATGCACACATACAGAGAAACAAGACCCAAAGTATTCAATCAGCCTTACTCCAAAGAACCTACCAATGGGATTGCATTTTAAATTGATTACAAAGGAGAAAACTCATTCTTAAGCCAGAAAGAAGTTCTTTTGTAACTCTATTTGCTGTTTTTTGTTCAGATTACTTTTATTTGGGGGGAAAGATACATGGTGTTTATTTTAATAGACACAAGGAGAAGTACTGTATATGCTGCAGTCCTACGCACACGTACTCAAAAAATAAGAACCGTGGAATAAGGTGTTATTTATTTTTAAAAAATAACTGGCCTGTAAGTTTATTGAATATACATGTGATTTATTAATGAAGTAAACCTATGAAAAAGCAGAAATGTTGTTTCCTTTCCAATACGTTTCTGTGCATTCCCTCTCCCACCTTTAGAACTAAATCCAACCCTTTTAAATGTGGCACTCTCTATAATTTTTGTCAGAAAAATATGTGCAAATTTTGTTCGACTTTATGAGAATAATATTTTTCTGCTACATGCATAGATGCAAACACACACATGCACACGCACACACATACAGTATATATGTAGTAAAAATGTTCACAATTTTCTAAAATTATCAAGTTCTTCAATACATTAAAAACAAGCCAGCTGAATAGGGAATGTTCAATGATGTGTTTGCGAAATAAACATAACTTGCCTTTTTCGAATGAGCACTTCCCTTTGACAAAAGCTCAGAGTGGATTCGAAGGCAACACAACCCCCTCACTCCTAACAGCAAAGGGGCCACTTTACTCCATTTTACTTTCTCCAGCACTTTCAATAGTTGCAAGAGGTTTCTGCATGTGTGTATGTGTGTGTATGTATGTACGTATGTGTGCGTGTGTGTACACACATACACACACACACGTGTATATATATATTGTTCAGGATTTTTATTGTATGGACTTCTTGCAGTCTTGTCTAGGTTGAAAATATATGGAGAAAAAGCTGCATAGAAAAATGCTGTAGCTTATCGGTAGACACAGGCACAAGCATTGCATTAAAAAAAAAAAAAATCCCATGATATTTTGAGCCTGTGATTAACAGTCTGTGAAGCTGCCCTCAGAATGTCATTTCAGGCCTGTCCTCAAAAATCCTCCTCTTCATTATCCCCAACAGGAATAATTCTGGTTTAAATGGAACCTGTATTTGTAGTATGCTCTGCATCAAAGATTGTATTTGAGTCCAACATTTCTTTGCAATTTTACATGTCCACCACATATGGTAGAACGACCCTTCTTGTTGGTTACATTTCCAACAAACACTGGAAATTGTCCCATACATCTTTGATAATCTTCAGGGTGTCATATACCATCGATACAACATTTTATAAAAGTTTTCTTTCAAATTATAACATAAATTTTAATCCTTTGGACCACATATTTTCCCATTGCTGCATATGCATATTATGTCCAATATTTTTGGCCCATTTAATCATGCATTCTTTAACTTGTTCTTCAACCATTTCTTCTCGCAACAATAATTTATACATTTTTGCTATTAAGTGCTCATCTGTTTCACATAGTTGAATTTCAAATTCCGATTTATTCTGTTCGAATCCAATTTCTTTTTTATCAATTTTGAATGTTTCTTTATATTGCATATAAGAAAGCCATTGAAAAGTATGTCCTTCTAAAACCAATTGCTCTTTTGATTTGATTTTATATTCTCCTTGTTCTTTTTCTAATAAATCTTTATATCTCATCCATTTATTTTTATCCCACCATAATTCCTTCTCACCTAGGCTGAGAGAATATTCCAAAACAGGTATATTGGCAAGGAAGGAGTTATGCACATGTCTGTGTGTGCATGCAACACATGCAACAATCCCACATAGCTAAGATAAACAGAATTTCACCCCTGAAAAAAAGGCAGGTTTCTCTATTCAAATCACATTCATTCCAATGAGTCTGCTCTGAGAACAATGAAGTCTGGACCATGTGGAATCTGTGGAGTTTCTCGCAAAGTTAGCATTTATCCATCCTTGCCCTCCCCCGCCCCCATGTGCCGGGCGGCATCCATAGCTTTCAAAGAACTGCAGTTTCCCTTTGACTTCAGTGAGCTTAAAGAACAATCATGATTCAGGAGCAGGAGCAGACAGCTTGAGTTCTGCAATCAAAGTCCTTCCAGTGGGTTCCAGGAAGTCTGAAAGGAGTAATGAATATCTGAAAGTGGAGAAAATCTTTTGAAATCATTCTTTTATTATTTGCATTTGTGGGACCTTTGAACTTCCATTAAACAGTGGTGTGGTTAATGTTCATGCATGTGATTTGTGGATCATGGCTGTGACCTGGTTCCCACATCTCCAAAAATACAGCAAAATATCCTAAAGCTCCAATGGAGATAATTAGGGAGTCTAAAGGGTTTGGGCTGAGATAATGAAATGATACAAATATTGATAAGTTAGTCTTCCTGAAGGCTCCAAGGGATCTTTCAGTATTAAAAGGAAGAAATTCTATGCCAACTACTGTAAATGTTAAAAGGCTTGCAAGAGGATTTCTCAACATTGCTTGACACTTCTTTGGAGCCCAGCACTATTATACTGGCAAAAGAGTTCTTGCTTTAGTTTCTGCATATGGAAAGTGATATTGCTCCTATGTTGAAAGTGCTCCAGGAAACACAAGCAGCCAATGGCAGCATAACCTGCCACTTCCATTTGGTAACAATAGAACAGACATTGATTTCTGCTCTTATCAGAGGCCTCTGCTTCATAAGGGTTCCTGGCGCCTACTGAACTTTCTCTGGGGAGATAATAAGAAACATCTGTTCTATTACTTAACAAAAAATCAATATATTAAGTCAAAAGCTTTCTTTCTTTCTTTCTTTCTTTCTTTCTTTCTTTCTTTCTTTCTTTCTTTCTTTCTTTCTTTCTTTCTTTCTTTCCATTAAAGACATCTTTCCCTGATGTTCAGCAGAAGCAAGAGCCCTCAGGATGGGGCATACTCTGACTAGGGATCAAATATATCATGCCCCAGGGGTATCTGCAGAGAGTGGGGTCAAAAAAGTAAAGAAGATGGTCACAGCTGTCCTATCAAACTCCCACCATCTTGACTTTTTTTGTTCATAAACACACACACACACACACCACCACCACCACCACCACCACCACCACCCTTGGGCACCCCTTCCATGTCCTCTTTTTGAGATTTCCAGTTGAGGTTTTCCTCTTTATGGCCTCTTTATCTTCTAACTCTTTTTGATTAAAATTAGATCAAGACACCAGGGCCAAATAAATTGCTAAATATGTGAACTCCACACACCTTTGATTTCCAGTCTGTGTTGGGAAAACTATTGGTATTAAAAACTGAATGAAAAGAACTCAAACTATTAAAGCCTTGAATCTCTCAATGAAACTGTGCTTTGATTGATGCATTTATATCCTGCCATAATCTGATGGCCTTTGGCAACTCATATGATTGCTTTCATCATCAGCTGTAGGGCTTGGGGCATGAGAGAGTTCCAAGCAGGTGACTGATATCCTGTACAGAAGTTTTCTTTCTAAAGGAAATGTTTAAACCACTTGTAGACCTCTTACATATTTAAACTCATATATGCAAGGGGCATGGCCTTAGGTCCTGTAGTTTATTACATTCTCTCAGCATGTTAATATAAATTATAATCTATACATAAGCATTTTGGGATGTTTTTGGAATCTTTTTGGAGTCAAAAAAACATAATAAACCGAATAATCTTTTTTTTTTTCTTGCACAGAAATTCCTCAAAAGGATCAAATCAATTCATCCTTGATTGGTGCTATATTATGGATCATTGGAGTATTTCTTTCTAAATAATTATATATGCATTTGTTCAATACTGTTTCACATGAAATTTAATAAACTGCACGTATGGCAATGTGCATACAATTCAAATACCAAGTAAATTCCTATGACGTCTTCCTACGTGGGATCAAAATCAAAAGTACACAATAAAAGAATCAATATAAAAGCAGCAGATGCTAAAATGTTATAGGCTATGAATGCACTATAAAGATCTAAACAAAAGCATAAAAAGGTAAAGCCACTGCATATCCTCAAGCTTTTATTGTCAGTTTTTGAGGCTGTATCATTTTTGCCATTAATTGCATATAACCCGTGCATTGCATTAGGAAAAAGGGTAGTTAAAGATTTCATTAAAGGCTAGGCTTTGAACTTCTTCTTACTGAAAAAAAAACAAACATGGATGGTTACTGGCATGATGATTAACAAACTTATCCTAGATGCTTTGTAATTAAATACATAGGGATGAGGAGAAAGTGGCCAGGACACATCTGGCAAGCAGAAACTAATGGGATAGGCTTTGCACAGACAGTGGTGACAAAGTCAGGCAACCAGGTCTGTCTCAGTGGAGTGCTATGTGCATGTTGTAATCTTAACAGGAATTTGTCCTCTCCAGAAAGTTATCATTGGTCCCAGGGCCATATCTGGCCCCTAAGACTCCAATTTCCAGTCTCTGACCATGACTGCTGAAAACCAAAGACTCAACATCCTACTATTCTGAAGTGGGAAACAGCTGTAAACTTTGATGTAAGCCTCCAAACTTACTAGAACAACAAAACAAAACATAAAGCCCACCACCTACCAAAACCAAGCCTAATCACATGTGTTAACCATCCTCTGCCACTGCTTCTCAGTTCTTAACCACCCAAAGGTTACCCATCCTGATACTACAGAAAGGAGGTACCAGGTCGCATTTGGGCAGAATTCCTCAACTCACTAAACCAGTGTTTTTCATCCTCTGCAACTTTAAGAACTCCTTGCTGGATGGGGAATTCTGGGAGTTGAAGTCCACACATCTTAAAGTTCCCAAGGTTGAGAAATACTGCACTAAACAAAGCAAACATTTACTGTTTCACTGCCAACATTCATTTGTCATGGCAATTTACTACAGGTATTCAACATGATAATAATTAAAATGCATGAGATGGAAAGGGATTATTTCAACAAAAGAAACTAGATTTGTCTATCTAGTTTGGTCTGACCTTTTCTAAAAGTCCATATTTTCCAAGCTGCAAGTAAGAAGACTGTATAATTGGTGAATGAAGTGAACAATCTAACGAACAGCCTCAGCTACTCAATTCTTCCTTAAACCCTGATAGCAGAACATGAACCTGAACAAACCACCTTGCTGCCTGGCATGAATGGAACACTTTCCAAAATTTGCAGTTGATAATTTGATCTAAACTACCATGCAAAGTGTGAATAATAAAAATAGGAAATCTGGGATGTGCAGTAGAACTAATCTCTACTTTTACAAGCAATCACTGTAGGAAACTGTTTATATAATGCAAATATCTTTAAAAATATATTATACATATATATGATTGTGTATATGATTGTGAGATTCTTTCAAAGAGTAAAAAAATCCCAAACATGGATTTTTTAAACTTTTTTTTTAAGTTGTCCAGAATTTTTGCCATACCACAGGATTTTTTAAATTTGATTTTTCCACGATACTGAGTGTTCTAATTAATCATTTTAGGTAACCTGATTTTTAAGCTAAATTCATCAAATCAAGTTTATTTTCATCAGACACTATCTGGCCTGTGATAACTGTGGCCAGTGGCACTGCAGGGTTGTGCTAGGCCTGGAATCCAAGTTACCTGCAAGTTTACCACACAGATTTACAGCGTGGGTTCATCTACCTCATTCCAGTTTCTCTTTCCATAGTTCTCTCCTTACCACCCTCTGCTCTTTCTCTTTCTCTCTCTCTTTCTGTCCATCTGTCTGTCTCTCTGTCTCTTTGTCTTCCTTCACCTGACTTACTCTCTGGCTGGATCCACATGGATCTACTCCATGGTTTGTTTATGCATTATGTGTTGAATAAGCCACGGTTGGCTGAATTGCACAGCAAGATAAGTAATCAATCACACTTATTATTGTATTTACAAACCACAATTGCTAAATTCACAGAATTAAAAAAGTCTGAATCAAACCAGCTAGATTATGAATTAACCCAATATGTGAATTCACTTTGTCTGGTTCCCCATTATTTTCTACTCCCAGTCCCCAGACACAGGCACTTTTCTCTCTCCCTCTCTTTTCCCTTTTAACTTATACAAGAATGCTGCAGAACAAAGCTCAGATTTGGCATCTTTATCTCTCCAGGGGACCTCTTGGGATTAGAAAAGACAACACCTTATTTTGTTTTGATTTTTTTTTAATAGTGTGGCATGGACTATTGGGTAGGTGGGGGGCTCTGGCTGCTAGTCAACATATTAACACCACTAATTAAGGTATTCTCTTTGATCAGATAATTGGTAATACCTCCAGACACCAAGTTCTCCCAGAAAAGAATTTTAGGATAGACCTAATATGCTACTGAATACCAGTATGTAGCTTTCCCTGGAAAATACCAATTTAGATTGCAGAAAAGGAGCTGCATTTCTAATGCTGCCTCATGAAAATAACTCCTTAACTCCAAAAATGAGTATGTCAGGTGCATAAAAGTTGTCTTAAAACTCCTCCACTGATGGGCAACATGCATACAGGAGATTCCTATGCTTCACGGTACAACATCTCTTTATTTTACTTCCTGAAAGATAAATCTTTTTATGCCAAACTTCTTGGGGGAGATTTAAAAAAATATAGATATTTTTATTGTGAGAGGGCAAAAGATGCTGATGTTGTTCCTGTTACCTATCCCTCCCTTACTCTACAAACTTCCTGGCTATACACATTCCTAGATTTGAAAATGTTCCACAGGAACAGTTCTCTTGTGTTGTCTTCCCTAGGGATTGAATCCAAATTTTGGAAAGCCAGAGGGCTGCAAAGCATTGGAAAGAGGCGGATTTAATAAAAGATGGGACACACTGACACAGACTCCCTTCAGCTATGTTGAAATTAAACTAAGTTCAAGACTCCTTACAGAAGCATACAAGGTTGTTTGTGCTTAATTGGAAAAGCATGAAAACCTGAGACCTGAGGCTTCACTCATACAAAAAGCCCCTACTGTCAAAATATGGTGCATAAGCTTGCCAAGTACTGAAGCTGAATTCTTATTCCCCAGAAAATGCAGCAGTTTCAGAATGCTTTGAAATCCACTTTGCCGGATAGTAACTCAGCTTGCTGGCATTAGAAAATCATCACTGGCATTACCTGGAAATTAGATTTACCTTCTCCATATTTTTCCTACCAAAGCCTGCCATTGAACTCTTACATGCAGAGTGATTTTATGCTGGAGCTAAGCACAAAACAGCAGATGGAAAAGTGGAGTCACATATAAGAGGATATCAAGACCCTTGATCAAAAGTACACTCATTAATATAATTACAGCAATTGTACTGGAGAATGCTTGAAAGTGAAACTGCCAAGAGTTTCACCTTCCACACCGTAGTCACTTTTGAATCAGGCTCACAGCTTTCTGAACTTTGGGCCTGAATTAGAAAGTTCCCAGTTCAGGAAATGAGATGTCTGCTGTCATTTTCTACCTTCTCTCTATTTCCTAAAATTGCTATTTTAAGGGAAATGCTTTCCTTTGACAGGGAGACGTACTAAGATGGGAAGCCCCTAGAGTTTTCTGTTATCAGTGACTGCTCATGTGTACAGGCAGAACATGTCTGCTGATAATGAGAAAGCCTGTGAACTAGGTTCCTTCTGTCTAGAGATAATCCTCATATGTGGCCTTCAAAATGATTGCTGCCTCTTCACTTCATTAAACAAGAGAAGGAAAATATGTGATTCAGGGGAAATGGAACAGGAAAAATGAATAAACCAGTTTTGAATGCCCTGGCTCAACCAACGTTTCAGTATTTTTCTTAGGAGATTATTAACCGGAGCACTGAGTTATGTCTGAGCTTTCGATTTTGGCACGCAGATATATTTAACTCCTATTTAATTTCTGTACTGTTCCCAGCAATCGTGATCTGCACGTGCCATAAATGGCAGAACTGCTTCCGGTGGCATAATGAAAGCTCACCTATCAAACAAGAGGATGGTATATAGAAAAAGGACAAGAGGATATGCGTATACATAAACATGCATGCTGCTAATTTTTACACCCAGAAGCATATTTAAAAATAAATATATAGTGTAGGAATACAGGGGAAGACTGTAAACCACTTAAGCATCTGTTTGACTGGAGCAGCATGTAATACTCCCATCTCATCCTAGAACTGGCATGAAATCATGCTGCTCTAAACATTGCTGCCCCCAGAGGATGAGTTCCTGTGCAGCTGGCACGGCTCTGTTCTGCAATGTTCTCCATACAGCTTGAGTATGTGCTTTCTAAGGGCCATGATTCCAGTCCCCATTCATCATCACATGAAAAGCTTCCTTCAGTGATCATGCACCATGCTCAGCTTACTCCATGCATTGCATTTTGCTTTCCTTGTACTGTCATCCAGTTGAACTTCCATAAATAAATAAATAAATAAATAAATTTAAATGATGGGTTGATGCGTTGAATGTTCAATCTAACAACCATCAGGTAGCAGCAAAGAGTATCTCTTGGCTGTCATCTAGAAGTTGTCTGGATTTGTGCAGCCACTGGATAAGTAGTATAGAAGAGCTGGAAACTGGGAAAGGGAGTCAGCTGTGAGATTTGTGTGGGTGCTATAAACTACCCTGGAACATAACTTGAAGAGAGGAAGTGAGATTCAAGGCTTCTCTTGATGCCGTGTCCACTGGGAAGGGAATTCTCCATCATATAAACTATAGACGTACAGGAGAGGTTAAGGATGGACTAGTCAGTTTCAGGGCTTTGCACTCTCAGATTGACCAATGGATCAAGAGAGAAAGAAAGAAAGAAAGAAAGAAAGAAAGAAAGAAAGAAAGAAAGAAAGAAAGAAAGAAAGAAAGAAAGAAAGAAAGAAAGAAAGAAAGAAAGAAAGAGGGAGGGAGGGAGGGAGGGAGGGAGGGAGGGAGGAAAGGGGGGTGGCTGGGAAAGGTCAATGCAGAAACTCCCCGCCAGAGGGACAGGGAACAGGTAAAGGACTGAATTAAACAAGATGGTCTCAGAGGAGATAAGGAGAATCAACTGGAGCCACAAGTTTGCCAATAGGGAACACATCATTTTAAGCTGTCTCCCCATGCACATCAACACACCTTACATAGTCTGCATGCAGTGGACAGAGGTGGGATAAGAAGGAAAGCACACTTCCAGATTAGGACACTTAGAAGCATGCTCATGCTATCTCAGCTGTGGGTGAATGATGAAATCTAGATTAGTGGCAAGAAGATTAGTGGACCATCCTCACAGTGGGGTGAGAAGTCTGTGTGGATTTGCCCTAAGAAATTTAATTTATATGGGTAGTTCAGCAGACTGGGGACGATGGAAAATCTTCTGATTAAAAGGGAGATGTGTGACCCATTCTGGATAACATTTCAGTTTTTCTGAAAGATGGCAACTGTAGTTTGTCAAGATCATCCTGGCTCTGTTGCTTTAGAGATGAAAGCAGTATCGGTTATCAACTTTTATCAGCTTTGGCTGATTTAACAGCTGTGTTCCTATCAAGCAGGGAAAGCTGCTGCTGGATCTATTACTCCCAAAAAGCCAAGTTATGGTGACTTCTAATGTAATCAAAACAACAGAACACTAACTTGCAAATACAGCAATGATTGCTCCTCTGCAGATTGCTCAATGCCTTTTAAGATATTTTTCCCTTTGCATTTCTATTGCACATGCTAATAAGCTTTCTCTTCATTAAAGCAGGTGGTACCCAACAGTAAACAGTTTGTGGTACAGAAATATTTACTGTGATGATCTCTTGGGTGGGCCGTCTGTCTGCTTCTGAGATGGAAAAATCTCAAAGACCAGTTCCATGTGGGTCAACACTTGCCTGGACAGCAAGACAGCGGAAATGAGTAATGCAGCAACTGAACCAATTTCCCTCTTTACAAGCATCTGTTCTACACGTGTGTGACAGATTGTCTTTGTCTCTTGTCCAGCAACATGTGTGTGAACTCAACTTTCCCCAGAGAATGGAGGGAAACCGAAGGAATCAGCATAAAGTTTTGTTGGAGGCAAAGGCAAGATTGCATCTTGTCAAAACATAGCCTATTCGGTTTAAGAAATGTCACCATCATGCAGACAGTTACAACAGACAGTGAGATGATGTAACTTTAGTGCACATTGTTTATTCCTGATTTTGTCTTTTAGTTCATATTGTGACGGAGAAATATCGTTGATTTATAGTATGAGTTGCGTACCATAAGGCCAATCAGCATTTATGTATCTAAAAGAGCTTGACAAATTTCAGTGACAAAGTGAGACCAATACATTTTTTTCCTGGATTCCAGTTCATGCCCTTTCACTGAATTCTTAGGTAAACTGAAAATAAGATAATTGCAGGGTATATTGTACAAGAATTATTTTCCTGTATGTAAAGTTTTCATGGACATGCCAGGCATGGAGAAATACCATTATAAATATTTCTACAATATACTACATTACTACAATAGCAATATTTTTTTTTAAAAAGTTTTAAAATAAATGTACTTTTGTTTCAGATATTCAGAATTTTACAATGCACATTCAAAATTTTTGTATAAATGCCATCAAAATATTTAGCACAACATTAATAATGAACTTATTCTCTGCCTTTCTTTTTATATAACCTGATCATTTTCAATACTTTCCTCCAATGCCTTATATTCCTCTTGCAGTTGTGAATCATATAGGTAATCAATTTTCTGATACTTTTTAGCATATATAAAATAATTCTAATCCAGAATTTGCTTGAATGAATATTTTAATTGATTCCAACATCTTTTTTCCCCAGACAACACAGCCATTAATACTTTACATAATCAGGGCTGAAGTTACTCTAATTGTTCTGAACGTAAATATAGATTCTATTGTTATTTATGTACCAGCCTACTCAGTACAGCAGCCCAACCTTTCAGGTGTTAGAAAGACAAGTCATGCTGATTTAGAATTTATGGAGTTCCAGTCTTGATACATTTAAAGGGCACCTGTTGGAAACGATTGCATTAAAGTATGTAATTCACAAACTCTGATGCAATAAGACTTTCAAACGCACATATATACTGAGCAAGCAGATCAACACATTTGGGCTACTGTGCCTTTTTAACAGAAATATCATTTAACCAATGTAGTAACTTACATTCCATTGTGTGTGTGTTCCAAGTTAGTGTTGATTCCTGGTGACTGCCTGGACAAGTCCCTGCAGTTTTCTTGGCAATATTTCAGAACTGGTTTGCCAAGGTCACCCAGCTGGCTCTGTGCCTAAGACAGGACTAGAACTCATGGTCTTCTGGTTTCTAGCCTAGTGCCTTAACCACTACACCAAACTGGCTGTCTTATATTCCATTAGTCTCCTATAAAACGGTACTGATCATTAAGAGACTTTTGCTTTCCTATCCTACACTATTAGTTCAAACTAATATTTCTGAAATGTTTGGAATAGTTTGAAATGTTTGGAATTTGGAACATTACACAATGTTCAGCAAAAGATCATAAAAGCCACATTAAAATATACTTAAGAGAAAGATTTGTATAAACAAATTGTGGGACAGCATTGCAGGCATAGCAATGTTATAGCAATGTTATATGTTATTCTAATAGTAAAAAATCCTGTTGTATATACTAGTCTCTTGGATATACTTCTTTATGTCTCACGTTAACTTCACCATCAATAAAAAAGGCAGAAATGAGGCCTTTCTCCAATGTAAAAGGGGAAAACATTATTTATTGGATATTCTTATTAGTTATTTTTATGGTACTGTAATCATACTGCACTTCTCATTTTCCCAAATAAGTGATTGCATACAATTCCTTGCAATTATAAGGAACAAGGGTAGAGACTCAATACATATGTTATATATGTAGTAGCAAAGCAGCCAAAATCCTCAAACCATAAATTCTGAAGTTATCATAACATTAATAAAGTTTATTTGCAGCAGGACCAACTCTTACATGAACTTTCTTACCCATTTAAAAAAATAAATACACAAAGGCAAACATCTGATTAATGATACATGCAGACATAGATGCTCCAATCTTTATATATGGTTCCATTCTTATGAGCGAATAACTCTGATTTTGCCATTTTCATTCCCTACAAATCCATTTTAAAGGATGTAGCTATAGATGTTGTATTACAGTTGAGTATTAGAGACAAAAGCAAAGAATTCACACTTGATTTATCATGTTTTATTCACTAGCATAAAATAGGAATCACAGACCTACATAAATTGCTGTTCTAAGTCAGAAGTAGAAGTAGCAGAACATCTGGAAATAAAATTACTTATAACGTACATGACTTAAGGCATTAAATAATTTGAAAAATATTTAATCTGTAATTATAGAGTAAGATAATTTTGTAATCATACTTGCTGCAAAGGAAATTAGAAGCTTCTATTTCTTTTTATCTTTTCTTTCTGTACTTTTCTTTTTCTTTCTTTTCTTTCTTTCTGCATTAGTTTGTGTTAGTTTTTATGTTCTCTTTAAAATTTTTAATAAAATTTATCTTAAAAAATATTTAATTTGGAAGAATGGTTCATTATATATAAGACTCCATATCCAGAGGACATCCCAGGTTTGATTCTGGAGCCTAAATTAAATTGAGGGATATTCTTCATATTTCCCATTTTAGTCTGGAACTCGGAATCCAGGCTCGTCTATGACTTGCGCTACTTGAACACAGTACCTCCCCTGTACATTAAATGGTTGCTAACAAGAGAATTAAGTCTTTACCCTAGCAAACTGAGAGATAAATGGGAAGCTAAAGTGAAAGTATCCAGTTGTCAAGATTTCTCCAACCTAATCCTTTTTCACATTCAATAAATCTGATTAAAGAAGACTTTGTGAGATTCTGACACTGTGCTACCCATTAATCTCTATCCTTCCCGCAAAGTTTTTATTTACTTATTTATTTCTCATTGAACAGAAACTCAACTTCTGACACACAATGACAATTCTTCTGTCTTTCTGGAATTCATTATGATATTGATACTTTCTTACCATATCAAATGGTATGAAACAATGGGGACCAGGGTCTCCCAGGTGTTATCTTGAGTTTGTGATTTAATGTTAGAGGGGAATTATATTTGGTGAATATCGCTTACAAAATATGCAAAAACAACAACAACCCACTTTGTCATCCTTAATCAATTCTCATATATCTCCCTCTGTCATGAGTTGTCCCTCATGGAACATTAGCATGAGTAATCCTGTCAAAAATATATTGAGCTTTATTGAGGTCAGAACCCACACAAATGAAAACTCTGACCATTTTTGATATCTTTACAGGGTGATATAAATGTGCTTTTTTGGAAAGAACCTGAATATCTAGCCTGAGGCGAAAATAGAAAGATGAATTTGTCTGGAGGGAAGCCAGGTAGCACAGCTTACAGACAGTATCAGTTCATTGTTTGGATATGAACTAGTTGCAGGCCATTAATCAGATTGGACTCTCTCAAGCATAATAAGATGTTTGCAAAATATAATCAGTTTCCACAGTAGTGATATACCAGGTTGGCTTTATGACTGAAAGTTGAAATTCGGCCATTACCTTCTGCTTTGGAATCAAGTACAGCTTAATTAAAGTTTAGGCTGAAGTGGGATAGTTTAAAGATATTTCTTAAGTAGATGAGGATGGACAAAAGTACAATCTTGGGCTGAATTACTACAGTCTTTGGAACAATGCTTACATTTACTAACCAGATTAGCAGGATGCTCCTTAAACATTGTAAAAATCATCCAAAAAACCTCTCTCTACCTGTCAGACTTAGTGGCAGAGTGCCCATCTACAGCAGGTTTTTCCAAATTGTGAGCTATATCTCCCTGGGGAGGTACAGACAGAGTCCAAGGGAGGCGTGAAGGACCTTTTAGTTACATTGTTTTAATAAATCCACCTTTCCCAAAGTTTCACTGAATTATTTTCGTTGCTCATTTGGGTTCATTTTAGTGTTTGGATTTTTAGGGGATGTGTCTACATCGAGATTACACAAAAAAATGTTGGATTTGTAAACAGCTGCCCATAAATAGTAAGTATGCATTTCAATTTGCAGAAAGATGTTGTGCTGAAATACACAACTTGACCAAGGAGGCCTGAATTTTTGCATGCAGCTGTACCTACCTCCACAATACACTATGTCATTAGATATATATCTGAATGCAAAAGGTTCAGATACATAATGGAAGCATTTGGCCCACAATGAGACTGTTCTCCTAGAAAAGGGTTTCTCCACCTCAGCAACTTTAAGATGTGTGGACTTCAACTCCCAGAATTCTCCAGCCAGCTTGGAGAAGTCCACGCATCTTAAAGTTGCTGAGGTGGAGAAACCCTGTCCTAGAGGCATCTGCAAGGGGGACAAGGAGGGCAGAATTATGCATGCGGCATCACTGTGTAATGTAAGCCTAAGAGTGTAATGATATATGGGAATGACCTTGGGAGAGATGAGGGAGAGCTGCAGACTGGACAACCAGTGTGTAAAAGACATCTCAGCCCACAAAAGGGGGGATGGCGTGGGAAACATTCCAGAAGGGACCTTCCCTAGCTTTCCAGAGAGTAAAAGGGAAAGAAGGAAGAAATACTTTCAGTCTTGCAAGATTCTGTTAATGTGACCTTACGGTAAAGATAGAGCTAGTACTCCTGGTTGTGTTTTTATCTGGGCTACCTGGAAGGGCTAACAAGGGGGGGCAGAGCTTGCAGTGCAATGCTCCAACACTGCTTCTTGCAAGAATCTTGCAAGACTGAAAGTATTTCTCCCCTCCTGTCCTTTTACTCTCTGGAAAACTAGGTAGGGTCCCTTCTGAGATGTTTCACACACCCTCCCTCCTTCTGTGGGCTGAGACAACTGTTATCTGACCACTGCCCTGGCTGCAGTTCTTCCTCCTCCTGTCTCTAAGGATATTCCCACAGGCCATTACATCAAAATTACTACATGGGCATTGGCTGCATTTAGATCGAAAGCTTTCAGCACTGCTAACCAAAAGATAACATATGAAGTATTGGCTACCATATCCAAGCTACAGAGATCTGAATAACGGCTAGATGGTAGTAAATGGGTATAGAAAATGTTAACGCTTTCCTGACATCTGGTGATCATGCAGATTTCTGCAGCCCAATCAGGGGTGTCTGCAGGTAGGGTAAAAAAAGTCAAGATGGCAGCCATGAAGGTGTGATCAAAGCTCCACCTTTTTTTGTCTGCAGGTTATGGACAGACCTTCAATTGCACCATCGCAGCCGCCATCTTGACTTTTCCTGCAGACACTCCTGAGCCAGTTCTGATCGGCTATATTAAAGGTGTCCCCCTCCCCTGCTTCTTGGGGAAATATTCTTTGTTTTGTTAAAAGAAGCAATGACATTGATTCCTATGTATCATCATGTTTTACGTTTTTTGTTTGTTTTTGGTGCCTTCAAGTCAGTCTTGACTCCTGGCGACTGCCTGGACTGGTCCCTGCAGTTTTCTTGGCAAGATTTCAGAAGAGGCTTGCCATTGCCTCCTTCCTAGGGATGAGAGAGTGTGACTGGCCCAAGGTCACCCAGCTGGCTTTGTGCCTCAGATGGGACTAAAACTCACAGTCCCCTGGTTCCTAGCCTGGTGCCTTAACTAACTACACCAAACTGCCTCTTGTTTTACAAATAGTATCTGATTGATATTAGATACTATTTGTAAAACATCTATCTATGTGGTTGCTAGGAGTCAAAAATGACTTGATAGCACATAATCAATCAATCAATCAATCAAATTAATATAGTACTCTGTATTAATTAGTAGGAATACAGAGAAGAATTACAAGTAGGATACAAGTGGAAATTTCCAGAAACATATTTCATTCTTTATTCAGAAACCTGGGCAGGCATCCAGATTTGAATAATATATACAATTAATTGAAATGTAATTTCTTGATTTAAAAATGATAAATCAATCAAATTTTTGTTGTTTTTACTCTAAAAAATAACCCATATTTTCTACTTTAATAAATAAAAAGTGCCTTACAATATAAAATAAATGACAGTACTCTATATAAAATCATACATTCTGCATAAAATTATTCTAAAATGAAATACAAAACATCAGTGATAGATAAAAAGCTGTAAAAAAAATAAGGCAAAGGAAGGAGAAAGAACGGTTGAGGTATGTAAACCGGTTAAGAAGGATATATTAAACACTAGATGTCTACAATTCTTTTTATTCAAAGTACCATATAAGGGACATGATATTTGGGTATGAATGTATGTGTGTATGCACATGTGTTTATGTGTACTTCCACATGAAACAAAATCATCAAACTGCAGCTGAACAGTATATAAAAAATTAACTAAATCCCCCTATTTTGTAACCAGAAAGAAAAAAAATGTCCTTAAGCAAATCTAGCTAAGCCTAGATAGCTTTCACTTTTGATATTGCCCAGTCAAGGTTTTGGGGTTGGGGTGGGCATGGATTGTCAATCCTGATAATGAATTCTAGTGTCTTCTGCATGATATTTTCGTGATTTCCTGGGTTAACATTAATGTAATAAATAGAAAATCTGAAAGTTCAGTTACAGCTTGTTTGGGCATTGATCTGATAGAATTATTTTTGGCAATTTTAAAATTTAATATTTTACTACATCATTTATTTGCTCAGTGTGATCTGGAAAACCACAATTAAGACAATTATTTTATAGCTACTTTCATTTAATTAAAAGGCACACAATTGCTGCTTCTGTTCTATTGCTTCTTGTTCAAAGTGACTGGAAATTATTAATCGTAGACAGTCCTTCAATAATACGTCTTAATCATAACTTAATGTCATTGCCTGTTTCCATGGTAACTTGAGACATGTGCTTACTGTTTTCATTAAATACTAATAAAATGAAATGAAATGAAATGAAATAAAATAAAAAAATAAAATAAAATAAAATAAAATAAAATAAAATAAAATTGATTTCAGCAGCAGAGAAAGAAATGAAGGGGAATGATAAGAAAAGAGATCTTCTTGTAATGAAATGTAACTCTGAAAGAAAGATAGAGAATTGAGGTAATTAGATTGTTGGATTAAGACTGATGAGATTTGTGTTCCAGTCCTAACATATTTATTAAGCTTAGATCATATTTATTTTCTCAGCCCACTTAATGGTCTTTTGACCTACTTGACTTTCTGCATCTCTTTCAGGCTTTTGAAAAGGGTGATTATGTCTTCTCTCAAGTCTAGATATTCCCAAATCTTTCAATATTTCTTCGTAGGAGTTTCTAGTCACCTAACCATCTTTGCTAGTCTTCTCTGAATCTATTCCAGTTTGCCTGAACCCTTTTTAAAGTACTCTGACCAAAATTAAGCCCAAAATGTGAGGTATTGTTTGACCCACATAGAATAAAGTGGAATCATTACC
Organism: Python bivittatus; assembly: GCF_059951505.1. Classification (NCBI taxonomy): domain Eukaryota; kingdom Metazoa; phylum Chordata; class Lepidosauria; order Squamata; family Pythonidae; genus Python; species Python bivittatus. The sequence goes on along the minus strand of NW_028277034.1, from coordinate 38,092,111 downwards.
ACCTGCAGTTCGGAAACTATACTTCATCGATGCAGCCTGTATGTGCATTTGCCTTTTTAAAGCCTCATCACACTTGACTTGGTCTTTAATCAACTACTGTTATAAACTCTTTTTTTATAAGAACGACTGGAATAGGGCCTGGTATTATTGACTGCCATGAACTTCTTAGTTTTTAATTAGATCACTGTAATTAGATTCTGAATACTGTACTGAATACTACTATACAAAGTTGCATATATTGATGGACAGTTAAATGTGTAATGTACTGACTGGGATTCATGGAATCGTAGCTGTGTAGAAGAAGACAGCAGGACTAGAGTTGCTAATTTGCCCCCTATATCATGTTCCCATTAACGCCTATGTACATGTTTCCTAAGAAGGCTGAAGATCCGCTGGCTGGCTGGCTGGCTGGCTGCCTAGATTTTGAGATGGATGGATGGATTGACAAATGGATGATTGACTGATAGATAGATAGATGATGGATAGATAGCATTAATATTTAAACTGCCTAAAATGTTATCATCTGGTTCAGAGACTATCATACTTACTACTTACGCCAACTTTTCATACAAAAAAAAAAAAAGCACTTACTGCAATAAGTTATCTTAGTTACTTCTCTCTGGAGTCCTGCTGTCAAAGTGCTTACCATTTTAATTATGCGACACACATCTCTCATTCCTCTATAGATTTTCCAACCCCATTTCTGCACTAACCCCAATTCCTCATCTTTGCTTTGAAAAACTAGCACAAACCACTCATCAGAGGCTTGAACTGATGATTTGCAGAGGTCTGCAAGTGGCCCATCCCAGTCTACACAGAAACAGAGATCTGTTCCAATGAAATCCATAAGAAATAAGGGACAATTTTTATGAGTGAAAATGAGACCTTTGTTCACATGCCATAATGTCTGGTGTGTTCTGTGATGAAGCCAGATTGATTTCTAGCCCATAATTGTATTTCTTTTTCTTCCCCACTTCAAAATGTTTGAAAATCTATCTGGCAACATTGCTGATCTTTCAGGGAGATTTTTTACCCGGCAGCTGTAATTCTTATTCAGTTTGCCATCCTGCTGGGGTCTTATGATCCAAAAATGTGTGTTTAGGGCTGCAACTCTGAAGATAGAAATCCAGTCTTCTCCATCCACATTCACAACAATGAATCAGATTTAGTGACTCGCTTTGAATAACCGCACACTGACTTCTGATCAATATAACTGGAAGGATTTGTGAAGGCAAAAGAGTAATGACTCTAGTTTTGCCTCCCCTCCATGATATAGACAGAATAATATTCCATTATACATAGCTTGGAAAGTAGCTATTTATAATGCAGGAGATAAACTAGGCTCACCTTTTGCATTCAGGGGAAGGCAGGGATTCCCATGGATTGCAGGATGAAAGGAGTGGAATGCTGAAACTAAGACCAAATGAATGAGAACGTGCCCTTATCTAGGGTTCAGATCCTGGTGGAAAATTATCTTTTGCCAAACAAATAAAAAAAGCCAGAAAGATTAATTATACCAGCATCCATGGAACATGCATTGGCCTTGACCTTATCTAGCATGGAAATGCTTCAGAAGAAACACCAGAGAAGTTTTATTTAAGCTTGGCACAAGTAGTAAAGATAATTGGAACGGCTGATAAATCTCGCAGACGCAGCTGCTGCTAAAAGATGTAGTTTAAGGGTCTCATACAAAGCCATTAAATCCCAGGGATACTTGCTGGGAACTGGCACCATTTCACCTGGATCTGAGAACAGAGCATTTTTGGAAGCAGTTAGATTCTATTGTCATAGAGCTCAACCCTAAAGATTAAAATCAACAGTGAGATACTATCAATAAATCACTTTCAATTACTATCCTTTTGAAGAAGAGGTTGGCAAACAGATAATCAGAATGTATCATGGCCTGAGCTGGAAATGTGATGACATTTGAAGGTTATTCCATAGACGTGAAACTTCAGTGTATCTCAAGAAAAACTCCACGTTAAATTCCACAAAACAATACTTTTAATGAGGATATCCCACTGATTTCTACTAGATAAACAAGCACAACAAGGTACAACAGCAACTTCAAACAAGTAAATATTTATCTATGCTTTTATATGAGATCATTGCTTTTTTTTTTTTAGCTCTTCTCAACCTCAGGAAGACAAGTCTGAGCTTAAGAAAGTACAACACTCAACCAGCCCAGAGTCACTACATACTACCACTATGTTCCCATGGTCTGTGGATCATCCTGGTGGTGCTTCTGTTGGAAATAGCCTTTGCTACACACTGTTAATTTTCAAGGCATTAAATACTGGAAGGAGATGACAATAGAAATAAAATCTGTTCACTGAGGGATATGCAACTTTTTGGATCTGAAGCTGAAAAAGTGCTTTGAATCCAGTGGGGTCAAGTTTGCTGGTCCTGTCAGTGATTTCTTCAAATGGCTGCACCTTTTCCTGAGTGTACATGGTAGCCGCACAGGAGTCTATGACTGATACAGCAAGATCCTAATCACAAATCCTGCTTTGGATCTGAAGACCTGCACATCTGTTAAACAACTTGTACTACTTGCTTTCAGGCTTCACCCAAATTCAGCAAAAATATGATGGGCAAACACATACTGGATTCAACATTTGAAGCTGTTATTTGGGTCAGTCTAGTCCACTGATCCAGAATTTTGTAGCTATGCTCTTTAAAATCTCCTTTACTGGAATTGGAATGTGGAGTCCTATGCACACCAAGCTGTACTCTACCACCAATCTGTGTCTCTTCATAAAGCAAATAACTTGTTTTTATTCAAACTTGGCATATACCATTGATTCTCAAGTTCAGTATTTCCTACTGTGCCCAGTAGTGCTTCCTTTGTCTTGTAAAATCAGGATCTTCGAGCTTTATATTTTCAACACTTTGCTTTTGACTTATGGGTCTCACTTTTTGCTGTTTTTCTGTTTCCCTTTTCTAATATTATGCATCAATCATGTTCAACTTTACTGCTATCAGTGGATTCACCTAATTTATTTTATTCTACTGCTTCCACAGAGATAATGGAGTTCTTTGGAACTAAATAAATAAATAAATCTCCCTAGTTTTCTTTTAAACATTCCAACCCCAGATTCTTTAGGTTAGACATCAGCGGTAAAACACTAGGTATCCCCCAAAGAGGACATGGAATCCTCCAAAATGAAATAAATATTTAAAAACTAAAATAAATTAAAAATAATTTTGCTATTTAAGTGGCTAAAATTCTGCGTCTATTCTACATCTGCATTCTCCCCTGAGAATCTCCATAATTGGCAATCTTGGAGATTTCAGGTCATTTCAGGAAGGGAATCCTAGTCTAAAAAGGTTGGCAACTGTGGGGTAGGATTGCTAATTTGTTTCTTTCCCTCAAATTTATGACTATCCAAAAACAAACAGTACCTTTTCTGCACATTGCCTCAGAAGTAAGTTTCAGTGGTTAGTTCTCTCAAGGGGGGCACTGTGGGGAGAAGTCCAAAGAACCAAGATGGCAGGCATGACTGCGTGATCAAAGCTCCCCCCCCCCATTTTTTTATGTGGATCAGCTTGCAGATATCCCCATCTCCCAATATGGTAAGCTAAGACAGAGTGTCACTAGGTGGTTTACAGTTCAGCATCTTGTGGGAACTCACCCTTCTTGTAGCATGCTTCCTAAACCAAGCAATACGATTAAGCTGCAATATAAGTTTTGTGCTGTGTTTCCTTAATCATATTTAAGTTTAAGGTATCGTGTCACTTTAGCCTCGGTGATCAATGGAATGTACTATCCAGTCTATATACACATTATTTAGGATTGCAGTGTTAAAATGGTAATATAATGGGCATGTCCAAATTTGAAATATGCATAAAAAAATAAATTAAATAATGGGGAAAAGAGTAGCACGCAATATGATTTGAAAACATATAGAATGTTCTAAAATAAACTTAACAAATGATAACTATAATGATATAACTATAATAAATATAATAATCACTTTTTTAAGATTTGGCTTTAAACTTTCGACAGAGTGAGAGAGAGATCTCTATATGAATGTCACAGGAATTTTATTGTGTGAATCCTAGAATTGTATATGAACTAGATGGTGCAGAAATGACGTAGTTAAACTCTGATCTATTCTCCCAGAGGCACAGCTGTGCACGCTGGAGGATGGACCGTGCCTTATTGGGTCTAAAGAAAGAGTTCAGAAAATGTTTGCCTTTCTGTGCTTAATCCATATTTTTAAAGAAACAAAGAAAGCATTTTCTAAACAACACAGTTGGTAGCAGGTGCTGTTTTATGCACATAGATGGATTCTGACCAGCTGTTTGAGTTTATTCTTTGACTGCCTTTTGGTGGAAACATCATCGCCAATAAAAACAAAAGCAGTAGAATCTTCCTAGCTGAGTGTTTTATAGAAACCATGAAATATGGTTTATCTGAAATATCTTGACAAACCAAATCCTAGTTGGGTTACCACAGTAAGAAACTGGTAATTTTTCAGCCTGCTAGAGAGACCTTAAATACTGTTGATTTTCACTTGGGACCACTGAATACATTGTTTTGGCATCAAACCAATTCATACATTAGCCCAAACACAAACCACGCTTTCCATATTTCAAAATATATTTTTCCAATGTGTTTCTTCTGTAGTCCCATCCCACTCCATGTCTCACATTCTCATACTGGGTTTTGTTTTTGTTTTTTTAGAATAATCTTTTTTGTTGTTATTGGCTGAATGCAAAAATTAGGACAGCTTATTCCAAAAGTCTCCCTCTGTCTCTCCCTCCCTCTCCCCACCCCACCCCACTCTTCCTGCTCCTGACCATGCTTTCAGGTCATATTGAACTAATTCATATCTGAAGCAATGTGTTGTGGCAGATGCATTTATTCTGGCCAACATACCATAGCAGTCCTCTTCATTGGGTTTTCTCATTTGATGGTGTCATCAGCCTCAGAGACTCTCATGTACCTACGAACTAACACCTGACAAGTTGTAGTCATAAAGAAAATCACAACTTGATTGCTCTTACCTGGGAAAATTAGAGATAAAGATGCTCCCAATTCATACCAAATCCAAATTTCAACCACAAATATCAATCTAATGTAAATTTAAGCTCAAAATCACTTCAAATCCAACTTGGCATCCAGTAATAGCAGCGGTGGGAGGGAGGAAAGAAGGAAATAATTTCAAGGTGTTCTTCTGGCCTATCTTGTCTGAGGAGTTGGGTTGCCAGTCCACGCCATGGAAATTTACTAAATCGCGAGCCTGTTATTCTGGAAATCAGACTCTTTAATTTGTTCCCCTACCCTAGTGATACCATGGTTTTCTTCCCATAACACTTGTCGAGATTTATTTATTTATTATTAAACAAAGAAATTAAACAGATCTGCCTCTGGGCCCTTGTGCTTATCAGTTTACTAATTCTGAAGGTTTCTTATACTTCGGTTCCTTGTTTCTCTCATCTGATCTAATTTATTTTCTGCTTTCCAAAGTAATGATGATCATGTTATTCTTCTGTATTGACCTACCCTTTGGAAAGTGAATTAACGGTTTTGTTCTTCAGCGATGAAAAATAGGGAAAAATCCATTCTGATTTTGTAGGGCATTGCCTATAAGGGCACTGCTGCAAAGTTGGATACCATTCTAAAAAGTGTTGTATTGTGGCTTGAGCATATTCAGACACAGACCATTCCAGATGAAGCTGAACTTTAAAGATAAATTCTTCAGCTTTGATATCTTGAATTCAACAGCTGGAAAAGAATGTTATCTGGAGTTGAAAGCCTAAGAGAGAAAATATACTATTCTGTTGAGAAAGTCAAGGATCCATAGTATTTGGGCAGCATACTTGAAATGGAAATCATTGTTGCTGATGCTGTGCTCTTATTTGTGGCTCTTCTTGAGGTTTCATGGATTTATCCTCTAGTGCTCAGACTCAGACAGTGGAGGTCCCAACCCAAGGCTCCTGACATACAGCTACTTATGATTATAACTGAAAGAGCAAAGGTAAGAAGCTCCATATGTTGCTTGTGATATTTTTCTTTATCAGTTATTATTTTTATATGAAAACACTCCTAATAATCCTTGTGGAAAGTTAACACTGCCACCAAGGGTGCTTTGGGTTATTCCCAGAAATATATCACCGGGATATAGAAAAACTCATGAGCTTCAGTACTAAAGTAAGCTAGTAGTGCAATTCTATGATCCCATGAGTAGCATGATAAAGTCCAGGAAACTCTTAGAATCTCCCAGCTTTGTATGTGGGGTTCCAGTCTCAGAGTTCTGACCTCACCAAATTCTATCTCTGGTGCAAATGTGGAATGATCTGCAGTAAATACTTCTGTGATGTCAGAGAGGGCAAAAAAGTGTGCCTAATGTCATTTCCATAACACTTCCTTCCCTTCCAAACTTATTTGAAAATGGAGAGGAACATATGCCAGTCCTGGAGCTGACCAATATCGGGAGTTAGCGGCTTAATGACGCTGAAAGTTGCCGGCCAGAAATGGCTGACGCTTCGGCGGTTCGAGTCCAGCCTTCATGCTAAACAGGGTGAGCTCCTGTTTCCTCCCCAGTTCCTGTCAACCCAACAGGTCGAAAACTCACGTGAGTAGATAAATGGGTACTCTCACTCCGGTGGGAGGAAAAATGCTGGCGGCGCTTGCACGGGAGTCAGGAGTAGTTGCCGGTAAGCGCGAAACCGCGCTCGCCTAAAAAAGGCGCGAAGCAACGGAAACTCTGCCTCCTGCGCTCGCCAGCAGGGCTCTGCTCTAGGAAGGAGGCTCTGGCAAACCACTTCTGAAACAATTGCCTTGAAAACTGCAAGGACTCGTCCAAGCAGTCACTGCAGGGTCAGTAATGACTGAGCGCATACAAAAAAAAAAAAAAAAATAGACAGACATTAAAAAATATATAAAATGCATCCACTCTGTCTTCTGTCTTACTAACACCAAGGCAAAAAGATGGGTAAATGTTTTATATTTCCAACTCCCCATATCATTTCTCTTCTTCTAATTTTTTTAATGAAACATCTAAGCATTGTTTGTTCTAATTCAGATACTTATCAAGAAAATAAGCACTGTTTGGAAGAAACTACAGTCACAACCGATTTCTCAGGCTATATTGAATTGAAATACATCCACACTTTCCTATTTGAGGTCCTTTTTCTCCAGCTTTTTCCAGCTGCTTTCCTTCTCCTGCCTTGTCTTTCTTATGCATCAGCATCAGCTTTTCTTGCTGCTTTGTTTTGGCTTTTGGACCTTTGCCAAGATTCATCATTTCCTGCTTACACAGCGATCTAAACCAGACCTTCTAATCAGCTTCTCTGCCCTGGATCCTTCCCTTCTGCTAAAACAAAAAAACAAAGCAAAACCCATTATATATAGGATCTCTCCCTTTATTTGCTTCTCTTATTTCTCTGTCCCCTTTAACACAGTCACAAATGGATTAAGACAGGAAAGTTATGTATAGGATGCGTGAGATGTGACAGTCTTTTTGGAAGCACCTAAGAGACTTATAAGCATGCTCACTTTGGAGAATAGCTCAACACAATCTAGGGAAATCATTTGAATGTACTCACAATCTTTATTGCTCAGAAAGAGTCTTGATCCAAATCCAAAGTAAGCTTATCAAATTGCTACATATCACTGTTACTAATGAAACAATATTGCCTTACTGAGTCCATTAGCACTGTTTGGGAAGGGACTGTTTATAAAAGCCTTTCTGACATTACTTTAGCCAAAGGGCAAGAAATGGGTTAAGGGCTTTTTTTATCCGGTTAGGTCCTGCATTGCATCCAAACTATAAACTGTACTCCCCGAAGGGCTCCATTGAGCTCTCACTCTCTCCATTTTTATAAAAGGAATTAAAAACCTTCTCCTAGAGCAGGGATGAATGACTTTTGAGTGATCAGGGGCTGTAATCCAGCCTCTAACCCAGTGTTTCTCAACCTTGACAACTCTAAGAGGTGTGGATTTTAACTCCCAGAATTCCCCAGCCAGCCATGCTGGCTGAAGAATTCTGGGAGTTGAAGTCCGCACCTCTTAGAGTTGCCAAGGTTGAGAAACACTGTTTTAACCTTCTGGAGAGCCTCAAGGCATAGCACTACCAGCTCCAGGCTGCACAAATCTAAATGACCACTAGAGGACAGAGTTAGAGTTTCTGCCTTCTATTGTTCATCTGGATTTTTGCAGCATCGATCTGGTAGTCCTAAAGAAAATCTTCCTGTGATGTGGTGATGTCTTTGCAAGGAATGTGGCTAAAGTTTTCATCCTTTGTTGGTATTTATGGGGTTGGAGAAAAGGTGGAAAGGGAACAAGAAGCTCTGGGTAGCAAACTGCCTTCCTTAATCTGACCCCCCCCCAAAAAAAAAATTCAAAAAGCACTAAAAATTATCTTATTTTGGCATTCTATTTTGGCAGTTTGGGGGATTTTAAAGTGGTAATTAGAGCAAGGAATCTTTGAGAAGCAAACTGCATTCTTTTTTAAAAATGAAAGAACTAGTCTCAAAGCTTGCCACTGAAACGTGGCTAATTCACTACCAAATTTCATTAAATCTTTATCACAAATTGAATGTGGGGAGCCACATGTATCCCATTGGCCATGGATTTCTTACCCCTGCTTTTGACCCAGAACTTTCGGGTAGCTTTGACTATGGTTATAATTACCATTTATGTATTTTCCTGGACACATTAAGTGGAGGGAAGGGGGACATAGACTTTTTGAATACCCTAACAGGGTATAAAAGATGGTGGTGGTGGTGATGGTGACGATGATCAAATTAATTTTACTTCCAGTGTCCATCTTCCAACTATACCATCTGAACTTATTTTTAATGGTCATGATGAGAGGGAGGATAATCAGAATCTCAGAAAGTTAGACGGGATATATGCTTTTTTGCATACATCTTTTCCCTAATCACCAAGTAATCTGAGTTTTCTTTAGATGAGCGGTCACTTACTTAAACTTTATTTATGGTGAGGGCAAAATATCAAGTACATTACAATACACACTGATAAAAACAAAGGGAGAAATTAATAGAATTACAGATCATTCAGGCAGAAATAAATCAGTCAGCAAGCATTGCCAGTGCTAAACACAAAGTCTTTTCATGCTAATCATAATCAAACAAAATTTGGCAACTCTCCTGGATATTTCTGTAGACTTATCTGCTAAACAGACACAATTATGGAGGGGCCAGGAGGGTGGGAGTGGCAAATGATAAAAGCAATGTTGAGCTGTTGCAGCACAAGCTCTGCCCCTTTATACATGCACTGTGAAATTGCACACATGTATGAAAGAGCCAAAGCATGCATCTCAATAGCATGATGCTGTTTCCATCTTTTGATGAAAGCCTCTAACTCTGCAGATGCCTCCACTGCTACAAATATAGAATGTTCTCTTCATTAGACCAACCCAAGTGGGAGGTTAATAGGCCACTAATAATTCTGAGCACCATCATGATAAAAAGGACAGTGCAATGATAGATGCAAAGCCTTGAACAAGGTGATCTTATGACAGTGTATTAATAAACCTTTCCTCCAGTGCCATCTATGGCAAGGCAGACTCTGGCTAATGAAAATGTTCTTTTGTGTAGAGTAGAAATAATAAAGTAAGGAGAAAGATCTATTACCAAGACTGCAGTTGCAATAATAAGAGATTTACTACAGTAGCACCATTCTGCAAGTCCAGGTCAAGGACTGGACTAGTTAATCTCCAGAATGGCCCTCTTTGGGCTTGATGTCATCTAAACCTGAGTTTTAGAGCCAAAGTAATTCAGGTCTAAGGCTAGGCTTTTTTTTTTGAAGAGGAAACATATTTATTGGTTGTGATTAACTGGGCCAAAGAACCATCCAAGGAGGCTATTTTAGCCACTACTTTAATCAGCAGAATCTCATATGAACCTGTATGGAGGCAAGGCCAAGTTTCCACTCAAGAAAGTAATTAGGCACAGAATGAGGAACATGCAGCATGACTTGTAGGAAGTTATACTGTGTTGCTCCCAATACCTTCTTGTCTTTAGAAGCACAGAGCTTAGCTTCACAAAACAGAAGACTCAGCACCTTGATCCTGAATTGCTATAGAAGAGTGTTCTATCATTCAAATTCAAACTAATGTACTAGAAACCTTTTCCTTACAGTGCACTTAAGTGGTCTGACAACTTGGTACTTAATCCCTTTATAAGACTATGAAATAGCATACATTTCTTTCTTTCAGCCCTTATCTTTCTATGGAATTTAAGCACTTTTACCTGCCTTCAACTTACATCTGACAATTACCAATGGAGCTACATATTAGGACTAGCTTTAATTTTGAAGAAATGCTTCAAGCCTCACACAAGTTGAGCAATTTTCTATAATTAATTAAATATGTGAGACTCTGAAGAAAGATGCCACTGCATTAAGAGTGATTTGACTCATTGATGCAATAGCAGCTTCCTTCCGGCACGCATGGAAACCTGAAAAAAGATGTGCCTTTTTAATGAATAGTAGAGAGATGCTGTACTTGTATAAGGTCTGACACAATGCTGCTGAATAATTTTCCAAGCATGCACAGCCTTGCCACATGTTAAGAGAACCATAACCACCACCAATGCTGAAGTTTCATATTCAGTTGTTCTCATATGTAAAACGCAGCCACATTCACTCTACATTTGTCAGGGTCCTTACCGTAAGGAGCAAACATGGAAACAGGAATTACCCAGACGTCTTTAAAGGGTTTTTAACATCACAATTACAGAATCTAGAATAGGAATTTCCAGCCTTGAGTTCATTAAGGCAGTTTCTTTGAATGATCTGAATCTCTTCTTCCAAGGATTTTTTTTTTTTGAGGGGGAGGGGGTGACAAGAGAGTTTGTTTTTATCTTTTCTACCTGTACTGAGTTGCCAATTACTGACAAACTCTGACCTTACCTTTTGGTTGTTTATGTCCAACTTCCTTCGCTTTCCATTACTTTCCCAGCCTTCACACAATCTCGTGCAGCCTTCTAATTAATTCTATTAGATCAGTGTTGGCTGGCTGGGGAATTCTGGAAGTTGAAGTCCACTCATCTTAAAGTGGCCAAGTCTGGACAACACTGTATTAGATCATTAAACTGTATTAGATCATTAAAGAACTCTTCTAATAAATTGATAGATGCAATTATAGTTAAGTGCCCATTAATTTGCATATCTCATTCTGAACTTGAACTTGGCTGATTTGTGTGGCACTTACCTGCAAGGAAAACAAAATATTCAGACTATCCAGGGAAACCCAACTATGCAAAATTATTTTATTTTGCAAAATATGATTTCTCTCCAAAAAGCAGGCTTGACTGTGGAAAGAGAAATGAGCATGGTACGAATGTCCCCTTGTTGAGTTAAGGAAAAAGGAAGGAGGAGATGCTGATATATATAATTGAGAATGTATTACCTGAGCCCAAAACATGCACTTTGTAGATACTAAAGGTCCTTGATTATGGAATCAGGTTGGTGGCCAGGTAGCTAAAAAAGTAGCTTAGGCAGCATTTAGTTAGCAAGTGCAGATGCCTCCTTGATATTTTTATGCTTGGAGAACAAAGTGAGAGATTTCTACTCTTCTCCTGGCTTAGATTAGCGACATCTCATGCTGGCAGAGAGTCTACTAAGTCACACTTCTTTCCTCCCTTCTAAACTGAGAAAAAAGCAAAACATTTTGGTCTCTTGGAGTTCCTTGGGCTAGGCCTGACATCAATCTTCCCAGACTGAAACCCCAGTTCCCAAAGTCAGCCAGTCACAACAGTGTGAATTCCTCAGGGAGGTGCCAGTCTCATCCTCTTGTTCTTCCCACGCTGTTCTGGTGAGCTAAGAAAATGTTTGTCTCCCTGAGCCTGGCCTTCATAATTCCACTCCATCACACTAGTCCTGATATCAATTCTTGTGCAATGGTGGACTTCTGCTAGTTTCAGCCAGTATAGCAGAAATCCATAACAACATATGTTCAATATATTCAATCAAGTAGACTTTCACAATTAACTAACATCTTTGGATGAAGTCCAATGTGTTTATATATATATATATATATATATATATATATATATATATATTTCTTTGAAGTCAACTCGTGGACCAAGTAACAGAGTTAATTCCAAAACTTCTAGAGGGAATTGATAGGCAATGGCTGCTGTAAGTTGTGAATTTCTGCTGAATTGAATAATCCTCTTCAGAGTATTGCTGAATTTCTCATTTAATTAAAGCAATGGCATCGGTGTTCCCATAGCTTTTTTTGACTGGGGACTTAACACTAAGCTTGGCCTGGAACATTACATCCCTAAATGAGCCAGATCTCCTATGTCCACATCTTCTATAAAAATGTCTTGTTTTGAACAAGCATCACAAAGCACATCCCAGTTATTCAAATAATCCCTCTCTTTCATTAGAGGTGGGCCTGTCTCATGGAAAAAGCTTAACACATTCAGATAAAGGATCAGTGTACTATTAATACTTTTTTTGCTAACATAATACAAAAGTGATTTGCAGATCCCTTGGCAAAACAACAAGCAAAGTCCAGTCGCAATCACATTCCTCCATGTCTTTGATCAGTGTCATGGTAATCATAGATTCAGAACAGGAAGAAAAATCTAATGATTGTATGTTAGATACAAACAATATGTAATCTTTGGAATAAAATAAATTGTATCAAAACAGCTACAAAATTTAAAAGCACTAACAAAGACAGAAACAGCATGCATAAGAGTTCTGGGAAAGAATTATCTTTAATTTTCAAAAGCAAGCAGGGAACATGAAGCATAATCCAAGGGATGTCTGTTAAAGTCCATCAAATTACTCTCAAGTATGTGCTTATAAGACTGCAGTCTTAAATGCAATAAAAGAAATCCCCCACAATATACTCACATACATTCAATTAAGATAGAATAACAGTTTCAGGCAATGGTTTTTAATGTGGGGAAGTATTGTCTCAAGTTTTCCTGGATCACTTTCTCCAACACAACAGAGCTCCTAAGATTCAGGAGCTACTAACTGAACTATCAATAATATAAATATCTTTTCCAAAAACTCTCATCAGTAATTTTCCTTACATGCAAAAAAGTCTGAAGCAAGTAGTCTTAACAATATCCTCAATATAAGCTCTGTGTGTGCATGTATGCACGTACTGTATGTCGTTCCTACTGTCTTCAGTAAAATATATGTTCAGGTAAACCTGTATCCATATATAATCTAGAATAGATTGATTTTACTGCATTACTACTTATTTTTACATAAAATCAGAGGAAAGCCAGAAGGTAAATTTGTCATTAGATTAAAAAAAAAACATGCAGAGCATAGCTTCTGAAATTTTTCTGACTTCTTAACAGCAGCTCTCTTCTGAGACACAAGACTAAGAATGGATCCTTGGCAGCATTCTGAGTCTGCTCAACTACTCCCCCTGTAAGAGATATTTTTTCTGATTTCTGAGTCTGTCCTGGCTTTAAGGAGTTATCCTGCTGATGGACACACCTACTGGCAGAAATCTGAACAGAGTCCTAAGTCTCTTCACACATTTTCTTTCAATCATTACATTGGTTGGAAAGAATAACAAGGTTGCAGAGCATGGCCTTAAAAATTATTTCCAGCCCTTTTACCTGCAGAGCCCATAGGAGGCCTCTGTATGTTCTTCTGTATAATGAGTTTGTATCTATGTGTATGTCTGCTCAAGACTAATCAGGGTGTGTGCATCTACATTTTGTGTCTGTGTGTTTCTGCTCTCCTTTTGTGTGGCCTCTATGAATATTTTTGTTTATGTGTACATTAATAAGCAAAGGATGGGCTGCAGATGGTTCACCCTGAGTCACATGACCAGGAAGGAGGAGGGGCTAGAATGGAGCAGTCAACAATATTCTAAGCCATTATCCAAGTTCCTTCTCATATGGGTAGATCAGGGGATTTTATTCTGAAGTTTTTGGGGTGTTTTTTTTTTTTTTTGCAGCCCCCTGGCTGGATCTAGTCCTAGTTTCTTGTTTCCTTTGCCAGCTTCTCCCCACAGACCAAATTTGTTCCTTCTCTGCTATGTTTTTGGAGACTTATGCTGATAGAGAGACAAATGGATAAATATATGAACAAATTCCAAACCCCCTTTAGATATTTTTTTTTTCAACATTTCTGTGGGATTGAAAAGAACGCTAAGGACTTTTGGTAAACAACTTCTTACTACTTAAAGAAGTATTTTACAAAAAAAATTGTGCACACATTTACACAATAGCTTTATTCAGCTGCCCCCAAAATTGCAGCACATTTTTTCTAGCATGTCTTGTTGAATACTCTCATTGTGTAAATATGAATTAATATCAGTGCTTACAGTTGAACTCTATTTAATAATGGAAGCATTGCCTTCTCTTGTTCAAAGAGTTTCATCAGATAGAAGCATGTGAAATACTAACCTCAAGGTCATTCTTAGCCTTTTTCCCACGGTTTATCAGAACAAAGATGTTTAAATCGTTCAGATCTGATAGTTCTTTTTAGCAAGAACTTTCAGCATCTGTCACTGCTCAGCAGGGGTTAATTTTCTCAGTGAAATTATATTGATGATCTTATGTTTATATATTGAAATTATTTTGCTTTTTCAGCTTAGGTTTTTGCATCTGCAGAAAACTAAAGGGATCAAAACATAATAATTAAAATTGCAATAGACAACAATTCAGCTAAAAGAAGAAAGATTCAAATTGTTTGCAGGTTGCACATTTCTTCATGCAATCCAAAAGTTAACAGCAAGCACAGCAGGTCCTATAACATCAAAATAGAATTCCTGTTTATGCATCCAGGGATATTCTTTCCTGGATATATTATTTTCCCTCTGTATGTGCATTATGAATTAATTGTTGGAAATATTCCTTAACATTATAAAAGGAGACTACTTTGCAAGGAATACAGTTTAATATCATAATGGCATATTATTTCATTGAGTTTTCAGATGCCTCCTATGGTGCCCACCTGTTTTCTTATCCACCAATATGGATAAGATCCTTATCCAGTATTTTTTAAAAATACTATTTTAATTTAAAAAGAAATAATAGGAAGCTGGTACATTGCAAAGAATCAGGCTCCAGAAGTTATTTACCTTCTATTCTGTGGTTGTATGTGCGCATAATATTTTTATTATGTAATGTTTGGGGGGGGTGTTGTTTTAAACTTGTTTACATATGGTTGGATTGTAAAATGCTCAGAATCAGTTGACTATTGGAGCGCCATAGAAGCCAATAGCTAGATGGTGAGAACCAGTTTGGTTTAGTGGTTAAGGTCCTGGACTGGGAGTAGAAAGACTAGTCTTGCCTTAGGCATGGAAGCCAACTTGGTGACTCTGAGCTAGTCTCTCTTGCTCAACCCTAGGAGGAAGGCAACGCCAAACCTCTTCTGAAAATGTTGCCAAGTTGCCAGGAGTCAAGACTCGAAAGCACAACGGAGAGAAAGAATTGATAGATAGATGTAAGACTCAGATCTCTGAATCCTGAATGAGACTCTTGGAGCAAGTTTTGAGTTAAAACTAACATACATGTGACTTTTATTTAAAACAGTCATTAAAATATAAGGCAAAATATAACGCTGAGAATGCTTATATCTGTCTTATTCCTAAGCATTTCTCCTGCTCCATTTTTTCAAGGTGATCAGTCCTAAAACTCAGTTATGTTCCAGGATGCCCAATAAAGACTTTCCATGAGCTTGCCAATTCATTGCTGCCTTTTTTCTATCCAGGTCTGCTGATGCCAAAATATTCTGAGCTAAGTCTTCTGTTCCTTTCCCAATGGCTACTTTGCTGCCATGTAAGCCCATCAGGTAACGTTTGTTTCCAGTTGGCATCTTCTAATGTAATCTATTTTCAGCCTTCTCATATTTCAGTTCATTTATTCACTGGCATTACTCTATTTAGCATTAACCTATCATAACATTATCTCCCAGCTGAAAGTTCTAACACAATATATCCTTCCTGTTACCCAGGCAGAACAATAAAACTATATTTATCCAAGTTATTATAAGTCAGATTTGTCTGAAAGGGGCTTATTATTCTACACCATTTCCACTATATTCCTCATCATCAAAGCTAATTTGAATAAAATCACTTCAGTCTTCTTTCAAAGTAAGGGTTGGGGTTTGATGCAATCTCTAGGGAAAGGATACATAAAACTCCAACAAGGAGTCACCTGACAATTTTTTTTGCTCACCTTCATAGACATGATATGAACATAGTCCATTAAGGCAATTTATTAAGAGCTTGGTGGCCTCAGATTATGAGCAAAGCCAATTTCTGAAGCATACATAAAAGTAATGTTAGATATATATAAAAGTCATCAATTTTATCACTCCTTAATGCATCACAAAAATTGGGTTTTTTTCTATATCAGACTTGCATTCCTAACTGCCAATCTGTCTAGAAATTATCATAGTAATTTATGTGTAGAGTAGTCACATGCGTCAAATTCAATTTCAGGCTGTCTTATTTTCCAGAACTTAACTTCACACTTTTTTTAGTTATATTATGCAAAGTAAGAGCCATTAATATTCTAACTCTGTAAACTAAACAATAAATACTGATGTAACAAAAAGTTTGATAAAATCAGAACAAGTCTACAAAGTGAACATTAAAAAATATTATATCTGTGTTTTGCTCAATACTGGATGTTTTTAGAGATTTCCCTATGGGAGGAAAATGCCCTGTAAGGTGTTCTAAAACATTCTTGTGTTCTTCCTTATGAACCTGTTGTCATGGATACAGGATGCTGTTTTCTTAAACAAAAAAGTCAGTGTAACCAATATATCTTGTTGACCCAAGGAAAAAATATTTCATGGTTTAATTTTGCAGTTCAGAGCCTGCTTGATTTCTGAGTCGAAAATATGTTATTCTTTTTTCCAGATAAGAAAATATGGTGTATAGCAATTAAAACGTATACTTAATATGAAAACCATCCTTTTGCAGAATGCAAAACAGTTTCATAAAACCATAGTAACTTCTATGACATTTGAAATTGTTTGTAACTGATTTTTAAAAATACAATAACAAATTGACCACATATTTTTATTGCTCTAATGCATTGCAGTATGTCCAAATTATTAGTTAAATATATTGAAATGGCACCTGGACTATCGTCAGATAAAATATAGAAACCTAACAAATCCATGTTTGAGCAAAAACTAACCCATGTGAACTATTTAGGGCATTGCTAATGATCACCTTAATAAACAGTCATACAAGAATGATCCTATCATTTGTAAATAATGATGAATAATAAAAGAAATCATACCAGGCTGTACAGGCTTGCTGTGAGAACTTAAGAAACTGCCTATTCTGATGGATAAAGATATTGTGAAAGATTGGTATTTGAAGTCATTCATAAGAACTAAAGTCAACAGTATTTATTTTCATCTCAAAAATGGAATAAAAATTGTAATAATATCCAGATTTGGACTAATTGAAAATTGCTGATCAGAATCCAACACATTGCTTAGCATTCTAAGAAAAGGAGCAAATAGGGTAATTAATTCTGCTCTTCTCCTCTTATCACTCAACTTATTCTCCAGCAACCTACCCTAAAATCTTCCCATCAACTTTTATTTATATAGGTAGAGAGAAGTGTAACTAGCCAACCATTCTTATTTACCAATGAGTAAAACCCTCCCTGCTATTTTAATCATTTCTGGGTAGGAGTAATTTAGCAGGAAAATTAGGAATATAAATCTGAATTTTATTTGTGTGTGTAACCTATAACTGAATAATTGTTGAGTAAAGAGACTATTATAAATTGTGTCTTGCTGATATGACTGATGCAAGAATGCATGACTGTGAGTTGGAGGAGGTGGTGGAATAAGGTAACCCTTATAAGATTCAGCATAGATTGGACATGATAAACTATGTTGGGGAATGGGGCAAAAATGTACTTAATGCCAAAGAATCTATTGCAGTTCTATGTAGGTATCAGTGGTAGCTTGCCTACCCTGGCTACTCAGTATAATGATCCAAGGCCAACAGAAGGTCAATCCATCCCACCAGTTGCAAATTATATTCATCCATGTATATACAAGTAGAAACATTATATGGAGGGAGTGTATGAATGGATAAAATTTGATAAATAACATTTAATAATTCTGTTTCATTTGCTATTCTAAATTGACAGTTTGTGTTTGTCATTCCTGTACTAATGTATATTACTTGAGCACATAGCCTCCCTAGGACAGAAGGACAATTCAACTCCTACTAGACACAATTAGGACACAGTTACCTTCCAGCTTTCCTTTTTCAGCTGTGAAAATCCCTAGGTAGTGGTGCTGGAATTAAAGAGTGTACTGAAGAGTCAATGATCTTGAACCTTTAAATCAATAAACATGTACAACCATCACTGAAATATATGTATGTCCCTCTAGGGCAGGTCTGACAGAAAATAGAGCAGGAACTCCTGGTAGATCTTTAGGTAATATGCAGCAGTTTCCTAAAAGTTTCTCATTTCCAATACCAACAAGTAAGAGCATCACCTGATGTGGCATTGTGCACTCCAGTCTTGGCTTTGTGCTCTGTGATCCCAGTTTTTCCTAGTGTACTTAAAATCATTGCAAAGTCACTTTGTCTTTTGAAACATTGTCACTTTATAGAGTTTGGGGCAATCTGTTTTCCCTTTGCTGAAGCTCATGGGTTACCCTGCCTGGGATCCTGGGTGACATTCTAAAACAGTACTAGCAGATCTTTCAAGGAGAAAGACCTTGACAACTTGGCAACTTTAAAATCTACCCCCCAATAGGAATCTCAGCTGGGATATTTTGTTGCCAGCCAGACAAATAAACATAATGTGAATTAAGGACATGCATGAGCAATGCATGAGGAAGTTCCTTCCTCTTAATGTGAAGTTGGGTGAGAGTCATTTTGTTGCTGTAGGACCTGTGGTAGCACAGAGCAGGGTAACAAAAAAAGGAAAAACCATTTTCCTCAAGTAAATCTTCTGAGTAATTTAAATAAAAAATATTCTGGCTTGGAAAGAACATTTTGCACACACCATATATATCAAAAACAATAATTTCCATATGGTACATATAGAAAATATTTAGACCCCATATCCCCTCAGGTTAGATCTTCTGGCTAAAAGAAGATAATAATATGAAATAAAATAAGCCCTTTGAGGTATGAGATAAATAAAATATTTTACAGCCAATACAGGGTCAAGAGAAAAATAAATGTTCAGAAATATATTTCACAGGCCAAATATGAACTCTGAAGTCTCTGGGAACAAAGTATATGAAATCATGGATTCCAAATAGGTTAAAATCAGCAAATCCTCTTAACTATGTTCCAGTCGTAAAAAAAAGAATCACCCAGAGAGACTATGTCTAGTTTATATGTAGGTGGATATATCTGTGCTTTGGTAATTTTGTTGGTAATCATAATCTGTGAGTATGCACACCGTTCCAAAACCCAGTGCTAGAAGCTTATCTTCCCCAACCTGGTGTCTCCAGATTTCCTGTCCTAGTCTAATGTATCTGGAAGGTACCAGTTTGAGGAAACCTTTTCTAAAGCAAAGTCATTTCAATATCTAACCAATATGAACTACTCCCAAACATAATATAACCTCACCTCATCCAAAATCATTCATGGTGAGGTACAAGTGAAAAAGAGAACTTTATGCATTTTTTAGCTCAGTCAGAAATGACCTTGTTCAAACAAGAGGACCACACATCAGTAAGGCTCCAGATTGAACAGAGAGCTGTACCCACATACAAACAGTGCAATGATAGCTCTCGTTTAAGCCTCAAGCACAGGAAGGGTTGGAGCCCTGCCCTCTTTAAGCTTTCACAGATTTAAATAATGCCTTAAGAGGGCTCTGATTAACACTGTGATAGAGTTTATACTGTATTTTTTCCTGAGTTTCCTGCCTCAAAAGTCATATTGGCAAAACTGGTCAGGGGGCACTGAGGCCCACAGAAAAAGATGCCACAGCTGCATCTGATGTCTAAGCTTCAGTTGCCCTACTTCTTGCAGTCATTGGTTACACTAAAATTGGGGATGGGGCAGAGTTCTGCAACATGGGGTAAGACCACTTCATAGATACTGATAAGAGTGAGTTGGGGGGCAAAATGGCATAGCTTTGTTTTCTGTTTTCTTTTAGGGCATACACTATAGTTTTCACCTATTCCTACCAGAAAATGACAAGAAATGATGTCCTCAGCATTAGTAGCCAAGGGGCTCTGAGTGTCACAAAAGCGTATTTAAGGTCTTCATGAAGCTCTCAGGTTCCAAGTTGTCCATCCTTATCACATAGCCTTGTCCACCATCTTTCAACCCTTTATAAATTCAGGCAAATGCTTTTACAGACTATCTCCTTGCCAGTAAATGCCACCAGTATATTATAAATAGGAAAGTAGAAGAAATGGAGAAATATTTTTGGTTGGTTGGTTAACTGATTGGTTGATTCTTTTTTTTTTTTTTTACCTGAGAACCATAAGCGGTCTTTGTCTTACTTACTCAGACAAGAACTGACAGCTGTTGTAGTTACAATGTGCTGTAATCCCAGTTCACATTAGCATGATCTTCTATGGGAAAGGAGGGTGACTCAAGTTCTGTTCATATGAAAGAATACAATACCAATATTCTAAAATCAGTTTACAAAGACCTAAATGTACTCCATTCAGCATATGTTGAAAAAGGCAACATTGTATCATGACTATAAAAATGTTAGCTCACCAGCACCACCAATCACTCAATGTTTCCAGGTGTTCTCCCCTTTTTCTACTGAGACAAAGAAGTCACAAAGTGTCAGACACCTGACTTAATGTTGCTTTGCTCCTTAGAGTTCTCTGTGGCCAAACGTGCGTCTCAGCCCATCTGTTTTCAATTTATCGTGCTATTTCTCTTAGGATACCTTTCAAATAGCTAAAGAAATGTATTGTCAGGCATGACCTAGCTCTGGTGCACTTTTCTGAATGATTTTTCTGGACAAAACAATAGATGCAATGAATATTCATAAACAATCCAGCTTTCCCAAATACCTTAGCAACTCGAATAAACCGAGCATGCCGATATTGTCTTGTATTCTTTCCAACTATTTAATGACCTTAATGTAACCACCACCAAACATCTGTGGACATGTAGGACTAAGTTGAAATGTAGTTAAAAGGTTATTCCTTGCCCATACCCCAAAGTGATTAAAAGATCAAAATTTATATCCTTCTCTAATTGATCCTCTGGAATATTGATCCAATGTAGCTATAGCAGGGACAGACATAGGCTTGTATAATGTAGGCTTTCTATAACTTATAATTTATTATTATTATTATTATTACAGAGTTGCAACAGAAACCCTTCAGGGATTGAGCAAGACGGTCTGGAACAAGAATGCCCATATTCCTCCAAATCTGTATTGTTCAGTGTGAGGTTCTGTGTCTCTGACAGCCATCATAGTATCTATCTATCTATCTATCTATCTATCTATCTATCTATCTATCTATCTATCTATCTATCTATCAAATTTATAGTAGAATAGTTAAGGTATTGGACTAGGAACAGGGAGACTTAAGTTCTAGTCCACTTACAGCCAGATACAACTTTGCACCTGTCGTCCTCTGTCAACCCAATCTACCTCACAGGGTTGCTGTTGATGGGACAAATAGGAAGGGGAAGCACTATGTACACTCCCTTGGCCTCTTGTACAAAAAACAGGCTATACATTCAATAAATACATAAAATAAAGTTATGTGGACATTTTTCTTCGTTAGTTTTTCTGATTCATATAGCTCAAAAAAGGTTGAGAGGTTTGTGAGAAGATGCTGCTCTTGAGGAATCCATAAGAAAATATAACCTTGATGAACATGAATATATCAGAGCTTTAATCATAAACAAAAGCAAGAAAAAGGAGAAAGGGTATACTTAGTACAAATGTATACATGCTCTTCACGCATACTGTGCATGCTAGCAAATACTAGAATCTCCAGATAATAAAAAAAGAAAAAATTCAGTTGTAAAAAGGAGACAGAAACATACTGGCCCGCTCTAGCTGCTCTTTCCCCATCATTTTGTTTCAAAGAATAACAGCTGGAATTAAAAACTGACACCGCATTCAGTTGTAATATTCACAATGTGTTGTGCTATCCCTGTGTATAGTTAAGAGTGGATGCAGGTTTCCTACTTTTTTTTTTTAATGCAACAGTTCAGTACCTCAGTGACATTTGGAAACTTCATGAAACAACAATGACCAGTATTGTAGGAAAACAAATTATTGTGTAAATGTGAATTACAGCCCATGGCTGAAATACATCAGTTTTGCTGTATCAGACTAGCATGACCCCCTTTTTGAAAGCAGTCACCATGTGGGGTGCCTATGAAAGACTTTTAAAAAAGACAGAAGACCACATTTAATTAATTAACACTGTATCATTTAAGAATACATCCAAATAATCAATAGAGTAAGGCTTTGATTCGCAGGTAATAAATATATCTAATGTGAAGTGAACATGCCCATTTTATACTGGAGATTTTTGCTACAAATGAGGTTGGAAGGAGCGGCAACAATCTTTTTTCCTCCTTCCTCCAAACTTCATGATGGGGGTTATTTCATCTTGCAAAAAGAGATGTGACATGGGGGAAAAAATGGGCAACTGGAGCCCATTTGTAGGATTATTCCCAGGGCTGTGATGCCTGTAGGAAGCCCATCATACTTTCAACACCCTTCCTGGAGGAATGACAAGCAAACTAAAACATTTATGAAATAAGCAAGGTGCAGTTTATTATTCATGGATAAGAAAATTCTATTGCTGGAATAGAAAATTACAAGCAAGAATGCCAAAATCCTTTGAGCAAGGGAAGGATCAGAGAAGTACTATTCCTGTACTTCCTTTGCTTCACGCTTACTCTCTAGATTGCAAGGGCTTCTTGCTCAGGATAAGGCACTGATTTGCCAAGCGTATACTTTGGCCATCTAAGGAATATGTAGCATTCAAAACAGAAGCTGAATCAAACAGGGCTGAGAGGCAGAGCAAGCTTAATAAACAAGATGCTAATCCTTGCTGACCTCAAATACTCACTTCTCATTTGAAGGAGATGTCTTGCTGGGGCAATACAGTGCAGTGGATTTGACTTTAATACAAACTTAATTATGCCCAAAGAAACATCTATTAGAAGATTGCCTATGAGAACAGAGCACAAAATAGACTTTGATCAGGGGTAAAATAATGAGTATTTTTATAAAAGACTGAAAACCCTTGATGGACTTGTTGCAAATGGTTGACCTGGCTGATTATTGGTTTTGTTAATTAAAAAGGGTTGAATACGGGGAGACGGGAAATATGGATGAAATTTTAAAGGGGGAGGAGAGAAAATAAGCTTGTTTGTAACTGCTGTAAAGATCGGAAGTCGCTTCTTTTTTCTAATATCCTTTTGTTTTTTTCTTTTCTCTTTTCTTTTCTGCTCTCTTTGTTTTATCTTTTCTCTTTTTTCTTAGTTTCCTGCTTTATATTTTTCATGTTACTTTTATTCATATAAAAAATCTTTAATAAAAATGATATGTATAAAAATATGTTGCTCTTTCATGATATAATCTTGGATCTGATCTGTCTGCCATCTGTCACTAGCCAGCTTAGTGCATATATTTTGGCTACATATACTGCTAAAATGGCTGAATCTAGTGAATACAATGAAGTATGCTTCATTTTAAGTGGGTCACCAAAAGTGACATGACAAGACACATCTTCTTCTGCCTGCTTTCCAAAAAGTGAGATTGGATGACCACTTTAGCCTCAAGAAACAATTAGTATTTGATTTATTTTTATACAGTTATTAACTATATTTGCATACTACTTTCCATTATTGTAAATCATAAACATAAAATAAACTAAAACAGGACTTTAAGATGGAAGAGTTAATAGTTTACCATTGTCTACCTTATACTGTAGCTATAAAACATTTTCTAACAACAAAAGCTTTTATGATGACAAATTACTTGCAGCCTTTGGCTCAAAGTGATTTATGCTACACTCCTGACTGTGGTTGTGTTATCTTAATGGCATTCTTTGTCTGTCTGTATGGAAGGGAGGTCAATTTGTTCTCTTGGTTGGATTTAAATATTATTGATGACAAGAGAGTTGACCTTGGCTGAACCGGAAACCCTGTCATGGCTTAAAGGCAGAATTTTGGGCAGCGGAAGATGCCACTAGCAGAACAAAAACGAGCAACAGTCTCTGATCAGCAAAATAGAAACCCTTTTTGATGTTGCAAAAAACAACAACAACAACACTTTCCTCTTGGAACACCAAGTCACTGCTATATCTTTTGTGGGGCTTAAAGGTTGGAAAAAGAGTTGAAAGGTGCATGAAAAGGTTGCCTGTCATAGAATCCTAGAATCCTAGGATTGGAAAGGACCTTGGAGATCTTCTAGACCACAGTTCTTCAACCTCAGCAACTTTAAGATGGGGGGACTTCAACTCCCAGAATTCCCCAGCCAACCTGGCTGGGGAATTCTGGGAATTGAAGTCCACCCATCTTAAAGTTGCTGAGGTTGAGGAACCCTGGTCTATACCAACCCCCTGTCCAGTGCAGGAATCTTCACATCGTACTGGAAAAATGGCTGCCCACTCTTTTCTTGAGAATGTCTGGTGATTAATAGCTCCCAGTCAGGAAATTCCTCCTTATTTCAAGTTTGGATCACTCGGTTAAACTTCCACCTACTGGTTCTTATCTTACCTTTGGTGCTATAGAGAATAAGTACGTCCATACCCTCTGTCCTGGGACATCCTAGCTAATGACTTTGGGCATTCTCTCTCAGCCCAATGTACCTCACAGGGTGGTTTTTGAGGGGAAAATAGGAGGAGGAAGGAGTATTGGGTATGTTGTCACCTTGAGAGATGATTTAGATAGATGATATAGATGATAGATAGATGATAGATAGATAGATAGATAGATAGATAGATAGATAGATAGATAGATAGATAGATAGATAGAAAAGGCAGGATAAAAATCAGTCACCATCATCATTATTCCTCCATGTATTGGAAGACTGCTATCATGAAGCAAGGTACTATAAGTTTGAAATGTAAAATCAGTTTAACTTGCATGGGGAATTGTTGATGCTGAATTTTGATACATACTAGAGACATGTAATGCCACTATAGGTCATTATTGAATAATGACTATAAGTTGTTTACAACGATTTTGTATGATAAACTGAAAATAATTTTGCAAGAATTTATTCATGAGGATCAATGTGGATTTTTACCTAAAAGACCGCTAAAGGACAATATTAGAAATGTGTTGGACATTTTGGAATATCTGGAGCAACATAATGAAAAACAACCAAAATTTATTTTCTAAGATGCAGATTGAGTTTGAAATAGAATTGTGTGCAAATGATGAACATGTAATTGCTAAAATGTATAAACTTTTATTGAAATTTGAAACAGAAGAAGAACAAGTGAAAGAATGTATGATAAAGAAGGCTAAAGATTTTGGTTATAATATATAGATTGAACATTGGGAAAATATGTGGTTGAAAGGATTGAAATTTACATTGTTTTATAATCTGAAAGAGAATTTTTATAAAATGATGTACCGTTGGTACACCTGAGAAATTGTCTAGAATGTATAAATTAAATTTATGTTGGAAATGTGAACAACCAAGCATGATAAAACAAGCATTTTATCATGCTTGGTGGATGTGTAAAAAAGCTAGAAAATTCTGGATTCAAATACATATACTGATTCAGAGGATTTTAAAGATTAATATACAACTGAGACCAGAGGTCTTTCTTTTGGGACTGATGGACAAACAGTTGGAAAAAAGTTATGGAACTTTGCTTTTGTACATGATAACTGCGGTGACATTATTGTATGCACAAAGATGGAAAGATTCAGCACTACTTACAATGGAGGAATAGTTGATGAAAATGATGGAACTTGCTGAGATGGCCAAATTGACTTCTTTGACCAGAGAAAAGCATCTGTTTATTGCCGACTGGAAAACCCTTATGGACTTTTTGCATAAAACAGAAAAAAATGAACTTATGATTTATGGTTTTGATGATTAGACAGGATAGACTATAGAAAAAAGAGAGTCATGATGTAACTTTAAAGAGAGAAATTCATAATTGTATTTATAACTGCTGTAAAGAAGATCAGAAGCCACTTCTTTGTATCTCTTCTTTGTATCTCTTTCTTTTCTATTTTTCTTTTACTCTTTTTTCTTTCTTGCACTTTTAGTTTTCTCTTTGATTTCTTTCCTTTTCTTTTTCCTTTCTTACTTTATATTAGTTTGAATTAGTTTTTATCTGTTTTTAAAACTTTTTAAAAACTTTTTATTAAAAAATTATTTTAAAAAAGTAATGTCTCACTCATATAGTAGAAAGGTAAAAAGTCCAAAGTTAAGAAAGAAAGGTAAATTATATTTAGTAATTAGAATTGGCCATCTTTGTGTGGAATGTAGTTGCTCAGTCATATTTTAACCACACTGAGAAAAAAATACACGTTAGCCTGTGACACCCGTGTTGGCAGTTCCATTTGATGCTCCTTTTCAATGATTCCATGTCAGCAAATCTTGTTCAAAATAGAGCTCAACTGGTAGGGTAGGATAAGCACGTTGTTTCTGTATTAACAATAATACAACAGAAAATCTGCCTTATGGCTTAGTTCTTAAATTTCAAAAATACAGGGTAAGATATCTTAAGGGTGTCTGTACCAGTGTAGCCCATATTTGGTTGATTCTAATGATTATGGAACAATATTCATAAATGGATATTCCAGGTCATTCTGACCGTAAAGGAACAGCATGTCTGGCTCCTATTCCTGCTGCAACAGCTATCTGACAGGACTCATAAAAGCACATATGGATCCTCAGATTCCCAGGGGGGCGATACAATATTATTAGAATTCAAAATTCTTTAAAAACCTATACATTTTTAAATCAAGCTATTTAAAAAAGGAGGTTTTTTGGTATCAATTATACACGTTACCAAAGGAGAGTGTTGTTCCTGCCCATGGGTCTAGGATTTCTTCTGATAATTCAAGGTTGCAGTTTCAGATGTAAAGCTAAATACATACAAAAATGAGCATGGTGTTTTATGGATTCTTACTGTGCTCATGAAAATTAGGCGATAGCAAAAGCATGCCACAGGTTATTTAAACATAAGAGAGGATACTTCAAGAATACTGAATCTGTCTGCAGTTTTCGTCCACAAATAATTACACGTAATATTTTAAATATTTAAATATTTAAATATTTAATTTAATTTAATTTAATTAATTTAAAAATATTTAAATATTTTAAAGTAGAATTTAGACTTAGTGCATAGCAGTGGAATTAGTAGAAGATTGAAATAACACAGCTCTGAGTATGTGCAGAGTGCCTTTTGATCTCACTGCTCTTTGATGCTGGCTGTCACACTTCTGGGATCTTCTCCAAGCAAAATGGCAGGAGTTCTAGACAAGAGCTTAAAACCTGTTACTATGAAAATAAATAGGGCCATGATCTTACAGTCCTAACAGCAGAGATCCCCAGGGAGGATCTCTGGCAAGGCAAGAAGACACTATCACTTTTGCAGTCCTATGTTTTAAACTCAGAAAATTCTGATAGCTTTGCCATTCTATCATTGAATGCTGGGAGCAAATACATTAAGAAGCCCTGAATGTACTTCCTCTACTTTGGACTTACTAGGAAAAAAGTGACCTCCCCAAAGAATAATAAACAAATAAAAAATGTCAATCCATCTCCTTCTGCCCTGCCAGCAGGAACCTAAGAGGGCTGTGGGTGAGCCTGCTTGTACAACCCCCAAGATTATACTGTAGAGATACTAACACCTTATGTTAATTTTTATTTATTTGAACTTCATCAACAAGTTTTCTGAAACCAAAAATAAGTATCAGCTTTCCACTTGGATATCATAATTAGTAAACCTGCATAAACTGCATTTAATTAACATTTGGAAAGTGTTAGCTATTGCCAAGCTAACGGGATATTCATATATTTTATATCTATATATAGATATAGCGATTAGCCCGCACACTCCTGGCCTTCCGTAAGGCTTTGAAGACCTGGTTCTGCCACCTGGCCTGAGGTGGGGTTGGAATACCTCAAGCATGGGGATGGCTAGCCCCATAGAGGCCTTCTGCCTTCAGCCTCAGATTTTTCATCCTCTTGGTCTCTTCTTTTTCTTTTTAGTAATGTTTTTATTTAAGGTTTTATGTATATGTTTTTAATGTTTGTTGTGAATCGCCCAGAGTTCCCCCATTGGGGGGAGATAGGTGGTTGAAAAATTTAATAAATAAATAAATAAAATCTATTGAAAAAGTTAAAGGAGAAAATTGGAACAGGAGACCAGGTTCCTTCCCATAGTAAATGATAGAGCAACATATGCAACACCATATTTTTCAAACAATTTAACCCCTTGACAGAAGATGGATGGCAGATTAACATGTCAGGGAAGTTCACTCCTCCTGCTTGTTCTGAATGTGGTCCCACTTGAGGCCTCCTGCATCAAAAAAGCTCCCTGTAAGAAAGACTCTAGCATTAAACATCTCCAAAAAGTGCTAAATGAGAGTTCAGAAAGCAATGCTTGATATTAGCTTTTCTTTTTATGTTCCAGAATTCTAAGATAGGTTCAGATCTGGCAGAGGCCCATGAGACTAAGCCAGTATGAGGGTTATATGAAATGTAGCCTTTTACCCTAACAGGTGATGGCAGGCCACCTACAAACTACTTAGATTAGGAGAATATTTCTTAGAGAATGTGGTGGCATGCTGGCTCAGGAAAAGGGCTACATTGGTTAAAAATTCCAGAAAATAGATGGGCATGAAATGGTATTCATGGTGTTCACTCTGTTATAGCCCCCATCCATTGCAAGAGCCCCCGCAAGTCTGAAACAAACTGGTTCAAGAGAATGCTAAGAACAGGATGATTTCATTGCATTAACTTTCTTCTTGTTGGAAAAAAATCTTTCCAGATTGACTTCTCTATCAAGTAACTTGAGTTTCTACCACAATCTCCCCATTCCACCTCCCATGTGTAATAGGAAAGTCTAGAGCATATTCTTTCCAGGTTACATATGTAAAACATTAGCTAGGTCTATTTGGATTTACCTTAAAACATACCCAGCATTTCTCTGGGGATTAACATTCAGGAAGAAAATGGAAAATGTGTGGACAAGCCAACTTTAAAGGAAGTGTCTCTGTTATGACTGGTCTGTTCCAGAAAAAGATGGCCATATGCCTGTTTAAAATAGGACAGTCCTCCATGTGAAGAGGGGGAGCTCAGGAGCTCATATGACCTCATGTTATTTTTTATATATTTTGTAATTATATAAGGGCCTTGTTTTTTAAAAAATAATTCTTCTTATGTCCCAGCTTCCCCTTCTCCACCTCAACATGATAGGATGCCTATTGTTTTGGTACACCCAACTATTGGACTAATCACTGGATTCTACAGGTACCAGGATGGGCCTATAGTGATAGCAACAGGGCTCCCCTCTGCTAAACCTAATGGCTGCTCATGCTTCTGGTACAAATAGTTGGACTTATTATAAGGCTGTGGATGCAGAGAGAGAAACTTCTCCTCTTGGGCACCTTCCAAACTGTTCTTTACTTCTCCCTTGCTTTGCAGCCTTGCAGACCAGGACAGTCAGCTCGAGAGGAGCAACTACTTCTAGCCACTGCTTCCAGCTCCACCTGGACCACCACTTCTACTCCTACCCATGCTATTTTTCTTTTGGAGTGTGTGGGCCTTCAAGTCAATGTTGACTCCAGGCAATTGTGTGGATAAGTCCCTGTAGTTTTCTTGACAAAATTTCAGAAGTGGTTTACCATTGTCTGTTTCCTAGGGCTGAAAGAGAGTAACTGGCCCAAGGACACCCAGCAGGTTTTGTGCCTAAGGTAGGACTAGAACTCATGGTCTCCCAGTTTCTGGCCTGATGCCTTAACCACTACACCAAACTGGCTCTCACCCTTGCTATAGTGAGACTCTTCTAACAAATTGGCTTATGAACATTTAATGCATGCAAGTTAGCATGTGAACAACCTATGCAGATCAATTGCTTCTTTTATAGGAATATCTTTTCCTACATTATAGTTAATAGGCAAGTGACTCTTATAGGAGATGTTTTGGTATCTGATGTTTTTAAAAAAGGTATCTGATGTTTTAAAAAAAAAATCTACTGGACACATACAAATATTTTGACTTATCTAAGTTGCCCACTAGATCCTGGTCAAGTTCTCAAATTAGGTTTAGTTTTCAACAAGCCAACTAATCTAGTTCTGCAAAACATTTCTGCCTTAGGAAAAAAAAATAATTTGGCTTGATCTTGGACATCTTAGGTATAACCTAAATCTGACCCTCATTCAATTAATTCACAGTGGAATAAATATTATTTTCTAAAACAAATAGTAAGTGTATGGAAGAAAGGGGCAAGTTCCCTCTGTTTCTGTTCCTAAGGTACTTAAATAGTTCTCTTCATTCATTGACATTTACAGGACATGCTTAGAATATGAAGTTCTTGCACTCCCACACCACATCACACCAGCAGACATTGTTCAGCCAAGTTATACACACTGAATTCTTTTTATCTTTCTTTTCTTTCTCCATCCTCCAGGCATGCTTAATTCCTAATGGGGTCCATTTGAGAGAAACAGATTTACAAAGCACTATGACAGATTATTTATTAAAAAAGTAACTCAGATACGTTCCATTTAGCTTTATTCACAAGGAGTTACTGTGGCCAGCATGTCCAGCGATGAACAAAAGAAGTTTATTCACAAGGAAAAGAAACTATTTTTTATTATTTATTAACATGGTAGCATTCCACGCTGAACTTGCACAAGGACATTTTCTCAAGAATTCACCCATTCACTGAATCCGCCTTTGCCTGCCCAAAAATATTGTCTTGGTATTTCAGACTCTCAAGAAATGCCTTGGATGATATAAAAAAGGAGTTGCCCAAGTTGCCTTCATCTGTTTCTTCTCCAGTTTCCCACCTGCTGCTTTCCTGACCCCTCAGAAAAGCTTTGCAATGGGCATCCAGATTACAGGAACAGGAAATTCCTTTTACATAGGAGTTCTGACTCAAGCACTTCATTCAATGAATGCCAGAGAAAGTGTTACAAAAAAGTGTTTGTTGCATAAATGCTTTTACATCATTTTCATTTGCCAAGATCAAGCAAGAAAATTATCAGCAGCATAACAATAAGATAGTAGGGAAACTAATAGATTAATAATACACCAGTAAAAGTAATAATTCTAACTACCCATCCTGATGTTGATTCTTGTATGTGCTACATCAGGATACCATGTCTGTTCACTTGCATGTAGGGCTCTGTGTGATTTGGACATCTATAGCCAGGTTCCCCCTTTGTGATTCCTTTGTGAAAAGCCTGCAGGACATCTGAAAAGTCATGTCATTGATGTAACCAAAAAAAAAAAAAAAATGCCCTGTTCCCAGTTCCACTTGTAACACCTGATGTGAAAGCAGCATTTTATTAAAGTTATAGTAGACCGAAGAAAAATAATTTGACACTTCTACAGGAAAAGACCAGCTGACCTTAAATGTTAGTCAGCTTGCAGTTCTACAGCATCAGATTATCCACATTGCTCTGTTGTAAACAGTACTGAAACCAAGAGAATCAGATCCAGCCCATTATAAGGCATCTTCCTGTCTTCTGGACTGGAAAAAAAAATGCATTATTGGTGCTTTCCTCAAGCTGGACTAATGATAAAGATAATGTAGGAGGAAAGTGCTACTGTCAGATGGAGCATTCAGCTATTTTCTCATTCATATCTCAGAGGACTTTGTGGTCCTCTGAACTTATCTTTGTATGACAATTGCCCTACAAAGGGGTCAGAACACAACTCAGGGCAGATACATTGCACCATGCGTTCTTCAACTAAACCAATTCTGTGGAAACCAGTAGTGCCTTCCCACCAGCTGTAACTTGGTTTTCAACCTCATTCCCCAGAGGCAGATGGTGCCAGTTTTAAACACTGACCAAAGAACTTGTAGTTCCAAGCAATTTGAATTATAACTCCTGGTTTGGGATTATGGAAGTTGACATCTTACATATTTGGAAGGCACTAAGCTGCTAACATTAAGACATAATTTATCTATTTGGAGTTCAGTGTGAAGTTTGTACCTACCCATTTTGGTTTGGAAACAAAGAAATGTGTCCAGCGACAGAAAAAAAAAAACACAAGTCAGGCATTGGAAGCAGGAGCCAGTAGGCTAAACCTACTGCATTAAGAGAAACTGCTAAGTATAGCTGTCTTCAAGCTGAACAGCAATGCCCCCCAAGCAGTAGCAAGACAAAAGAGTATAGAAGCTTTGTGGGGAGAGCACTTAAGAGAATAAACTTTGTAGTTTCCTAGCTAACAAGCAAAATACTAAGGTCAGTTCTGTCTGTTTTTTTCATACAAAGACTCTGCTAGATCAGTGCATCTTGTGCTATGCACCAGGGTCTGTCTATGAGCTAAGTGGAGCTGGAACATTGCATACATGCCTTTCATTAAATGCAGACCTCTGGTTTACTCAGCACGCTTCCCTTTACACTAAAGCATCACTGAACAGCATTTAAATGAGGCCTCCATGAAAATAATTAGATTAAATTTAATTATGGAGAAGAAATATCGTTTCATGGGTGGGGGGAGGGAAGTTCCAGAGTGCATTGTTTAAGGTTTTATATTCTTGTTCTGATATTTTTAGACTTACATATTATATATTGTATTTGCAGTAATATCCACATTTGAATAAAGTAAGGAGACATGTGCTTTTCTCTTACACCTCATATTTAGTCTGAAGACATTCCTGTATAAAAGGTATATAAGTTTTTTTTTTCTTTACCAGTTGTGGCAGATAGTTTAATTTTATTTTTGCTGATAAACAAGATATGCATGATTGGAATGGTAAATATTGTATGTAGCTGCATTAGATGAATTTTAAAGAAATCTAAGAGCCAAACGTGTTCACTGTGACATCCTTGTTTTTCATAATTGCAATTGTATTTGATATATTTTTGACCCACAGATGAATTCCCATGAATTGTTATGACCTTGCTGACCTTGGCTAATTGCAAAAAAACACAGCAGGTCAGACCTTGGGCAGAAAACTATCCGAAAATTCCAGGCCTGTAGGTTGGAGACAAATCCTTCTGGATAAAATTTATCCATGTGGACACCAAGAGTCAATGGCACATAACCAATCAAGTGTACAACTCCTGGTTTTATTAACTATTGGTTTTATTAGTATTTCATTATTTCAAGTCATTTCATTGTTGTAAACTGCCTTAAGTGAGTTTTCATTCTAAAAGGTGGGTTTTAGTGTTACTGTTAAAATTACTGTTTTTAAAGTTTTAATTATAACAGTAGTGCTATGACTATGTTATACTGATATTTTTATTGATTTTTATTAGGTAAGCAAGTCTATAAGACTGTTATAAATAAATTAGTAAAACTGATAGTATTGGTGAAAATAGTGCAGTAGTATTTTCATTTTGTCCAAACAATACAAAATCAGTTTATAGAATCAGCAGACATCCTAGTCTGGCCTGTGACTGAGAGCCAGGCTGTACTCAGAAAATGAGGAGCAGACCCTAGATCAATAATGTTGATGCAGGCACTGGTGATGCAAATGGTTCAGAAAATTGGTATAATAAATGTGGGTTAAGGTTGAACCATTATCTGTTTTTTCATCAGTTGTGAATGGGTGCCATCTAACCTGAGATCCAGATGCAAACAAATATCTACATTAAATTGCCACTGAATCTCTGAACTGGAACTAGCTTTTTTTTCCTGCTATCATCCATAATGGAACAAACAATATACTTTGAACACTGCTATATGAGAAACAGATTTTTTAATCATGTCCTTTCAGGATATTTAACTTATACATAACTCAGTAACCTCAACATTTACCATTTCTTTTCCTGATTTGGATATTTTTATTATTATAGTTAGCAACCATTTCCCATTCTGAATTTCCCATGTTTGATGTTTTTATTTTGGGTCATTTAGGACATTAGTTTTCACTCTTTGTCCGTATGCTGTATCAAACTTGAGATGATCTCATCGACTTTGTGGACTCTGGGTATTGTATGCCACATGGAATAAATGCACAATAAAACATGACTGTGCTTGAATAGTGCAAGAATAACATTTAGAAATTTCACAGATGGCATAGCTTTATGTTGTTAAATAATTTCTGTAATTGTGCGTTCATGCATCTGTGATTTACTTTCAGTGCAACTATTTCCTTCACAACTCCTTACGCTTATATCCTTTAACTGAAAGCTGAAAACACAAAGGAAGAAGAACGTTTAAGCTGGCCCCAAATATTTTAATATGTAAATTAACACTGATAAATAAACGAATAAACATAGTATTAACCCCAGTAGATTTCAGTATATGTTACTTCCAAGTAACAAGAATAGAATAGGAAAAATACTCTAATTCAGAAGTTCTGACTATGAGGGTCTGCTGGACACATTTAGAATTTGAGAAAATGACAAAGGTGCTCTGAGAAAACAAGCAACTATGAGGAGTTGCAGTTCGTGCATTTGACTGCCATGACACTTGTTGACAGTCACAAAACATCCATTTGGGATAATCCCTACCACCCCACTCTAAATCCCCAAATGTTCTTCTAATTCTCTCTCTCTCTCTCTCTCTCTCTCTCTCTCTCTCTCTCTCCCTCACACACACACACACACACACACACACATACAATTTAGCTTTAGCTTTTCTTTTTCTTTTTTTTTCTGGGCACACAAGCAAATTTCCAAACAAAGCACTGGGCTGTAAATACTATTATCTCATCTTTATGCTGGTCTTTGATTTTAATAAAGATGTGGTTTAATTTGATTTACTATCTCATTTTATTTTATGACAACATTTTCAGAAGTCATGAAAAACTCAACAATATTATTGTAAATAATCCTGACACTGAGGAAGACTGGGCAGGGAAATTATCAGAAAACATCTGTAGTCATGTTTAGCTTCTGTGGGTACCATGTTGGTATTCTAGCACTAATCCAAGTTCTCTGCTTGTTAATAGGTTGTCAAAGAGCAATTGATCTCAAGAAAAATTTGGTGATGGATATTTAAATGTTCTTTCAGGTTGTAAGGATTTTTTCCATCTCCTAACTTTGCCACGAACATCTCTAAAGTATCGAAACTCCAAAAAGCTGATTCCATTTTTTTTTAATTTAGCCCACTTTCAAAATTTAGTTTCCATCATTTCTGACTGCTATGCATAACTTTTCTAATCCTTAGAACAGAAACTCTGCTTTCATGTTTTCAACCATTACTTGTGTTTATAATAAAGAGGTGGGTTCTGTCTGGTTTTTATCATAGAGCAACTATAATAGTTTGACAAACACAGCTTTCAAGTCTGACAAGGAAAATAATGTTTTCCAAGAAGCATACCATCTATCACAGCAAATCAATTGCCTCATTCTATAGCTACTGTACAACTGTCATTTGCCCTTAAACAAGAAACGATAGGCCTAAGAAGGTTACTTTAGGAAACTGATGAGAAAAGTAGCCATTCATAATTATCACAAATGTGTCATTTTATTCCTTGAGCAGCCTTAAATAATTTAAAAGTTTTGCCTGCTTGACTCCTATTTTCCTGCACTGTAATTCTTCTGAATTTAATAGTTTATTCTCTTGAAAATAGAATAGCAGAGGATGAACCTGAATCTAGACTCTCAAGTGCCAATTTAACACCTCAACTAGTATATGACATTGGCTCCTATATAAAACATAAATCAAACAGCTCTCATATTAATCTTGCTGGGATATGAAATATGTCTGAATTTGTAATAGAAGATAGTGGAAGTATCATCTACTATTCAGCATCTTAAGAATTAAGCATCATTCTATAGCTATGCAGCATTTTGGAAGGCTGCTACAATTTGATGAAGCTTCAATCCAAGGAAGCCTGGATGGAAGTGACACTTTCCTTCAGAATAGATCAGAGTGTCTATGCTGCTAAAAGTAGCTTCTCTGAATGCTCTTTTTCTTCAAGGTAAAGCAGTAAGAAAAAAATCATGTTGGGCCATTTTTACTTGATTCAAGACATTAGAAGAGGAATTCCACTCTTCAAATGAAGAGTGCTTCAAACTGGATGTGTCCTGTAGTCTGGATCAAGATAACACCTTGAAGTTGAATGGCACCATATCATACAGTCTTACTGTATTCCTATGCATACTTATTCAACAGTAAGCACCACTAAACATACTTGGACTACTGCTAAGTTAATATCTATAGAATTGTAAATCATTTAGTGATTATAAAGTTCAGGGACTGACTGACAAATGAACAAATCACAAGGTAGGATAAGGAATTCAGAATGTAGGACACCCAAGTTCTACCTCACTCTCCGCCATAGAAGCTGATTGAGTGACTTTGGGTCAGTTGTTACCTTTTAGTTTAAACACAGGATATTTGATATGGGGATAAAATTGGGATATGGGATGCTATATATACATCACTTTGATTTATTATAATCAAATAAATAAACCCAAGAATTAACAAAACATGTACAACTGTTGTACTCTTACTACAAATATGCAGTGTGTCACAATATAAACATTTCAGTACTAGGTGCCTATTTTTGTAGAATATATTTGATGTGTTGGCATTATATTACATAGATTTTGATGTTAAACACAAAAATATATAGAAGATTATTGCAATGTATTGCCTATCACAAATTTCGGCAACACCTTCTAATTCCTGAATAAAGACATAATACATTCAAACATTTTCCCAAAAATATAACTTCCCCAAAATAAAATATATTTAAATTTTGTTTGAACATAGGCTAATAAACTTCATTTTGTGAATGTAATTGTTGACTATAGTGTATTCTGTTTTACATATGACTGATTGTTACCCAAGTGATATTTCATAGAAGCAAAGAATATTAGAGTTGGAAGCTATCTCAGAGCTCTTTATTCCAACCTTCTATTCATTATATCATCTACAGTATAGAACAAAACTAAGCAGATATCAATCCAGACTTTGAGCAGCACACACAACTTCTTCACACATGTATGCATGCATCTACATACGTGCAGAGAGAAAAAAAATACATACATTACAAAACCACCACCATATATCATTTGTAGTGTCACCATAGGAATTCAACACCATGAGAAAAAGAACAAACCTGGAGCCTCATCTTTTGTGGTGAAGAAAGAGGAAATGACTGGTCCATTATTAGCACTGGCTATAGATGATAAATACATGACACTTGCAAAGAAGAGGCCAGCGTTGAGGCCTGGCATTCCCAAATCTTCAACGAGAGCATCCTTGGTTCTGTTTATTTATTTCTATTTTTTAAAAAAGTCTACCACTTCCTGAGACAACAGTTCTATTTACCATTAGAAAGGTTTTCTCATAGTTTAATTGAAACCATCTTCTCTGCCATTTCTATTAATTGGTTCTAGTCCTGCCCTCTTGCACAACATAGAACAACTCTGATTTAATTTCTACATTTCCTTGAAGACTTTCACTGATTCTTCAGATGACTTGGCTTTAGGAAAAGGTATGGGTTAGAAGCCAAACAGATGATAAATGTGAAGCTCATCATGTAAAAATACTATTTATATTTACATTCACTGCAAACAGAATTGTTTGATGAAAATTGTTGATCAAAAAGAATCAGCTACAGTTGAAAAAGAGAATCTGGTGGGAGGTAAAACAGAACTTAAACCTTCCAGATGCACTGGATGATTTGATTTGATTTAATTTAATCTGGAGAGGAGAGGTATTTGTCACCTAAGAAAGATAAAAATCCTCTTCCACTGTTATGCCATCATCCATGCATGATGGTTATTGGCTGCATCCATGGAAGAAGCTGACATGATGATGAATTATTTGGTAACTTTCCCCATTTTGCTAGTCCACAGAGGTTTGGTCTTGTGCTGAGCCCAAATAACTCCTTCTGTTGAAAAGTTGCTTTTGTGATATTTGTTGGAATACATTTTAGTATGGAGAATATGTACTTGTGGGAAGGCTTAAGGAAGCCTTGAAGTTGCAGATGTGCATCATAATATAGTTTCTTACTCATCTGCTCAGTTTGGCTTAAAATGTATTAACTTAATTCTGAAATGCTTTTATGGAGTAAGATTATTCTCAGTTGCAAAAGCAGATAAATATATTGCAAAAGAAAAAAGGAGGCAAGACTTCTGAAAAGTATATTTAGCTTGTGTCAAGATACTATAAATGATGCAACTTTTTCATAGCCCACTTGCCATATTATAACTCACTTGCATTTATATGTGTGTGTGTTACAGAATATTAAAGTGACTTTTTTTATAATTTAAGAAATGCAAAATTAGAGCCTCTTATTATCATAGTCAGTCTTCCTGGGAATAAGGACTTGTGTATACCAAATGCTCCTATTGTATATAAATTAATTGGGAAGTGCATAAGATTAGGTCTACATAGGTGTGCCCCATGCACTCTATTCTAGATTCAAACTATTTCTCTTTGACCTTTCACTCACTATCTCCATCATAGCTGATTTTGAACATCTGAATCCACCTAATGTACAAGGCAGCAATGGCTGTGCACACATTGCACAAATACTGGTGTAAATCAGAAATATTACCTCTAGTGCTAGCATAAGGTTTTAGAAGGGTTGGAGGATCCAGGAAGAGTACAGATATATAAAATAAGCACAAAAAGCTGTAAAGTGACAAAGATGTATGTGATTGTATACTGAGTTAATATATATCATATTGATATATGGCTTTATAGCTGTGAAATGATCATGTGTTAAATGTGATCATTTGCCTTATGATTTGCAGACTCATGAGAAGAGCGGTGGGAAACCTTTTTCTCTCTCGGGAGATGCATTGTCAGGGATAATTTGTTGGGTACCAAAGGGTGAATGGCTCTGCTACAAGGTTGGTCAGGGCCAAAAGATTATAAGGACACTTATTTTCTCACTGGCACATCCATTTTTCTCTTTTTGGCTCCCATATATTTTCTGCCAATACTGTCCTCTCTTTCCCAGCCCGCAAAACTACAAGAGGGAAGAGACAGTTCTTATTAAAGCTCTAAACTGATCTCTTCCAGAGGGCATTTCAAATTCGATATGTCACCCATGCCTGAACTAGAGGATTTTGCATGAATGCCAGGCTAAATCATGAAAGAGATAGTGAAGGGGGTGAGGTGGGTTTCTGTTCAGCTGCTTTGCAAGGGTTAAAAGAATTCCATAAGGAATCGAAGGAGATGGAAATTCAGTTATATTATTGGGGAAGCTAACAGATTGCTTACTACTTTAAAAAAATAAGCACTCATGTGCTCAGAGAAGAACAAGGGCAGTCTTCCTCCATCTTTATTGCTTGTTAGAGTGATCACTTGACTAAGATACAAAATTGAAGTACAGCAGATTTTCAGCACTGCACCAGTTTGAAACAGTTATGTTTTCAGATAGTTGACCTGGTGTTGATTAGCTACCATTAGCATTCCCACTGCTTGCACATACACTGCATGCTTTGTTTATTATTTCTGAGGGGTGTGTGGCACCCCTATAGCAGAGCCATTGATTCTGATACATTTACAATACCCACTTTCAGGCAAGACATTTGCAGTGCCTACATTCCTTGGAAGAATGTAAAAATCTTATTTATTTGAAGTCAGCCTATAGTACATCTAAGTAGACTATGGAGAATCCCAGAAAGATAACTTTCAGTGCCCTCTGGTTTCTTATTCTTTTAACAACTAAACCTTGGACCTATATATGTATATATGGCAAAGTAAATGTCCAGCCACTTAGTTATGGATCCCTGCAGAGAAGCAGTTAATAGTGCTAAGCAAAGGTCAACAGTGACATATTCTTCTCATTCATTCAACAGGAATGAGCCACATACTTGCATTTTTCCAATATATCTGAATTGATAACATTTTAAAAGGCCATAAACACATTTTTAAAAAGCCTTTTGTTGATTATTTAAATGTAATATTTAAATTAAATATTTAACCCTAACCCATCAACAGTTAAAATCACTGGTCTCAGGTCTCACCTATCCCAATGCTTGTGGGAGACCCAGCTTTTTAAGGCCTTCCAGAAGCTAGGCTAGGAGAATGGGGTTGGCCTGATCTCAGAGGGGGAGAGTGCTCCACAGCAGCCACTACAGAAAAGGAAGGCTATATAGATATAGGAACAGAAGGACTAGCTCATAACTTCTTGGTACATATTGTGAAGGAATGTAGAGCTAACCTTGAGAACAGGGAAGGAATGAAGAAGATTCATTCAGAAAGATTACTCAGTCCTAAGAAAGAGGAGAGTGTGAGAAAGAAACTCAGAATAACACCTCCTGGATTTGTTTAGTATTAGATGGGACACAGAGAAACTTTGACAGGCTTTCAAGATTCTGTTATTCTGCTATACAGGTAGTCCCCAATTTAAGAACAAACTCCGTTCCCAAGGTTTGTCCTTAAGTCAAATTTGTATATAAGCCAGAACAGTATTATTGTATAATACTGTATAAGTAGTATTGTGTAATGAACTTGAACCATTGTGTATTTAATTCAAATCATTGTGTATTAAACTCAGATTTTGCTACAATAGGCTCTGCTCTTAAGTATCAGTTGTCCCTAAAATGAATGTTCTTAACCTGGGGACTACCTGTACTACAGTAAAGAACATTTCTGAAATCCCTGCCATGCTTGTTTCTTTACTGTACCTCCATAAATATCTAACACATATTTCTCATAGAAAAAAGGTAAAAGAAGAGAGGAAGAAAGGTTAAATCAACTGGGATGAAGTAGAGAGAACCCTCTCAACTGATATAATGGGAATAATGTCTCAAATAGTGATGCTCCAAATAGCCACATCATGCTAAGTCATGGTTTGCTTAACCATAAATGACTGGATAAGTTATGATAATTCATTCAACATG
This sequence comes from Python bivittatus, assembly GCF_059951505.1. Taxonomy (NCBI): domain Eukaryota; kingdom Metazoa; phylum Chordata; class Lepidosauria; order Squamata; family Pythonidae; genus Python; species Python bivittatus. Next base: position 38,051,276 of record NW_028277034.1, on the reverse strand, counting down.
CCAACCCATCAGGCCTGGTTTCCAATTCACACAATAAATTGAGTCAAAGCCAAGAAAACCGCATTATGGATCACTATGAATAACAACAGAGGCAGCTAATGAGGCACTCACTGACTATCAAGGTGTTTAGACCGTGCTTTAATCTGTGTTAGTCATGATCCCAGGGCTTTCTGTATAGCATGTGTTGCAGAAACTGAGAGGGCCATCTCAGGAGCAGAGTTTCCCAATAATTCTCATTCAGTGTCCAAAAGGCTGTAATTGTAGGTTCTCAAGTGCCACCTGCTGGAAAGAAGAGGAGTAGAAAATGGTAGAAGAAATGCTACATCGGTTAATTTTATGTGGATAAATTAAGCTAATGTGTAATGGTAGGGGATCAGCACTGTGACAACTTTGCAAGAAACTATGGAAATGAAAATTACTTTTATTATCATTTTTGCAGATTCCATAGTTAATACAGATCAATCTGGGGAAGTGTCTTGGACACTACAGAATTGTATATTTTTGGTTGATTTTTAGGTCCTGAGGATCAGGATCATAACAAGGTATTTTGTTGCCTGAGACAAAGAACAAGATGGTACGAAAGCTACATGTAGAAATGTATTGGACTAGTGGAAGTTGGCATCTCCCATTACAGCTGCAGCAGCAAACACAAGAGATACTGAAAAACAATGCTATAGAATTCCTGGATGTTTGGCATTCAGGCAAATCAGCCATCAGTAGACATCCCTTTGAGCAGCTAATGTTCAGATAAGCAGGGGTCAGCACCAGACAAGCAATCAGGCAGAAAACAATATTCTAACCAAGGAACCACCAAGGAGGAAATCACACCTCCACCAACACTGGCAGGGCAAGCTACTGTATATAAACACGCAAGAAACCCCAAATTCACTTGCGCTGATAATGTTATCTACTTGGGCAATTAAACAAACAACCAAGCTCAGAGAGCACCAAGACCTCCACAAACGAAGCTTACTTATACTTCTATATAGGCTGAGCTCACAATGGCATTTTTACAGCAGTAATACTTCAAAAGATTCTTGTTCCATATTACATTTCTCGGGAAAGCCGTGGAGCCACAGAACTTCCCATAGAGAGTAAAGCAATCTTTTCTCAGACCCAGGAAGTTACAGCAGAGATTAAATTCCCATTAGCTCACACACATTCCCCTGGTCTAGCGAGGGGAGAAAGATGTCATGTCTATAATAAATCATCACTAGGAGAGCCATTTTTGTAATGGGCTGCACTCTATTAACTCTAGTGATTATATTATCCTCCCACTCTATCCTGCACTCTATTAACTAGTGATTATATTATCCTCCCACCTTATATTCTTCCTTATATTCTTGGATCACTGCATGCATTGATTCATCAGATTACCGCCAGTGATCAACAGTCATAGCCCATAAAAGATGCTGTTAAGAATATTATAGCATTATTCTTTTTTTTCTTTTTTTTTTTTTTAATCTGCGCTCAGTCATTGCTGACCCTGCAGTGACTGCTTGGACGAGTCCTTGCAGTTTTCAAGGCAACTGTTTTTCGGAAGTGGTTTGCCAGAGCCTCCTTCCTAGGGCACAGCCCAGCTGGCGAGCGCAGGAGGCGGGTTTCCGTTGCTTCGCGCCCTTTTCGGGCGCGCACGGTTTTTCGCGCTTACTGGCAACTGCTCCCAATTCCTTTTTTGCAAGGCGCCGCCAGCATTTTTCCTCCCACCGGAGTGAGAGTCCCCATTTATCTACTCACGTGAGTTTTCGAACTGTTGGGTTGACAGGAACTGGGGAGGAAACAGGAGCTCACCCTGCTAACGAGAAGGCTGGACTCGAACCGCTGAAGCGTTGACCATTTCTGGCCAGCAACTTTCAGCGTCATTAAGCCGCTGCGCCACCGCGTCCCCCTATTATTCTTATTACATTATCTTATTTTAACCTTCTCCCAAGAAGCTCAAGGATAGTATCCAGAACTCTACAAACAAAGAAAGGCAATCCACAAAACAAGCTTTTGGGGTAAATTAGGCTGAGTGGTAGAACGCATGATTGAAAATCACTGAATGAGTTTTCCAGCTAAGTATTTCTCTACCAAGGAAAAGGTGAAAGTCCCAAACTGGATTACTGGATGGTTACAGAAAAGTCTAATAGTTTAAAAAGTTCTGCCCAACTGCTTTATTCTTAATGCTTCCTCCCTCCCCCATGAATTTTTTTTTTTAATTCTTCATATCAATAAGGGGAAATTTGGAAATGAAATTGGAAGGCTTAAATGGCATCAACCAGCCTGCAGGGATCCTAACCCAGATTCAGAATTGCCTCATTCCTGTATTAAAAATAAATGGCACAGGCTTAGCTCTGTCTATATGTGAGGGCTGTGCATGAGCCCAGGAAAAGATACACATGCTTTAAGGAGTTGCAAATAGGTATTCAGTTCCTACACCCATGTACTACCATCAGATCCAATCCACTGCATCTAAGACACCTATAGCTTTTGTAGCTTAGAGTGATGGTGAACCAGATTCTAAGATTTCCATGTCACTTCCTTGAATTCTGGCACCGAATATCACAACCTTGTCTTAAACAAGGAGAACACATTTCTTAGATATTTCAGTTTCTTTATTCTAGATGCCAATTAGGAGATGGTTGCAGCTGGGTTTAGTCTTAAACATTTTCAATCCTGAATATTGGTTTTTAAATTTTAAAGTTGTTATTTTTCTTTTTTCTTTTTTTTTTTAACGCAGCATAAGACTATACCCTAAATTTCTCCAAAGCCAAGAAGGAACTGAAATCAATAAATATTCTTTAAAACAATTCTCTTTGAATAAAGCATAGATAATCACATCTAAACATTTAGAAACATTATATAAATACGTTCCTGTGGATTTGCTCCTTTAACTGAATCAGTCTGGAAGATTCATGGAAGCAAATGGCTCTCTATGACTGGACAATCAACAGCATAAATATGGCAAAGAATAAATATTTCCATATGGATTGTTCAATCAAATCTTCTCTGTAAGTGCTTTGAGGGTGATTTTTTAATGATGTTGATTTATTGTGCTCCTTCATGTATTAAGCAGTCAGTTGAAGGGGTGGATATCAAAGAGTGTTTCTAATATAGGATTTTTTTTTCATGGACTAGTAAATCAAAAGCGAAATGCTGAAATTGTTCCAGTTTTGATGTTTTCATCAAATTATTTCTGTTAAATAATAGGAGATAGAAATGTAATAGACACCAGCTGGAAGAAACAAACAAACAAAAAATAATGCTGTGTGTATTCTTCCCCTAGAAAAGGTGAGCATTTTCAGAACCATTTGCTAGAGCACAGAATATTCTATATCCAAGACATGCTGAGTGTGTTACAGAAGTTAAGCCATCAGTCTGGAGCAATGGGACACACAAGTGACTTAATCACACTTTGCTTTATTTCGAAATGCTTCCAAAATGAAAATCTTGCTTTTCTTCTTAGAACTCTCTTGTCTGTTTAAGTGTCCCCTAAATTAAAAAAAAAAAACACGCACACAAAGTGATCACAATAGATCAGATAAACCAAAACATATTCAAGGGGAGAAAGAATTAAAGAGTCACTAATTCACTACATATGTTTTCTACATACTCTACATAAAGGGGTTTTCTACAGCAACATATGGAAAGTATCTGAATGCTAAGACAGTGATAATAATCAATCACTCTAGGCTCCAGCTCCAAATTGTGTCTTGTTCCCTCCACTCGTGGGATAGTCACTAGACTGCATCTAAACTTATTGTTCTGTGTCCTTGATAATCCCATTCTACTTTTATGAGGAATGATGTCATAACAAAAGAGAGCAAGTAAAATGAAGAAAGAAAGTTTGGGTAACTCTTTAACAAAGGAGTCCAAAAATGTGACAGTTGTTCCAGTACTCTTCAAGTTGACATGGGGATTTCCTTTTTCAACTTCTTTTTTAAAAATCCACTGTTGATTAAGCTTTTCCTCTTCCTTTTAAATTTAATGTATTTGGTTTCATGAGGAATCCCCAGCCTTTTGGGGTTATGACCACACAGTCATTCCAGTCAGAAGGCTTGCCAATTCACAAAATGGCTGCCAGGGGAATAATGGCCAATCACAAAAAGCACACAGAAAGGTATGCCCAGCTAGTTTCTGTAACTCCCAAGATATTTCCTAGCAACTCCAGTTAAATTTTCACTTGTTTTCTGAGCAAGAAGGAACCGTTCCAAACAAAAGTAGCCACCTTCAGTTTTATTTATTAATTAATGTCTATAGAGACCTAGGTGGAGCTCAGAGGCATTCTTTGAAAAAACAATGATGTTGAGAAAAGGGGCTTTCTTTTAAAAGAAAGCCAGCCAAGTTCCCATTTAATTAAAAGTATCTCATTAACAGCAACCGTAACAAATCTAAGAAAGACAGGGAATCTGGCAGGTGCTGAAAGAAATGCTGGTAGTCATGGCAACCATGCTTGGGATGCTATGCCTAATGGATTAATATGTCTAGCAGCTGCTTCCAAGTATATTTGACAAGTGCATGTATACATTTATTATATATAAACTGTGTTCTAAAGCAAATTCTCTTATCCAATTATAAGTTGATAGAACACACTTTCTTACTTTCTGTATTGGGAGACCCTTAGATTTCTTCCTCCCTCAAGACAAGAATATATCATGGTTTTATTAGTAATTAGAGTAGTGTTTCTCAACCTTGGCAGCTTTAAGATGAGTGGACTTCAACTCCCAGAATTCCTCAGCCAGCATGGCTGGCTGGGGGATTCTGGAAGTTGAAGTCCACTCATCTTAAAGTTGCCAAGGTTGAGAAACACTGAATTAGAGATTTCCAGAGCAGAATGCAGAGACTGTTATCCTGTAACTGGCACCAACAAGCAAGAGTAGAAAAAGAAAGGCCAGATTACTATTGCATAGAGGGAAACACACAATGATAAGGCAGTGAATCTGAATCCAAAAGAGATACAGGTAGGTCACAATTAGTGTGAGTTCGAACAGTGCAATATTTGGTTTAGTGTGAATTATAAATTGATGCCAGGTCACGTTTAATGTGAGCCAAAATTCAGTTAGTGAGAGGCTAGTGCACACACAGTTGAGACTAGCACATGTGCAGTTGCCGTGGGGTTTTAGACACTAATCATTGTCTGTGCACAACGAAGAAAAGGAAAGTTCTGTCAGAGGAAAGCTCAAAAAAGAAGACACTAATTTTGTGATGGAATGGAATCATGAAGGCCAGGCTCAGGGAGATAAGCATTTTCTTAGCTCACCGCAAGAGCGTGGGAACTACAAGAGGATGAGACTGGCACCTCCTTGAGGAATTCACACTGTTGTGGCAGGCTGACTTGGGAGATGGAGTTTCAGTCTGGGAAGATTCTTGCTAGAGGTTGTAGCTAAGAAACATAGCTGAACTGGTTTTGCATTGTCTCTTGGAGTTCCTTGGGCTAGGCCTGACACATTTTGAACAACTACAGCAGAATACAGGAGATAGCAGGTACACTTTGGATGTGGGTTTATCCTCTTTTATGGTTATACAGTATTTCATGAATAAACATATAAAGTTATGTTTGAAAATTTTAATTGCCTATTTCCATTGAGCTGGAACCAATTTCCCATAGAAATATTACTTTGAATAGTGAGAATTCAGATAATGCAACCATTCCATGGAATTCATTAACCTCAGTAATTGAGACCTACCTGCATACATGCTGCAGCCAATTTAATCTCTTAGTGATTGTTAACAGTTGTGATGGCTGCGGCTCCTGAATCACAGTAAAAGTTTAGTTCAAGCTGAATTGTTCAAACCTCTTGAAGCTCAAGTCTGGGAAGGCCTGGCTCACAGAAGCAAAGACAGAGATGTCCAATCAGGTCCCAGGTCCCAACTTACCTCCAAGTAATTTTTTTCAGGGAAGACCAATGTCTATACCCTACATAGACAACAGTCAGACAGATAAATCAGTTTGGAATTCTGGAAGTCCATTTTGGAATTATTTCTAATGGAAGAAAGGATAAACTTTGATATAAATAACTAAAGTAATATAAAATTATTTTTCCAAAATTATCCTCTAACAATTTGCTGAACATCCCAATGGGTAGAACAGCAGGCAATATTTACTAATCTTTTGTTCTTGTTATGAATAAGGAAAAACAAAGATAAAAGCTACATATAGACAAGGTTTTAAGATGTGAGGCTTGAATCTTCATCAGTGAACCTCAGGGGAGATAGTTTGCCTGGTTGAAAAGCTAAGGTTCAAATACAGAGCAAGTGGCTGCCACATGAATAATCTGGATCGTGCTAATGAATGTTTTTGCTGACCTCTTCCAAGAATTTTCTTATCAGTACAGATTATGCTTTTCTGCTAAGGTGTTTTGGCATAGCATAAGCTTTATTATGGTCTTAGACCAGCCTATATACATAAAATCTCCCATAAGTCATAAAACAACAATAAAAGGAAAAAAGGAGGGGGAAAAAGTTAGGATCAGCATTGAAGTTCCTATTAAAGATTTGGGAAGAGTGCAGTTGCATTAGACAATATTTGCTGCCTTGTTCTCATAGCAGCTAGGCAGAATCTGGCTACATTGTAAGAACAGAGCCTTACAACCTGCCTGGAGAAAGAAGGTATACCAGTGATCATGTCTACCTGGGTGTTCTTTTATGAGAGGCCTAATTAACATATCACATAAGACTTACCCTTTAAGATGTATGGACGTCAACTCCCATGCTGGCTGAGGAATTCTGGGAGTTGAAGTCCACACATCTTAAAGTTGCCAAGGTTGAGAAACACTGCTGTAAAATGTTTATTCTTCCTTGCATTAGAAATAATGCCAAAAGGGCAAATCAAATGATGCCACTTGATTTATCTGTCTGGTCTTTCCTGGAAAAAGGAAAAGGGAAGGCAAAGGATCTGCACTCAGCCTGAGGGACGTAAGAGACAGGCAGACAGCAAAGAAGAAAAATCACTTCTCCTATCCCTGCTCCTTTGACATCAGCAGTAGAGGGCCACCTCACTGTAGCACACTGACTCTACCTAATTCCTGAACCACAGCAAGAATAATGTTGTGAGGATATCAGTCTTGGAAACAACATACTTTCCTTATTCTCAAGATGGCAGATAAGCCCAGTGTGGATATCATTAGGGAAAAAGTGAGTGATAACTAGGACAAAAGTTGCATTCTATTTACCAAGAATCATGGCTAGATATTGCAGTATGATTTCCCCCATCTCCCAAGAATAGAAGCAGTAGAAAAAAAGTTTAGTTTAGCTTTAGCTCTTGCCCTGGGGAAGGGGGCAACTGTGTTATCTCATTTCTTAAAGCTGTATTCCACTTAGGTTCCTTTTGATGGAACATTTGGGACACCTTAATCAGCTGTATATTAAGTAGGAACATACAGAAATTGTTTTTTGTTTTTAAGCAGAAGCACGAAAGCAGCAAACGTTCTCAATTTTGAGAAACGAATGATCAGCCTCAGTGTACCACTTGATCTAGGGAGAATCAGATACACTCACACGTACACACACAACTATTTTGAGCATGTGAGCTGGAATCAGTCTTGCTGCTATCTCCCACTTAGATTGACAGTAGCTCTGCCAGAGGCAGAAAAGCCACGCAAGCAGACTGATGCGTTTCCTTGGAAGATTCATGCATCCTCCCTAACACTATGGAAGGTACCATGGAAAATGGTTTCCACTTGAAAGAGTGAAGAGGTTTTATTGTCAACATCATCAGTTTATTTTCCCAGTGTATATTATACTGCATTTTATTCATTGACATGCTGGGATATATTGGCTGAATTCTAAGATATTAATAGCAAGACCTGATCTTGAACCGGCCTCTTCTTTTCAAGTTTAATGATAGCCTCATGACCAGTTACTGCTTTAGCCTTGTGTTTAAATTTAGAATTTTCCTTGAATGGTTGTATGTTCCATGTTGAACACTCTTTTTCTAAATATCCTTTTCCTCTTTGTTATTCATGGCCTGGGGTGAGCCCCAAGACCTAATTTTGCAACTCCCTTTAGCCAGATTGTTGAAAAATGATGACCCATGATGCCATATTGTGATGCTGAAAAAAATGAATACCGCTGTAAGTATCTCTCAGTTCAAAAGAGAAAGAAAACTCTCCACCCTCCCTCCAAACTTCATCATTGTGCATGTGTGATGTGGCCAGTTCTCTTTACGACCTGAACTTTCCTGAAATATGACTTCCTCCCATCTTCCCAACCCAGATTTTTTTCTATTCTCCATGAGAGCAAACAACACTGAACCAGTTTCAGTATGTCCTCAATAAGTTGTATGCCTTTCTTTTTAAGAAATATTCTGTACAATTGGGGAAAAATGGAGGTGGATAATATGTGGTCCTCAAAAAGTCATGGGCTCTCACCCATTACTGGTCATGCTGGCTGGTGGTAATAGAACTTGCAGACTACCAACTTCTGGAAGGCCACACAATTAGCACTAATCTAATCTGGGTCCTGAAGTATGACGTTCAGGAAATAGTGCTCATCCTTGAAGAACATTGCCCAGCTTCTGCTTGAACTGAATTCTAGGTTCTTATTGAAATCTTATGGAGTTTTGAATCACAGCCATGGATTTTCAATTGGGCGTAAAGAACACTATGTGATGAGGAAAATACCAGAGGATTATATTATGTCAGAATCAACACTTTGAAAGCCTTTGTGATACTTTGATTCCAGTGGGGAATGACATACGCGGATCTGTTTCATATATCTTGAAACAGGGAAGGAATTTTTATCAGCACCTAATAAAATATAAGGAACAGAACCTTTGTTTTATTAGTTGCTTTGTTTCACCCACAGGAAATGCCTTAGAAATAGGATAGAAGAGGATATGTTCTATGGCTTCTTACAAAAAGTTTATCTGTATTTATTGGTTGCAACGTCATCTGTTTAGTTTAGTTTGCAACAGATAGACTAATGGTTATCAGTCACCAGTTATCAGTCAGCTGGAGGCTGGGGAGTAATTTTAATTTTTTAGATATTTCTATAAGATGTTATGGAAAGCTCTGTTTTAAAAAAAATGTGTTGACTGTGAATTTCATCATCTTGAAGCTTGATTAAGTTTAGCTACTCAGAACTCTACAATAACTTTATGCATCCCCAGAGAACATTAAAAAGAAGTCTAAGTTAGGAAATGTTTCCATCAACTACTGAAGGAACCACCAAAGGCCAAGTGGAACAGTTGAGATAGGAGTTCCTGTGCACCTAAGTGAAACCTCAGGACAGGAGTGCATGCAGTTGGCTCCTGAAGATGTCAGTATTGGCCTGAGTCTACTTTTTACTGTTGTTAGTTTTCTTATTTTATTTGGCAATGTGATAAAAAATATCCCCATCTCATTTGATAGAGAAGAAATTGCTTCTTATTTTTTAAAAGGAAGGTAATTGTGGTGTTCTCATGGCTGTGTTGTATTGTCTTACACTTAACCTATTTGCAAAATTTGAAAAAGAATAATACTGTTTATAAATAATAATGTAAAAATATATTAGCCTATTGTGAATGCTGGATTTTTAATGGATCAACATTGCTACGATTGCTTCTTAATTATTATGAAGTAATCTGTAGGGATGTGTATGTGACCTGTATACAATCATATTTTCATAGATCTGCAAACAAGGCATCATGAAGAAACTCCTCCCATAGGACATCTTTAAAACAGGAAGCATGAGAACTAGCGATTCTGCACAGAGACGCAGAGCTGTATAACTGCCAAAAAAGAGGACCATTTCTCCCCCCACAACCAAAATAAAAAACTCAAAAACACCAACCAAAATAAATTTTCAGAAGAAAATTTCTGAAGAAATTCCTAAGATTAAGCAAACAAAAAACAAAACCAGAAGCTGCCCTTGCAGAGGAAAAAAATATTAGGAAATTGGAAGACAGGTTTCAGCCCAATATTAGTTTTAATACTGAATTGTGAACTGCATGGAGTACATTAGCAGAAAGGTAGTGAATGCATGAAGTAAATGAGTAGCCAAAAAAATCTCATTCATGAATACTCAGGTGTTCAGTGAATTTAGTTCCAGGTAGATATGTGTATAATTGTAGCCAAACAGGGCAATCATACCTACCACATTGGACATACCAAAATTGTGCCTTTTGGAGTTCCAGAATTGGAAAAGCACCAGCTTCAAGGGTTTCCATGATGGCTCAGGATGAAAGTTCCAAGGTTAGATTTTCTAACAATGAAAAGTATTTTGTCTTCTTTTAAACTTTCTAAATTGGAACCTGGATTAATAGCCCATGGAACATTTTACCCAGTGATTACATTGAATGTATAAAACCGGCTATCAGCATAGCATTCCCAATCCTAAAATGGCCAAAAGGTATTAGTTCTCATTACAAATGGGAATTCAGATACCTCTCCAGGATCCTGTAACTGAAAAGCACCACTGGCAACCCATATTTCATCATGATACTTCCATGTTCCATGACATCATGAAGAGCAATTGTGAAATTACAGAGCCACAAGACCCACCAAAAGGAATCAGTGTGAACTATATGGCATTATTGATGTCTACCCCCTCCCCCATAGATAGATATAGCAGCCAGCCTACTTGTTCAAACAGTAGGTATTTGGTTCCTCCAGAAGTAACATACATCAGGAAAATATTAGTGTTTGACATTTTTAAATTCCAGAAGGACATAGTTGTTCCAATCCAGCACAGGAAGAACATTGAAGCAGATTTTCAGTGTTGGAAAACACGCACACATAAATATCAGTTGCAGATGTACTTCTAATAGTGACTTAAGTGATGTGACTTCCACCCTCTATCTCAGGCCAGTGGTCACAAACAATGCCATCTCAGATCTACAGCCATTAATACTGTCAGTGTTTCTACATGAATGGAACTGCAGATCCTCCAAAGTGGAAATGCCTGATGGATTAAACAAAAAAGGGCTGGTTTACTGATATATGTATCCCTTCCATATGATTCACACAAGCACAAGCATTACAGAAATTGTGACATTTTTAAGGGTGTCCCACATGCATTCTTTGCTGCTCATACCTACATCAGCATGACTACAGAGTGGCTGCCTCTATCGTATCTGTACTTCAGTGATGACTTTTCCACCGATTAGGAGGAATGGGAAGGAGAAAATAATTCTGGACTTTATTTACCCACAATTTGTTTTGGACCCATGTTAATGATTCGATTCGTTTAGGAAATTTGGCTATGTGACAATTTTGTAAGTATTTTTCAAACCATTTTTTAGGTTAACCATGCTTCTACATTGTAGTTTGGGAGAACCAAGTCTTTATGGTCCAGAATCTAAAACCTTCACATTTTGTCTTGCACAAAATTCTTTTGTTCATTTCTACATGAGTTCTGAATGCTTTTTTAAAACCAAGATGACAATTTGTATGTATTTTGATTCAACCTGTGGTGTGTGCATATTTGTTTTCGTGTGTTGCCTATTCAGCTCGATGAAGTTTTGAAGCCCTCCGTCTGTATGCTTTATTTTGGTATTTTGTGGTTCTAATAAAGGCATTGCTCAATTGTGAATTTTGGATTTTTAAAAACTCTGAGCATCTTCACTATAAATATTTCCTGTATAATGATATAGATAGATAATACTGTAGACAGAAATGTAGATTGTAAAATATACAGCATAGTAAAATAATTATATCTGGTCTTAATTATTTCAATGCATCTGACAAATCATTTTTGATCAATGATTCCTGACAAATCAGACATCAAAAATAACTTATATTTCCTCTCCTTTATTAGTTAACAATTGCCATGCACAGAGATCTATGCATTGTTTTGCACCGTAGGCATTCTAGCCAGATGGCAGCATCCTGAGATATTTGATGCACATCAAAGCAACTGAACAATAATAAAGGCTTCTATTTAAAAATAAATTATATATGGGAAAGTATGATTTTCAGCCTAGTAGCAGATCATATAAAAATAAAAATTTCCAAAAAGTGAAATTTCTGGGTTCATGCTCCATCCTGATGACTGCAATGACATATCCATGCAGTTTTCTTGGTATGCAGACAATACAAAAATAATTTGCCACTCTTTTTTTTCAGGATGTTATTTCAGCTTAGGCTGTATAGCCTACAGTCATGGAACCGACTCTGCTTAGCTTCTGAACTTAGGTAAGGTCAGGTCTGCAAAGATCAGATAATTCAATTTTTTTTTCTTACTGTATTGTGAAAACTAAGAACCACAGCTATTTTGTAGATAGGATAAAGATACACACACATACACACACACACACACACATACACACACACACACACAAAGTGATTCTCAGTATGAACCAGTTCATGTAGCACTTCCCTGCTTTGCATTTGAACAGTAGCTTTGACCCCAGGCAGTTAGAAAACAACATTATTTATAAAACGTTATGTGCCACCTTATTTCTCCACCTATTCCAAAAGTCATCTGCTCAAGAACATAAATTACAAAATCAAATAAAATGATGATAAAATTAAACTTATAACATTATAACATTTATAATTCATATTTATAAGATTAAAACCTATCAATTGGGAGATACAATGGAAAGGGGATCCAAAAGGAACTTAGCTGTTGGAACTTCCCTCCTCTGATACCGCTGGGCCCCTGAAGTGAGGTGACCTCTATCTTTCAAACTAACATTTTTATTACGGTCACTGACTAGCCTTCTATATAGTTCTGTGGAAGGATTACAAAGCTTGGGTACATAAACATATACAAACAATTGCTAAATAAATTGGAAGAAATAACATGAAACCAACTAAAATAGACAATAAATAAGTACTAGAATACTAAACAGATTAAAATATTTAAAACGAAATCACAATATATACTTTGTGGGGGGGAAATGAAAATACTAAACTACTGAGTGAATAAATACTTTACTAGTGTATTAAGCTACTTAACACTGAAATACTAATTTGATAAGATACTAAAATAATAAAATGTTAAAATACCTAAGAAATAACTCTTCTAATCTATTGATAAATCACTTTATTACAGTTACAAGTTAGTGTCAATATTTATTTCCATGCTGTAATAATCATTAAATGTTGATCTCCTTTTAACACCATACTCAGTATGCTGCAAAGCAAAATGTTTCTTCTTGTCCCATGCTTTTATTTATTTGTTTGTTTGTTCAATTTATATAGCCGCCCTTCTCAGGTACACGATTCTGGGTGGCTTACAAAGTTAAAAATACAAAAACAATACAAAAAGTAAGCAAAGTTATAAAAACAAAAAATTAAAAACAATAAAAACTATTAAAATCATAAAATCATAATCTGTGGGAGAGCGTACTCAATTTCTCTGGTAGTACAGCTACTTTGTAAGCTCCATACCACCATTACTGGATCCCCAGGCCAGATGGCAAAGCCATGACTTCAGGCCCTTCTGGAAGGCCAACCAGATTGGGGCCAGTCTGACCTCAGGGGGAATGATGTTCCAGAGGGCAGGTGCCACAGCAGAATTAATCCAGTTTAAATAACCCAATTTAGGCGCTTTATCTGCAAGTCAATATTGTACATGATTACTATCTTAAGCAATCAGAATGTTTTGTATTTGGGGCTATTAGAGTTCTATGATTACTCCTATATAGGCAAATGTACAGAAGGGCATGGGCAATGTTTCTAATAACCCTTCCTACTTTGGCAGAGTCTTTCATTATGTGAAGTATTCTTTCAAGGCCTGCTGAATGGCATATATTAAAGAGGCTAGATGGAGCAAGTTCTCACATAGTCGCAAGCAAACAGACTGATATTAGATTAATCTGTTACCAAAACAAGAGACAAGTGGAAACTCAAGCCTAAAATAGAGTGACTTCCAGTCTATTATGTTACATGAGTACATCAGAAAGAGGCCCAAGAATTTGAAATTTAATTTCACTATAAATAGAGCTCACATTTTATACATAGCAGTCATTGGAATTCTTTTGTAATGGCTTCTTCAGATTTTCTACATTAAATAAATTTACCATATGGTCTTGTGTGCTAGTGGCTGGTGTATCTGTTTCCTGACCAGTTTGCTGTGAAAAATAACTGAAATTAGTGACATTTAGGAATTATGTTAAATTCCTAATAATTCATATGCTCAGAATATGCTCAGAATATGACTAAGTTTGAATGTAACTGATTTTCTTCATTTTTACTGAGCTTATTCTAATTTCTATAACTACATTGTTTAGTACTAGAGCATCCAACACTACTAAAAGGTGTTTCTTACAGATTCCTCATATTCCACCTCCCCAGTTAAGAACATCATCAGCTATAATAATTCATGACACTGTTTGCCTTTAATGCAATAGAAAACACCAGGCCAGTGTTCAGCTGCATTGAACAGCTGTTAATGCATACTGTTGCTTCCTCTTCATTTACCAATCATCCCTTTTGAGTTCCAGGGAAGACATTTGTGAAGTTTCTTTATCCTTATGTTTATTTTTTGGCACTGTAAAGCTGTACCACAAGAAAAGTTTCAGTGCACATTTTTGGCTTCTATAGCAGAAGCAATGTCTTGTATCAAAAGAATATCATTAGAAAACTCATTGTCATTGCTGCTAGATGTCATTAAATGTTCACGAATATTCCAGGTCATTGGGAAACTCTTCTGAACAATACATATTCACATTTCTTGTAAAAAATTAAAGGAAGGATGAGTCATGAAACTTCATGAAATTTTCACTTGCACTTAGAAATAGGGCACGTCATGAAAGTCATTAAATCTTCACTTGCACTTAGAATTAGGACAAGGAAAAAATGTTCAGCCCTAAGATGTCAATCAGGAATCTTTTAAGCATGGGGCATCAGAAAATCAAAATGGCCAGACCTCATGAGATCACCAAATCTCACCTGAGAATGATGAAATCTTACACATTCTTCCAAGTTATTATGGTCTTAAAATGTGCTAACCTTGATTTTGGAGGTCTGCAGGCATGCTTTACTGATGATACCAAAGATGACTTAAAATCTACAGGCACTACATTGCTTGCTCCTTTTCTGATAGACAGGGCGTAGAAACCAAAGTCCTAAATACAAGTTTAAGCACAGGCCTCAAAAAATGATATGAAGGACTATAAGAATTTTTTTTTCTGCACTGAGCTTAGCATACAGAAGCAATCACTTTCTGTATCCCATTGGAACTGGAATTTAAATTGTGTTTCATAATTTTAAAAAATGAAAGAAATAGGAAACTAACAAAAGAAAAACAAAATTAACCTTCCTCCTAAGAAAGACCAAGAGCAATTTAGGTGCAAATCAGAGATTATGATGCATAAGTAAAGTAGACTAGATAGATACATTATTTCTACACTGCTTTTCTGCTAAAAAGCTATCTAGGGGTGTACAATTAAAAAAAAAAAAGCAGCAAAAACATTAAAGTCATTTTTCAAACATTAAAGACCTCTTCCGCACAATCTTTTAAAGATTAAAGTCTCAAAAAATCCATAGATGTTATTTAAAATCATCCTTCTAGTCCATAGTGTTCTCATCAAACTACAAGTCAGTGATGCTGGCTTTCAGAAGAAAAATATGTTAAAATAACAATGAAGCAGACCCTTTTTTGTTGTTCAAAGTATTCGTGGCTCAGAAGCTGACATATTTTATGAGCTGGCTTAAAGGATCAGAATGCAGGTTTTAAGAGCAAGTAAAAGCAGATTGTGGGAAAGAATGTCATAAGTGCATACAGATGCAGAAACAGGCATTTTTACCTTTACCTAAGTCTGCAGTTTAAGTCAAAGGTGTTACTTATGCAGCAAAGGTGTTCCTTAAAAGAACCAAAACTCTAGTTTTAAGACTTATGAAGCTGAAATCTTTCACCTGGCTATGGAGGGGAAGGGAAAATCCAGCACTTAAAACAACAAAGAAGTCCTTGGGATAGTTTCTGTCACTCAAATTAAAAAAATATCAAAATAATGAAGCATCTGATATTTATTGCTCTATATCTTCTGGGACATTTTGCCTTTGTGTGGTTTGTTATTTATTGCACTGCTCCCTTAGAATCCAGCAGTAGAGTTAGAAAACTTTTGCACTGTTATTTCATATTCTAGCAAAAGAGTAAATGATCACCAGGCATGATCTGTTCTTTTCTTATGATTCTCAAATGAGCTGTTTGAAAGCAAGTTCTCTCTCTTTCCATCCCTTAGCCCTTACTTCCCCTCCCCGGAGGGGGGGGGAGGGAAAGGTATACATTAGCCTCTCTTGACCTCTGTGGCTGATGGAAAACCTCAAGAGATCTGTCTAAATGTTCATTCCAAAAGAATGGTAGATCCACAGCACTATTGTGGTTGCTATGATTCTTTTTTGTTGTGGTTTTTTTTTTTTTTTTGCTAAGAACCAGCTTTAGTTTTAAAAAAATACCTTCCAAAGTTTATTACAGTTACTGCAAGGGTGAATAAATCATTCTACATTATGGAGTATGTTTTAATGAAGTATCATGAATCCCAGGGAATCAGTGAAAAATTACTTTTTTCCTAAAATGTTGTAATACTAATTCAATTTTTCAGATTAGAACTACTTATTCTTCAGTACGGAAACAGGTATTTCCATGGCTATGTTCCAAGATTCCCAAGATAGAGAGTTGGGAGATGGAAGTGGAAGAAAGTGAGTTACACATCCACATCTCACATCCTATGGAGTTAATATGTTTGGCTCAGAATTCAGACATAGCTTAGGCATATTTTCCTATTCTGCAAAGTCCTCAGCTTAGCTCAGTGTATCCTTTTTCATAAACTTCATCCTATTAATAATTTGGGTATCCATTAGAACAGCTGAAAAGACTAAATAAAAAGACAGCTTGACAAGGTGGGGCTGAAGGCCTTTCTCCTTCAGCTACAAATCATTTATATTGTTCCGTGGGGTTGTTCAGTTCCACTGAAATTATAAAAGATATAGTATCAATGACTTGGGTCAGTGGTGATCAATAACTTCGGAGAGACAGTAAGTGATCAAAATGGCCAGACCTTGATTCTCTAGAGTGCAGGTAGATGGAATACTGATTATCTAGTAAAACAGAAGGAGGCCCTGTTGTGTGCCCCACTTAGCTAGAAGGATGTCAGATTAAAGAAGGTATCAGAGGCAAAAGAGTCATATCAGGCAGTGCCTCAGACTGACTTTCTGGTGTCCCTAGATCTAGGTAATTCGGAAGTGCTCTGCTAAGACCTCATTTTAAACTTTCTGTAATTTTCTCATTCAGCCAACACTCCCATTATTGCAGGGAAGAGATGCCTTGGAGAAAATAAGTCCATAGTATTTTGTTTTGTAGGATTATTTTACAGTGATTTTTAATGAGGCTTGTGGTTCCCAAGCATGTTTAAATTAGTGGTGGATTAGAGAAATGCATTTTTTTGTATCAGCTCTTCCTCAGTTCGATGAAAGGGAAATTGGTTTTCACAGATATTGTTATGGGTGAAGTTTTTGCAATTTATTTATGAGGTGGCCAATTATTCTTGTCCATTCATTGCACAGTTGTTTCTCCAGTGGTACACAGCCTTCTTGGTTTCTATGTTTCATTTTAACCTCAAGGGAAGCCTTAATGAGAGAATTCCTGTCTTGCAGTCTTCAGAACATTGGTGCTAATGTCACCTCTGAGGGGAAATCTCACCCTTGAGTTTTTCCTTCCCTGATAAATTAGGTAAGTTTTTCTTTCCATGAATTTAGTAGAACATTTCAAAGTGCCATTTATACCCAGTTGTAGTTCAAGCATTTTCAAAAATAGATCTTCCGCAGCTGCCTTGAAAGCAGTCTCTTCCTCAAGTCATCCATCTTCCTTTAATCGGGGACAGATCAAGTAATATTCAGGCTATGACAGCAGCGCAGTTTCAACCCTGTTCCCCAACAGTTGACTTGATAGTAGTTGCCCTCCTCTCAGGAAGAGGATGGCTGGTAATTCTCTTTTCTCTTGAATTAGAAACAGGCCTGGTTCTTTTACTCCTGCTTTAGTATCAGGAGGAAGGACCTAAAACAATTTCAATGGAAAATTTGATCCAAGGGAAATAATATAGCATACATGTCAATCTGTGTATAATTTATCACTGTGTTATTTCAGCCCAGACTATTTTTATTGGCATTGATTATCATTGCATATCTGTTGTAAATTTTCACTTCTGTCTGTTTGTTACTAATATAAACCAGCATTTTCTGTTGCCAGTTTTGGCAAACTAAAAGGAATAAATAAATAAATAAATAAATAAATAAATAAATAAATAAATAAATGGAAGCATGCAACTTCTATCCATATTTTTGGATTCTTACCCAAAATTCATAACAGCTCCTCCTAATGAGTTTTCTCCTGACAGTATGTAAAATAGGGAGTAAGCATACAGTATACTGACATCTGTTTGCTTTCCAGACATTAACCTTGGCTAAGGAGAACTATATGGCAGTAATGGCACACATTAATGCTATTTTTATCTCTGAGTTTTGTTTGCAGAGACCAACAGCCATGCAAAGATTATTATAACAATCCTATCAAAAATATTATTATTTTCCCATTTCTGAGTTAGGAAATCATTCATTTGCAGGGCACCATTTTTAAGCATTTTATTGGTCTTAATCCAACCCACCATCAAGATCAATACTTCAATGGCTCTCCTGTTTCGATGTATTGGAGAATAGAATTGAGCATCAACAGCATGTTGATGATACCTAATCTCATATCCCTGTATGACCTCCTTGAAAATCACATGCAAGAGCAATCAGATTTTCATATCTCAAAGACCTAAGGCATTATGAAGTGATTAAGCCTGTTATTTGCATGCCACTGTAATGAGGTACCCATGTAGAACAGCTTTAAAAAATTACATTTGTCCTTTTAACTACAATCTGACTTTTGTTTGTGCACAGCTGTTAGAGTGTGGGTGGATTGACCTTGGCAATGGAATGGGAGATGATCCTGCAAGAGATCCAGGCACAATGAAACATCTTAAGTTTGTTACTTGTTCCTAGAAGTGAGAGCTTGAGATGGTGAGTGGAAGCTAACTACATCTTCTTTTGCATGCACCAAAGCCTGGAGCACTCTAATATTCAGAAAGCTTCAGAGGATGTTCTCCTGATTTTCTACCATCTGGTTTTAGTCTCAGAAGTGGCCAGAAATTCCACAATCAGAAATAAAGTAATTAAAATTGCTTTTTTTTAAAAAAAAAATCTGCCTCTATGATTTTTCTTCACAGCATGTGTCCTAAGCATTGAGAGAGATTTTACCCTCCCATCAACCATACCAAACATTATTTCCTAGATATGAACAAGACCTTGGGTGAGGACAGACATAATATATCCCCCAGAACACCAAAATGTGAAATGAAAACAGACCCAAGCTGCTTGCTATGATTTCATTCAGAATAATACGTGAAATGTGCTTTTTGGGAAAATTTTCACAAGTCCTCCAGGCAAACTTCACATCTTTGCAGCAATATGATGACATACCACGTACTGTTGGAGAAACATTTCTGATACACCACTGTAGCATTAAATGGAGTTACTTTGAAATTACCAAGTCACAAGTCAGTAATATATATCCATTCAAATTTTGTATGGATATATACATTATTTATTAGAGTTATTTATGTCTTTGTTTTTATTATTATTTATAAGATCATGAAGAGGTCCAGCTTTGGTGTACGTTTGGCATTACAAATGTTGGTGGGGAAGAGGACAAGGTACTCAGAAGAGGCAATTCCCAGACATTTGTAAGATGAACAGGTTGAGGTTCTTTTCCCATAAAGTTAATATTAAATTGACCCTTAAAGATTTATTGCATATTGACCAGGACCAAGCAATAAAAATCAAATTAAGAGTGAAAAGTGTTAATGACCAGTAAAATTGACAATCAAGTAGAATGTCTATATTGTTCAACAATACTATACTGGTTTCTTTTCAGTGATTACTACTCAAATAATTTGTAAAGAGAATCCATAAAAATTCAGGGACCCATGAAATATTTGACTTGATATGAAAGTAGATACTCAGGAAGTGGAATGGGGGAGAACAGCAATATTGTTTATGTTTCCAAATCAAATCACACTTGTTATCCCTAATAATATTTCTCCTAAAATCCTATCCAGAAAACTCTAACTGCTGAAAATACTGCTATTAAAGAAAGCAGTCTGTGTATAAGTCTGTGTAAGAGAGAGTGAATGGAGTCAATGAAGTTTTCCTTATCAAAGTACTTTCTAGATCTGTGCATAATTATTTGTTTTACCATGAGGTCACTCCCCCCTCCCTTTTTTTGTTTTGTTTTGTTTGAGATAGCATTATGAATAAAAAATATGAAAGGGAAAATTCTAAGGGTTCAATGAAGGTGAGGCTCATGTTCTTCTAGAAAAAGCATAGATGGTCTTTGAAGGGATATTGAAAACTGGGCTGATAAATAAGAATTTAAGAAAACAGCCCTGTTGTTGAATGATACCAAAGGCCTATCTAGCCTCATATTCTATTCTGTTAGAGGCTAAACTTTCAGCTCACATTTCTCAACAACTGGTTCATAGGGACATCTCACGCTGGAGATAAGGTATCATAATCAGGCACCACAGATAGTCTTCTTCTAGCCTTATCACCCATGAATTTGTGTACTCCACTTTTTAAAGTTAACACAACACCTGCAATAGCAAATTTTATATTTTAATTATGAGTATGTGATGAAGAACTTTCTTTTATCTGGACTGAATCTAATTCTTGTTGGAGGAAAGGTGAAACTGATCCAAATAAGACAAATGCAAAAAAGATGCCACAGAGCTGAGAGGAAAGGAAGGAGAAAACATGCAGTGGTTTTGTTGAGCTTTTATAACAAATCAAGAAAAATGGAAAAAACTCATACATCTTTGAAAGAGCAGTGTTAATCCCTAATTGTCACTTCCCTGTGATCCATGTGAACATTCCTTTACAGTAGTTACATCTAAAGTCCTTCATCACGTAGGTAACCTGGACCTTTCAGATTTTTGGAACCACAATTCTCATAAACTTTTTATATTTGCCATAACAGTTACATTGTGCAAATTGTAGTTCAAAAACTGTGGAGGAATGCCAGGTTACCTATCTCTGTGCATGGGTGCTTAAATCATACAGCTTTTCTCTACATCATCACCCAATTTCAATTGTATCTATGGCTCTGTCTGGCCTACATTATAAAACCTCAGACATACATTTATGACATAAAAGCCATAATAACTATAAAGATAACATTTGAACCGCACGGAAGATCAAACAAGCATATCAATATATTTATATTTAATGTCTAAGATCTGGAACTGATAAAAAGCATCAACAGAGAGCTTCTACAGAGACAAAAATAAGAGCCATGTGATTCTATAAACATGGAATATAGGGCTCGTTTAGACTTTAGGTTCATAACTCTTGGAACAGGTAGATATTCCTAATACACAAGAACAAACTACAGAATTTTATTTATACATATAATATCAGTTCTAAATATGCTGCAGCAAACTTAACTCAGGTGATTTTAGTTACATATTCAGTGTAATATGGTAGCTAGACTTCATGTGGTAGTTTGACTTGCTCCATTTTAATGGAAAATAGTTATGTTTCTATGTGATAAAATGATACCTATTCATGTGATTTATCAGCTCAAAAGAATGTAGACCAGAAACAACCCTATTAAGGAACTGGATACAGAGTGAATACTTCCTTTCTGAGCTCTACAGGCAAAGAGAACATATCATATTCTGTAGTTTTAAAATTTTTTAAAAATGCTTTTGAGTAGAAGAACCGGATGATTTAATACTCTCACTTAGGGAAAAGTCAACATTCAGTCACTATTAAATCTTAGAACTAAATTACTTGGTTTTACATGCTTGACAGGCCTTAATAATGTGTTGGATAGCTTCATGTGGCACTTCTTCATTTCAGACAGTTGAAATGGTTTACTTGCTCTAAATTCAATCAGTAGCTAGAATATAACTTATGTTGTGTGTTGTTGCCTAAGTGTTCTTTTTGCTCTCCTCTTTTTTAATCAGGTGTATCTCTCTGATAACTAGCAGAACCTGCCTCAAATTTGTAGCACTGACATCAACTTCCCAAGCAGCTCCCCCAAATAGCCACAAGGGTGTAATTAAACTGACAGAATTGCTGTGAGTGGAAAAATTGCTTATCTTATACTTGTCAGTGTGTATATATACAGCTTTTCTTTTTTGCTAGAAGACCCTAAACTTCCACAAAATTAGAACCTCCTGCTTCAGCTGATTGTTTGACAAATAATGTCTTTCTAGGCTTTATCAAGATTGCTTTATTTTCCTGATTCAACCTTTGCAATGTCTTGTTTACCAATATGCCTTTGTTAAGAAAATGAACTTTTTGCATTAACCTTCAACAGTCTCTTCCTCCATAACAGCTCACACAATTTTGAAAACAACACCAAAAATAGGCAGCTAGGGAGCGTTGGAGTATTGCATGAACAACATTTTTCTTTTTTGATGTGCATATGATCTTCTGAAAGGAAGGAATGTCTGTTATGTCTTCTGACCATCTGCAATTGGGAATAAAGCAAATCCCACTGCTGACACATTTTTTTTTTTTTTGCACTTGCCGTCTTTTATCTTTGTTTTTTATGTTTATTGATTTTATTGTAATTTCTTTGTTTGATTGTTGTAAGCCAACCGGAATCATTGAGAGTTGGGCAGCATACAAGTTTAATAAATTATTATCATTATCACTGCAAATGGGATCAATGACTAGCTTCAATCAAAGTCCTGCTAGCTGTATTTTCTTTTAATTTCAGCTTTGTTTCTTGCAGTTTTAGAAAATGTTTATCTGATGTAGATTCATAACACATCTATGAAATGGTCCAAAATAAATGAAACATAGTCTACTCTGAACTGGGAATCAAAATGTGCTATTCCTTCCACAGAAGGTGCCATTTGCTTACTCAGAGGATGCTTTACAGCTGATGCTTTAGGTGCCAATGGGTATATCAAAAAAGAGACAATATACACACACACATTTGAAAATTGCACATTTGCACACACATTTGAAAATTACTATAATATTAATAAAAATACAGCATGTGTCATTATATGTAAGGGCTGAAACTAGCAAGGTAGGAAGCAAGGGTGCTCATATTGACAAATTAAGCCCTTCAGATAAAGGATCACTTAAACATGACAGTCCTTTTAATTGTCTTCTGACAGACATTCAGATGGAGAACTAACACATGACATTGTTTTGCCAAATTTTTGAACAAGAAAAAGAAACTAAATGCAAAATGGCACACTTTTTGCAGAATCAAAGGCAAGAGAAGAACTATGAAATGTATTGTTATAGTTACCATTAACTCTTCCTTTGTTCAGTTGTTAGCCTAGAGTACTGAAATGTTGCATCATGTGGCTTGCTCATAAGAATTTGTCTTGGCCTTTCAATGAGATGGAACCTCAGGTTGCAGAGGTGACATCTCTGCAGCTGTTATCAGATCTAGGGTGCAACAATGTGGATTATCACAAGACAACAGTAGACAGAGACTGAAAACTCTAACTCTTTGCTTTCCTCTCATAGTCATCCTGATTTTTGCAGCTAAGGTCTGTTAGCCCTACTCTGTGTTACTGTTTCTGATACAGATTTAGACATTAGCTATTTTTGAAGTTGGTTGAAGTCTGTGGCAGCTTAAATGCTAGCATATCTGTATGGCTTACACTTGTATAGATGTTGAAGGCTACAACCCACTTAAGATGCAAAGTATTACCTAAGAGAGGATGTTTATGAGGGATGGAAATAGTGCAAGGAGAAATCAGAAGAAAATGAAATGCAGAAAGTGCAGACAGCAAGAATTATGAATAGATAGTGGCAATTCCCAAACAGTCGTCGTAACTTGCTTACCACAGTAGGCTGATTAACATTTATGCTGTAATCTGAGGATGTATTCTGTGGGATTTTTTGCTGTTTTTACTACAGTTGCTTAACATGATTACCTCTGTAGAATATTGGAGGGCTTCTCCCTGATGGCATGTTCCTGGATAATATATTTATTGTTTTATTCATGATTTCTTTGTGTCCACTTGCAGCTTTGGGTATGTATAAATAAAGCACATCTATTTTTTTAAAGCCCACACATACATAATTGCAGTAGACATCTTTTCTCATTCTCACCAAAAGAGACTGAACTTGGATCAGACCATCCTTGAAACCACTTGGTGAGAAAATGCAGCCAATATGATCTCATCCACTGGTGAGAAAACATGATCATTATACGTTATAACACAAGTTTACAAACTCTTGTATAAGGATTTGTGAACCAATGCTAGCAGCTATTTTGTTTCTCCTTAAAATTCCTTGGATTCAATTGCTTGTTCCTTGGGAAGGTTGCCATTTTTCCTTAAATAAAAACAGTAAAAGGACTGGATTTCTTACAAAACACAAGCGATAAATAAAAGTTTAAGACAAATAGTGTAATCTTTTGGCAAAAAACTTCAAGGAGTTGCCCCATATATATCCCAGATGTATCGATATAGGTTAAGTAGATGTACACTTAAACTTGCTATGAAGTTCCTAAGCTACTAATGTCTATATTTTTTTCAGGATTTTGATTCATACTCAGGAAATCTTGTTTGTTTTAAAGGAAAGATTGAAGCATAGTACAGCTTGTCATAAGGAGTGCTATCCCTCATATAAGGAGGTATATTCTACGGCAGGGTTCCTCAACCTTGGCCCCTTGAAGATGTTTGGACTTCAACTCCCAGAATTCCCCAGCCTCTAGAAATGTTGAATCTGTATTTCTCTGAATTCTTTGCATACATGTTTAAGGAAGACACTAGAGCATTTCTTTTCTTTCTCATACATTGGAACTGTTGAAGTTACTCCAAAACAACAAATACAGCCTAAGTAACTTGCCAGAGTTATGTAAGGAAATTCACAAGAACAATTGAATCCAGATCCCTTTCATTACTCCATAATCCAGTTATGGTAATGAAAGAGGTTGATGTTTATGAGATACATCCAGCTCTCGTTAAGGCTTTGGTAAGGTTCCTATCCAGCATTATTTCTAACCTTTTAATTGTCCAAGTTTTCAAAACTGTGTAGGACTGAAACTCCATTAAAGCAAAATGCCCCTTTGAAGTTCTGCAGAACCCTAATAAGTAGTCTGCATTGCTATACTTTGCATAAGCTACACAGAACGAAATCAAAGTACCTGAAGTTGTGTCATCCCAGAGTGCAGGAAGGCAGGAATTATGGTCCTAAATTACAGAGAGGCAGATTTCAGTTAAATATTGGGAAAAAGAAAATCCAAACAATCATAGAAATGCGATTGTGGAAATAATTACTTAGGAAGGTGCTAGGCTTTCCTACCTTGGATGTTTCATTAGAAACCCAACATTTATCATTTGGGATGCTTTAATTTGGATTTCTCTACTGAGCAAAATGTTGGTCTCAGTGGCCTCAATAGTGCTTCCAACTCTATGATTCCATCATTCTATTGTTTTCACAGTATAACAAATGATTGTGATTATGTACCATCAAGTTGATATAACAAATATCTCCGTTCTTTGCAGCAAGAATATTAGAAGTAGTTGAATTATCAGTCCACTCATTCTCTGCAATGGCCATGTTGACTAGAACAGATATCAGTATGCTGGATGTGTTAGATTTTTTTCTTATTTCCTCTTTTTCATTATTTTGTTATTTTTTGCTATTGAAATTCAGATTTGGGACAGTGCAGTTGTAAATTAGAGTTCAGAGTTTAGTTGTAATACAAGCTGGATGCTGTCCATTTTTCTTCACATAGTGAAATGAATGTGGATGATATAATAATATGTCAAAAACACTGAAAAATTATCATACGTCTCATAGTTCAGGTATGATTTTCTTTACAAGTAGACATTTGCCCCATTGATATCTTCTGCAAATTATCAAATGCATAGCCCATGTATCAAAAATATGTGACACCATTTGTAATAACAGGTTCAATGATTACACTGAGCTTTGCCTTCAGTGCTTAATGTTTCCCACCCCCACCAACCCCAATATTTCTTTTAATCCTGGAAATTGTCTGGGCAATAAATCTCAGACAGTGCACATTCTACTTTATGTACACCTACCTGGTCTTTCCCAAGGGGACTGCCCATAAACTATGTCATCCTTTGAACACTCTTTTTTTACCCCCTTTCCTTTCCTTTTGACACAATTTATCACTGCAATAAAAAATATTCCCAACCTTCATCCAAAAATATATCACCCAAGTCATGATAGGGCTCACTATTAACACTTGGTAATATACGGTATCATTTATTGCAAATCAGAACACACAGAATCAGCCACACTTATTGAAATCAAGGTAAGAGGCATTTTCTACACTTCTCTGATGTCAGTTATGCAGCCATCAATTCTTGTTGGGTTTCATTAGTTCTTAACTATCATTTTTATTAACAAACGGATGGAAAAGTGGGTCTAACTCCATTAATAAACAAAATCAAGCAAGTACTCACCTATCTTTTTCTAACAGCAATCTTCCCGCATTGCTGATCACTAAAAACCCTTGACCTAAGACATAAAGCGAAGTCGCATGAGCCCTCCTTTTTGAAGGCTATACCTGGCCTTCGTGTGGAAAGCTGCCCCCCGCCACTGTAAATTAAATCATGGGAATATAACATGAATATTACTCATCCTGTATTTAATAATTGTTCCTTTCCATCTATTAGTCATCAACTTATGTTGGGAGGGGATGTGCTCTGGGAAACAGACCAATGTTTCTTGAAGTGTGGTCCACTGGTGGTCCCTCAAGACCCTTTCAGGGGTCCACAAAATAAAAATTATTTGTCAGCCTATGTTGAAATATAATTCAATATTAAAATCCCATCAAACAATCTTGAGAAGCAGTAGTGTCAGCAAATGTGTCAATTTTAATTTTTAATACAGTAAATATTGATAAATATAACCCATATAAACAAGAGCTCTTTTGGGGTCCTCCATAATTTTTAAAAGCAGGGAGGGGTCCTGAGAGAAAGTGTAAGAAACATTGTCTTAGACTGTGACCCAATCTCATATATATAGTGCAGTTAAAATATACTTCCTCCATAGTGAACCAAAGAAGAAGAAAAAAATCTACACTTCTGTGCTTGTTTATATTTCATAGATCTGCCCATATTAACTTTGGCTCACACTATTTCTTACTAGCGTAATAAGGTTTATGAGTAAAACAAACACAGAAATTGATGATGCAAACAGATTTGTAAACTTTCTGCACAAACATGATGGTTCTGATTCAGATTAAGGCCATCACACTGAGTGGATGTTCTCACCCATTTCTGTCATTTCTATCACTCAGTAGTGTAAAATTTGGGATCTTTGAACATGTGAGAGTGCTATGGTCCCCATGCACAGAGAGAAACAGAAAAGTAATGTGGAGCATGAGAGCAAGGAGAGATCTTGTGGATTGTATGGTATCCAGGGGTAATATATGCTAGGGCAGTGTTTTTCAAACTTGGGAATTTTAAGATGTGTGGACTTTAACTCCCAGAATTCCCTTGCTGGCTGGGGAATTCTGGGAGTTGAAATCCACACATCTTAAAGTTACCAAGGTTGAAAAACACTGTGTTCGGGATACTGTCTTGTTTTAATTTGCTTTAAAAGTTGTATACTATGAAATGGACTATGGCTTGTAGTCTGACCAACAATATCTAAAAACCAACATTTTAATCACTGTGAAACTGCTGTTCTTAGCCTGCAGTATGTTAGGACAGTAGAGACTAAGAGGTCTTTTCCCAGCAAGGCTCTGCAATTATAATTATTTTTTCTGAAGACATTAGACAAGTATCCTTTTATTGAGTCAAAAAGATTACGAACATTCTCTCCCATCTTCTGCTACATTTTTGGTTGAATTATGTGTTTTCTGGGATCACTTTATATTTGCAGTTACTTTGTTTCCTTATGTGTTATTTATATTGTGGTCTTCATATTTATTTAGCTATTTGGGTTAGGAACCATTCTGAACTAGCAGTATAGAAACATTTAACATAAATATGAGTGCCTGGGAAGATTTGCTGTTGACTCTTTTAAGGAGGTGATTCACGCTTTGAAAAATCAAAATATTAGCCATATCCTCAATCCTTGGCTGTCAGTAAGATAATTGACAGCCTTATTAATATCTTCTTGATTTTTTCACATAGCCTACAAAGATGGAAACCCTGCATAAATTTTAGAAAGAACTTGCCTTGATGGATACAGGTCATTGCCACACACCTTGATTCAATAAAATAGATAGGCTTATGTTAGATTGGAATATTAGTATCATTATATCTACCTAGGAGAAAAACCAAAATTCATTCTGGTAATTAACAAATCATTTGATAATCAAATGACAGCTGAATGAAACCCTTTGCAACACAGTCATGGAGTTCTTGTAAATGTGCTTGCTATTCAGGCATGGATTGATTTGCTTTAAGGGGTTAGGAAAACTGAGTCATTAGATTTTTTTCAACCGTGATTTATTGCTTAGCACTATGTTCGTATCCAACTATTTTGGACTGAGCAAAACCATGGTTAAAACAAATAATGTCATGTTAACTCAAGGACATAGTGATAAGCCATAATGTGGCTTATCTGGTTTTGGTTTAGCGTACTGTATAAAGTTATGAGTTAGTGTGTTGTGCAACTCACAAAATTGTGGTTCATTCAGCAAGCCATCCTAACAAAGTACAGTTTGGCATGTGTGAGCCCAGCTTTAGACATTTCTGGGTTTAAGCCCAAACATGGAACATGCTAAAACAAAATTTAAAAAATATTATAGATCTGCCTTTGACAATCTGAATATATTTTCCCATACATGTAGGATAATGCTTCTTAGGTTCTGGAAAAACCATACTATCATAGTAAAAGTTATGAGAAAATTGAAGTAGCGTTCTACCCAGGCTTCATGGTTTTGAAATGTTTGTCTGGAATATGCATCTTCCATCTATTCAACTGCAGAATGAACAATCAGTAAATGGGATTCTGAAGTTTTGAAAATATAAACAAGCAAACACTTCCAGTTTTTAATCTAACAGCATATTATCTTCCCAGATTATATATGAAGCTGTTATTTGGGACTGTCGTCCTGCTAGAAAACTGATGTGGAAATGGTGAATAGCCGAGACCCCCACTTTGAGTACCACTTATGTTTTGAAAAAAACACATTTTAAGAAGGATTCAGATAATCTGGGATTTATATAAAGAACTGCAGTGAGGCTGATCAGATTCTACTCGACCAAGAGTAGTTCTCTATTTGAGGGCATTAAAGGTCTTATCTTTGTGTTAAACTGTCCTCTGACTAAAAAGGGGTCTGTCCAAAGCCAAATTAATAAAGGAAGAGTGTCAGGGAACCTGCCCAAGAAAACCTAGCGTTGGTGGGAAAGCAAACTGAAAAAACATACCAGTACCTGCCCAGCTTCTAGCACCTGGTCCTTTTCCACCATGGTGAGACGTCCTGAATTTTTAAATTATAGCATTTACTTCTGAATGCTTGTCTATTATCTGTACTGGTGCATTCAAATCGTATGCAGTTCTGTGTCCTTTTTTATCCTACTTTTTTGTTGATGCATTCACCTCTCTCTGCGTGGAACACATATAGCCCTTCTACTCAGATAAATTCAAAGAAAGCTTTTTAACAGAAATCAACACAGCTACCCCAGATGTCTCCAAACTAGATAAGTGATAAATAAGGTAATAAAATTATTCTCTCCGCTAATCAACTAATGCACACTTCTAAGGCTTTGCCTGTTCTGTGTTCAGATTTATTATTTATCCGTTTCCTCTGCCATCCCCTTTGAAGTGATCCTGGATTTAATTCTGTTATTTGTGAAGTCTGAGTTTTCAGTAATGAATATAATGTTACTTGTCCTGACTTTTGATCCTTCCTTACCTACTTGGGGGCATATCTGTATATTATATCCCTTGATTCAAACACAAATTTATTTGTTGTGTGGTGGTGGGAAGACACTAAACTTAAATAAAGATGACAAGTGATGAGAACACACTTTCAGGAGTACATTATTAATACTCAAAATTGGTTGTTTTAATATTCATATGCAGAAATATTGCACATAAAGCCATTCACTTGGCACCCAAAACATTCAATTTCTGAGTATAACTTTATGCCAAAAGTACCACTGTGGACTTTACTTCTGAATATAGCGTTGTGATGAAAGTAGCTTGGAAGTTTCTACTTTAAGTACTTAAAAATAATTAAGTCAATAATCCTCAATCCCTCATTTCTCCTATTGGTGTTTTTAGTATAGTTCTCAGACCTGTCATACACTGCAGTATGGCACAAACAGCATAATAGTAATTTTGTGATTTTCCCTGTAACTGTGTACAATTTTATCACCATTTTAAATTGCATTGAAGTAGGGGAAGCTGCTCTAGTTAAATCCAGTGGTTAAGTCTGAAAAACCCAAAGTGTACATCAGAAACATCAAAATGCCTGAAAACCCTTGGTGTCCACCAGGTTCCCTGCCCCAGCTGAATTTTAAAAAAAATCATTATGTTGTTTTGTTTTTTAAAGGAAACTGGCATGCTAACATGCAAAGTACCAACTTTCAAAATCATTTTTAGCTATAAGACCACCTCTGGGACCTATGTTGTTGTTAGTTGCCAACAAGTCAGTGTTAATTATGAAGATAGTTACTCTGAGGATAGTTGTCCTGAACTGTGTTCAGTTTTCAGTCAGGTATCTAATCATTACTAAAGTGGTGTCCACGGATTCTGTTATGGCATCAGTCCATCACTTTACTGGTCTTCCTCAGTTGCATTTCCTTCAACCTTGCCATGCATGATATTTTTCTCTAATGACCTTCAAAATATGTGTTCAAAATAGGAAAGTTGTAGTTTCCTCATTTGAGCTTCTAAAGATGGCTTAGGTTTGATTTTTCTCCAATATTAATCAATTTGTTTGTCAGGAGTCCATGGTACCCACAGTGCCCTTCTCCAATACCATCATTCAAAACCATCTATTATCTTCCTATCTTGTTTCTTCATGTCCCATATCATATTCATATGATATTATTGAAAATACCATGGTCTGGACCAGTTGGACATGTGTACACAAAGAAACACCTCTGTATTAAGATCTTAACTAAGTCTTTTATAGTCATTTTAAGGGTGATTTATTGTTTGATTCTTGATTGGTTGTAGTTTCATTATTGATTATTGATCCAAGCAAGTTGAAGTTGTCAATTATTTATATTTCTTCTACTTCAAAGGGGAAAATATCGATGTTACCAGTTGTTAGACTCTTTGTCTTCCTCACATTAAGGTGGAGTCTATTTTGTGACTATGCTCCTTGATATTGATAAGCAGTTGCTTTAAATCATCTTAACTTTCAACCAGTAATGTGGTATCACCAGCACAGTGAAAACTCTTGAGGGCTTTCCACCAATTTTCACACCTGTTTTTTTCATGTAATTGTGCTGCTGTAATGATTTGTTCTGTATTTAGTTGAAAAGGTATGGGGAAACTACGCAGCCTTGTCATACACCTTTGCTGATTTTAAACCATTCTGTTTTTCTTGTCCTGCTTGGACTGTTGCTTCTTGATCAAGATAAAAAATTGAATGAGAATTGTCAGGTGTACTTGTATATCCATGTTTTGAAATGTGGCCTCATGATTTAGTCAAAGACCTTGTGGTTGATGAAACACATGTAAATGTAAATATTTTTTTAATATTATTTTGTCTTTTCAAGGCTCCATCTCCCAACTGCAATTATGTGTCTTGCTCCTCACCCTTTCCTGAACCCTGCAGGCACTTCTGGCAGGTCTCAGTCCAGGTATGGCTTTACTCTCCATGGAAAAATGTTGAGTTGAATTTTGCTTGTACAAGGTGATTGTGCATAGTTTCCACAATCAGAACTTCTTTCTTCAGTATTGGTATGAGCATTTTTTCAGTCAGTGGTCATGATGTTGTCTTCCAAAAAGCCTTGTAAGTATTCAAATGGTTATATCTGATTGCTATAATATTTCAGTGGGAAGGGATCAGTGACTATTGTTTTATTCTTTGATAAAGTTTTCAGTGCTGCTTCAACTTCTTTATTCATCACCAAACATTCCTGATTATAAAGTACAAGTTGAGACAGCCGTGGATCCACTTGAACCTCACAGTATAATGATTCAATATATTCCTTCTACCTTTTTTTGATCTTCACAACATCATTCAGCATAGATCCTTGAATGTCATTTGCATTCCATGTGGTGGCTGGGATCTTGTCTTTAACTTTTGTAGCTTTCGGAAACCCAATCTTGTTCTTTCTCTATTTTTTTTTTTAATTCTATTTCTTTTATGCCTTTTGTAGAGGTTCTCTTTATCTTATCTTGCAACAGATTTGAAATTTTGACTGAGTTCGGCAACTGCCTCTCTTGCTTCTCTAGTTTTTGTTTCTCTACAATTCTGAGCAATTTTGTGAATTTCTTTGATCATTCATTTCAGCCATTTTCACTTTTTCACCTTTTGCAAAAAAATTCCTTTTCTCTGAGCACAACTTTTTTTTATACCTTCCCATAACTTTTCTGGTTTCCTGCCTTAGCATGTAAGATTTCGCAGGGAGCCTTTACATTTTGATGGCATATTTTCAAGGTTATACTTTGCTACTTTAGTTTGATTTTGCGTACTAGTAGTTGATTAGCTCTACCACAGTCTGCACCTGGTTTGTCCTTGTTGATATTATTGAGCTTTTCCAACATTGACTGCCACAGAAACAGTTATGGTCTACTAGGCAAAATCCATGTGTGCAGTAGACACTTGGAAGAAGATATTTTAAATAAATAGATTGTTGGTCTGGCAGAATTCAGTCAAAGGTTTTCCAGCTTCATATCTATTTCCAAGTCCATATTTCAAGCTACATGGCCTTCTTCTTAAGCATTCAGTGACTGCATTGTAATTTATTATAGCTCTTGCAAGCTTAGTCTTGATTATAAATGCAACATTTCTTGTCTTTTATTTCCAGCATAGTGCATCATGTAACCATCAGATTCAAAGTGCCTGATGCCACATCATATTGCTAAACCCCAACAGATCAGAAGTAGAATGCCAGGCCTTTCTTCCCTGCAGGCAATTCCAATGTTGTTGCTATTGGCACAGAAATGTGATCCTTCACCACCAACACTGTCCCATATGCCCAGATGAGTAATTTGTGTTAGTCTAGAGCCTCAAGTAAGACCTTCCATCTAGAGAGACTCTGTCAGTAGTCAGTCTACTGAAGGCATAGTGGTCAGAATGACTGATGTGCACAAACCATAGCAGCAGGTTAAGGAAAGGAATCTCTTGTGAAAATAAAAATGATGGTGTCTGAAGCTTTATTTGGAAACATGTCTACATACTCTGATAAAAAAAGAAGTAACAAACAGAAGCTGAGGATTCCAGGGAGCATCCAGAAGGTCTAAAATTATGGTAAGGGAAACCTCAAAGAGTTTGCCATCTGGTAAATAGCTGTTGATGATCTATCATTGTGACCATAGAAACCATAGTGTGAATTGACAAGTTTCTGCCACCTTTTCAAATAATGCTCACCCAGCTCAAAGAGGTTGAGCATCACTGAACTAGGTTATACTAAGTATTGTGATTCTTTAAAGAAATGTGAAGTTTAGCCATCTGGTTATCTTAGACTGAGGTGGAGATGGAAGAATTCCATTTCATCATGTCAACCATTCATGAAAATATATTGAGTGACGACACTAGATTATCACTTGAACTATATCAAATGATGATATCATGGTCTTCTCTGTGGGGAATTGTGCCTGCCATCAACTTTGTTTCTTTTTGAAACTTTATTCCTTTATTCCAATTTATGAATACAGAGGACTCCACTGTAATGAATCTGTTTTTTGATTTGCTATTGTTTGTTTTCCCTTCTGTACTAGTTTTCTTGTGCAGTATGTATTGTATTCTACTGTCAATTTCTTTCATGCTACAATATTTTTATATGAATGGAGAGGAAAGAGTATAAAGATAGCATTTAGAAAGAAGAATTTCCAGCTGCATCACAGTAATCACAGTTACTGTACACCTGCATCACAGGCAGTCATCATAAAATCCTCTCTAACACTAAGAACTAATACATAAATGTTCATGTTTCATTTCTTTTTCCCAGTCCCTTTTTTCTGTTGTGTCTTTTTAGAGTGTAAGTCTTAAGGTGTGAGCTGAGATCTGCACATCTGCTCTACATCTACTTTTGTATCAAGTTTTGTTGGAATTCATTATAATTCTTTGGTGAAGTTTTTACACAATACCGTTCTGCATTTGAGGTATCACATTTTCAATCCTGAATTTTCTCCTGCTTAACTTAACCATTTAAATATTTCTTAGCCAGAGTTGGAGAAACTGTGGCTCTTCATGTTTTATAGAACTATAACACTCAGCATTCCTCATTATTGATCATGCTGATTGGAACTTCCAGAACTTTCATTTCAACAACACCTAGTGGGACAAATAACCATGTTTGTAGAGGTACAAACAAATAAAATGCAGCATCATGCAATGGGTACTCAGTTCCAAATATTCCTTCAAAGCCTAGGTCAGGTTGCTCCCATAACAGAACAGCTAAAATGCCATAAAAGTATTAATCAGTAATGTAAAACAGATAACATACAACATCTGTTTCATTCATTGGTCATTTATTGTAACATTTAGAGCATTATTATGACAAACACATTATTCTTAAACAAGACCAAATATCTTGTGTGAATTAGTTCTATCAAAGTTGTAACTAAAATTAAAAGAAATGTGAGAATATACAGTAAATGTAGTTGTGGGCTGATTCCAATACTCCCCAGAATTTTATAGGAAAGGGAATGTTTCAACACAAATACTAAATCAAAGCAATACTTACATTTCTTTAATATACTAATAAAAGTTGGATTGAAATCAATCCATTTAGCTTGTTTCTTTGGAATGTCATTAATGATGACTCAGAGACTCATTATCTGACTAAATATTGAGAATGCATGAAGAAATATCATGGGGAGCAGACAGGAAAAATACAAAAAGAGGACATTTAAGTGCCTTCTTAATATAATCAAGCAAAGTCATCATTGCTCATTACTTGAATTAAGAGTATCTGTTAGCATGTTTACATTAAAATAGCTTTTTAATTGTGTGCAGTTATAGCTTTGGGGTAGGACTGCTCAGTTTACTGGTGCATCAACTAATACACATGTTCCAAATTCCCCATTATGAAATAATCTGATGTGTGTCGTAACAGAACACATCTGCTACTCACATGGCTTTATGACATATCTTCTCAGTCATCATGGAATAACTTTTTAAATTTCTTTTCGAAAGACACAACCATATTCTAATCAGTTTCACCATGGGGGAAAAGTAATAAAAGACTTAAAAACAAGTAGGACTCCCCCACACCATAGGCCGGCCCGTCTAAAAAAGTTCTGATGTTGGAATATTATAGAAGGAACTCCAAAGAATGGCTACATCTGTTGATGGTTCACAGAACAGCTTAATGTATCTTGATTGGCTCTTCTTCACAGCCATGTTAATGTGTTTTCCTCTCATCTTTGAGCCATGAGGAATGAATCTCTACATAAATGGTACTGTCTTCATTAGCTTTATCTCTCAGGAGCAAGGCCAGCACTGTTGTTGCCTTTCTATCATTTAATATGGAGTAGTTTCAGGTCAGCAAATGGTGGATTCCCTGCCATCCTTTCTCCTTCCACCAGCCACTGGCATGACAACCCATTATCCTGAATGTATAGCAAGGCAGGGTTGATAGTTCATGTCTCAATTTTAATTATTTTCTACATGCCTCCTCTGACAGGAGTATATGCCTCCTATCTAGAAGTCACTGGATTACTTTGGGATGAAAACTCCACTCCACAGTCCACATCTGTGTGCATGTGATGCACACTCTCTACTTTATAATCTCCCAGCACTCATACACATATAATATATAGCCAGTCACCTAATAGCAGGAATCCTGGCTGACAGATGTATAAATTCTCCTAGGTGCTCAGTATTCCAGTGTAAAGGGGAAAGAAGGCTAGAGTCCAGCCTCTCTTGCAGCCAAAGCTGAAGTAGGCATGACAAATATCATCTTCCCCATTGGGAATTCTGGGACTTGTAATCCCAAGATTTCAGGTTGGGGAAGATTGCAGAGATGCAATTAGGAAGCCTTCTCCTCTTCTTGAAGTTGGAGGGCTACATTGTTCTTTTTTACAACAGTTCTGAGTGCTGTTTTTAATTCATTATATTTTGATGTTTTTAACTGAACATCAGCTTGATATCTGCTGCCATAGGGCTAATATACTGAAATACTGAATACTGAAATAATAGTGAAATAAAATAATACTGAAATAAATAAATAAATAAATAAATAAATAAATAAATAAATGCATATATACATATATACATATATACATACATATATAGATGGGAGTGGAAACAATTTGTAGTAGATTGTTCTTGTTCCTTGAGCTGATTTCTTTCTAACCTACAAATTGTCCACAAAAATGTACAGACAACAGACTCTATGATCTTGCAAAAACCAATAAATATAGGATGCAATGTTCTGGGTCTGACAAATCAGCTCCAAAAAGTGACAATGTGACAACCAGGCACTCAGTTGTGCTGGACATGCAAGAATGCACACATTTGAGATGCATTTTTCTGCCATCTTGACTTTCTTATTGGAAACATACTTGGTTAATAATTAGCTCAATATCCAGGCTGAATTTAAGACAGAAGAACCAATATAAGTGGCTGGAAAATGCAACTTCTTACATTGTTAGGGGGAAAATATTACGCTCCCAATGTTAACCCAAATCTCATGTAATGATGTTTACTGCAGTTGATTAAGCTGATTTTTTTTTAAAATGTTCAGTTAAAAAGTTACACAAATATTTTTCTAGTGAAGGGGCAAGAAAAGGAATACTGTACTAGCATTTAAAAGGGTTCAACTTTTGAAGGGTTTTTTTTTCAATCTTTACAGGATATAAGTGATCACATTTATCATCACATTTTACCCAACTAGAGATGGTGATACTTAAAGAAGCACAAAACACAAAACACAGAGTCCAACACTCCTGTACTTTTTACAGTTGTGTAAAAGATATAACTGAGGTGTAACTGCATGACAAGCTAAGCTTTTAGAAATTCCCTCTACTATGCAACTAAGAAAAGTGCAGGAGCCTCTCTCATTTTGCTTCTCACCACATTATACAATTTTCCTGAAAAAGAATCTATGATGTCCTCTTATTCTCTGCAGCAGGAAAGATAACTGCGACTTAAAAGTTAAAATTGTATCTTTCACTTAAATCTGTGAAGAATTCAATTCATTAATCTGGGCGCTAAGAAAGGTAAACTCCAAAAGTTTAACCAAATCAAGGGCTAAAAGGCACCACCATTATGATTAAAATATTTTCTGGGCTATGCTCTTCTCCTTTAGGAACCTAACGTAAAGTATATTTCATTCAGAAATGACAACTGTCAACATTCCTGGCCATTTTAGTTGGGAACTGTCCTCCAACATCTTCAGCTTCAGATTGAAGAACATGCTTTAGAATGATAAGTGAGAGACTTATGCCTGAAACAGCTTTGCCAAATAGGAGTCTTTAGCAGATATAACTTATCAGTCAGAAAAGTCAGAATTGTCCAAAATCCCCTTTTACAGAATTTTTAAAGGTACCAGATGATTAGGATACGGAAGGCTACTAATGAGATTTTCTTGAGGAGTGGGAGGAATCTTGCAGATCTCCAATAATTCCTCTTCCGATTCACAATTCCCATGGTCATCAACAGTAGGAAGAGAATGAATACTTGCTAATCAGCCTAGTATTTCATTGCCTTGAGCAGTACAGGTGCCTGCTTTGCACAAAAAAAACATAGATTTTTCATGCTTTCTTGATCTGGGCATTCTCTCCCTCCCTCTCTTCCTTATCATCCGTAATACTTCTAGCTATAAATTATTCTTTGCTTGCAAACACATGGCATGATTTCACTGGCGATTTTTATTCATTAAGTCCAGCTGCTTAGCAGCGCCTGAAGGTAAAGGTAAATAATAAATACATATATGCACACGGATGTTTAAACCATATGGTTTATTAAAAAGGAAAAGGAAAAAAGGAAGAGCTTTAATATACTAAAAGAGCTGCTGACTCACTCAAAGCCAATTTTACTCACAATATAGAGCTTTTTGTTCTATATAGATCTTAGCAAAAGATGCATACTAGACTACACCTTATCCAATTAAAGGTGATCTTTATTTTCATTCTTTATTAACTTGCATCATTAGGCTACACCTGTTCTTTTTGGTTTTCTCTTTCTTGCAAAACTGCTGGCAGTTACCAAGATGGAAAAAGGGAAACTTCTTTGATCTCTTTGGTCAACATGTTGTTTTTTTAATCAGAAAGAAGAACCACTTTTTAAAGGACCTTTAATTCCAATCATAAACATTATATTTTTAAATTATCACAAGCATTGCTATAGCAAACAATGAGGATGAGGATGAGGATGATGGTTTCTGTAATGAATAGCTTGTTTGCATTTTGTTATCCAGAATACCTGAGGCTTCCTTTCAAAGGTATGTATGTGTGTTTATTAATAAAAAATAACAGGAAAAAGTGCATATAATAGTATTAACAATGTAATTTAACATCAACATTCATAATAATAAACTAAAAGCAGAAACAAAAAGAAAGGAGCTTTGGAAAATTATATCATCAACAGAAAACCCCCGAAAACCCCCAATCCCAATTGTTTGTTTGCTTGCTTGCTTGTTTAAAAGACTTACATTGCCATCATCTTAGGTATCATAACCCTAGTTAGCTCACAAAAAATGATAAAAACATCAAACCATAAAACAATCATAACAAAAATTCCCGGTGCCCTGAAGGCAACATTCCACCCCACATGAATATTGAACTTCACTGAGTTCCAGCCTCACTCTAACCCAATGCTTGTGGGAACAGCCAGCTTTTCAAGGCATTCTGGAAGGCTCAGGAATTAGGGGTCTATCAGATCTCGGGGGAAAAGATGTTCCACAGGGCAGAGGCCACTATGGAGTGTTCTCATATAGATTTAATTCATGATTTAGGATTTGAATAAATCATATCAGTACTCAGTACAATACTTGAGATACCAAATGAGTCAAAGCCAAATACATTCAAAGCTTTCTCAGTGTCAGAATAAATTGTAACTGCTAGATTCTCCCTATTCCAAGACAGAACAAAAACTTCAATTAAAAACCTAATATTGTCACAATTTTGATGGCTTCATATAAATCCAGTCTGAGCTGGGTGCATAATAGGAAAAACAAACTGCAATCAATGGGCCAAAGTGGCTGTTAAAATGTTAACATCTACATTTATCCGTGCTTATTGATGTTTATAGTCTGAAAAAGTATATAGATGACTTTTGCCTGGTTTGGGAATATATGTCTCATTAAAATTAAAGTGTGGAATTTTATCTGAAAAAACTTCACCATATACCTCCAATAAAATAGCACCTGGAAACCCAATATACTTCAGCTGTAAAACCATCAGGACCTGAAGTCTTTCCTGGTTTTACAGATGTAGTTGTAATAATGATTTTCTGAAGGAAAAGTTATTGACCTGGTCCTGTGATAACTTGTAAATCTCACATTCTGCAAGAGGAAAAAAGTATTTTTGTATATATGTGTTGTTGATGAATGGGAGCTATTAGAATAAGATCAAATCCAGCTGATTAATAGATCAATATTCATATATATTTCCCATGTATATTCCAGATACAAGATATAGTGTTTAATTTATTTGAATCTGAAAATGAGTAGCTCATAGAT
The DNA here is from genome assembly GCF_059951505.1 of Python bivittatus. NCBI lineage: Eukaryota > Metazoa > Chordata > Lepidosauria > Squamata > Pythonidae > Python > Python bivittatus. The sequence continues at coordinate 38,011,600 of NW_028277034.1, read as the reverse complement.
TTCTGCCCCTTTATCATATTGTTGAATGTAATAAAAATAGAAACATTGTTAAATTCATTTTTAATAGCATTCATAGATCCATATTGCTCAACATACGTATGTGCAGTCCTTGTAACTGCTTAAAAATTAACCTTCCACAATCCCAATTTGCAAAACAGTAATGAATATCTGGAATATTTTGGTTTGGAGGATGTTTTTATGCTGGCACTGCTGGAAGGTTGGAGGGTAATGTATGTTCATGATTGACTTGGGCTTTTGGTGGGATTTGCTTGTAAATGACCTTGAAGTAATTTAACTGAGGTGTATATATGCATACATAACAAATACATAAATATATATCCAGTGCTATAAAGCAGTTGCTGCCCTGTTCTTGCTAAATAGCTAAAAAGCAATCGGAGAGAATGCTATTGTTGGCTTTTTTAAAACGTTTTTCTCCGTTTTTCTCCCACTACCCTCATTTTCTGATCTGCAAAACTTCATGGGAGAGTTTCCCTCCTGATATCTTCTCTTAGGATTTAATTAAAACTTAGGAAGCCCAGAAGGCAGCAGGCTCTGTGACTACTGCTGCAGCTGGGAGAAAATAGGAATAGTGAAGGAACAACTAGGAGACACGTCAGCAGGAAGTCTGCCAGATTGTTGAGACTTTGGTAGATCCCGTGGATGCCAGGAGCTGGTTCTAGCCAAGATGACTGGATTGACTGGCCTCTGTTGTACTGGAGGAATAAAACTAATTGTTCTTAGTAATTCCTAACTCACTTTTATGTCATTTTTTCCTCTGCACAGCGATTTGTAAAGAAAGTCCATTTTTTTTCTACAGAATAATTCACATTTAATTTCAAAATACCCATGTACATGGGCAAAGACCCACAACCAAATCATCATGATCTCCTCCCAACTCCTTTCTGTGTTTCAGTTATGAAAGCAAAAATGAATCCTGCCCAGGCAGAGCACTTAAAGAAAACACATGCAGTCGTGTTCCCCTTAGATAGCTTTCTTCTCTTCCCTTTGAAAGGAGTAAAACAAGTCTGAGTCCGTGCTGAGAAGACACCTAGCTCTTCTCCCATGAGTTCCTATCAACAGGAATTCTGTTCTGGTTCACAAGAGATCACTTTGGGCTTTGCCGAGAGAATGCATGGAATATAGAAGAAAGGGTTAACACGAAATTTATTCCGCATACATATAAATGCTAATTCAAACCATGATTGTGCTGTAAGACACATTACTCCAAAGGAAAGAGAAGAAAAAGGAGCCTTTGAATTCAAACCAGGCTTTGTGAAAGTTTGAACTACAATGAAAGCCCAGAGCAATTAAAATGTCTTTATCATCATAGGCCTAACAGGAAAGCATTTGTCAGCTGCATAGCTCCAGCACAAATGGTTGTGCCCATGCTGTTGGCTCCATGCACAGTATTTCCAAGAACATTAGTTTGGAGTGAGGTCTTACACAGTGTATGCTTCTAATAGGACCAAAGACAATGTGGGATTTGAACAAATGTCTTCCTGATAATATCATTGACAAGTCATCTAGCAGAGATAAATTGGTCTGGAATGAATCCATGAAAAACTAAGTCTGTATATGTGTGTGTCTGTGTTTTAAATGGAGTTATTCATTCATTATGGAAATCACCCAATAAAAGCATTAAATGCCATGTGTATGGCAGATACACTCTGCATCCTCCAAAACTGGATTCCTTTTCCATCACTGTTCTTTACAAAGTGAATACAATTACAACAGAAGAAGAGGTGGTGGTGTATCTGGCAGAGGAAAAAGAAGACTTTCTGTGGTGCCCTCAGGATGCTGTGTGGCTCCTGGCCACCCTGCAAAGCAAAACTGATTCAGACTTGATTGGCTTGGCTCCTTCTCCAAAGCAAATGTTGCAACAACCATTTTGCAGGTCTTCCTCTGGAATTGCAGGGCAGGGAGGTCTTTCAATGGCAAGAACTCCTGCCTTGGCAACTTCCCATCCCTGGGATTCCACCCTCCCTCCAGAAGCTAAGGCACCATGTCTCCTTGACTCTTCCCCAGTCCTTCTCTGCTGAATAGAGAAGTGCCTTGATGTTTCCCCAACAGTAGCAAGCATGATTTTTTTTTTACCTTAATGTGAAAAAGCTAATGCAGCCAAGTAAAGAATAGGGTGGGGGAAGACAACACTGATTGCCTCCTGCTTTGAGCCCCCTTCCTTCCACCCCCACCCCCACCCTGACATTGGCTGCCTGACACAGCACTGACCAGTAGAGGAGGAGAAAGTGGGTAACATTGCTGGGTGCCTCACAGAAGTGCAATTGCTACTGTGGTGAGGGGGCTAAAAATGGAGAAGGCCACAGCTGTTTCCAACCCTGCTGATCATAAGATATGATGATGGCATCAGCTTTTCCCAGCTTGGGTGTTGTTGTAGTCCAAATATAACTTGAGATCACCAGGTTTGGCTAGAAGCACATACTCTAAGCCAGCCTTTTCCAAATGTACACAAGTCCAGGAAGGGGTAGTTATCACTTACCTCTCCTAACACAACCGACTCACAATCTGATGTTCCAGACATTTTAATTGTGCTGGCTAGGAATTCTAAGTGTTGTATCAACTACACATTTTGAGAGCTGGTTTCAAATAAATATCAGGCATTTTCTCCTCAACAGGATACAGTTGATGAATACAAGACTGAAAGCAGACAAATGCTTCCAAAACAATTTTATTTATGTCCTGTCTTTCCACTAAAAGAGACAGAGACACAGACAGGGAGGTTGTCAAGGCAGATAGCAATAAAAACACGAAAGGCATATGAAAATAGTAAAATTCAAATGCATTAAAATGTTTAAAGGTAAATGAAAATACAAAATAAATAACAAACGCACAAATAAGCAATAAGAACATCTCTTAAATTAACTGCTGTTTCAGCAAAAGCTTATCCTAGCACAACAGAGATAGACAGGAAGTTCTAGGTTTGGGTAGCAGCCAACTAAATTTAGCATTCCCATCAAATATTTCTCTTCTAGTAATGGGAGAGAGAGAAGGGCCTTTTCTTGGGATCTTAAAAGATAGCCATAACACCTATTTCTAGAATTCTGTAGATTTGTATTCTACAAATACTACCCATATGCCATGCATTCCATACAAAAGGGAAATGCATGGTCCTACCATTAGGGAGAGGGTTTTTTTGTTCCTAAACCATCACTCTAATCCCACCACCCAAAAAGCCAACATGTTTGTAACCATCTATTCAGGAGGCCTGCAAGCCTCAAAAGGGATTATTGCAGGCTACAGGCAGCCCCTGAGCCATGTTTTTTACACAATCCTACTAGTGCTGCTGGAAAGTAAATAACAATGGTAAGGTAAAAGTAGAACTGCACATATTATGTGCCTTCCCTGGCAAGTCCTCCTGCCCTCAAATAGTGGGAAATGTCTACTTATTAAAATAAGATTCACCTGTCCATCTAGTCATCTTCTACATTAGAAACCAATGCTCCTCACTGTAGATGTTGTAGGAAGAGAATATCTATGGTAGCAAAAAAGCAGGAGGGGTCTGGTAGCATGGTTTAATGAAATGTGTTAGTCAGAAAAGGTGCCACCAGCCTGTTTCTGATTTATTGGAAACTGGGGAAGGACCATCTGATAACTTTGATCTCAAGCTGTAGAATGCCTTGAATCAACTTAACTGGGAACAGTAACCCAAGAAAAGGTAACTTGAGTCAGACTACTGTATAGGATATATGTAAAATGTGTAGAGTACAACTGTCCTTCTAGCTTCTCTCTGCTTAGTATAAAAGAATGGTGGATAGTTACATAATCATGGGGCTGTCATGGAGAAAGCCCTACTCCTAACTACTACACTCTAAGCCAGTGTAGTGGTTAGGAATAGGGCCTAATAAAGACTTCCCCAGCTGATCTTAGCACATGATGTGAGAGGTGGCCTCCAGCTCATCACTGTCACAGTCCCTTACCTTTCTATAAGGTGAGAGTGGGGATAGTAGTGTAAATAGAGCCAAGCTGCTGTTATAGATAGGTGGGAGAAATGCTGATTGTAAGAGTAGAGTTATTCAGTAGACAGAAAAGGAACTGCTATGCACTGGTGTAAGAAAAAAATGCAGAGCTTGAAGGGGAGATCC